>NC_091977.1:436405835-437012110 GCF_044704955.1 Pristiophorus japonicus | reverse complement strand
GGAGAAGGGGGGGGTGGGAAAGGAGAAGGGGGGGTGGGAAAGGAGAAGGGGGGGGTGGGAAAGGAGAAGGGGGGGTGGGAAAGGAGAAGGGGGGGTGGGAAAGGAGAAGGGGGGGTGGGAAAGGAGAAGGGGGGGGTGGGAAAGGAGAAGGGGGGGTGGGAAAGGAGAAGGGGGGGTGGGAAAGGAGAAGGGGGGGTGGGAAAGGAGAAGGGGGGTGGGAAAGGAGAAGGGGGGGTGGGAAAGGAGAAGGGGGGGGTGGGAAAGGAGAAGGGGGGGTGGGAAAGGAGAAGGGGGGGTGGGAAAGGAGAAGGGGGGGTGGGAAAGGAGAAGGGGGGGTGGGAAAGGAGAAGGGGGGGTGGGAAAGGAGAAGGGGGGGTGGGAAAGGAGAAGGGGGGGTGGGAAAGGAGAAGGGGGGGTGGGAAAGGAGAAGGGGGGGGTGGGAAAGGAGAAGGGGGGGTGGGAAAGGAGAAGGGGGGGTGGGAAAGGAGAAGGGGGGGTGGGAAAGGAGAAGGGGGGGTGGGAAAGGAGAAGGGGGGTGGGGAAAGGAGAAGGGGGGGTGGGAAAGGAGAAGGGGGGGGTGGGAAAGGAGAAGGGGGGGTGGGAAAGGAGAAGGGGGGGTGGGAAAGGAGAAGGGGGGGTGGGAAAGGAGAAGGGGGGTGGGAAAGGAGAAGGGGGGGTGGGAAAGGAGAAGGGGGGTGGTGAAAGGAGAAGGGGGGGTGGGAAAGGAGAAGGGGGGGTGGGAAAGGAGAAGGGGGGGTGGGAAAGGAGAAGGGGGGGTGGGAAAGGAGAAGGGGGGGTGGGAAAGGAGAAGGGGGGTGGGAAAGGAGAAGGGGGGTGGGAAAGGAGAAGGGGGGGTGGGAAAGGAGAAGGGGGGGTGGGAAAGGAGAAGGGGGGGTGGGAAAGGAGAAGGGGGGGTGGGAAAGGAGAAGGGGGGGTGGGAAAGGAGAAGGGGGGGTGGGAAAGGAGAAGGGGGGGTGGGAAAGGAGAAGGGGGGTGGGAAAGGAGAAGGGGGGGTGGGAAAGGAGAAGGGGGGGTGGGAAAGGAGAGGGGGGGTGGGAAAGGAGAGGGGGGGGTGGGAAAGGAGAAGGGGGGGTGGGAAAGGAGAAGGGGGGGTGGGAAAGGAGAAGGGGGGGTGGGAAAGGAGAAGGGGGGGTGGGAAAGGAGAAGGGGGGGTGGGAAAGGAGAAGGGGGGGTGGGAAAGGAGAAGGGGGGGTGGGAAAGGAGAAGGGGGGGTGGGGAAAGGAGAAGGGGGGGTGGGAAAGGAGAAGGGGGGGTGGGAAAGGAGAAGGGGGGGGTGGGAAAGGAGAAGGGGGGGTGGGAAAGGAGAAGGGGGGGTGGGAAAGGAGGAAGGGGGGGTGGGAAAGGAGAAGGGGGGGTGGGAAAGGAGAAGGGGGGGTGGGAAAGGAGAAGGGGGGGTGGGAAAGGAGAAGGGGGGTGGGAAAGGAGAAGGGGGGGTGGGAAAGGAGAAGGGGGGGTGGGAAAGGAGAAGGGGGGGTGGGAAAGGAGAAGGGGGGGTGGAAAGGAGAAGGGGAGGTGGGAAAGGAGCAAGGGGGGGTGGGAAAGGAGAAGGGGGTGGGAAAACAGTGCCGGGACCTCTGCACCATGCGCGCCCCACTGTAGCGCGCATGTGCAGAGGTCCCCGGCACTGTTTTCAGCGCAGGGATCTAGCTCCGCCCCCCACAGCTCGTGCTGCGCCGCGCCCGGCTCCAGAGGACCAGCAGGGAGCCGGAGAATCTAAGTTTTTTTTATGCGCACTTTGTGGCGCGAAAAACAGGCGTCCAGGTCGGGGCTGCGCCGTTCTATGCGCGGCCCGAAACTTGGGCCCATTGATACTAAAACAAAGCCCCCAGCCTACTTTTAAGAGTTTTACTAGTTATGCTACAAGGAAAAGCCATTAAATTAATCTCTCACTTCCAAGGACTGAGTCAGCCGTGGCTCAGTTGGTAGCTCTCTCGCCTCAGAGTCAGAAAGTTGTGGGTTCAAGTCCCACTCCAGACACTTGAGCACAAAAATCTAGGCTGAAATCTGAAACAAATTATCTGGTCATTATCACATTACTGTTTGTGGGGAATTTGCTGATGGCAGATTGGCTGCTGCGTTTCCTCATTACAACAGTGACCACACTTCAAAAAGTACTTCATTGGCTGTAAAAGCGCTTTGGGATTACATAGGATATACAGCACAAAAACAGGCATTTCAGCCCAACCAGTCCATGCCAATGTTTATGCTCCACCCGAGCCTCTTCCTGTCTTTACTTATCGCCACCCTCCCTTTCCTCTCCAGTCCTCGAACGTGTTGTCGCCTCCCAAATCCATGCCCATCTTTCCCGCAATTCCATGTTTGAATCCTTCCAATCCCGTTCTGCTACTGCCACAGTATCGAAACGGCTCTCAAAGTCACAAATGACATCCTTTGTGACAGTGACAAAGGCAATCTATCCCTCCTCGTCCTCCTTCACTTGTAGGCAGCCTTTGACATGGTTGCCAACTCTATCATTCGCCATCAACTACCCACCGTCGTCCAGCTGGGTGGAACTGCACACGCCTGGTTTCATTCTTATCTATCTAGTCGTAGCCAGAGAATCATGTGCAACGGCTTCTCTTCCCACCCCGCATTATTGCCTCTGGCCCCCTCCTATTTCTCATCTACATGTTGCCCCTTGACGACATCATCCGAAAACACATAATTTTCCACATGTATGCTGATGACAACCAGCTCTACCTCACTACCAATCTCTCGACCCCTCGCGGTCTCTAAGTTGTCAGACTGCTTGTCCGACATCCAGTTCTGGAGGAGTAGAAATGTTCCCCAATTGAATATTAGAAGACCGAAGCCATTGTTTTCGGTTTGTGGTCCCTGTCACACACTCCATTCCCGAGCCACTGACTCCTTCCCTCTCCTCAACTACTATGAGGCCGATCCAAACTGTTCGCAACCTTGGTGTCATATCAGACCATAAAATGAGCTTTCAACCTCATATCTGCAGCATAACTAAAACAGTCTATTTCCACCTCCGTGACATTGCCTGTCTCCACCCTTGCCTCAGCTCATCCGCTGCTGAAGCCCTCATCCATGCCTTTGACACCTCTAGACTGGACGATTCCAACACTCCTGGCTGGCCTCCCGCATTTTACTCTACTTAAATTAGAGGTGATCCAAAACTTGGCTGCCTGTGTCCTATCTTGCACCAAGTCCCGGTCACCCCATCACCCCTGTGCTCGATGACCTAGATTGCTTCCAGTTAAGCATCGCCTCGATTTCAAAATTCTCATCCTTATTTTCAAATCCCTCCATGGTCTCGACCCTCCCTATCTGTAATCTCCTCCAGTCCCACAACCCCTCAAGATGTCTGACCTCTTCTAATTCTGGCCTCTTGAGCATCCCTGATTAAAACATAGTAGGAGCAGGAGGCGGCCATATGGCCCCTCAAGCCTGCTCAGCCATTCAATACAATCATAGCTGATCCGATCACGGACTCAGGTCCACTTCGCTGCCCGCTCCCCATAACCCCTTATTCCCTCATCGGTTAAGAGACTGTCTATCTCGGTCTTAAATTTATTCAATGACCGTGGCTATCAAGGGAAATCAGGGATAGTATTAAAGCCAAGGAAGTGGCATACAAATTGGCCAGAAATAGCAATGAACCCAGGGACTGGGAGAAATTTAGAACTCAGCAGAGGAGGACAAAGGGTTTGATTAGGGCAGGGAAAATAGAGTATGAGAGGAAGCTTGCAGGGAATATTAAAACAGACTGCAAAAACGTCTATAGATATGTAAAGAGAAAAAGGTTAGTAATGACAAACATAGGTCCCCTGCAGTCAGAATCAGGGGAAGTCATAACGGGGAACAAAGAAATGGCAGACCAATTGAACAAGTACTTTGGTTCGGTATTCACTAAGGAGGACACAAACAACCTTCCGGATATAAAAGGGGTCAGAGGGTCTAGTAAGAAGGAGGAACTGAGCGAAATCCTTATTAGTCGGGAAATTGTGTTGGGGAAATTGATGGGATTGAAGGCCGATAAATCCCCAGGGCCTGATGGTCTGCATCCCAGAGTACTTAAGAAGGTGGCCTTGGAAATAGCGGATGCATTGACAGTCATTTTCCAACATTCCATAGACTCGATCAGTTCCTATGGAATGGAGGGTAGCTAATGTAACCCCACTTTTTAAAAAAGGAGGGAGAGAAAACAGGGAATTACAGACCGGTCAGCCTGACATCAGTAGTGGGTAAAATGATGGAATCAATTATTAAGGATGTTATAGCAGTGCATTTGGAAAGAGGTGACATGATAGGTCCAAGTCAGCATGGATTTGTGAAAGGGAAATCATGCTTGACAAATCTTCTGGAATTTTTTGAGGATGTTTCCAGTAGAGTGGACAAGGGAGAACCAGTTGATGTGGTGTATTTGTACTTTCAGAAGGCTTTCGACAAGGTCCCACACAAGAGATTAATTTGCAAAGTTAAAGCACATGGGATTGGGGGTAGAGTGCTGACGTGGATTGAGAACTGGTTGGCAGACAGGAAGCAAAGAGTAGAAGTAAATGGGTACTTTTCAGAATGACAGGCAGTGACTAGTGGGGTACCGCAAGGTTCTGTGCTGGGGCCCCAGCTGTTTACATTGTACATTAATGATTTAGACGAGGGGATTAAATGTAGTATCTCCAAATTTGCGGATGACACGAAGTTGGGTGGCAGTGTGAGTTACGAGGAGGATGCTATGAGGCTGCAGAGTGACTTGGATAGGTTAGGTGAGTGGGCAAATGCATGGCAGATGAAGTATAATGTGGATAAATGTGAGGTTATCCACTTTGGTTATAAAAAGAGACAGACAGACTATTATCTGAATGGTGACAGATTGGGAAAAGGGGAAGTGCAACGAGACCTGGGTGTCATGGTACATCAGTCATTGAAGGTTGGCATGCAGGTACAGCAGGCGGTTAAGAAAGCAAATGGCACATTGGCCTTCATAGCGAGGGGATTTGAGTACAGGGTCAGGGAGGTGTTACTACAGTTGTACAGGGCCTTGGTGAGGCCACACCTGTACAGTTTTGGTCTCCTAACTTGAGGAAGGACATTCTTGCTATTGAGGGAGTGCAGAGAAGGTTCACCAGACTGATTCGCAAGATGGTGGGACTGACATATCAAGAAAGACTGGATCAACTGGGCTTGTATTCACTGGAGTTCAGAAGAATGAGAGGGGATCTCATAGAAACGTTTAAAATTCTGATGTGTTTCGACAGGTTAGATGCAGGAAGAATGTTTCCAATGTTGGGGAAGTCCAGAACCATGGGTCACAGTCTAAGGATAAGGGGTAAGCCATTTAGGACCGAGACGAGGAGAAACTTCTTCACCCAGAGTGGTGAACCTGTGGAATTCTCTACCACAGAAAGTTGTTGAGGCCAATTCACTAAATATATTCAAAAAGATGTAGTCCTTACTACTAGGGGGATCAAGCGGTATGGCGAGAAAGCAGGAATGGGGTGCTGAAGTTGTATGTTCAGCCATGAACTCACTGAGTGACGGTGCAGGCTCGAAGGGCCGAATGGCCTACTCCTGCACCTATTTTCTATGTTTCTATGACCCGCTTCCACAGCTCTGAGGCAGCGAATTCCAGTTTTACAATTCTCAGAAGAAATTCCTCCTCATCTCAGAATCAGGGGCTGCCCATTTAAAATTAAGATTATACCCCCTAGTTCGAGTCTCCCCCATCAGTGGAAACATCCTCTCTGCATCCACCTTGTCAAGCCCCCTCATAATCTTATACGTTTCGATAAGATCATAGAAACATAGAAAATAGGTGCTGGAGGAGGCCATTCGGCCCTTCGAGTCTGCACTGCCATTCAATGAGTTCATGGCTGAACATGCAACTTCAGTACCTCTTTGCTGCTTTCTCGCCATACCCCTTGATCCCCCGAGTAGTAAGGACTTCATCTAATTCCTTTTTGAATATATTTAGTGAATTGACCTCAACAACTTTCTGTGGTAGAGAATTCCACAGGTTCAACACTCTCTGGGTGAAGAAGTTTCTCCTCATCTCGGTCCTAAATGGCTTACCCCTTACCCTTAGACTGTGACCCCTGGTTCTGGACTTCCCCAACATTGGAAACATTCTTCCTGCATCAAACCTGTCTAAACCTGTTAGAATTTTAAACGTTTCTAGGAGATCACCTCTCATTCTTCTGAATTTCAATGAGTAGAGTCCCAACCTACTCAACCTTGCCTCATATCTGGAATCAACCCAGTGAACAGTCTCTGAACTGCTTCCAATGCAAGTATATCCTTTCGTAAATATGGAAACCAAAACTGTACGCAGTATTCCAGGTTACCCTGTATAACTGTAGCAAGACTTCCTTGCTTTAATACTTCATTCCCTTTACAATAAAGTCCAAGATTCCATTGGCCTTCCTGATCACTTGCTGTACCTGCATACTATCCTTTTGTGTTTCATGCACAAGTACCCCCAGGTCCCGCTGTACTACAGCAATCTTTCTCCATTTAAATAATAACTTGCTCTTTGATTTTTTTCTGCCAGTGCATAACCTCACACTTTCCAACATTATACTCCATCTGCTAAATTTTTGCCCACTCACTTAGTTTGTCTTTGTCCTTTTGCAGATCTTGTGTCCCCTCCTCACACATTGCTTTTCCTCCCATCTTTGTATCAGCAGCAAACTTGGCTACATTACATTCAGTCCCTTCTTCCAAGTCATTAATGTCGATTGTAAATAGTTGGGGTCCCAGCACTGATCCCTGTGGCACCCCACTAGTTACTGGTTGCCAACCAGTGAATGAGCCATTTATCCCGACTCTCTGTTCTCTGTTCGTTAGCCAATCCTCTATCCATGCTAATATATTACCCCAACCCCGTGAACTTTTATCTTGTGGAGGAAACTTTTATGTAGCACCTTGTCAAATGCCTTCTGGAAGTCCAAATACACCACATCCACTGGTTCCCCTTTATCCACCCTGTTCATTACATCCTCAATTATAAAATCACTCAACCATTGGTGGCCATGCCTTCCTGTTGCCTCAGCCCCGAGCTCTGGAACGACCTGTCTAAACCTCTCCACCTCTCTACCTCTTTCTTCCTTGAAGATGCTCCTTAAAACATAGCTCTTTGACGAAGCTTTTGGTCACCTGCACTAATTTCTACTTCTGCGGCTTGGTGTCAAATTTTTCTCATAATGCTCCTATGAAGCGCCATGGGACGTTTCACTATGTTAACATAATAGGAGCAGGAGTAGGCCATTTGGCCCCTCAAGCCTGCTCCACCATTTAATAAGATCATGGCTGATCTGATCATGGACTCAGCTCCACTTCCCTGCCCGCTCCCCATAACCCTTATCGCTCAAAAATCTGTCTATCTCCACTTTAAAATATATTCAATGACCCAGCGTAGATCTCTGGGGCAAAGAATTCCACAGATTTACAACCCACAGAGAAGAAATTCCTCCTCATCAGTTTTAAATGGGCGACCCCATTATTCTGAAACTATGCCCCGTAGTTCTAGATTCTCCCACGAGGGGAAACATCCTGTCTGCATCTACCTTGTTGAGCCCTCTCAGTATCTTATGTTTCAATAAGATCACTTCTCATTCTTCTAAACTCCAATGAGTATAGGCCCAACCTGCCTTCATAAGTCAACCCTTTCATCTCGGGAATCAACCTAGTGAACCTTCTCTGAACTGCCTTCAATGCAAGTATATCCCTCCTTAAATAAGGAGACCAATACTGTACGCAGTACTCCAGGTATGGCCTCACCAATACCCTGTACAGTTGCTTTTATACTCTATGCCCCTTTGCAATAAAGGTCAACATTCCATTTGCCTTTCTGATTACTTGCTGTACCTGCATACTATCCTTTTGTGTTTCATGCACAAGAACCCCCAAGTCTCTATTTAAATAATAATTTGCTTTTTTATATTTCCTAACAAAGTGGATAACCTCACACTTTCCCACTTTATACTCCACCACTTTATACTCCATCTACCAAATGTTTGCCCACTCACTTAGCCTGTCTATATCCCTTTGCAGATTGTGTGTCCCCTCCTCACAATATGCTTTCTCACCCATCTTTGTATCATCAGCAAACTTGGCGACATTACAAAATCGGTCCCTTCACCCAAGTCATTAATGTAGATTGTAAATAGTTGAGGTCTCAGCACAGAGCCCTGTGGCACCCAACTAGTTACCGTTTGCCAACCGGAAAATGACCCATTTATCCCAACTCTCTGCTTTCTGTTAGTTAGCCAATCCTCTATCCATGCCCCCAACCCCGTGAACTTTTATCTTGTGCAGTAATGTTTTATGTGGCACCTTATCAAATGCATTCCAGAAATCCAAATACACCACATCCACTGGTTCTCCCTTATCCACCCTGCTCGTCACATCCTCAAAGAGCTCCAGCAAACATGATCTCCCTTACATAAAACCATGCTGACTCTGCTTGACTGTATTATGCTTTTCCAAATGTTCTGCTACTGCTTCCTTAATAATGGACTCCAGCATTTTCCCCAATGACAGATGCTAGGCTAACTGGTCTATAGTTTCTTGCTTTCTGTCTGCCTCCTTTTTTAAAACAAATAAAGGGCGTTAAATTTGCGGTTTTCCAATCCACAAGGACCTCTCCAGAATCCAGAGAACTTTGGGAGATTACAACCAATGGATCCACTATCTCTGCAGCCACTTCTCTTAAGACCCTAGGATGCAGGTCATCACATCCAGGGGACTTGTCCACCTTTAGTCCCATTATTTTACCAAGTACTTTTTCCTTTAGTGACAGAGATTGTTTTAAGTTCCTCCCTCTCTATAGTCCCTTGATTATCCATTATCGGGATGTTTTTAGAAACATAGAAAAATAGGTGCAGGAGTAGGCCATTCGGCCCTTCGAGCCTGCACCGCCATTCAATAAGATCATGGCTGATCATTGCTTTAGTACCCCTTTCCTGCTTTCTCTCCATACCCCTTGATCCCCTTAACTGTAAGAGCCATATCTAACTCCCTCTTAAATATATCCAGTGAACTGGCATCAACAACTCTCTGCAGCAGGGAATTCCACAGGTTTACAACTCGCTGAGTGAAGAAGTTTCTCCTCATCTCAGTCCTAAATGGCCTACCCTTTATCCTAAGACTATGTCCCCTGGTTCTGGACTTCCCCAACATCGGGAACATTCTTCCCGCGTCTAACCTGTCCAGTCCCGTCAGAATCTTATATGTTTCTATGAGATCCCCTCTCAGCCTTCTAAACTCCAGTGAATAAAGGCCCAATTGAATCAGTCTTTTCTCATATGACAGCCCAGCCATCCCTGGAATCAGTCTGGTGAACCTTCACTGCACTCCCTCAATAGCAAGAACGTCCTTCCTCAGACTAGGAGACCAAAACTGAACACAATATTCCAGGTGAGGCCTCACCAAGGCCCTGTACAACTGCAGTAAGACCTCCCTGCTTCCAAATTCAAATCCCCTAGCTATGAAGGCCAACATACCATTTGCCTTCTTTTACCGCCTGCTGTACCTGCATGCCAACTTTCAGTGATTGATGAACCACGACACCCAGGTCTCGTTGCACCTCCCCTTTTCCTAGTCTGCCGCCATTCAGATAATATTCTGCCTTCGTGTTTTTGCCCCCAAAATGGATAACCTCACATTTATCCACATTATACTGGGCAAATGCATGGCAGATGCATTCACCCAACGTGTCCAAGTCACCCTGCAGCCTCTTAGCGTCTTCCTCACAGCTCACACCGCCACCCTGTTTAGTGTCATCCGCAAACTTGGATATATTACACTCAATTCCTTCATCCAAATCGTTAATGTATATTGTAAAGAGCTGGGGTCCTAGCACTGAGCCCTGCGGCACTCCACTAGTCACTGCCTGCCATTCTGAAAAGGACGCGTTTATCCCGACTCTCTGCTTCCTGTCCTTTAGTGTCTTCTACCCTGAAAACCGATACAAAATATTTGTTCAAAGTCCCTGCCATTTCCTTGTTCCCCATTATTAATTCCCCAGTCTCATCCTCTAAGGGACCAACGTTTACTTTTGCTACTCTTCCTTTTTATATACCTGTAAAAGCTCTTACTATCTGTTTTTAATATGTCTTGCTTTTTTTTTTATACGCGCTATATAAATACAAGTTGTTGTTGTAAGTCTATCATGTCAGGTGGTCACGAAAGGCACTATATAAAACGCAAGTCTTTTTTTTAAATAAGGAAACTCAATGTTGGTTCCTCAAGTTTGTAAAGAGTGGACCGAGAAGTGAATTTGCACACCAACAGAACTAGACAAATGGATGTTTGTCGCAGGGAGTTAAAAATTTGGTTCTAAACCACTTCCAATGTTAAGTGATCCAAACCGCAAACTTATTCAACGAGCATTTTAGTATGCCCAGTAAAATAATCATTCAAAACAGGTTATGCTGCTGCATTCTTTACATCAATTAGGGAGTGTATTAGCAGTGAAAAGCAATGCATTAGTTTCATGTTGAATTCTTCAGTAACTACTTTCTGATAAGGGCTTGAACTAGTTTTACAGGATTGAATTTTCATCTGAAGTTCAAGACAACAATTCTGCACTGTACACCTTTTGCACTACTGGGAAGAATCTAATCAACCTCTATCCATTATTTTGCTCTGTCTTTTGCTTGTAATTTTGAATACAACTACAACTTTCATTTATATATTGCCTTTAATATAGAACGTGTCCCAAGTTGTGTCAGGAAAGAAAGGAATGAAAACCAAGCCAAACCAGGCCAGTTAGAAAAGTGACAGTTTGGTCAAAGATTTTTAAATGGTGGAAAATAACTAGAGGGGTAGGTGCTCAGCGGATAAATTCCAGAATGTGGGGTCAAGGTACCAATGATGGCACAGAGAAGATGGAAGAGGGGTGGAAGAAATGTATAGAAGACTAAAGTGAGAACTGCAGAGGGCACAAAAAGGAGAGATGAAATGTACAGAAGTAGGATGGGACAATGTATGGAAGGGTTCGAAGACAGAACAAACATTTTATATTCCAAAATGCATTGGGATCGAATGGAACCGTGGCAACTGGGGTGATGAGAAAGGGGGAAGAGGTTATGGACCTGAGTGTTAATCAAGCTGGAATTTATAGGGGGGGGGGGGGGGGGGAGAGAAAGAGAAAGAAAGAGAGTGCGATAGATCAGATTGTTTTCAATGGTGTTCTTAAATTGCAAAAGCAGTAGGACTGAAAATGCTCACACCAGTGTGAGATAAACAGCTAACCCTCAGAGTCATCAGTAGAAAGGAAGAATTAGTGTCGTGAATATGGTACACAACAAAAAAAAAGCCAATATTAACATTTTGGGATAAAAACATTCTGATTTACAGTTCTAGCTGCAAGACCAACTATTGCTGGAGGTGGAATAATAGCCCGGATTTTGCAGTCAGCAGCAAAGGAACGGCGCTCGCCGGTCACCTTGCAGCTGACCCAAGGTTTTTGCAGGCTTGAGGGGAACATTACTCTAATCTAGCATTTGATCCAGTGTGGTGCCTGTGAGGTCAAGAAACAGCGAGGCTCTTCAACAAATCAAATTGAAGAATCCTCAGACACCCAGAGTTTACAACCAGACGCATGAAACCAACTATAACAGTACTAGTCAAGAGCTTTGCTCCCAATGTTATCAAGATAGGCAGTTAACACGGGTCACAACACCAGTACAGACATAATCAGCACTGTAGGAAAAGGCCAACTCACTCACCATTCGCAGCTCCTACGAACGCATATTCACCCACAGGAGCCACACAAGTTCCGGGTTTAGGCATGTACTGCGCATGCGCCAGACCTCGAACTTTACAGATTGCATCCATCCGAAATGCCCTTGAAATTCTTAACCTGGTAAAAGCAGGCGCAAGGCCTGCTTTTACCAGTTAAGAGTTTTTAAAAAATAATAAAATGTTATGACTGATTTATATATTAAAAACCATGTCCATTAAGGAGAGTTTAATTTTAGCCCTGTTAAAACCAAAACATTTTTTTTTTAATACATTTTTGTATAAAATAATTAAATTGCATTTCAATTAATTTTAAATATGTAATGTGTTTTATTTATTTAATGTGTTTGTGTGTTTTTGGGGGTATTTCCATTCTGGCAGCTCCGTAGAAACGGAAATCACAAGTATGAATGGGGATCCCCTGCTTTCACTGGTTGGGCCGGCCCACGTGATCCCAGGGGTGCTTATGAAGCACCTGCGCTCCTGGGATACGTGGGCCTACACGTGGAGGCCCAGGACCGCAAGTCGTCGAACCACCTGGACCACCAGATAAGTTTGTAGAATTTTTGCATGTCGCAGACATCTGTCCGTGGGAAGCCTCCAAATGCAAAATGCGGGCCAATATATTAGGGTATTCAGGACCAATTTGAATTTTTAAAAATTCAACCAGGATGGCGGAAATAAATGGAACCAATATGGGGGAGCGGGGATGCAAGAGAGAATGGGTGGGGGGGGGGAATAAAGTACTATGGAAGAGTAATTAAGATCAGCGGAGATAGGGATTTTGAACCATAGAACAGCCAGCCATCAGGGAAGGAGAAATATACTTAGTAGTGGCTGTGGATGGAAATTGTTGTTGGGATGGAGGATTACTAAAACAAACGAAGCAAGGCAAGAGTAGCCTGTGAGGGAAAACCATTGGGAGAGTTGGAAATGCAACCAACTTTGGGGGCTGAAATACTGCTAAGTTGGGAGGATGGCTGAAATTTTGCTCATTTGGAGAGCGGGGGAGCAATCATGCTCTGTAGACGAGGTGAGGATGTGGTAAAATGCAGAAATCTTATATTCACATTCATTTGCTCCACTTACCAGTATATTGCATTCGACTCCTTGGTACAGTCCTGCTTTTATGCCAACAACTGCCTTTATATCCGATGCTTTGAGGTTTTTTCAATTACAATGTGGCTATTTAATTCACTACTGTGTTCCGTTATTGTTGCCATTGGGTGAGAGTTGTTCTCTTATTCTCAATTGCACCAACAAATATTTTTACGATGCTCTTTGCTTGTTCCTGGTTGAGGATTAGTTTTTCCTCGGAACTGTAACAAATCTATTTTTCATTCTATTAAGGATTTTTTACATTTTTGATTGAATTTTGGCCTTTCAATTTTTGGATAGAATGTGAATTGCATTCATAGTATAGTAAGCCCCTTGTATCACATATTGCACCGCAATATTGCACCATCTACAAGTGCAGTTCCAATGTTGCAATCACACACCATTTTTAATATTGAACAGATTTATAATTCTAAACTAACCAAAGCGGTGTTATATATAATGCATTGCATCAAGTTCACTGATTTGCAGTACTGATGAAATTGTATTCTGGGATTTTTGGGGATTTGATTTTTCACTGAAAATTCTAAATCAGCAGCCTTGATTATTATATGTTCCTTTAACTAAGTACCCATTTTTACCTTTTTTGAAGCCCAGGATACATGGTACAATGGTAAGCAAGATGCATCAGGCTGGAGAAAGTACATAGCAGCATGACGGAGGGCTCCCAGGGTTTGGGCTCACTGAAGAGGACCCTCTGGTTTGTCAACACTGAAGAAAAGTAATTTGGTTGAAGGGGAGGAAATGAGCTTGGAGTTTCATTCAATATGAAATTCCTGGAGTCTGGAAGCACTGGGAAGCATCCCAGGCAACAGCTGAATTTGAATGTGAAATATTCTTCCCATATCTACTGAAGATGAAAAACTGCATAATTAAGTATTTCTCTAAACAATTGTTTTGGACTTTTAGGTATAAAGAAAACACAGGTGATCCAATCACTTCTTTTGAATGCCTCTCTCACCAAGATGGAGCCTCTTTCTCTGAAATGTATCATACATGCATCATCTTCTGGATTTTTGCAATGAGAAAAATGAATAAATCTTTTGCAGTCATCCTTCTCAAATTTTAAGTAGCTTTCAATAAACAAGATTTGTTTTCAAATGATAAAGCACAAGTCTTATTAAATCACTGTTTTGCTTTGCCTCTCTCTGCCTGCTCATGATTGGAGTGTGCCTGAATTGAAACCAGACATTGCTCATGTCCAGCACAAATTGTTTATTATGACATTAAACAGAAGTAGGAGCAAACATAGATTTCACTGGCTCAAAAGGCTAGTAAATTTACAGTCCCCATTCAAAATAATAAATGGGTCAAAATTCTGAGAGATATTGGGACCAATGCTATGAGTTTGTACAGTACCAGGCATGAAAATTTATGCATGGTTAGAGCTCTCCAATAACCCTGCCTCATCAGCTGCTTGCTAAAATAGAAACACGCTAAAGAATCATTGCTGCCGGTATATAAATGCAAGTCTTTTTCTTTGTTACACCACTCTCTTCCCTTTGAAGTCCACACTTAGACAAAGGAAAATCAAAAATCAATACGGTATTCTTCATAATTAAATAAAATAACCATAATACCAATATAACATATAGGTTTCAAAGGCACAGAGACTGCCTGACAATATATCATCCAAAGACGCCACACCTGTTCAGGACATAAGCCAGACTGAAAATCTTCCTTAAGGGACTTCCTGATGGGACAATTGTAAAAGCCATGGACCACGATACAAGGTGATTAATGGCTCAGTGATCAATCCTACTTGTCTCTAACCTGGATGGGTTGAGAGTCTTCTCATACTTGTTCAATACAGTGAAAGAACATCCACTTCCATAGCTTGTCTAGTCATGCATATTTTCCTCAAATGTAATTGGAGAAGGACAGGGAAACCCTATTTACAGAAAGATGTGTCAGATGGTGGAGTCCTGGCCCAGGTGCATATTCCATGTGGAATGGCTGCTCCAAGCCATACAGTGATCAGTTTAAAATAGGCACAATTCTAGAAGCTATAATCTCCTACAAATAATAAAACGCAAGTCAAAGCTGTGATCGATCACATTCAGGATACAGTAGTATAGTGGGAAGTTTGAGACAATGTAGTGGCATTTTTGTATTTCCAGATTTAAAAAAAAAGTTATCAGTAAAAGTGATTGTTGTAAAAGCCCACTTGGTTCATTAATGTCCTTTAGGGAAGGAAACCTGTATAGTTACCCAGTCTGGCCTAGGTAACTCCAGTCCCACTGCAAATATGGTTGATTCTTAACTGCCCTCTCAAGCCACTTGGTTGAATCAAATCACTACAAAGAACAACAAGAGCATTATAAGAGTAAACTGTAGTGTCTCAAGAAGAATGTCCACCACCACTTTGTCAGGACATGGGAAATAAATGACAGCATTGTCAAAAATACCCACATCCCAAGAATAAGAATTCAAATAGCAATAACTAGCATTTATTAACTTCTTTAATGTAGGAAAATGTCCCAAGGCATTTCACAGATGCACAGACAGCAACTGACACTAATCAAAACAAGGAGGGGTGACTTAAAGCTTGATGAGAGGTAGGTTTTAAGGAGAGTTAAAAAAGAGGTAGAAAGGTTTAGGGAGGTCATTCCAGAGCTTCAGGCTTAGATGGCTGAAGGTTCTAAATGAAAACATTAACAATGGTACTCCGATACAAGTCAATTTTATAGGTAAATTTTAAACTGAAATATGACATTTTTCAATGTTCGTTAGAAATATTCCCGATGTTGGGGAAGTCCAGAACCAGGGGACACAGTTTTAGGATAAGGGGTAGGCCATTTAGGACTGAGATGAGGAGAAACTTCTTCACTCAGAGAGCTGTTAACCTATGGAATTCCCTGCCGCAGAGAGTTGTTGATGCCAGTTTATTGGATATATTCAAGAGGGAGTTAGATATGGCCCTTACGGCTAAGGGGATCAAGCGGTATGGAGAGAAAGCAGGAAAGGGGTACTGAGGGAATGATCAGCCATGATCTTATTGAATGGCGGTGTAGGCTCGAAGGGCTGAATGGCCTACTCCTGCACCTATTTTCTATGTTTCTAAAACTTATTTTAAGTTTGTAGTGGCAGCCGGAGGTGAAGAGAGGCATTTTAAGTTGTTGCATTTTCTTTATTGCAGTTGTTGTTAAGTGCCCATTTTTGATGTGGTTTTTCTGAACTTCACAATTGGTGGTTTTAATTCCAGATTACTATTTGCCGATTGTTACAATGTCTACACTATACAATGGTGATCTTCTTCAGTAATCATCGATTAGTAGGGTGGCTATCTATTCTATGAATATGTAATGTCAACCAGAAATTTGAATGAGTTAGTGAGACAAAGGATGTGTGCACATATGAATACACAAACAAGCAAATTGAAATGGTCTGAAAATCTTTTGCTGCTTTTCCTTAGTAGAACTACTTTAATCTTCTGATCCATCAGTACCAGTGAATTAAATGTTATTCAAGTTGGCTTGGAATGCTTCATACTGGTCTCTTTGCCCTTCTGTCAGATCTAGTAATGCACCTTGGTTCAATTATGCCTACTGTTCCATTTCATAAAAGTTCTGCTACTGCAGTCTAAAGCATCCGAAGCCAACTTTACCTTGGCTTGTAGCCCCAGGACTCTATGGTACTCAGTTTCATCTTACTATTAATTACTCCACTAAAATCATAACTATACCCACTCTTCTGCTGCACTCACTGGTTTCTTGTAAATTGTACATAACATTACTCATCATTACATAGTGATCTCCAAGCCCCTGATGGGGAACATGAAAATTTTAAATTCTTCAAAGAGCTTCTTTGTATATCGTGTGTAATTAACAGCTATCATTTGATGATTTCAACTTTTATCTTTTATTCAGTTAATTCTTCTAGCCTTGCTCAATCAATTCTCCTGACTTTGCTATCTCCTCTGACCTCAGATGGAACCTTCATATCTTCTCCATTGCTAAAGCTGCCTCCAAGAAGATCATATTGTGCGAAGTGCTTTTTCCCTTAACAACTGAAATATGCACAGCTAAAGTCCATCCAACACTTGAAAGCGCCTTAGGATGTTTTACAACATTAAAAAGGTGCGATATAAATACAAGCCATGGTTATTGTTGGAACTCTTAACACTTCTAGGAAGGAATAACCATACTCCTTATTGCATTCAATCATTTCTAACTATACTTTTGACATGTAAACTCATTCTTAATCAAATATTCATCTGGGACATTAAAAAACCTGATGTTAATCAACATAGCATTAACTGTTTACACGGTACTCTTATCTACATATTTCAGTGACTCACCTTCCTATAGAACTCATAGCTCAAATTCACCAATGAAAGCAGTACTAGGAGTTCAAAACTTTTCTAAACTAAAATCCTGTCAAGTTAAAACAGGTAAACCCAGCTCCATTTAAAAAAAAGCCAGAATACAAATTCAAATAGCCCAATAGTTGAAAAAAGTGTTTTTTCACTTAAGCAGAGATAGATTAGTAATAATCAGTTAATATTGTCAAAATGAACTATTACAATCACGAGGCTTCATGATGAGCTCACTACGGCAAAAAATGCTTGGAAACTCATCTACATTATATATTCCTCTCGATATTTTAAAAATAGAAAGATCTCAGTTGAGAATTTCCCTTCATAATTTAAAGAGCCTCTGATCCTTGAATCCCCTTTATTGCTCTGCAATGCATCAATGCTCTTTTGAAGTAGGGTATCCAAAACTGCACATTAATTGGCAAGAATGGAGTATAATTTTTCACAAAAATTTCAACCATGAACTTTAATGGACCTCCCTACAACAATAACCTTTAGGGCTGCTAACCAAGGGCCGTGAGGCTCTTTGTCGGCCGGCACAGACACAATGGGCCGAAATGGCCTCCTTCTGCGCTATAACTTTCTAATGCACAATATATTCAAATTTATGGCTTCATAGTAATACAGTGGCCTATTTTGAGATTAAGGGTCCGAAATCACCCCTTTCAATAAGAGGCGGCCATGAGTCAGTAAACACTCACCGCTCAGTTGTCGCGGAGGGGCCGCTATTTTGGAAATTGCCCTCATGGACTTTCCCGGCGGAGAAAGTCTCCGCTCCGCCCATGTTGCCGCCCCGTCGACCCCTTACCAACCAGCGGCGACCCCCTTTCCTCCCCGCGTGGGAAATTGCCCCACGGGAGCGGATCGGCCGCTGCCACTGACGGCTTTTCCCAATGGGAACCTTCTTGTGGATGGGCAGCGCATCGGCCCTTAAAGGAGGGGGGCGCACTGCCGCGGCTGCCATTGTATTTTCATTGTCAGGCCGCCAACAGGCAGCCCAGCACCCCCTCTTGGGTACCAGGCCGCTGGTCCGGCCAAAACCATCCCTGGTAGCCCAGTGTTTGCCACTAAAGTGGCTTCAGAGTTCAGAGTGGCCCTCCCCTTTAACTAAAGAGGAAGGACACGTTATAACAAGTCAGCACAATGTGGCACATCCACATGATACTGACGAATCCGAGCGGCAGCCGACCCGAATGCATTGGGGCAGACGGAACACTTATATGGAGGACTGAATTGCAGTTGTGCATCCTAATTTACTCATCCCTGTTTCCAAGTACTGTACTTCATTGGCTCTAAAGCGCTTTGGGTCTTCCCAAGGTCATGAAAGGCGCAATATAAATGCAAGTCTTTTTTTTGAAGACTACAGTTGATTTTGACTATACATCGTTAATTTTAGCAAGCTTATCCACTAATGATGTTTGGTCTACTCAGTTTCTCCCTTCTCGGAGATATTAGTGACATCTCTCCAGTCCTGTGGCACAGCTTCCAAATCCAACGATGTATGCAAGATTGTGGTCAGAGCAGATGCATTGAGGTGCCTTTTCCACTTTGAGTTCCACCAACTTTTCCAGTACCACTATAATATTTATAGGTATATAAAATTGCTCCACCTCCTCCTCTTGTATGCTTCCACCATCACTTTTGGAAAAACTGATACAAACTACTTTCAGTAGCCTCACCACTCCTTCAACCTCTACGAGTAGGTTCCATTTGTCTCTCTAATTCCCTTTTTACACCTTTACAAAATCCTTTATTTCTCACTACCTGATCTGCCACTCCTTCTCCTTTGTAACCTCATGCTTCTAAAGTCCACTTGATTTTCTTTCATATTAGCTTCAGATGGGCAGTATACCTTACATCCCATTCTAATTTTCTTTGCACGTTCAGGGACTACAATTTTTAGTACATCCCTTTTCCCTCATGTGACTCAAGTCTTTTCCGCTATCTCCTTTCTACTGAATTGTGGGCTACAAAAGAAAACAGTAACAGTTCCCCTTTTATATTCTTTAACTCTCACCAGATTCAGCTTTCTCCTCATCCTCTATATAAATCATTATGCACTAGTGCTGTAAAGTAATTCAAGTAAAACTGCCATGTATCTTTTTTCCCCTGCTCAATTCTTCCAGAAAATATTGTAACCAGAAATGTTTAACTCTCAGTCCTATAATAAATATATTAATGACCCATTCCCCAACACACAAAGCAATACTCTCCCTGCAAGGACACTGGTTCCAACGCTGTTCAAATGAAGCCCGCTCATCCTGGAAAGGCCACTCTTGCTACACTCGCTCCTATATCAACAGGTACATGGCATCAGGAGTAATACTGAGATTACTACCCTCCAGATCCGGCTCTTTAATGTATATCATAATTCCAATCCTTCAATAGTTTCAATATGAACTACCACTTCTGGTTGTACCCTATCTCTCCAAAATCTTTTGTACCCGCTCTATTCATATCCCTTACTCGGACACCCAAGAGGCAACAAATTTTGGACACAAGGACTATCGCAATTCAAGGCAGCAGCTCACAACCATGTTCTCAAAAAGGCAACTAGGGTTGGGCGTTAAGTGCAAATTTTGCCAGCAATGCCTACATCCCAAGAAAGATTTTTTTTTAAACTCAGCTGTAGTTAAAAAAGTATCTGTCTATTCCCTTGAATATGGAATCCCCTAAACTAATGCATTTCTGCACTTCACTTCCCCCACTTTAGCAATTCTTGCTCCAAAGCATTGCTCACCATCATCATCCTTCAAGTTAATGTTATCACTGGTATTCAAATACCCATTTGTCAAGTCAGTACCCAAGAGATCTCTGGATTACCTCCCATCTCCTCTTCCTACCATGATGGATGGTCACCCATGTCCTTTGCTAAGTAACTTGCTCTTGTCTGCAAGGTGAGCACTTCCTGGAATATGTATACCAGGAAACTTCAGCTTCTTACTTGTGATAGAATGTTCCTAGTTGCTCCTGAAGCTCAAAATGTTTGAGCTTATGCAATCAAGAGACACGTGTGGCCATCCTAGCCACAGGAAGCATCCACAACAGAAATTTTCAAAATGTGTCCCCAAAAAATATTTGTTCCCACATTCACTCAGAAGTAATATGCATAACTCAACAGAACTCATGTCTTTCTTCCAACCTGAACTAATACAGGAAGACTATCTTCTTCAATAGAGCTGCAATCCATTGAACAGCTTCCTAAATCAGAGCTCCAACGAATCCAACACGAACCCCCTTCCCATCAGAGTACCAACGAATCTGAAGGAACACGCTCTTCCATTCGCCCTGAATTAATCCATCAGGTCCTCCAGCTCCTTCCCATTGGAGATTCAAATATTGCAGCTCGGGCTCTTTTCAAAAAGGTGAAGAGAAGTTCTGATCGAATGAAATAAAGGCTTGCCTTTATTCCTCCCTCTCCGGCAGATTAGGCCTGCAACTAGTCCCTTAACACCTCCACACACTTTCTCAACAGAGCTACAACTGACCAAGCAGGAACACTGCACCCTTCCCCATCGAAGCCCAACTAATCCAGACCGACTTCTACACCCTTCAGTGTCCAGCTAATCGGAGTGGTCTTTCCCCCATTAGTATCCACTGATGCAAGAGGACCCATCTTCCCAGTGGGGCTGCGCTGACAACAGTCGGCAGGAACCCGGCCTAAGCCCGCTCTCCTCCTCTGCAGCGGACTTGGGCCGCCGTGCCCGCTCCCGCAGTCACTCACCCACTAACCGCTGCGATACCTGCCGAGCCACCGCGGACAGGGTCTCGTCACCGTCGTAGTACGAGTTCAAGATGGCGTCGATGACGAAGATACAGGGCACCCGCAGGGCCACGTCCAGGACCCCTCGGAGGTGACTCCCCATCGACACCCACTGTGAGGACATCGTCAACCGCCGTGCTGCCGCTGAGTCAGAGTCGGCTGCTCGTTGAAGGGGCCGCGCGGCCTGCCTGCCGGTATACCGTGTACGCACGCCTCTATGTGGCGGAGTTGTCGCTGCCGGTGAGTCAGCTGTCGCCACTATATGGCTGCCCGGCCGCCACCGCCGCTCTCCTCTTCCTTTCCATACCCAAGCCCACAGCCGGCCCTCTCTCCCTCTTCCTCTCCGCACAACGCGAAAGGCGCGTCACGCAAACCAACACGTCATAATCGGACAGATGGAGAACATGAAGCGCGACTGAGGAAGAAGACGCAAGTCGCGTCACAATCGGACGCACGATAGAATGTTCAGCCTGCTGAAAGGCCGGGGGGAGGGGGGTGGGGCACGCCTGGCACGTCACAATCGGACGTACGCCAAGAGGTTTTTATTTTCGGTCGCAGAGCCAGAATTTGCGCAGACGCGTAATTTGGGGCTGCATGTACTGAACTGTCGTTCATGCTGAAAGGTTGTCAAGTGACCATGTTGACATCGCTCTCCAGTGGCGGTACTGGCTTATTACTGGCAAATTAAGTCAATAGTTGGTGTAGCTTTAGTGTGAAATTGTGAAGTGAGAGTTCAAAATGTTTATGAAATTACAGTAATGTAAATAACATCTGAGGATGTGCCAAGTACATTAGGAATTATGGTTTTGAAAATTCGAAATTAGTATGATTAGCGTATGCCAATTATTTCTATCAACAGGTTTAGAATAGTTATGGAAAAGGACAAGGTACAATCAAGCGTAAAAATACTTAACTGAAGGAGGTCTCAATGGGAGACCTTCAAAGAGGAGAAGGTTTGGTTTCAGAGTAGACACATTCCTATGAGGGGGGAAACGAGGGGCTTCCAAAGCGGGAGCTCCCTAGATGACGAAAGATGTAGAGGTTAAACTGAGACAGAAAAAGGAGGATTATGACAATTGTAAAGTTCATAATAAAATAGAGAACCAAGCTGAATATAGAAAGTACAGAGGAGATCTAAGAAAGGAAATAAGAGGGGCAAAGAGAGGGTATGAGAATAGATTAGCGGATGACATAAAAGGGAACTCAATAGACTTTTATAAACACATAAATAGTGAAACTGTAGTCAAAGGAAGAGTGAGGCCGATTAGGGACCAAAACAATCTTCTTGTGGAGGCAGAGGGCATGGCTGAGGTTCTAAATAAGTACTTTGCATCTATCTTCAATAGAGAAGAGGTTGCTGAATAAAGTAGCAGTAAAGGAGGAGGCAGAAGCGATATTGAATAGAATAAAAGTAGATAAAGACGGGTTACTTAACAGGTTGGCAGTCCTCAAAGTAGAAAACTCACCCAGTCCAGATGGGATGCATCCTAACAACACGAGAACCAACACATGGGTAAAACCTACTTAATCTCATCTTCACCAATCTATTTTTTACAGGTGAATCTGTCCATGACAGCATTGGTAGCAGTGACCACCGCACAGTCCTTGTGGAGACGAAGTCCCGTCTTCACACTGAGGACACCCTCCATCGCATTGTGTGACACTACCACAGTGTTAAATGGGATAGATTCAGAACAGATTTAACAGCTCAAAACTGGGCATCCATGAGGCACTGTGGGAAATCAGCAGCAGCAGAATTGTAATCCACCACAACCTCATGGCCCTGCCACATCCAGTCTGAATGATGGTGGAAAATTAAACAACCAACAGGAGGAGGAGGATCCACGAATATCACCATGCTCAATGAAGCATATGTGTGCCAAGGACAAAGCTGAAGCATTTGCAACCATAAAAACATAAGAAATAGGAGCAGGAGCAGGAGTAGGTCATGTAGCCCCTTGAGCCTGCACCGCCATTCAATAAGATCATTGCTAATCTGATCTTGGCCTCAACTCCACTTTCCACTCTGCTCCCCGTAACCCTAGACTCTCCTATAGTTCAAGAATCTGTCTATCTCCACCTTAAGTACATTAAATGACCCAGGCTTCACAGTTCTCTGGGGTAGAGAATTCCAAAGATTCATGACCCCCTGAGAGAAGAAATTCCTCCTTATCTTCATTTTAAATGGGCGACCCCTTATTCTGAAACCATATCCCCCAGTTCTAGATTCCCCCACGAGGGGAGACATTCTCTTTGCATATAAAAACATAGAAACATGGAAATTTACAGCGCAGAAGGAGGCCATTTTAGCCCATCATGTCCGAGGCGACAGACAAAGAACAACACGGCCCTCGGTCAGCAGCCCTGAAAGTTACATATAAACCTCTGAACAATGAACAATGGCGAAAAGGTAAAGAGCATCTGGCCCAACCAGTCCGCCCCACACAACTGCGATACCCCATGTATCGCAACATTTTACACTCCACCCCACCCAGAGCCATGCGATCTCCTGAGAGAGGCAAAGAAACAGATAACCCAGGCCAATTGGGGAGAAAAATCTAGGAAAATTACTCTCTGATCCATCCAGGCGATCAAAACTAGTCCAGGAGATCACTCTGGTCCTATTAGATTCCCTGAAGTATTTACCATCGTATCTGCGCCAGCCAACAAGAGGTTATTCAGTCTAATCCCACTTAACAGCTCGAGGTCCATAACCCTGTAGGTTGCAGCACTTTAAGTGCCCATCCAAGCACCTTTTAAATGTGGTGAGGGTTTCAGCCTCTACCTTCTTTCCAGGCAGTGAGTTCCAGACCCCCATAACCCTCTGCGTGAAGAAACTTCCCCTCAAATCCCCTCTATACCTTCCACCAACCACCTTAAATCTATGCCCCCTCGTAATAGACCCCATCCACTAAGGGAAATAGGCCCTTCCTATCCACTATATCCAGGCCCCTCAAAATTTTATACACCTCAATGAGATCTCCCCTCAGCCTCCTCTGTTCCAAGGAGAACAAACCCAGCCTATCCAATCTGTCCTCATAGCTAAGATTCTCCATTCAAGGCAGCATCCTCGTAAATCTCCTCTGCATCCTCTCCAGTGCAATCACGTCCTTCCTATAATACGGTGACCAGAACTGCACGCAGTATTGCAGCTGTGGCCTAACCAAAGTATTATACAATTTAAGCATAACCTCCCTGCTCTTGTATTCTATGTCTCGGCTAATAAAGGCAAGCATTCCGTATGTCTTCTTAACCACCTTATCCACCTGGCCTGCTACTTTCAGGGAATCTGTGGACCAATGGTGGAGCTTTGGAGGTGTGGCCTATTCAGTTGGAGCCTGGAGCAGTGAGAGAAGGAGCTTGCTGTTGTTGCTCCTGCCTGGGAGGCCTTGAGTGAGCCCTGTGAAACAGCCCAGGAAGAGGAGGAAGGGGCTTACTACAGTTCCAATTCATCCAGAGGGAGAGGAGGAGAGCAGAAAAATTTATCAACTTTATTACTGCTACAGAGAGTTGGAGAGAGGGGGAAAAGAACAACAACCTGAGAAAACACCATCCAGTGTGGAAGGAGGGAGAGCCATTTCTACAATCTTCAACAGGTGGGTGTATTTTGGTGCATTCCCCGAAAGACTTTGTTTTATTGGTGGGGGAAGGAACGAAGATAACTCAAGGGCCGGAACATCGCGGGGGGTGTGTGTGTGTGGAAGTGTGTGTGGGGGTCTTGCTTACAGCAAGGCCCCACACACCACTGAAGTACCCCTCCCCCATTGCCTAGCCTGGGATAGCTGGAGCTACCTGGCTGAAGAATCATTAATTACGCTATCTAACATCATTGGGAGTGTGTGCCTGGGTGGCTCCAGCTGCCCCAGATGAAGACATCTCCCCCCACCCGAAGACCATCGACAAGGACTGTGTCTTGTTTTTTTTCCATCATCTGGGGAGTGCACCCCAGAAAAACGCCCACGCATCGCTGTGAGGGGAGACCTGCCCTCGCAGCTTCCCACTTTCCCATCCCCCTCTCTCTCTGTCACTCTCTCTGTCTCTCCCCTCTCTCTCTGAGAGCCCCTTTCCTCCTTAAATTAAAGTTAATTAAGACAACTGAGCAGAGGGAGCAAAGCCCCTCCCCATTCGTTAACTAGGGGAGAGGTATGCCCCATTAAGAGCTCCCTCTGCTCAAAACACCAACGAGGCCAATTAAAGACCATTAAGGCCTGTGACTTTGGGGTGGGTGTAGCCCTTAAAGGGACCCCGTGATGGCGACCCCATCCACACCGGTGGCAGGGCCAGCTAAGACGTATGCGCAGGCGGCGTCCACATCCACGGCGCCTCCTGCGCCTCCTGCTGCCCTGCCACCATTTAGACTTATAACAAAAAAACACAGGGTCAAGAGCTACACTCACCCCACAATGAGCATCGAGGAGTGCGTGCGGGCGATGGCTGGGGTAGTCGGCCCCTCGGCCATTGTCGCGGCCTCCAAGATGTCTGGGAAGGCTGTATTCTTCCTGGGGTCGGAGCGGGCGGTGTCCCTGGCCCTCGAAAAGGGGCTCATGGTGAGCGGGACGTTCCTGCCGGTGCACCCTCTCGAGGCCACCGCGCAGAGGGTCATCATTTCTAACGTCCCGCCCTTTGTTCCCACTGGGCTCCTCCTCCCTCACCTACACCAACTGGGGGAGGTAAGGTCAGGGATTAACCCCATACCGCTCGGCCTCAGGGAGAGCAGCCTGCGCCACGTGTTCTCCTTCCGCCAGCTCTTTGTCCGGCTGGCGCGGGAGGAGACGATGGAGGGAAGTTTTAATATGGTGCACGAGGGGACTGCCTACCGCGTCTTTTGGATGTCGGACGGCGTGCGGTGCCATGCCTGCAGGGAGGTGGGGCACGTTTGCAAGAACGCCGCCGCCGCCACCCCTCCCTCTATTTGCGTCCACGTGCCGGGAGCTGTAGGTGCGCGGGCATCGTCGGGGGTCTTTGTTTTCACGGCCTCCGGCGGGGGGGAGGGAGAGCGTCCGATCGGAAGGAAGGCGCGGAGGAAGGCAAAACATCTCGAGGCGGGTCCTCTCAGTGCGGCAGACAGCTTGAACACCGCGCTCAGCCCAACCCTGACACCGGCGAGCGCGGGGTGCCCTGAGCCTGTGCCCGAGCCCTTGACCAATATCACAGAGGGGCTCAGGCGCGGGCAAGATAAGAAAAAGGGGGGAGTGGAGCGGGAGGCCTCGGCAGACATGGAGGTCTCCCTGCCTCCGCGCACCCCCAGGAACAACAGGAGGCGCCGCTCCAATGAGGCGGAGGGGGAACAACATCCCTCCGCGGAGGAGTCGGTGCCCGCCGCATGTCCTGCGTCCCCTATCAACGCCCCCAAACTGCGCTGTAGGCGAGAGGAGTCTGTCCCCGGGGAGGGTGAGACAGTCGAGGCTGCCCAGCCTCTGCCTCCCGGGGACTGAGGCGGGCGGGGTCGAAAAAGCCGAACCTGAGCCCGCCCTGCCTTTATCCAACTTCCCCCGGGATTTGCTCGACTCGGCAGAAACTGAAAATGTTAATAATTTTACAGAACATCCACACGCTGGGCCAGGGGGTGGCGGCGGGGAGGGGGAAGAACACCAACCCTCGCCCCCTACTTTGGAGCTGGGGTACTTGGAGGACCTGGAACATTTCTTTGACAAGATCTCTCCGCGTTCCCCGGCTCCTGGGGCGGAGGAGGAACCCCTTCCGCTGTCGCTTCCTGACCCAGCATCGCTTTTAAAAGAGCCCAGTGGGAACTCCTCTGCTGACGATCCTGGCGGTGGGATCGGGGCAGAGCCAGGGTCGGATGGAGCGGCCGTGCCGTTTGCCGTACCTCGTGCGGTCGACGGGCCGGCTGCTGGCGGCGACCTCCCGGAGGGGGACGGGGACTCGGTGGGGGACGAGGGAGAAGATCTCGAGTCCATCGCCAGTGAGGCGGTGGATCTCCTCGTGCCCGCCGCTGAGTCCCCCTCATTCCTGTAAAGGAATCCGGGACTTTTTGGTCCAGAGCCAGGGTCGCCGCAACCGAGCCCATCTGGCCCTGGAAAGATGGTCCGAGCCGGGGCTGCTCGTCGCGTCCGTCCGCGCCGCCGCTAAAACCATGGCCGCAGGCGGGCCCTTATCAAAGGCGCAAGGCCTTGAACTGCGCCGGCTCAAAAGGTTCCTCGCTGGGCTGCTGAAGGAGTGGAGGTCAACAAACGACTCCACTCCCCCCCCCACAATAGGTTAGGTAGAGGTTGCATTATGCTTTTGTCATGAAGATAACCATAGCCAGCCTCAACATCAACGGCGGCAGAGAGGCACACCGTAGATTTAACAATTTTTCGCTCCTGCGGGAGGGGAAATATGCGGTGTGCTTCCTGCAAGAAACTCACACCGTTCCGGGAGACGAAGCCACGTGGCTCCTGGAATGGCAAGGAGAGGTCCGCATGAGCCACCTCACTACCACTTCTTGTGGGGTGGCCATCTTGCTGGGCCCGCATTTTCAGCCGGAGATCTTGGGGGTCGAGGAGCCCGTGCCAGGCCGCTTGCTGCATGTGACGGTTCGCCTGGGGGACGTGCCGCTCCAGCTCGTGAACGTGTACGTCCCTCAGCCCGGCCCGCGGCAAACGCGCTTCTTCGAAGAAGTGTCCGCTCTTCTTGGCTCCGTCGACGTCGGCGACTGCATTGTCCTCGGGGGGGATTTTAACTGCACCCTCGGGGCGAGGTACCGCTCCGGTGCCCCGCAGTGCATGGCGGCGATGGAGAAGTTGAGGGACCTGGTCGGGTCCTTCGACTTGGTGGACATCTGGCGAAATCTCTATCCCGACTCCAGCGCCTTTACTTGGGTGAGGCCTGGAGTAGGATGGTCCAGAGTCGGCCGCCTTTACATGTCTCGGGCGTACGTTTCCTGCGTCCCGGCGGCCTCCATGCGACCGGTGCTGTGTTCGGACCATCACCTGGTGTGGGCGGAGTTCGCTTTGCTCCGCGCGAGGACGGGGTCCGCGTACTGACATTTTAACAACCAGCTGCTGGAGGACGTGCGGTTCCAGGACTCGTTCCGTCATTTCTGGGCCAACTGGAGAAGGAAGCAGGGGGGCTTCCCCTCCTTGAGGCTATGGTGGGACGTGGGCAAGGCTCACGTCCGCGTCTTCTGTCAAGAGTACGCGAGGGGGTCGACCAAGAGGTGGGCGGCCAAGGTTGGGTGCCTAGAAAAAGAGGTGCTCGACCTGGAGTCCCATCTCGGTCAAGTCGTCGAGGACCCGGCCCTGCGGATGGTGTACGAAGCAAAGAAAGCCGCGCTGAAGGACCTGCAGCTCGTCGGGTCGCGATGCGCGTTCGTGAGGTCGCGGATCCGGTTCCTGCGGGATCTGGACCGCGGCTCTCCCTTCTTCTACTCGTTGGAAAAAAGACAGAGTGTCCGTAAGCAGCTCTTGACGCTGCTGGCCGACGATGGCTCTCTCGTCTCGGATCCGGAGGGCGTCAACAACAGGGCCCGTGAATATTACGGGGCTCTGTTCTCTCCGGAGCCGTCCAGCGAGGAAGCACGTAGAGTTTTGTGGGAGGACCTGCCGAGGGTCGGCCCGGAGGGCGCCGAAAATCTGGAAGCTCCGCTAAGCCTGGCGGAGCTGACCGGCGCCCTTGACCGGCTCTCGAGGGGAAAAGCCCCGGGGCTGGACGGGCTGACTGTGGAGTTCCACAGGGCGTTCTGGGACGTCCTGGGGGGCGACTACGCGCGGGTCCTGGGGGAAAGTCTGGCGACCGGGGAGATGCCCCTCTCTTGGCGCAGGGCAGTCATCGTCCTGCTGCCTAAGAAGGGCGATCTCCGCCTCCTTAAGAACTGGCGCCCAGTATCCCTCCTCAGCACGGACTACAAAATCTTCGCCAGGGCGATGTCTGCTTGCCTTGGCGCCGTGTTGGACCACATGATCCACCCCGACCAGTCCTACACGGTCCCGGGCCGGACAATCGACGATAACATCCATCTGGTCCGGGACCTCATCCATCATTCCCAGGAGCCTGGTCTGTCAGTCGCCTTCCTATCTCTTGACCAAGAGAAGGCGTTCGACAGGGTGGATCACGACTATCTGTTCGGAACTCTGCGCGCTTTCGGGTTCGGGACGCATTTCGTCGCCCGGATCCGACTTTTGTACGCCGCCGCGGAGTGTCTGATAAAGGTTACCGGGTCCTTGATGGCGCCCCTTCACTTTGGGAGAGGGGTGTGCCAGGGATGCCCCATATCCGGCCAGTTATATGCCATCTGCGTGGAGCCTTTCCTGCGCCTCCTGCGGATGAGGTTAACGGGACTGGCTCTGCAAGGGCCGGGCGTGGAGGTCGTCTCTCAGCTTACGCCGATGACGTGCTCCTCGCGGTAGAGGATCCCGCTGACCTGCGGAGGATGTGTGAGTGCCAGGAGATTGACTCGGCCGCATCCTCCACCAGGATCAACTGGGAGAAATGTTCCGGACTCCTGGTGGGTCAGTGGCGGGTGGACTCCCTGCCGGAGGAGCTCAGGCCTTTTGCCTGGACCACGACCCATCTCCTCTATCTGGGAGTCTACCTTAGCCCCGACGAGGAAGCCTGGCCGGCGAACTGGCAAGAGCTGGAGGCCAAGGTCGCCGCTCGCCTAGGGCGCTGGACAGGACTGCTCCGAGTGCTGTTCTACAGGGGTCGAGCGCTAGTCATAAACCAGCTGGTGGCCGCCATGTTGTGGTACCGGCTGGTCACTTTGACCACTCCCTCTGCGTTTGTCACCAAGATTCAGAAGAAGCTGGTGGACTCCTTCTTGAACAACAGGAAGCACTGGGTCTCTGCCGCGGTCTTGAGTCTCCCGCTTGGGGAGGGCGGTCAGTCGTTGGTGTGCGTCAGCACCCAGCTCGCGACT
The DNA here is from genome assembly GCF_044704955.1 of Pristiophorus japonicus. Classification (NCBI taxonomy): domain Eukaryota; kingdom Metazoa; phylum Chordata; class Chondrichthyes; family Pristiophoridae; genus Pristiophorus; species Pristiophorus japonicus. The sequence goes on along the minus strand of NC_091977.1, from coordinate 436,982,326 downwards.
TTCCGTCTTCAGACCCTGCAGAGATACCTTTACGTCGAGCCCCCTCCCAGGTGGCGTGATCTGGTGACGTACTTCTTCCGCCAGCAGCACGGCCTCAACTATGACACGCAGCTCCTGTTTGTGAGCTTGGGGGGCGTCAGGACCGCCTTCCAGGAGCTGCCTGTCTTTTACAAGGAACTCACCAAGGTCTGGAACAAAGTCTCCACCAAGCGCAGCTCTCCACCGGCTGGAGTGGCGGCTGTCCTGCAGGAGCCGCTGCTCGGGAATCCGTACCTCCACGACCGAGGTTTTAGGTGGTGGTCGGACGAGAGGGCTGTGGCTGGTGAGGTGACCAGGGTCAGGGACCTGCTCGATGGCGGAGGAGCGGGCTGGATGGCGCCAGACACGCTGGCGCGGCGCCTAAATTCTGCCAACGTCCACCGCGCGGCCGATGCCATCGATGAAGTATAATGTGGATAAATGTGAGGTTATCCACTTTGGTGGTAAAAACAGAGAGACAGACTATTATCTGAATGGTGACAGATTAGGAAAAGGGGAGGTGCAAAGAGACCTGGGTGTCATGGTACATCAGTCATTGAAGGTTGGCATGCAGGTGCAGCAGGCGGTTAAGAAAGCAAATGGCATGTTGGCCTTCATAGCAAGGGGATTTGAGTACAGGGGCAGGGAGGTGTTGCTACAGTTGTACAGGGCATTGGTGAGGCCACACCTGGAGTATTGTGTACAGTTTTGGTCTCCTAACCTGAGGAAGGACATTCTTGCTATTGAGGGAGTGCAGCGAAGGTTCACCAGACTGATTCCCGGGATGGCGGGACTGACCTATCAAGAAAGACTGGATCAACTGGGCTTGTATTCACTGGAGTTCAGAAGAATGAGAGGGGACCTCATAGAAACATATAAAATTCTGACGGGGTTAGACAGGTTAGATGCAGGAAGAATGTTCCCAATGTTGGGGAAGTCCAGAACCAGGGGTCACAGTCTAAGGATAAGGGGTAAGCCATTTAGGACCGAGATGCGGAGGAACTTCTTCACCCAGAGAGTGGTGAACCTGTGGAATTCTCTACCACAGAAAGTTGTTGAGGCCAATTCACTAAATATATTCAAAAAGGAGTTAGATGAGGTCCTTACTACTAGGGGGATCAAGGGGTATGGCGAGAAAGCAGGAATGGGGTACTGAAGTTGAATGTTCAGCCATGAACTCATTGAATGGCGGTGCAGGCTAGAAGGGCCGAATGGCCTACTCCTGCACCTATTTTCTATGTTTCTATGAGTTGCTAAAAACAGCTCTGGGCCCCTACTCCGTTCGGTGTATCGAGGATGCTCAAGCACGTGGGGAAATCCCGTCCAAACTGACCCCCGTCCGGACGGAATTCCTCATCGGCGCCAAACCCCGGAACCTCCCTCGGGAGCCGGCGCCTCACAACTTGAGCCGCCTCGAGGAAATCCCCTCCGTGCCTTTCAGTTCCGCGCGGAGGAGTTTCCTGTACGGGTTGCTCCTGCACACTCTCAACTTTGCCATCCTCGCCTGCCGTCCGGACACGCCATGGCGTACCATCTTGCCATCCGGAGGAGGCGGGTGTCCCCGATGGAGGGCACTCTACGCGGGAGTCCTCCCAGTATTTATCGGGGACTTGGCCTGGAGTGTGGTGCACGGAGCAGTGCCGTGCAATATATTTTTAAGCCGGTTCACGGGATCCTAGGCCGCCTGCATCTTGCCCGCATCTTGCCCGCTGCTGAGTCCCCCCTCATTCCTGCAAAGGAACTCCGGGACTTTTTGGTCCAGAGCCAGGGTCGCCGCAACCAAGCCCGTCTGGCCCTGGAAAGATGGTCTGAGCCGGTGTTGCTCGTCGCGTCCGTCCGCGCCGTCGCTAAAACCATGGCCGCGGGCGGGCCCTTGTCAAAGACGCAAGGCCTTGAGCTGCGCCGGCTCAAAAGGTTCCTCGCTGGGCTGCTGAAGGAGTGGAGGTCAACAAATGACTCCACCCCCCCCCACACAATAGGTTAGGTAGAGGTTGCACTATGCTTTTGTCATGAAGATAACCATAGCCAGCCTCAACATCAACGGCGGCAGAGTGGCACGCCGTAGATTTAACAATTTTTCGCTCCTGTGGGAGGGGAAATATGCGGTGTGCTTCCTGCAAGAAACCCACACCATTCCGGGAGACGAAGCCACGTGGCTCCTGGAATGACAACGAGAGGTCCGCATGAGCCACCTCACTACTACTTCTTGTGGGGTGGCCATCTTGTTGGCCCCGCATTTTCAGCCGGAGATCTTGGGGGTCGAGGAGCCCGTGCCAGGCTGCTTGCTGCACGTGACGGTTCGCCTGGGGGACGTGCCGCTCCATCTCGTGAACGTGTACGCCCCTCAGCCCGGACCGCAGCAAACGCGCTTCTTCGAAGAAGTGTCCGCTCTTCTTGGCTCCGTCGACGTCGGCGACTGCATTGTCCTAGGGGGGGATTTTAACTGCACCCTCGAGGCGAGGGACCGCTCCGGTGCCTCGCAGAGCATGACGGCGATGGAGAAGTTGAGGGACCTGGTCGGGTCCTTCGACTTGGTGGACGCCTGGCGAAATCTCCATCCCGACTCCAGCGCCTTTACTTGGGTGAGGTCTGGAGTAGGATGGTCCAGAATCGACCGCCTTTACGTGTCTCGGGCGTACGTTTCCTGTGTTCCGGCGGCCTCCATGCGGCCGGTGCCGTATTCGGACCACCACCTGGTGTGGGCAGAGCTCGCTTCGCTCCGCGCGGGGACGGGGTCCACGTACTGGCATTTTAACAACCAGCTGCTGGAGAACATGCGGTTCCAGGACTCGTTCCGTCATTTCTGGGCCGACTGGAGAAGGAAGCAGGGAGGCTTCCCCTTCTTGAGGCTATGGTGGGACGTGGGCAAGGCTCACGTCCGCGTCTTCTGTCAAGAGTACGCGAGGGGGTCGACCAAGAGGCGGGCGGCCAAGGTCAGGCGCCTAGAAAAAGAGGTGCTCGACCTGGAGTCCCGTCTCGGTCAAGTCGTCGAGGACCCGGCCCTGCGGATGGTGTACGAAGTGAAGAAGGCCGCGCTGAAGGACCTGCAGCTTGTCGGGTCCCGAGGCGCATTCGTGAGGTCGCGGATCCGGTTCCTGCGGGATCTGGACCGCGGCTCCCCCTTCTACTCGCTGGAAAAAAGACAGAGTGTCCGTAAGCAGCTCTTGACGCTGCTGGCCGACGACAGCTCTCTCATCTCGGATCCGGAGGGCGTCAACAACAGGGCCCGTGAATATTACGGGGCTCTGTTCTCTCCGCAGCCGTCCAGCGAGGAAGCACGTAGAGTTTTGTGGGAGGACCTGCTGAAGGTCGGCCCAGAGGGCGCCGAAAATCTGGAAGCTCCGCTAAGCCTGGCGGATATGACCGGTGCCCTTGACCGGCTCTCGAGGGGAAAAGCCCTGGGGCTGGATGGGCTGACCGTGGAGTTCCACAGGGCGTTCTGGGACGTCCTGGGGGGCGACTACGCGCGGGTCCTGGGGGAAAGTCTGGCGACCGGGGAGATGTCCCTCTCTTGGCGCAGGGCAGTCATCGTCCTGCTGCCTAAGAAGGGCGATCTCCGCCTCCTTAAGAACTGGCGCCCGGTCTCCCTCCTCAGCACGGACTACAAGATCTTCGCCAGGGCGATGTCTGCTCGCCTTGGCACCGTGCTGGACCACATGATCCACCCCGACCAGTCCTACACGGTCCCGGGCCGGACAATCCACGATAACATCCATCTGGTCCGGGACCTCATCCATCATTCCCAGGAGGCTGGTCTGTCGGTTGCCTTCCTATCTCTCGACCAAGAGAAGGCGTTCGACAGGTTGGATCACGACTATCTGTTCGGAACTCTGCGCGCTTTCGGGTTCAGGACGCATTTCGTTGCCCGGATTCGACTTTTGTATGCCGCCGCGGAGTGTCTGATAAAGGTTAACGGGTCCTTGACGGCGCCCCTTCGCTTTGGGAGAGGGGTGCGCCAGGGATGCCTGATGTCCGGCCAGTTATATGCCATCTGCGTGGAGCCTTTCCTGCGCCTCCTGTGGACGAGGTTAACGGGACTGGCTCTGCAAGGTCCGGGCATGGAGGTCGTCCTCTCGGCTTACGCCGATGACGTGCTCCTCTCAGTAGAGGATCCCGCTGACCTGTGGAGGATGCGTGAGTGCCAGGAGATTTACTCGGCCGCATCCTCCACCAGGATCAACTGGGAGAAATGTTCCGGACTCCTGGTGGGTCAGAGGCGGGTGGACTCCCTGCCGGAGGAGCTCAGGCCTTTTGCCTGGAGCACGACCCATCTCCTCTATCTGGGAGTCTACCTTAGCCCCGACGAGGGAGCCTGGCCGGCGAACTGGCAAGAGCTGGAGGCCAAGGTCGCCGCTCGTCTAGGGCGCTGGACAGGACTGCTCCGAGTGCTGTCCTACAGGGGTCGAGCGCTAGTCATAAACCAGCTGGTGGCCGCCATGTTGTGGTACCGGCTGGTCACTTTGACCCCTCCCCCTGCGTTTGTCACCAAGATACAGAAGAAGCTGGTGGACTTCTTCTGGAACAACAGGAAGCACTGGGTCTCTGCCGCGGTCTTGAGTCTCCCGCTTGGGGAGGGCGGTCAGTCGTTGGTGTGCGTCAGCACCCAGCTCGCGACTTTCTGTCTTCAGACCCTGCAGAGATACCTTTACGTCGAGCCCCCTCCCAGATGGCGTGCTCTGGCGACGTATTTCTTCCGCCAACAGCACGGCCTCAACTACGACATGCAGCTCCTGTTTGTGAGCTCGGGGGGCGTCAGGACCGCCTTCCAGGAGCTGCCTGTCTTTTACAAGGAACTCATCAGGGTCTGGAACAAAATCTCCACCAAGCGCAGCTCTCCACCAGCTGGAGTGGCGGCTGTCCTGCAGGAGCCACTGCTCGGGAATCCGTACCTCCACGACCGAGGTTTTAGGTGGTGGTCGGACGAGAGGGCTGTGGCTGGTGAGGTGACCAGGGTCAGGGACCTGCTCGATGGCGGAGGAGCGGGCTCGATGGCGCCAGACACGCTGGCGCGGCGCCTAAATTCGGCCAACGTCCGCCATGCGGCCGATGCCATCGAGTCGCTAAAAACAGCTCTGGGCCCTGACTCCATTAGGTGCATCGAGGAGGCTCAAGCACGTGGGGAGATCCCGTCCGAACTGACCCCCGTCCGGATGGAATTCCTCATCGGCGCCAAACCCCGGAACCTCCCTCGGGAGCCGGCGCCTCACAACTTGAGCCGCTTCGGGGAAATCCCCTCCGTGCCTTTCAGTTCCACGCGGAGGGGTTTCCTGTACAGGCTGCTCCTGCACACTCTCAACTTTGCCATCCTCGCCTGCCGTCCGGACACGCCATGGGGTACCATCTTGCCGTCCGGAGGAGGCGGGTAGCCCGATGGAGGGCACTCTACGCGGGAGTACTCCCACTATTTATCGGGGACTTGGCCTGGAGGGTGGTGCACGGAGCAGTGCCATGCAATAAATTTTTAAGCCGGTTCACGGGCTCCCAGGCCGCCTGCAATTTCTGTGGTCTGGAAGAGTCCGTGTTCCATGTTTTTATTGAATGCACAAGGTTGCAGCCCCTGTTTTATTATTTAAAGGGGCTGCTCCTGAAATGCTGGCTGCACTTCAGTCCCACACTCCTGATCTTTGGGCACCCTGTGCGGAGGGGAGCGGGTAGGTCCGAGGGCCTCCTCGTAGGACTGCTCCTGGGCACGGCCAAGGATGCCATCAGCCAGTCCAGGCAGCGGGCGGTCGAGGGGGTCGTTCAACCTGACTGCATGCCTCTCTTCCGCTCTTACATCCGCGCCAGGTTGTCCTTGGAGATAGAGCACGCGGTGTCCACCGGTACGCTCGCGGCCATCCGCGAGAGGTGGGCACCGGAGGGACTGGAGTGCATCATCACGCCCGGCAACCAAATTTTAAGTTGATTTTAAGTTTTAAAGTTTAATTTGTTTTAATTGCCAGTGTTTTTAGTGTCCCCCTCCCCTTTTATAGGGGGCACTAGGAGAAAAAATATATGATTTTAGTGCCCCCCCAAAAAAAACACAAAAAAAAACAACAAAAAAAGGGCCTTGTAAATGTTTGGTGCGTCCCCCAGATCGGGGGGCCACGATTTAATGTTTTAGTTTCCTCCCAATAGAGTTCTGTGGACAAGTACATCAAGGTCCCTTTGTTCATCTACACTTCTAAGTGGCCTACCATTTAATGTGTTTACCCTTTCCTTATTAGCCCTCCCCAAGTGCATTACCTCACACTTCTCTGAATTAAATTCCATTTGACACTGCTCTGCCCACCTGACCAGTAGATTGATATCTTCCTGCAGTCCATGACTTTCTTCTTCATTATCAACCACACAGCCAATTTTAGTATCATCTGCAGACTTCTTAATCATTCACCCTATATTCAAATCTAGGTCCTTGATGTATACCATAAAAAGCAAGGGACCCAGTACTGAGCCCTGCTGAACCCCACTGGAAACATCCTTCCAGTCTCAAAAACATCCATCAATCATTACCCTTTGCTTCCTATCTCTAAGCCAATTTTGGATCCAACTTGCCACTTTGCCTTGGATCCCATGGGCTTTAACCTTCGTGACCAGTCTGCCATGTGGGACCTTATCAACAGCTTTGCTAAAGTCCATATACACTTCATCGTACACACTACTTTCATTGACCCTCCTGATTACCTCCTCAAAAAATTCAATCTGGTTAGTCAAATCTGTGCTGACTGTCTCTGATTAATTCTTGCCTTTCTGAATGTAGATTTATCCTGCCTTTCAGGATTTTTTTCTATAATTTTCCCACCACTGAGGTTAGGCTGACAAGCCTGTAATTATTCGGCCTATCCTTTTCTCCCTTCTTAAACAAGGGTGCCACATTAGCAGTCCTCCAATCCTCCGGCAGCATGCCTGAATCCAAAGAGGACTGGAAAATGATGGTCAAGGCCTCTGCTATTTCCTCTTTTGCTTAGCTCAACAGTCTGGGATACATTTCATCCAGGCCTGGGGACTTATCCACTTTCAAAGCTGCTAAACCCCCCAATACCTCCTCTCTCACTATGCTTATTTCATCCAGAATTTCACACTCCTCCTCGATAGCAGTACCTGCATCTGCATTTGTGAAAACAGACGCAAAGTATTCATTAAGAACCATACCCACATCTTCCACCTCCACTTACAGATTACCCTCATGGTCTCTAATAGGCCCTACCTTTTAGTTATCCACTTGCTCTTAATATATTTATAGAACATCTTTGGGTTTTCATTGAATTTACTTTCCAAGAATTTTTCATCCTCTCCGTTAGCATTCCTAATATCCTTTTTAATTTAACCTGTAAACTTTCTATTTCCTCCAGAGATTCTACAGTATTTAGCCATCGGTATATGACGTAAGCTTCCCTTTTTTTCTTTATCCTCCCCTATAATCCCTAGACATCCAGTGGGCTCTAGAATTGTTATTCCCACCCTTTTTCTTTAAGGACACATGTTTAGCCTGAGCCCTCTGGATCTCCTCCTTGAATGCCTCCTACTGTTCCGAAACTGATTTGCCTTCAAGTAGCTGTTTCCAGTCCACTGTGGCCAAATCACTTCTCATCTTAGCAAAGTTAGCTTTTCCCCAATTTGGGACTTTTAACCTGTCAAGCCCCCTCAGAATCTTATATGTTTCAATAAGATCACCTCTCATTCTTCTAAACTGCAATGAGTATAGGGCCAACCTTCTCAACCTTCCTTCATAAGACAACCCCTTCATCTCAGGAATCAACCGAGTGAATCTTCTCTGAACTGCCTCCAATGCAAGTATCTCCCTACTTAAATAAGGAGACCAAAATTGTACGCAGTACTCCAGGTGTGGTCTCACCAAAACTCCTGTACAGTTGTAGCAAGACTTCCCTGCTTTTATACTCCATCCCCTTTGAAATAAAGGCCAGTATTCCATTTTCCATCCTAATTACTTGCTGTACCTGCATACTAACTTTTTGTGTTTCGTGTATAAGAACCCCTAGATCCCTCTGCGCCACAGCATTTTATAGTCCCTCTCCATTTAAATAATAATTTGTTTTTTTTATTCTTACTACCAAAGTGGATAATCTCACATTTTCCCACATTATACTCCATCTGCCAATTTTTTTCCCATTCACTTAACCTATCTATATCCCTTTGCAGGTTGTTTGTGTCGACCTCGCAACTTTCGTTCCCACATATCTTTAAATCATTCGCAAATTTGGTTACAGTGCACTCAGTCCCTTCATCCAAGTCATTAATATAGCTTGTAAATAGTTGAGGCACCAGCACTGATCCCTGTGGCAGATTAAAAGGGTACAGGAGAATAGGGAATGGGTGACCGTCGCACACAAGAGTATGGGCGAGGCAGCTAGTGCAGGAGTCCCCTGAGGCTATCCCGCTCTCCAACTGGTACTCTATTCTGACTACTGGCGAGGGCGGTGATGCCTCTGGGGAGTGCAGCCAGGGCCAATTACACAGCACCGTGGGTGGCTCAGCTGCACAGCGGGGGAGGAAGAAGACGGGAAGGGCTATAGTAATAGGAGATTCAATAGTTAGGGGAGCAGATAGGCGCTTCTGCGGCAGCAAAAGTGACATCAGGATGGTGTGTTGCCTCCCTGGTGCAAGGGTCAATGATGTCACTGAGCGACTGCAGGGCATTCTGGAGAGGGAAGGGGAACAGCCAGTGGTTGTGGTCCACATTGGTACCAACGACATAGGTAGAAAGAGGGGTGAGGTCCTGAAAGCGGAGTTTAGGGAGCTAGGAGTAAGATTGAAAGCCAGGATCTCAAAGGTGGTAATCTCGGGATTACTGCCAGTGCCATGTACTCGTGAGGGTAGAAATAGGAAGGCTATTCAGATAAATACATGGCTGGGGCATTGGTGTAGGAGGGAGGGCTTTAGTTTCCTGAACAATTGGGACCGCTTCTGGGGTAGGTGGGACCTGTACAAGTCGGACCGGTTACACCTCAACAGAGACGAGACCAATGTTCTCGCGGGTGGTTTTAATAGTGCGGTTGGGAGGGCTTTAAACTAGCTTGGCAGGGGGATGGGAACCCAGGAGAGGGCTCTGAACTAGTTAGAGTGGGTGAGTGCTCAGGTGACCAGAACTCCAAGAAAGGATGCAAAAGGCAGGAGGCAACAGAGCAGAGTAGCACTGGGGTAAGTGTAAATCACAACGTGATAGGAAGGGAAATTATGTATGAATATAAAGGGGCTGCAGGAGGGGTCAAAACTAAAAACTATGGTTTAAAAACTAGTATTAAAACACTTTACCTAAACGCATGGAGCATTCGAAACAAAGTAAATGAGTTGACGGCACAAATCATTACAAATGGGTATGATTTGGTGGCCATTACTGAAACGTGGTTGCAGGTTGGCCATGACTGGGAATTAAACATACAGGGGTATCTGACAATTCGGAAAGATAGACAAGAAGGGAAAGGAGGTGGGGTAGCTCTGTTAATAAAGGATGATATCAGGGCAGTTGTGAGAGACGATATTGGCTCGAATGAACAAAATGTTGAATCATTGTGGGTGGAGATTAGAGATAGTAAGGGGAAAAAGTCACTGGTGGGCGTTGTTTATAGGCCCCCAGATAATAACTTCACGGTGGGGCGGACAATAATCAAGGGAATAATGAAGACATGTGAAGAAGGAACGGCAGTAATCATGGGGGATTTTAACCTACATATCGATTGGTCAATCAAATCGCACGGGGTAGCCTTGAGGGGGAAATTCATAGAATGCATACGGGATTGTTTCTTAGAACAGTGTGTTACAGAATCTACAAGGGAGCAAGCTATCTTAGATCTGGTCCTGTGTAATGAGACAGGAATAATAAACGATCTCCTCGTAAAAGATCCTCTCGGAATGAGTGATCACAGTATGGTTGAATTTGTAATACAGATTGAGGGTGAGGAAGTAATGTCTCAAACGAGCATACTATGTTTAAACAAAGGGGACTACAGTGGGATGAGGGCAGAGTTGGCTAAAGTAGACTGGGAACACAGATTAAATGGTGGCATAATTAGGAACAGTGGAGGACTTTTAAGGAGCTCTTTCATAGTGCTCAACAAAAATATATTCCAGTGAAAAAGAAGGGTGGTAAGAGAAGGGATAACCAGCCGTGGATAACCAAAGAAATAAAGGAGAGTATCAAATTAAAAACCAATGCGTATAAGGTGGCCAAGGTTAGTGGGAAACTAGAAGATTGGGAAAATTTTAAACGACAGCAAAGAATGACTAAGAAAGCAATAAAGAAAGGAAAGATAGATTATGAAAGTAAACTTGCGCAAAACATAAAAACAGATAGTAAAAGCTTTTACCAATATATAAAACTGCAAAGAGTGACTAAAGTAAATGTTGGTCCCTTAGGAGATGAGAAGGGGGATTTAATAACGGGAAATGTGGAAATGGCTGAGACCTTCAACAATTATTTTGCTTCGGTCTTCACAGTGGAAGACACAAAAACCATACCAAAAATTGCTGGTCATGGGAATGTGGGAAGGGAGGACCTTGAGACAATCACTATCACTAGGGAGGTAGTGCTGGACAGGCTAATGGGACTCAAGGTAGACAAGTCCCCTGGTCCTGATGAAATGCATCCCAGGATATTAAAAGAGATGGCGGAAGTTATAGCAGATGCATTCGTTATAATCTACCAAAATTTTCTGGACTCTGGGGAGGTACTATTGGCTAACTAACAGAAAGCAGAGAGTCGGGATAAATGGGTCCTTTTCAGGTTGGAAATCGGTAGTTAGTGGTGTGCCACAGGGATCGTGCTGGGACCACAACCATTTACAATATACATAGATGACCAGGAAGAGGGGACAGAGTGCCGTGTAACAAAATTTGCAGATGACACAAAGATTAGTGGGAAAGCGGGTTGTGTAGAGGACACAAAGAGGCTGCAAAGAGATTTGGATAGGTTAAGCGAATGGGCTATGGTTTGGCAGATGGAATACAATGTCGGAAAATATGAGGTCATCCACCTTGGAAAAAAAAACAGTAAAAGGGAATATTATTTGAATGGGGAGAAATTACAACATGCTGTGGTGCAAAGGGACCTGGGGGTGCTTGTGCATGAATCCCAAAAAGTTAGTTTGCAGGTGCAGCAGGTAATCAGGAAGGTGAATGGAATGTTGGCCTTCATTGCGAGAGGGATGGAGTACAAAAGCAGGGAGGTCCTGCTGCAACTGTACAGGGTATTGGTGAGGCCGCACCTGGAGTACTGTGTGCAGTTTTGGTCACCTTACTTAAGGAAGGATATACTGGCTTTGGAGAGGGTACAGAGACGATTCACTCGGCTGATTCCGGAGATGAGGGGGTTACCTTTGAGAATCTGTATCACTGTAGTTACCAACTTTAGATGTATTATCCGTACTAATTTCAAATGTATTAACTCTTTCTAAAATGGCCGCTCATGGTTATTGCTGACTCTTTAGATCTCACTGTAGGGGAAAACAATGAGTGACTTGTCTTTGTTAAACAACCTTGAGGAACCGTCTGATCATGGAAATGTAGCAACAGCTATAGGAGCTAAACTGTGGGAATACCCAGAGAAGCAGAACTGTGTCTTCCTTGCCTGCAAAACAAAGATAAGCTGGAGATGACTTAATCTTCTCTCATGATTAGGGGCATTGCTTAATTAACTGTGTAAATGACTAATTTAGCTTGTATCTATGCCACAGTAGCTGATGTGATAGGACAATGAAAAGGGGTGGTACCATTCACAAAATGTATAAATGTATTGATTTTGTAATGATTTTTGCTTGCTCTGATGGATTCGACAGACTCATGGAGTCTGGTGCCCCTTTATCAGAGCAAGTACCTTCATCGTTGAAGCCTGAATAAAGTTAGTCTGAACTAAACTTTAAAGTGTTCGAATCAGTGTATTCGCTGAAACAGATTGAGGGAAAAGAATCCGTAACAACACCTTATGATGATAGATTGAGTAGACTGGGTCTTTACTCGTTGGAGTTCAGAAGGATGAGGGGTAATCTTATAGAAACATTTAAAATAATGAAAGGGATAGACAAGATAGAGGCAGAGAGGTTGTTTCCACTGGTTGGGGAGACTAGAACTAGGAGGCACAGCCTCAAAATACGGGGGAGCCAATTTAAAACCGAGTTGAGAAGGAATTTCTTCTCCCAGAGGGTTGTGAATCTGTGGAATTCTCTGCCCAAGGAAGCAGTTGAGGCTAGCTCATTGAATGTATTCAAATCACAGATAGATAGATTTTTAACCATAAGGGAATTAAGGGTTATGGGGAGCGGGCGGGTAAGTGGAGCTGAGTCCAGGGAATTTTGGTAGATTACAACCAATGTATCTCTGCAGCCATCAGGTCCAGGGGACTTGTCCACCTTTAGTCCCATTAGTTTGCTTAATACATTTTCTCCAGTGATAGTGATTGTTTTAAGTTCCTCCCTCCCTATATCCCCTTGATTGTCTATTACTATTGTGACACTTTTCGTGTCTTCATCTGTGAAATATTTGTTCAACTCCTCTGCCATTTCCCTGTTTCCCATTATTAATTCCCCAGTCTCATCCTATAAGGGACCAATGTTTACTTTAGCTACTCTCTTCCTTTTTATATATCTGTTGATGCTCTTACTTTCTGTTTTTATATTTCATGCTCGTTTATCCTCATAATCTATCTTCTCCCTCTTTATTATTTTTTTAGTTGTCCTTTGCTGGTTTCTAAAAATGTCCCAATCCTCTGGCCTACCAATAAACTTCACAAAATTGTATGCCTTTTTTCCAATTTGATATCATCCTTAACTTCCTTCTTCAGCCAGAAGTGCTGAGTGGATGATCATATAGGCCTCCTCCAGAGGTCTCTACCATCACAGAAGCTAATGTTCAGCAAATTCAATTCACTTCATGTGATATCAAGAAATGGTTGAGTGCACTGGGTACAGCAAAGGCTATGGGACCCAACAATATTATGGCTGTTGTGCTGAAGACTTATGCTCCAGTACTAGCCACGCTTCCACCCAAGCTGTTCCAGTACAGCTACAACATTGGCATCTATCTGACAATGTGTAAAACTAACCAGGTATTTCCTGTCCACAAAAAGCAGGACAATTCCAATCCAGCCAATTACCACCCCAGCAGTCTACTCTTAATCAACAGCAAAGGGATGGAAGATACAGTTGACAGTGCTATCAAATGGCATTTACTCACCAATAACCTGCACACCAATGTTCAGTTTGGGTTCCGTCAGGACCACTCAACTCCAGACTTCATTATAGCCTTGGTCCAAACATGGACAAAAAAATCTGAATTCCAGAGATGAGGCGAGAGTGACTGCCCTTGACATCAAGGCAGCATTTGACTGAGTGTAGCATTAAGGAGCCCTAGTAAAATTGAAGTAAATGGGAATCAGGGGGGAAACTCTCCTTTGGCTGGAGTCATACCTAGCACAAAGGGAGATGGGTGTGGTTGTTGGAGGCTAATCATCTCAGCCCCAGGACATTGCTACAGGAGTTCCTCAGGGCAGTGTCCGATGCCCAACCATCTTCAGCTGCTTCATCAATGACCTTCCCTCTATCATAAGGTCAGAAGTGGTGATGTTCGCTGATAATGCACAGTGTTCAGTTCCATTCGCAACTCCTCAGGTAATGAAGCAGTCCATGCCCACATATAGCAAGACCTGGACGACATTCAGGTTTGGGCTGATAAGTGGCAAGTAACATTCGCACCACACAAGTGCCAGGCAATGACCATCTCCAAGCGAGAGTCTAACCACCACCCCCTGATATTCAACGGCATTACCATCGCCGAATCCCCCAGCATCAACATCCTGGAGGTCACCATTGACCAGAAACTTAATGGGACCAGCCACATAAATTCAGTGCTACACGAGCAGGTCAGAGGCTGGGTATTCTGTGGTGAGTCTCTCACCTCCTGACTCCCCAAAGTATTTCAACCATCTACAAGGCACAAGTCAGGAGTGTGATGGAATATTCTCCACTTGCCTGGATGAGTGCAGCTCCAACAACACTCAGGAAGCTAGAAAATCGTCCAGGAGAAAGCAGTCCACTTGATTAGCACCCTATTCACCACCTAAAACAGTCACTCACTCCACCACTAGTGCTCTGTGGCTGCAGTGTGTACCATCTACAAGATGCACCGCAGCAACTCGACAAGGCTTCTTCAACATCACCTCCCAACCCCGCAACCTCTACCACCTAGAAGGACAAGGGAGCAGGCATTCGTGAACACCATCACCTGAAAGTTCCTCTCCAATTTACGCACCACCGTGACTTGGAAATATATCGCCGTTCCTTCATCGTCACTTGCTCGAAATCCTGGAACTCCCTCACAGCACTTTGGGCGTACCTTCAGCACACGGACTTCAGCGGTTCAGAAGGAGATTTGATAGAAGTGCTCAAAAGCATGATTGGTTTTGGTAGAGTAAATAAAGAGAAACTGTTTCCAGTGGCAGAAGGGTCAGTAAACAGAGGACACAGATTTAAGGTGATTGCCAAAAGAACCAGAGGCGACATAAGGAAAAATTTTTTTGTACAGCGAGTTGTGATCTGGAATGCACTGCATGAAAGGGTGCTGGAAGCACATTCAATAGTAACAGTGAAAAGAGAATTGGGTAAATACTTGAAATGAAAGGATTATCAGGGCTGTGGGGAAAGAACAGGGGAGTGAGATTAATTGGATAGTTCTACCAAAGAGCCAGTACAGGCACGATGGGCCGAATGTCCTCCTTCAGTGCTGTATCATGCTATGATTCTATGATTGTACAACTTAAACAAAAATTATATTAAAACTGCAGATCTTGGAAATCTGAAATAAAAACGTAAAGTGCTGAAAACATTTAGCAGGCATCTGTGATGAGAACATAAAAGTTCGCATTTAGATTGTGGACTCTTTGTCAAAACTGGAAGATATTACAATTAGAAAGGAACAGAACAAGGACAAGTGATAAGGGAAAAAGAAATTAAAGAGAGCGCTCTGTAAAGTGATACCACACCGAACTCTCATGGGAACTCAGGTTTTGTACCCTGTCCAATGAATGCTTCCCTTTCATAGAAAAAAATTAATTATTGCTGCAAACTTAAGAGCTGATTTTAACCCCTCCCACCTATCAGAAACCATGAAGGCAGTTAAAATGGCTGCAGCACCTTACTCCCACTGATCCCACTGCCTTTCCATTAGTAATAATTTTAACCTGCTCATTTTTGCAGGCGAGAGGGATACTTCCCGGAAAGCAGTGGGGTACTTCTTTAAATATGCAAAATGGGATCAATGATGTCATCGGGGTCTGACTGCAATTTTAGCTCGGGTCTGCATAGGCAAGCGATGATGCTTCCCCACCTAGCCAACCTAGCAGCGAGGAGTTGGGTCAGAAGAGTCCCAGCAAAATAGGTTAATTTTTTTTTACTACCAGAAGGATCAGAACTGCTTTTCCGAGCCCCACAAGGGAACTTCTCCTGCCCCAGGCTTCCCTCACTCTCCCCTGATGCCCAACCAACCTGATGCCCAACCATGTATCTGAGTGCTGGAGACCGTTCCTTTGTCCCTTGGCAGCGGCCTACTGCCGCTCCAAATCCCATCCTTGCCCACCAGTTAGCAAACGCTTCCCATCAGTCTTGAACAGGACTGATGGGGCCTATGGAGTTGAAGCCTGGGAGTTAAAATCATCATCATCATAGGTGAGGATGACTTGCTTCCATGCCAAAAAGGGATGAGTTCACAAGTGTTTCAATGAAGGACCTATTATTTCAGGTCCCGAACTACATGTTGAGGGGTGGAAGATGCCTGCGCATAGATTTCTTTAACATATGGTGGCCGTTGCACACCAGCACACTGATGTTAAAATCACCAGGTCTCTCATTGCAAAGGTCCAGATGGTTTTCTATCTGCCTCAGCCCCTGGCCACCCAACTCCCACAAGGGAGTTAAAATCAGGGCTATAGTGTTCATTACTTGTTTGATACAAGTGCCTGAGGTGAGATGTCCCCTCTGGTCGATTGGAAAAATGCAATGGCATGAAACTTGATGCTGTGGCAACCATTCCTTCTATCTGCAGGTTATCCAGCAACAAATGGTACAACTCTGTGGCAGCCGCTCATGTGAAGTGGAGGTGGTGAAGACAAGTCTCCTCCAATATGTCCAGGTAAGCCTTTGAGAAGTATGCAAATGTGGATCCTGGGGTAGTCACAGGCGTGGACCAAAGACTTTATGTTTTATAGCAACTGCTCTTGTTGACCCCATGAACTCCTCTAAATCATGTGGAGTGCCGATTCTCACCTCTCTATGGTGGATAGAATCATAGAAATTTACAGCACGTAATGAGGCCATTTCGGCCCATCGTGTCCGCGCCGGCCGACAAAGAGCTATCCAGCCTAATCCCACTTTATAGCTCTTGGTCTGTAGCCTTGTAGGCTATGGCACTTCAAGTACTTTTTAAAAGTGGTGAGGGTTTCTGCCTCTACCATCCTTTCATGCAGTGAGTTCCATACCTCCATAGCCCTCTGGGTGAAAAGATTTCCCCTCAAATCCCCTCTAAATCTCCTACCAATTACTTTAAATCTATGCCCCCTGATTGTTGACCCTTCTGCTAAGGGAAATAGGTCCTTCCTATCCACTCTATCTAGGCTTCTCATAATTTTATACACCTCAATAATGTCTCCCCTCAGCCTCCTCTGTTCCAAAGAAAACAGACCCAGTCTCTCCACTCTTTTCTCATAGCTAAAATTCTTCAGTCCAGGCAATATCTTTGTAAATCTCCTCTGCACCCTCTCTAGTGCAATCACATCTTTCCTGTAATGTGGTGACCAGAACTGCATGCAGTACTCTAGCTGTGGCCTAACTAGTGTTTTATACAGTTCAAGCATAACCTCCCTGCTCTTGTATTCTATGCCTCAGCTGATAAAGGCAAGTATTCCATATGCCTTCTTAACCACCTTATCCACCTGGCCTGCTAACTTTAGGGATTTGTGGACATGCACTCCAAGGTCCCTTTGTTCCCCTACACTTCTCAGTGTCTTACCATTTTAATGTGTATTCCCTTGCCTTGTTAGCCCTCCCCAAATGCATTACCTCACACTTCTCCGGATTGAATTCCATTTGCCACTGTTCTGCCCACCTGACCAGTTCATTGATATCTTCCTGCAGTCTACAGCTTTCTTCTTCATTATCAATCACACAGCCAATTTTTATATCATTTGCAAACTTCTTAATCATACCTCCTACATTCAAGTCTAAATACCACAAAACGCAAGGTACCTAGCACTGAGCTCTGCGGAAACTCACTGGAAACAGCCTTCCAGTCACAAAAACAACCATCAACCATTTCACTTAGCTGCCTGATTTTGAGCCCATTTTGGATCCAACTTGCCACTTTCCCTTGGATCCCACGGGCTATTACTTTCGTGACCAGTCTGCAAGGTGAGACCTTATCAAAAGCCTTGCTAAAATCCATATACACTACATCAAACACACTATTCTCGTCGACCCTCCTTGTTATCTCCTCAAAAAATTCAATCAAGTTAGTCAGACATGAAATTAAAAAGGATATTAGGAATGCTAAGAGAGATAAGAAAAAATTCTTGGCAAGTAAAATCAAGGAAAATCCAAAGATGTTCCATAAATGTATTAAGATCAAGAGGATAACGAAAGAATGAGTAGGGCCTATTAGAGACCATGGGCTAGATTTTACACTTTTATGCATATCACCCAAAAATGCGCATTATTTCCAGCGTGGGTGATAAAAATGGGTTTTCAGATCGCCGGCTTCTCACCCATTCTCAAAGCACTTAGTCTCCATTTTTAAAATTGGGCATTACCGCGAGCGATATGAAATGGGCGGTAGCGTTAAATCTCTCTGACCTTCTGCCATAAAGTGTCGCCGTCCTTAGCAACGGCATGGCAACGCTCGATTCCCGTGATTCAGGAGGTCAAGGGTCATCATGACATGCGCAGAAGAGGAGACAGAGAGAGAGGGAGCTGAGAAGGACTGAAAGCATGTATGGCTGTGGTGTGTGCTTCTTTCGTTGTTGTGGGAGGCATGAGGGAGATTCATCACCAGCAAAAAGCCTACTAAGCACCAAGAACATAGTTGCCACCGAGTTTTTGTCCAACAAATAAGATATAACATGGAAGGGATGGTGGAGGCCCTGGAGCTGATAGCCAGGAACACTGGTGGCAGAGGGCTCCCAGTGGTCTCTGTCATGTATCTTACATTATTATATATAACTGTATCCTAACATGCTATACATGACTGTAATAAGATATGACCTGTAACCACCAGCATACCTTACCACCAGGGGTGCACTTGTAAGAGACAGGTATATAAGGACAGGTCTGAGGCAAGTGCAGCATTCCAGAGCTGTGAAATAAAGGTGCAGGTCCAGAGTGACCTTGCCTTCACTACATGCCTCGTGTGAATCTGTACTGAGGGGACAGGACTTTACAGTGGCGACGAGTTACAGGATTACAGAATCCACAGAATGGCGAACAACGGATCAGATGAAAAGTACAATGCGGGAGATAATTGGGAGGACTTTATAGAAAGGCCCCAGCAAAGCTTTGTAACCAAAGACTGGTTAGGCGACGATAAGGCAGACAAGAGAAGAGCCCATCTCTTGACCAGCTGTGGCTCGAAAACATACGCTTTAATGAAGGATCTGTTGGCACCCGAGAAACCAGCAAGCAAGTCGTTTGAAGAATTGAGCACACTGGTAAGAGACCACCTGAAGCCAGTGAGCAGCCTACACATGGCCAGACACAGGTTCTACAACTACAGACATTGTGTGGGCCAGAGCATACCCGACTTCGTGGCGGAACTTCGGAGGTTGGTAAGTTTATGTGAGTTCTCCGATGAACTGAGGAGAGAAATGCTGAGAGACGTTTTCATTGAAGGAATAGGCCACGCAGGCATATTCCGAAAGCTCATAGAGACCAAGAATCTGACCTTGGAGGCAGCAGCACTGGTTGCACAGACATTCTTGGTAGGGGAAGAAGAAACGTGGTTGATTTACAATGCAGGTACGACAACTAACGAAATATCGGAACAAGAAATTCACAGCACTAAACAAGCTGCTACCCCCACACACAGACAAAACCGGGAGAACAGGCTCTCGACAGCAGGCAGAAGCCATCAAAGGCCACAAGAACGGCCGTTCACACCTCATCAACCCACAATGCGAGTAATCGACTACAAACTGAGAAGCTCAAGAGAGATCAGCCAGACGCAGCTCATTCTTTGGGAACTCTTTGAACAATGGAATAGGTCTGTGCTGGAGGTGTGGGGGTGGGCATTCGTCAAGGGGATGTCGATTTCAGCAGGCTGTTTGCAGAAATTGTGAATATACAGGGCATTTGGCCCGCATGTGCAAAAAAACGGCAGCTCGGCTGGTATACGAATCGGATGGGTCGGAAAGCGGACCAGAAGATGTTGGGGACAGTACCCGGGACACCGATGTACAGCGGGTCAACACGCTCAATGGCCGCTGCTCCTATGACAGGACGCCTCCTATAATGATGAGGGTCCTACTCAACGGGATATCTGTCAACATGGAGCTGGATACAGGAGCGAGTCAATCTCTCATGGGCGCTCAACAATTTGAACAACTGTGGCCACATAAAAGAGACAGACCAAAACTCACAAGGGTCGACTCCAAACTAAGGACCTATACCAAAGAAATCGTACCAGTCCTCGGCAGCGCCATGCTCTCAGTCACACACAAAGGGACAGTGAACCGACTTCCCCTGTGGATTGTCTCTGGAGATCCCCCAGCACTGCTGGGGAGAAGCTGGCTGGCAAAACTAAACTGGAAATGGGATGATGTCCATGCCATGTCATTAGAGGAACGGACCTCCTGCTCATCAGTTATAAAGTGATTTGAACATCTCTTTCAGCCAGGTGTGGGCACTTTCAAAGGGGCCAAAGTCAAAATCTACATCACACAGGATGCTAGACTGGTCCATCACAAGGCCAGAGCTGTACCCTATGTGATGAGGGAAAAGATTGAACATGAACTAGACAGGCTTCTGTGGGAAGGCATTATATCACCTGTGGAATTTAGCGACTGGGCAAGTCCCATCGTCCCAGTCATGAAGCCTGATGGATCCATACGAATCTGTGGGGACTGCAAATCTACCATAAACAGAATCTCCCAACAGGTCCAGTACTCACTGCCCAGAGCGGAGGACTTATTTGCCACATTGGCTGGAGGTAAACTTTTCTCAGAATTAGAACTCACATCTGCGTATATGACGCAAGAATTGACCAAGGAATCCAAGCTACTCACCACCATCAACACACATCGAGGCCTTTTCATGTACAATCGATGCCCATGCGGCATCAGGTCGGCAGCTGCCATATTCCAGCGCAACATGGAGAGTCTGCTCAAGTCCATCCCGGGGACGGTTGTATTTCAAGACGACATACTTATCATGGGCAGGGACACCGACTCCCATCTCCGTAATTTGGAGGAAGTACTAAAGCGGTTGGATCGGGTAGGCCTACGAGTCAAGAAATCCAAATGTCTGTTTCTCGCACCCGAGGTTGAATTTTTAGGCAGAAGGATTGCCGCTGATCGAATCCACCCAACAGAGTCCAAAACAGAAGCAATTCGCCTGGCACCCAGGCCCCGGAATGTTTCGGAACTGCACGCCTTTCTCGGGCTACTTAATTACTTTGGGAACTTTATGCAGAACTTAAGCACGCTGCTGGAGCCTCTCCACGTGCTACTCAGGAAGGGGTGCGATTGGTTTTGGGGGGACGCCCAGGAACGCACGCAATCTTCTGTGTTCCAACAGTGTTTTGACTTTCTTTGACCCAGGTAAAAAGCTAGTTCTCACATGCGATGCGTCAGCGTATGGGGTCGGGTGCATTTTGCAACATGTCAATAGTGCGGGCAAATTATAACCCATAGCTTATGCCTCTAGGTCACTTTCGCGGGCGGAGCGCGGGTATGGAATGGTAGAGAAGAAGACGCTCGTGTGCGTGTATGGTGTCAAAAAGATGCACCAATATCTTTTCGGGGCCAAGTTCGCGTTAGAAACCGACCACAGGCCCCTCACGTCCCTCCTTTCCGAGAGCAAGGCAATAAACGCCAACGCCTCGGCGCGAATTCAACGGTGGGCACTCATGCTGGCGTCCTACAGCTACACCATAAGGTACAGACCAGGCACAGACAACTGTGCCGACATGCTCAGCGTACCCCTGGCGACCACGGAAGGGTCTGACGAACAGGACTGTGAGATAGTCATGGCAATTAATGCCTTTGAGTCCACAGGTTCGCCCATGACGGCTCGCCAAATCAGAGCCTGGACAGCCAGCGACCCCACGTTATCCTTTGTAAAAAGATGTGTCCTAACCGGTGACTGGGCAGAGGCTCGCGATGCCTGCCCCGAGGAATTAAAACCCTTCCACAGGCGCATGCATGAGTTATCACTACAAGCAGACTGCCTGATGTGGGGCAGCCGAGTAGTCATGCCTCTGCGAGGCAGAGAGGCATTTGTCCAGGAGCTCCACCGCGAGCACCCGGGGATCATTCTCATGAAGGCCATAGCCAGATCCCACGTCTGGTGGCCTGGTATTGACGCGGATCTGGAGCTCTGCGTCCGAAGGTGCACCATTTATGCCAAGTCAGCAATGCCCCCAGGGAGGCTCCACTGAGCCCCTGGCCCTGGCCTACCAAACCGTGGTCGCGGGTACACGTAGACTATGCGGGCCCATTCATGGGCAAAATGTTCCTCGTAGTTGTAGATGCATTTTCAAAGTGGATCGAATGCACCATTTTAAACTCGAGCACAACCTCCAGCACTGTGGAGAGCCTCGCAACCATGTTTGCAACGCACGGAATCCCTGACATATTGGTCAGTGACAATGGTCCGTGCTTCACCAGCGCAGAATTCCAAGACTTTAGAATTGACCACGGCATAAATCACGTCAAGACAGCACCGTTCAAGCCGGGCTCCAACGGCCAGGCGGAGAGAGCAGTGCAAATCATTAAACAAGGCATGCTTAAAATCCAAGGTCCCACGCTGCAGGGTCGCCTGTCACAACTGCTGCTGGCATACAGATCTCGTCCGCACTCACTGACTGGGATTCCCCCCCCCGCGCAACTGTTGATGAAAAGGACTTTAAAAACAAGGCTCTCATTAATCCTCCCAGACATGCAGGAAATCGTTGAGGCAAAGCGCCGTAAGCTGACTGAGTACCATGACAGAAATTCAAGGGGGCGATGGAATGAAATAGGGGACAAACTATGGCAGGGGTCCCAAATGGCTTGCAGGGACAGTAACAGGCAAGGAAGGAAACAGGCTACTGGTAGTACAAATGGACAATAGCAAAACCTGCCGGAGGCATGTAGACCAAGTCAAAAGCAAATTTACCAACAACACTGCGGAACCAGAGGCAGACTACAATGTGGAACTCGCACCACACCTGGTGGACAGACAGAGGGAACAACCTGAGGAAAGAGCAATCCCAGCAGACAGCCCAGGCGAGTCAACAACAATCATACCAATCGAAACAGACAGCCCAGGCGAGATACCAGAAACCACACCCAAAGAAAAACAGACACCAAGGCAAACAACTGAACCACAACTCAGACGCTCCACGCGAGAGCGTAGACCACCTGAGAGACTGAACCTATAAAGACAATAAGACCTTGGGGGAGGGTGATGTCATGTATCTTACATTATTATATATAACTGTATCCTAACATGCTATACATGACTGTAATAAGATATGACCTGTAACCACCAGCATACCTTACCACCAGGGGTGCACTTGCAAGAGACAGGTATATAAGGACAGGTCTCAGGCAATTGCAGCATTCCAGAGCTGTGAAATAAAGGTGCAGATCCAGAGTGACCTTGACTTCACTACATGCCTCGTGTGAATCTGTACTGAGGGGACAGGACTATACAGTCCCCGGAACGTGGCACTGCACCCAAAGGTACCGCACCCCCATTGCCAACGACACATGAGAGTCAGGAGCAACATCTTGCTTCTGGCTCGGAGCACGTTCCCACCTTGGGACCTTCCTCTCCCGTATCCATCCAAGGAGCAAGTTGGCCGGCATCCCCCTCTCCCAATGAAGCATCGCCTGAAGAGCCCCTCGGGCAGGCGGCTTGGAGTCAGGAGAGGGAGGGGAAGGGGTAGAGGTGGGGAGGAGAAGCCGGGGGGGGGGGGGCGGGGGGTTGGTGGGTTGGTTTTTGCAGAAATACTGATGATTTCAGACAAATGTTCAGTTTACATGTTTTTTATTTAACAAAACCTGGTTGCACATTGGCTCAGATAGTGTACCGTTACACGCTGGTGATTCCTTAACATCAAAGGGTAAAATTACACTTAACTTCAATCAACTTAAACTTTAACTGTCACTAAGGTGATTCCCACCATTGATGTATGACCTGCACACCCAGCAGTATGTCAGCCTTGTAAATACCACAAAAGTTCTTTCAGGCAAACCACTCATTGATGAGCTCCTGACGTAAGGCTCTTGCAGCTCTCATGCCACCACGGGCACTTTTATGCGGTCTACAGGGGGGTGGGGTCATGGCTTCAGCCTCAGCCTGATTGTCTGGGCCGATGTCAGCATCCGCCTCCTCGTCCTCCTCTTCCTCTCCCTGGTGAGGTGGATTGTCAGACTCTTCTGGCAATTCTTGTCCCCTCCTGATAGCCAAGTTGTGCAGCATGGAGCAGAGCACCACGAATTGAGCTACTTGCTCAGGGTGGTCCAGGCATCCAAAACGCTGCTATTAGCACTCCAATGGTTTTCTCCACGATATTGCAAGTGTATCGTCTCTCGGGCTTCGGTGTGGATGTCATGCAGGGGAGTCATCAGCCAGGTGCCGAGACGATATCCTTTTTCACCAAGCATCCGGCATTGACCTTGTGGCAGATACATAGAAACATAGAAACATAGAAAATAGGTGCAGGAGTAAGCCATTCGGCCCTTCGATCCTGCACCACCATTCAATAAGATCATGGCTGATCATTCACTTCAGTACCCCTTTCCTGCTTTCTCTCCATACCCCTTGATCCCTTTAGCCATAAGGGCCATATCTAGCTCCCTCTTGAATATATCCAATGAACTGGCATCAACAACTCTCTGCGCCAGGGAATTCCACAGGTAAACAACTCTCTGAGTGAAGAAGTTTCTCCTCATCTCAGTCCTAAATGGCTTACCCCCTATCCTTAGACTATGTCCCCTGGTTCTGGACTTCCCCAACATTGGGAACATTCTTCCTGCATCTAACCTGTCCAGTCCTATCAGAATTTTTGAGGTTTCTATGAGATCCCCTCTCATCCTTCTAAACTCCAGTGAATACAGGCCCAGTTGATCCAGTCTCTCCTCATATGTCAGTCCTGCCATCCCGGGAATCAGCCTGGTGAACCTTCGCTGCACTCCATCAATAGCAAGAATGTCCTTCCTCAGATTAGGAGACCAAAACTGAACACAATATTCCAGGTGAGGCCTCACCAAGGCCCCGTATAACTGCAGTAAGACTTCCCTGCTCCTATACTCAAATCCCCTAGCTATGAAGGCCAACATACCATTTGCCACCTTCACTGCCTGCTGTACCTGCATGCAAACTTTCAATGACTGATGTACCATGACACCCAGGTCTCATTGCACCACCCTTTTCCAAATCTCCCGCCATTCAGATAATATTCTGCCTTCGTGTTTTTGCCACCAAAGTGGATAACCTCACATTTATCCACATTATACTGCATCTGCCATGCATTTGCCCACTCACCTAACCTGTCCAAGTCACCTTGCAGCCTTTTAGCGTCCTCCTCACAGCTCACACCACCACCCAGCTTAGTGTCATCTGCAAACTTAGAGATATTACACTCAATTCCCTCATTCAAATCATTAATGTATATTGTAAATAGCTGGGGTCCCAGCACTGAGCCCTGTGGCACCCCACTAGTCACTGCCTGCCATTCTGAAAAGGACCCGTTTATCCCGACTCTTTGCTTCCTGTCTGCCAACCAGTTCTCTATCCACGTCAGTACATGACCCCCAATACCATGTGCTTTAATTTTGCACACCAACTTCTTGTGTGGGACCTTGTCAAAAGCCTTTTGAAAGTCCAAATACACCACATCCACTGGTTCTCCCTTGTCCACTCTACCAGTTACATCCTCAAAAAATTCCAGAAGATTTGTCAAGCAGGATTTCCCTTTCATAAATCCATGCTGACTTGGACCGATCCCGTCACTGCTTTCCAAATGTGCTGCTATATCATCTTTAATAATTGATTCCAACATTTTACCCATTATTGATGTCAGGCTAGCCGATCGATAATTACCTGCCTTCTCTCTCTCTCCCTTCTTAAAAAGTGGTGTTATATTAGCTACCCTCCAGTCAATAGGAACCGATCCATAGTCGATAGACTGTTGGAAAATGATCACCAATGCATCCAATATTTCTAGGGCTACTTCCTTAAGTACTCTGGGATGTAGACTATCAGGCCCCGGGGATTTAGCGGCCTTCAATCCCATCAATTTCTCGAACACACTTTCCCACCTAATATGGATTTCCTTCAGTTCCTCCTTCTCACTAGACCCTCGGTCCCTTACAGTGCTCTCACGCAGGATGTGAGCATCATGGATGCTGCCCAGAAATTTAGCATTCACTGCCATTATAATTTGCTGGTGGTCGACAACGAGTTGGACATTCAGTGAGTGGAAACCCTTGCGGTTCCTGAAAACCTCTGCATCCTGAAAAGGTGCCCGCATCGCGATGTGCGTACTGTCTATTGCTCCCTGCACATTGGGGAAGTTTGCAATTCTGGAGAATCCTAGAACCCTCTCACTCTGTGCCTCCCTCGTCATTACTGCATTCGACAGGCCACTGAAGTCCCTCCTGTGTGCGTACAGGGTTTCAGTGACCTGTCTAATGCAGCAATGTGTGGCATGCTGAGACAGACCGCAAATGTCTCCAGCTGAGGCCTGAAAAGAACCCGATGCGTAGAACGACAGTGCTGTGGTGCCTTTGACCTCGACGGACAGTGCAGTACTGATGGTGCTGGCAGGCTGCAGATCTCCCCTTATGATCTGCCATACATCAGTGATAACCTCTTTGTGGAAGCGCAGTCTCCGAAGGCAGGTGGTGTCGGGCAAGTCGAGGTAAGACCGCTTGTCCCTGTACTTGCGGGGGGCGTAACGTCTGGTCCTCCTCATCAGTCTGGCATGTCTTACATTGGGCATATAATGCTGTGGAGCATACCTTCTGCCATCTCGAGTCCGCAGCATGTAATTAGTCATCATGAGAGGGTGGGAAAGGACAGGACCCATTGCAATAGCTCTCTGTTTTCCACCGATTGGTCACAAAGAATGATTGTCCCGATGAAGACACCTATTAAATTCTAATCGGTCACAATATGGTCAAGATGTTTGTACAGGTGTTCACATCCACTCCAACGACCTCCAGAGTACATCCGAACTCCGCCGAGGTTGAAGCAGAGCAGCCTTTTAAAGAATGCGACATGTGGTGTAGAACATGGCGTCCATAATGCTGTGATTAGCTCTGGTTAGGTCCAACTTTTCCAGGCTTTTTTTGGGCGAGCGATATTGTGTGCCATATGTGTGCGAGGTGGTGAAAGCGACAATGGCCGTTCTCCTGGCCGTTAGTTTCGGCAAATGTGATCTTTACGACAAAAAAATTTGGTGGACGTTAATATTGAATCTCGGCATTAATTCCGTATGGAAATTAACACTGGACGACATTATGGGCATTGATTTCGCTCATTCTGATGATTCCGCCCAAAAATATGGGCGGGCTGTATTATTTTTTCCTGGCATTACACATATGGGGAAAATAACGCTCGGCGAGACTTTTCCGAAAAATGCCCATCAGTTTCCATTTTGTGGCTAAATGGGCAATTATATGGGCGTACATCCCTGTCTGGCATCAAAATAAAATGGGGAAGGTGGCTCAACTGTGGCCAACAAGGGAAATTAGGGATAGTGTTAAATCCAAGAAAGAGGCATATAAATTGGCCAGAAAAAGCAGCAAATCTGAGGACTGGGAGAAATTTAGAATTCAGCAGAGGAGGACAGAGGGTTTAATGAGGATGGGGAAAATAGAGTCTGAGAGTAAGCTTGCAGGGAACATAAAAACTGACTGCAAAAGCTTCTATAGATATGTGAAGAGAAAAAGATTAGTGAAGACTAATGTAGGTCCCTTGCAGTCAGAATCAGGTGAATTTATAATGGGGAACAAAGAAATGGCAGACTAATTGAACAAATACTTTGGTTCTGTCTTCACTAGGGAAGACACAAATAATCTCTCACCTTCGAGGGTCTAGCGAGAAGGAGGAACTGAAGGAAATCCTTATTATCAGGAAATTGTGTTGGGGAAATTGATGGGATTGAAGGCCAATAAATCCCCAGGGCCTGATAGTCTGCACCCAGAGTATTTAAGAAAATGGCCCTAGAAATAGTGGATGCACTGGTGATCATTGTCCAACATTCTACAGACTCTGGATCAGTTCCTATG
Source organism: Pristiophorus japonicus (assembly GCF_044704955.1). Lineage (NCBI taxonomy): Eukaryota > Metazoa > Chordata > Chondrichthyes > Pristiophoridae > Pristiophorus > Pristiophorus japonicus. Next base: position 436,954,839 of record NC_091977.1, on the reverse strand, counting down.
GATTGGAGGGTAGCAATGTAACCTCACTTTTTAAAAAAGGAGGGAGAGAGAAAACAGGGAATTATAGACTGGTTAGCCTAACATCGGTAGTGGGGAAAATGTTGGAATCAATTATTAAAGATGAAATAGCAGCGCATTTGGAAAGCAGTGACAGGATCGGTCCTAGTCAGCATGGATTTATGAAAGGGAAATCATGCTTGACAAATCTTCTAGAATTTTTTGAGGATGTAACTAGTAGAGTGGACAAGGGAGAACCAGTGGATGTGGTGTATTTGGACTTTGAAAAGGCTTTTGACAAGGTCCCACACAAGAGATTAGTGAGGAAAATTAAAGCACATGGTATTGGGGATAATGTATTGACGTGGATAGAGAACTGGTTGGCAGACAGGAAGCAAATAGTAGGAATAAATGGGTCCTTTTCAAAATGGCAGGCAGTGATTAGTGGGGTACCGCAAGGTTCAGTGCTGGGACCCCAGCTATTTAAAATATACATTAATGATTTAGACGGAGGAATTGAATGTAATATCTCCAAGTTTGCAGATGACACTAAGCTCGGTGGCAGTGTGAGCTGTGAGGAGGATGCTAAGAGGCTGCAGGGTGACTTGGACAGGTTAGGTGAGTGGGCAAATGCATGGCAGATGCAGTATAATGTAGAAAAATGTGAGGTTATCCACTTTGGTGGCAAAAACAGGAAGGCAGAATAGTATCTGAAAGGTGACAGATTAGGAAAAGGGGAGGTGCAACGAGACCTGGGTGTCATGGTGCCAGTCATTGAAAGTTGGCATGCAGGTTCAGCAGGCGGTGAAGAAGGCAAATGGCATGTTGGCCTTCATAGCGAGCGGATTTGAGTATAGGAGCAGTTGTACAGGGCCTTGGTGAGGCCATACCTTGCATATTGTGTACAGTTTTGGTCTCCTAATCTGAGGAAGGATATCCTTGCTATTAAGGGAGGGCAGCGAAGGTTCACCAGACTGATTCCCGAGATGGCAGGACTGACATATGAGGAAAGACTGGATCGGCTAGGCTTATAGTCACTGGAATTTAGAAGAATGAGAGGGGATCTCTCCGAAACGCATAAGATTCTGACGGGACTGGACAGGTTCGATGCAGGAAGAATATTCCCGATATTGGGAAAGTCCAGAACCAGGGGTCACAGTCTAAGGATCAGGGGTAAGCCATTTAGGACCGAGATGAGGAGAAACTTCTTCACTCAGAGAATTATGAACCTGTGGAATTCTCTACCACAGAAAGTTGTTGAGGCCAGTTCGTTAGATATATTCAAAAGGGAGTTAAATGTGGCCCTTATGGCTAAAGGGATCAAGGGGTATGGAGAGAAAGTAGGAATGGAGTACTGAAGTTGCATGATCAGCCATGATCATATTGAATGGTGGTGAAGGCTCGAAGGGCCGAATGGCCTACTCCTGCACCTATTTTCTATGTTTCTATGTTTCTATGTTATACGTCATTTCAGCGGTAAAATGGACATTTAGTGGGCGATAAACATGAAAAAACAGTGAAAATCCAGCCACATGAGGGTAATTTGTGTGTGGAGGCAGAAGATGTGGGTATTCTTCTTAATGAATATTTTGCGTCTGTTTTCACAAATGAAAGGGGCAATGTAGACACTGCTATCAAGGAGGAGTATAAAGTTCTGGATATAATAGACATAGTGAGAGAGGAGGTATTGGAGTTTTTGGCAGCTTTGAAAATGGATATAACTCATCCTAGGCTGCTGAGTGAATCAAGAGAGGAAATAGCAGAGGCTTTGAACATTATTTGACCATCATTTTCCAGTGCTCTTTGGATTCACGCATGGTGCCGGAGGACTGGAGGACTGCTAATGTGGTTCCCTTGTTTAAGAAAGGAGGAAGGGATAGGCCGAGTAATTACAGGCCTGTCAGCTTAACCTCAGTGGTGGGAAAATTATTGGAATAAATCCTGAAGGACAGGATAAATCTACATTTAGAAACGCATGGATTAATCATGGACAGTCAGCATGGATTTGTTAAGGGAAAATTGTGTTTGACTAACCGAATTGAATTTTTTGAAGAGGTAACCAGGAGGGTCGATGAAGGTTATGCATACGATGTAATGTATATTGACTTTAGCATAGCTTTTGATAAGGTCCCACATGGCAGACTGGTCATGAAGGTAAAAGCCCATGGGATCCAGGGCAAAGTGGCAAGTTGGTTCCAAAATTGGCTTAGAGGTAGGAAGGACAGGGTAATGGTTGATGGATGTTTTGTGACTGGAGGGATGTTTCCAGAGGGGTTCCGCAGGTCTCAGTACTGGTTTCCGTGCTTTTTGTGGTATATATCAATGATCCAGATTTTAATAAAGGGGGTATGATTAAAAAGTTTGCAGATGACACTAAAATTGGCTGTGCAGTTAATAATGAAGAGGAAAGTCATGGACTGCAGGAGGATATCAATCTTCTGGTCAGATGGGCAGAACAGTGGCAAATGGAATTTAACACAGAGAAGTGTGAGGTAAAGCACTTGGGGAGGACTAATAATGAAAGGGTATACACATTAAACGGTAGGCCACGTAGAAATGTAGATGAACAAAGGGACCTTGGTGTGCTTGTCCACAGATCCCTGAAAGTAGCAGGCCAGGTAAATAAGGTGGTTAAGAATGCATACGGAATGCTTGCCTTTATTGGGCGAGGCATAGAATACAAGCGCAGGGAGGTTATGCTTAAATTGTTTAATACACTGCTTAAGCCACAGCTGGAATACTGCATGCAGTTCTGGTCACCGTATTATCATTATCATCATCATAGGCAGTCCATCGGAATCGAGGAAGACTTGCTTCCACTCTTAAAATGAGTCCTTAGGTGGCTGAACAGTCCAATACGAGAGCCACAGTCCCTGTCACAGGTGGGACAGATAGTTGTTGAGGGTAAGGGAGGGTGGGACAGATTTGCCGTATTATAGGAAGGATGTGATTGCACTGGAGAGGGTGCAGAGGAGGTTTACGAGGATGCTGCCTGGAATGGAGAATCTTAGCTCTGAGGATAGATTGGATAGGCTGGGTTTGTTCTCCTTGGAACAGAGGAAGCTGAGGGGAGACCTCATTGAGTTCTATAAAATTTTGAGGGGCCTGGATATAGTGGATAGCAAAGGCCTATTTCCCTTGGCCAATTATAAGGGGGCATAGGTTTAAGGTGGTTGGTGGAAGGTTTAGAGGGGATTTGAGGAGAAGCTTCTTCACGCAAAGGTTTGTGGGAGTCTGGAACTCGCTGCCTGGAAGAATGGTGGAGGCAGAAACCCTCATCACATTTATAAGGTGCTTGGATGTGCACTTGAAGTGCCGTAACCTGCAGGGTTATGGACCTAGCGCTTGTAAGTGGGATTAGACTGGAGAAACTCTTACTGGCTGGCGCAGACACGATGGTAAGTACACCCTGGAATCTAATACGGCCAGAGTGATTTCCTGGAGTAGTTTTGATCACCTGGATGGGTCAGAGAAGAATTTTCCCAGATTGTTTTCCCAATTGGCCTGGGATTTTACCTGTAGTTTTGCCTCTCTGAGGAGGTCGCATGGCTCCAGGTGGGGTAGAGTGTAAAATGTTGCGATACATGGGGTATTGCAGTTGTGTGTGGTGGACTGGTTAGGCCGGATGCTCTTTACCTGTCCCTTATTGTTTATTGTTTATAGGTTTATATGTAATCTTCAGGGCTGAATGAGGGTCGTGTGGCTCTTTGTTGGCTGGCGCGGACACGATAGGCTGTAAATTTCTATGTTTCTATGGTTCTATGATTTTCCCTTAACAAATCAATGCTGACTGACCTTGATCACTCCGTATCTTTCTAAATGAAGATTTATCCTGTTCCTCTGAATTTTTCTCCAATACTTTTCCCACCACCAAGGTTAGACTGACTGGCCTATAATTATTCGGTCTATCCCTTTCTCCCTTTTTAAACAAAGGTACAATGTTAGCTGTCCTCCAGTCCTCCAGCACCACACCTGTAGCGTGCGAGGATTGGAAAATGATGGTCAGAGCCTCTGTTACTTCCTCTTTTGGTTCTCTTAACAGCCTGGGATACACTTCATCCGGGCCTGGGGATTTATCCACTTTCAAAGCTGCTAAAACCCTTAATACTTCCTCTCTCGCTATGTTTATTACATCTAATATTTCACACTCCTCCTCTCTGATTGCATCGCCGCTCTCTTTTGTAAAAACAGATGCAAAGTATTCATGAAGAACCATACCCACTTCTTCCACCTCCACACACAGATTAGTGCAGAAATCACGGTTTCTTCTTCCTGTGGGCGTTCGCCTAAAAATAGGAGAAAAGATGCACACCTACCTTTTGGTCAAACACTCACCAGAGATCCCGGTCCTGAAGCCTCCTCTTCTTGCGCAACGGAGTGTGTTCATGTTGGGATGTCCGTAGGAATCACGTGGGCCTGGACACCCAATCACGGTAAAGTATTTTCTCATTCATAGTAATAGGAGTTTCATAAGTCTGAAACTCCTATTACTATGAATGAGAAACATCCCCAAACACCCAAACACTACATAGAACATCAAAAAAACACCTCACATAAATACATTATAGAAATTAAAGTTGATAGAAATGTTTTTGAAAAAAAAATATTCGCAGATTTTTTAAAGAAGTTTTAATTATCGTTTAAAATATAATTACCTGAGTAGCAGGGTTTTTAACATAAATATGTATTTTTAAATTTTATTTTTATATGCTTTTGATATGTTTTCCAACTCTTATGCTGGTAAAAATAGGCCATGTGCCTGCTTTTACCAAGCGCAATTGTTTTAAGGACATTTGCAGGGCAAGAGATGGGCAAATAGCCCAATATCTGCCGTGGGAATGTCCTTCTCCCCAAGATATGGCCACCTGTCAAGCCAGAAACTTGACAGATTGGAAAAGCTGGTTTTCGGCGCATGCGCATTGCACGCTGAAAATCGGCTTTTCCGATGTCTTCTCGGGTCCGTACACACTCCGTACGTACCCGGGGAGGCCGGAATTTCAGGGTCATTACGTTTAAGGTCTCTAATAGGCCATACTCTTTCTTTAGTTATCCTCTTACTCCTAATGTATTTATAAAAACATCTTTGGGTTTTATTTGATTTTACTTGCCCAAATTGTTTCATGCTCTCTCTCTGTGCTTTCCTAATTTCCCTTTTAATTTCACCCCTGCACTTTCTATACTCCTCTGGGGTTTCTGCAGTATTGAGCCCTCGCTATCTATCAGAAGCCTCCCTATTGTCTTTATCTTACCCTGTATGCCCCTTGACATCCCACCCTTTTTCTTTAAGGGAACATACTTGCTCTGAACCCTCAAGATATCCTCCTTGAATGGCTCCCACTGCTCTGACACTGATTTACCTTCCAGTAGCTGTTTCCTGTCCACCTTTGCTAAATCACATCTCAGCTTAGTAAAGTTGGCTTTTCTCCAATTGAGAACTTTTATTCCTGGTCTGTCTTTGTCCTTTTCTATAACTACCCTAAATCGAACTGAATTATGATCACTAGCACCAAAATGCTCTCCCACTGATACCCCTTCCACCTGCCCAACTTCATTCCCTAAAACTAAGTCCAGAACCGCCCTAAAGGCTTGTTACATACTGGCTAAAAAAAGTTCTCCTGAATGCATTTTAGGAATTCTGCACCCTCTGCATCTTTCACACTACTTTTTTCCCAGTTAATATTAGGGTAGTTGAAATCCCCGACTTTAACAGCTCGATAGTTTTTGCATTTCGTAGCAATTTGCCTACATATTTGTTCTTCTATCTCCCTCTGACTGTTTGGGGGTCTTTAGTACATTCCCAGCAGTGTGATTGCCCCTTTTTTGTTCTTCAATTAAACCCATATGGCCTCATTTGATGATCCTTCTAACATATCATCCCTCCTCACAGCTGTAATTGTTTCTTTAATTAATACTGCAAACCCCCTCTTTTTTTAACTCCCTCTCTATCCCGTCTGATAACTCTGTAACCAAGAATGTTGAGCTGCCATACCTGCCCTTCTTTCAGCCATGTCTCAGTAATAGCTATAATATCATACTTCCAAATGTCTATCTGTGCCTTATTCCCTAGACTCCGTGCATTGAAATACATACCATTTAAGACTGCCAAACTCCCTTGTAGTCTATTTTCTAGCCTTTGTTTCCTCTGCCTTCCAAATTTATTTTCTAATTTTCTGCTCTCCAATTCCAGCTTTGCTTTTCTCCCATTTGAATCTACTCTCAGGTTCCCATCCCCCTGCCAAGCTAGTTTAAACCCTCCCCAACAGCACGAGCAAATCCCCCGTCCCTCGCGAGGATATTGGTCCCGGCTCTGTTGAGATGTAACCCGTGCAGCATGTACAGGTCCCAACTCCTCCAGAAATGGTCCCAATGCTTCAGGAATCTAAAGCCTTCCCTCCTGAACCATCTCTCCAGCCACACATTCATCTGCTCTATCCTCCTATTTCTGTACTCACTAGCACGTGGCACCGGGAGTAATCCAGAGGTCCTGCTTTTTAATCTCTCTCCTAGTTCCCTAAAATCTGCCTGCAGGACCTCATCCTTCTTTCTACCAATGTCATTGGTACCAATATGGACTATGACCTCTGGCTGTTCACCCTCCCCCTTCAGAATCCCCTTCAGCCGCTCAATGACATCCTTGACCCTCGCACCAGGGAGGCAATGTACCATCTTGGAGTCACATCTGCGGCCACAGAAACACCTGTCTGCTCCAATAACTATCTAATCCCCCTACCACTATTTAAATGCCAGTAGCAGCGAAGAGGAATGCTATTTAAAACGGGTCTGCTCAGCAGAACCAACTAATGCAGGGAGCATAATGCAGCAAAAATGTAATTAAAATGCCGGGGTTGGGGGGAAAACCCAGCTATGCTGGGATTCTGCTCTGTTTGCACTGCTCCTTTAATTCCAGTGGGAGGGCCATGGGCAGATAGTCTGCCTGCCACCCCCATGTCTAAGGGGTGTGTCTGAGGAGTTCCTGAGTGGGCCCTCAGGAATGTCAAGTCCAAAGACTTTTACCAGGAACCAAAACTGCTATCTCCCTTTAAGCAGGAATGGTGTTAGAACCATGCACGGCACCATAGCCATTGAGGAGCCCCGAGTGGATCCAGGGAGAAGTTTAATGATCTCAACTTTATTGATGCAGGGGCTCCAAATTAAACCTTTGCCCATGCTACTCCTGCCTTGTAAGAAGCCTGCATGAGTAGGCCCAGACATCCAGTTTAGATGAGCGAGATGCATGCTGTGATTGGAATCTTACTCAAAGTCAGAATATTCAGCCTCAGGCCTGTTTTAACTTATTTAAATGAGACTCATGTATTTCAGTAAAATGACCTCATTTTTTGATCCTAAATTGTCCATCAGCAAATTGTGTGCGATGCAAGTGTGACATGTGAGATCCGGGCTGGATTTTCTAATCTGTGCCGCCACTAGCAAGGCTCCGCATAGCAGACAAAGCCTTGGACAAGTAGGGCTTAAATATCTTCAGCAAATGAATAACTGGAAAGATTTAAAATTGTAGCAGCTCTGAGATACTAATCAGAGGTTAATTGACATAATGCTAATTTACTACTTTTCGTACTCTAATGTTTGTGTAATAATTTGTGTTGCTGCTGATAGAGGTGGTAAGGGTGCAGATTGGTGTTCAGAAGGAAATATAGACAGCCGCATTTTCCAAAATCTGAATTCATTATTTAATCAGATGGTTTATAAAATAGAAAGATGCATTCTAGTGGATACAATCATTGCTGTTTTCTCACAGGGTGTGTACCATGATTTAAAAAAAAGTCAATTGACAAAAATTCATTAAAATCACAGGAATCTAAAGGGTGACAAGGAAGAAGGTTGATTTTAATGCATAAAAGATCCAAAGCACACCGAGGTGGTTCTTTCTTTCTCATCCATGTCTTTTTTTTTCTTCCATGTATATGAGTGAACCAACCCATTTCTTCCCCTGCTGTTTACATCTCATCATCATCATCTTCATAGGCGGTCCCTCGAAACGAGGATGACTTACTTCCATGCCAAAAAAGGATGAGTTCACAGGTGTTTCGAATGAAGAACTGGAACTACATCCTCAAGGGTAGAAGATGCCTGTGTGTGGATTTTTTTAACATGTGGTGGTCGTTGCAAACCAGCCACCACACGGGCTTGACAGAGCTAGGTCTTGGTCCAGTGGCAAGGATTACCCAAGACAACTGGAGACCTGCTCTGCTGCACGGACCTAGTGCGGACACATTTCGCAGTGTGGGCTGGCCCGTGCTGCCCCTGGGCCCTTGACCCCGAACTCACGCTTCCTCTGACCCCGATCACATCCCTCCACAGTCTCTCACAGCCCCTTCACCCTTCTCGCCGCTCCTGCTGTATCTGCCCACGCTCCAATCACCGACCTGGACCTTGCTGACGTCACTCTTCACTGCTGTTGCCCTCCTGCACCAGCTCACGCTGTACCTTGTAGTGGCCTACCTCCACGCTGTCCAGGGGCCGCACACCGTTCCTTTTCTGGCCCCGACCTGCCGCTGATGGTTTCTTGCAGGTCGGGGCCTTCACGCTGTCCAGAGGCCGACATTTATCAGATTGTGTTCTGAGCTGTTTTCACAACAAAGACCCTTTTTATGTGGATAGGTTGTAACTTGTTAGTCTGACTCACACTTCCCTAGCAGGAGGACTGGCTGGGTATGATTGAGGTGGTGTCACTTCACTTCCTTCGGATGTGAGTGTCCCATTGAATGCCAACCCAGTATTTAGAGGTCAGAGCTCTGATCTCCTGCTTATCAGGAGGGGGCCACTTCACTCCCATCGGACACGAGTGCCCCAACTGGTGGTTAAAGAAAAGGAACCCAGCTGGTTGAAGAAAACCAATGGTAAGCTATTCAAGTTAGTTCCTAAAGGAGAAACCTCATTCCCAGAATCACATTAGTCTGGTAAGTTAAAATATATACCTTAAGAAGATTGGGAGTTTGCAACACTTCAGTCCACGATCAGTATGCGGAAAGTCAGTTGTAAATATTTCACAGTAGCACTTCACATGCATAATTACTGTGCGCCTTTTATGGTATCTGCAGCAGTCAATCACCATTTATAGCCCTTCAATGCTGATCCTGCCTATGGGGACAAGGGGAGGGATCTCCATTTGTGTGGGCAGGTGAATACCCAGGCCACTAAAGGTTCACCTTGGGCAGCCATCAGTCCACACAGGTTGGAAATTCTGGTGCCTCTGCCATCTGGGGGTGTGGCTGATCTGTCTGGAGAAACAATTTCCTGGTCCCTTCAACTCCTGTAGAAAGAGAGCTGATAATATATATATATATTATATATATAGTTTAATTTAAAAAAAAAATTAAATTACCTTATGCCAAATCCTATGGAGGTTAGGATATTGTAGAGACTTCCTCCCCCCCACACCCGACATGGGAGTCTATGTTTTGGGTAGACAGAGCTTCTACCAGACTAAGCTCCCTACCCCCACCAGAAGGCTAGGTCCTGACCTTTTTCCCAGGCCTTCTGCTGCACTCAAGTTTTCTGCGTCATTGTGTGATACCATGTCCAAAATGTCATAATGTCCACCTTGTCTCCTAAACAAGGTGCTTTCCGTTACCTCTGTCGCATCCCACCATGAAGTCCATATACAGCTCAGAAGATTGGATTGAGGCACAGGTAAGGTGGATTCAGGTCATGGAGGGATTTTTAAATAAATGCATTAATATCAAAATCAATAGGGATGGGGAACTACTAGAGGCTAGAGAGGTCATGGTGGCGGGCTGGGGAATAACCAGAATCAGGGCAGAAACCAAACTGGTTAGCTTTTGTATTGCCAGTGTTTTGCTGGAAGAGGTTGTGGCTCATCCATAACTTGATATGGCACAGGCAATCTGACAGCATAGTAACAGAGAGTAAAAGCTGGCTGTTGTCAGCATACCTATGAAAGCTGACACCATGTTTACAGATAATTCCAGCAAACATCTGCAAATCCACTCCGCTGCCATAACTCTGGCGAAGCCTTGCCGGATAGGAAAACCTAACATCACCAGAATTCCCAGTGACAGGATGGGATCAGCAGAATGCGGGCCTTGAAACCTATGTGTAAGTAAAATCGACAGAATTGGCTTAAAAGTGCAGACATTGTCAAATCAGCATCCCTTGCTTAGGGAGCAGATTTCAATGTGACAACTTTTTATTTTCTGGGGTGTGTCAGGCCACGAACCTGGTCAGAAACAAAAGAAAGATTTGCATTTATATAGCGCCTTTCACGACTGGACATCCCAAAGTGCTTTAATGAAGTCAATGATGTACTTTTTGAAGTGTAGTCACTGTTGTAATGCAGGAAACGCGGCAGCAAATTTGCATACAGCAAGCTCCCACAAACAGCAATGTGATAATGACCAGGTAATCTGTTTTTAATTATGTTGATCGAGGGATAAATATTGGCTAGGACACTGGGGATAACTCTACTGATCTTCTTCAAAAAAGTGCCATGGGATCTTTTACATCCACCTGAGAGAGTAGCCGGACCTCGGTTTAACATCTCATCTGAAAGACGTCACTCGGTACTGCATTGGAGTGTCAACCTAGATTTTTGTGCTTAAGTTTCTGGAGTAGGACTTGAACCCACACCCTTGTGATTCAGAGGTGAGGGTGCTAGCAACTGAGCCATTGGCTGACACCTCGATGAGTCCCACTTATGCCACTCCAGTAAATTGGCTGCCGGTTCTTACTCCAAACTTATCACCCTCAACAGTCATCTGCTGCTGGAACCTCTCTTCAGGTACATCAGGGGCCCCAAGGAAGTTTGGGCCAATATCACTGAGTGGCAGCATGTAGATTAGAAAAAAGAGGGAGCTAAGGATAAAACCTTGGGTGTACCACTTGGCCACAAAGCAGAAGCCATTGCAGGATATGAGTCAGCTACATTGGAACATACTTGGGAGAATTCTTTAGAAAAATTTGTGAACTAGATTTCAGTTTTTGGAGAAAGATAACATTGTCCTAAATTTTACTTGCTCAGGTCAGATAAAAATACCAGCCTATAGAAAGCTGCAGCTTAGTGTTTCTGGAGTTGCAAATCGAGTAGTTTAACATGTAATGAAGTATGTCTAGAATCATCATAAACATCATACATGGCTTGGGGAGTGGTGCACAAGGGAGGGATTCAAATTCCTGGGGCAATGGAACTGGTTCTGGGGGAGGTGAGACCAGTACAAACCGGACGGTCTGCACCTGGGCAGGATCGGAACCAATGTCCTCGGGGGAGTGTTTGCTAGTGCTGTTGGGGAGGAGTTAAACTAATATGGCAGGGGGAAGGGAACCTGTGCAGGGAGACAGAGGGAAATAAAATGGAGGCAGAAGCAAAAGATAGAAAGGAGAATAGTAAAAGTGGAGAGCAGAGAAACCCAAGGCAAAAAATAAAAATGGCCACATTACAGCAAAATTCTAAAGGGTCAAAATGTGTTAAAAAGGCAAGCCTGAAGGCTCTTTGTCTCAATGCGAGGAGTATTCGAAATAAGGTGGACGAATTAATTGTGCAATTAGCAGTAAACGGATATGATGTGATTGGCAACACGGAGACATGGCTCCAGGTTGGCCAAGGCTGGGAACTCAACATCCAAGGGCAGTCAGCATTTAGGAAGGGTAGACAGAAAGGAAAAGGAGGCGGGATGGCGTTGCTGGTTAAAGAGGAAATTAATGCAATTGTGAGGAAGGACATTAGCTTGGATGATGTGAAATTGGTATGGGTGGAGCTACAGAATACCACAGGGCAGAAATCGCTAGTGGGAGTTGTGTACAGGCCACCAAATAATAGTAGTGATGTTGGGGACAGCATCAAACAAGAAATAAGGGATGTGTGCAATAAAGGTATGGCAGTTATCATGGGCGACTTTAATTTACATATTGATTGGGCTAACCTAACTGGTAGCAATGCGGTGGAGGAGGATTTCCTGGATTGTATTAGGGATGGTTTTCTAGACCAATATGTCGAGGAACCAACCAGAGAGCTGGCCATCCTAGACTGGGTGATGTGTAATGAGAAGGGACTAATTAGCAATCTTGTTGTGCGAGGCCCCTTGGGGAAGAGTGACCATAACATGGTAGAATTCTTTATTAAGATAGAGAGTGACACAGTTAATTCAGAGACTAGGGTCCTGAACTTAAGGAAATGTAACTTTGAAGGTATGAGATGTGAATTGGCTAGATTAGATTGGCGAATGATACTTAAGAGGTTGACAGTGGATGGGCAATGGCAGACATTTAGAGATCACATGGATGAACTACAACAATTGTACATCCCTGTCTGGCGCAAAAATAAAAAAGGGAAGGTGGCTCAACCATGGCTATCAAGGGAAATCAGGGATAGTATTAAAGTCAAGGAAATGGCATACAAATTGGCCAGAAATAGCAGTGAACCCGGGGACTGGGAGAAATTTAGAACTCAGCAGAGGAGGACAAAGGGTTTGATTAGGGCAGGGAAAATAGAGTATGAGAGGAAGCTTGCAGGGAACATTAAACTGGACTGCAAAAGCTTCTATAGATATGTAAAGAGAAAAAGGTTAGTAAAGACAAACGTAGGTCCTTTGCAGTCAGGATCAGGGGAAGTCATAATGGGGAACAAAGAAATGGCAGACCAATTGAACAAGTACTTTGGTTCGGTATTCACTAAGGAGGACACAAACAATCTTCCGGATATAAAAGGGGTCAGAGGGTCTAGTAAGAAGGAGGAACTGAGGGAAATCCTTATTAGTCTGGAAATTGTGTTAGGGAAATTGATGGGGTGGAGGCCGATAAATCCCCAGGGCCTGATGGTCTGCATCCCAGAGTACTTAAGGAGGTGGCCTTGGAAATAGCGGATGCATTGACAGTCATTTTCCAACATTCCATAGATTCTGGATCAGTTCCAATGGAGTGGAGGGTAGCCAATGTAACCCCACTTTTAAAAAAGGAGGGAGAGAGAAAACAGGGAATTATAGACCAGTCAGCCTGATATCGGTAGTGGGTAAAATGATGGAATCAATTATTAAGGATGTCATAGCAGCGCATTTGGAAAGAGGTGACATGATAGGTCCAAGTCAGCATGGATTTGTGAAAGGGAAATCATGCTTGACAAATCTTCTGGAATTTTTTGAGGATGTTTCCAGTAGAGTGGACAAGGGGGAACCAGTTGATGTGGTGTATTTGGACTTTCACAAGGCTTTCGACAAGGTCCCACACAAGAGATTAATGTGCAAAGTTAAAGCACATGGGATTGGGAGTAGTGTGCTGACAGGAAGCAAAGAGTAGGAGTAAATGTGTACTTTTCAGAATAGCAGGCACTGACTAGTGGGGTACCGCAATGTTCTGTGCTGGGACCCCAACTGTTTACATTGTACATTAATGATTTAGACAAGGGGATTAAATGTAGTATCTCCAAATTTGCAGATGACACTAAGTTGGGTGGCAGTGTGAGCTGCGAGGAGGATGCTATGAGGCTGCAGAGTGACTTGGATAGGTTAGGTGAGTGGGCAAATGCATGGCAGATGAAGTATAATGTGGATAAATGTGAGATTATCCACTTTGGTTGTGAAAACAGAGAGACAGACTATTATCTGAATGGTGACAGATTGGGAAAAGGGTGGTGCAACGAGACCTGGGTGTCATGGTACATCAGTCATTGAAGGTTGGCATGCAGGTACAGCAGGCGGTTAAGAAAGCAAATGGCATGTTGGCCTTCATAGCGAGGGGATTTGAGTACAGGGGCAGGGAGGTGTTGCTACAGTTGTACAGGGCCTTGGTGAGGCCACACCTGGAGTATTGTGTACAGTTTTGGTCTCCTAACTTGAGGAAGGACATTCTTGCTATTGAGCGAGTGCAGCGAAGGTTCACCACACTGATTCCCGGGATGGCGGGACTGACATATCAAGAAAGCCCAATTGATCCAGTCTTGTATTCACTGGAGTTCAGAAGAATGAGAGGGGATCTCATAGAAACGTTTAAAATTCTGACGGGTTTAGACAGGTTAGATGCAGGAAGAATGTTCCCAATGTTGGGGAAGTCCAGAACCAGGGGTCACAGTCTAAGGATAAGGGGTAAGCCATTGAGGACCGAGATGAGGAGAAACTTCTTCACCCAGAGAGTGGTGAACCTGTGGAATTCTCTACTACAGAAAGTTGTTGAGGCCAATTCACTAAATATATTGAAAAAGGAGTTAGATGTAGTCCTTACTACTAGGGGGATCAAGGGGTATAGCGAGAAAGCAAGAATGGGGTACTGAAGTTGCATGTTCAGCCATGAACTCATTGAATAGCGGTGCAGGCTCGAAGGGCCGAATGGCCGACTCCTGCACCTATTTTCTATGTTTCTATGTTTCTATGTTTCTATGTTTCTATCATAGAATCCTTAGAAGTTTACAGCACCGAAGAAGGCCATTTTGGCCCATCGTGTCTGCCATCCAAAAAAGAGCTATCCAGCCTAATCCCACTTTCCAGCTCTTCGTCCATAGCCTTGTACGTTATGGAACTTCAAGTGCACTTTTTTAATATGATGAGGGATTCTGCCTTTACTACCCTTTCATGTGGTGAGTTCCAGACCCCCACCACTTTCTGTGGAAAAAAATTCTCCTCAACTCCCCTCTAAGCATTCTACCAATTACTTTAAATCTATGTCCCCTAGTTATTGACCTCTATGCTAAGGAATAGATCCTTCCTATCCACCCTATCTAGGCCCATCATAATTTTATACATCTCAATTAAATCTCCCCTCAGCCTCCTATTTCCTCATAGCTAATATTCTCCAGTCCTGGCATCATCCTCAGATAATGAAGCAGTCCATGTCCGCATGCAGCAAGACCTGGATGACATTCAGGCTTGGGCTAATAAGTGGCAAGTAACATTTACGCCACACAGGTGCCAGGCAGTGACTATCTCCATCGAGAGAGCCTAACCACCACCACTTGATATTCAACGGCATCTTCACCACTGAATACCCCACCACCAACATCCTCGGGGGTCACCTTTGATCAGAACCTTAACTGGACCAGCCACATGAATACTGTGGCTACAAGAGCAGATCAGAGGCTGGGTAATCTGCAGCGAGAGAATCACCTCCTCAGTCCCCAAAGCCTTTCCACCATCTACAAGGCACAAGTCAGGAATGTGATGGAATACTCTCCACTTGCCTGGATGAGTACAGCTCCAACAACACTCAAGAAGCTCGACACCATCAAGGACAAAGCAGCCCAATTGATTGGCACCCAATTCACCACCTTAAACATTCACTCCTTCACCCACAGGCGCACCGTGGCTGCAGTGTGTACCATCTACATGTGCACTGTAGCAACTCGCCAAGTCTTCTTCGACAGCACCTCCCAAACCCGCAACCTCTACCTTCTTCTTCTTAGGCAGATTCCTGGAGTAGAGTGCTTGTTTCGGGAGTCTAGTATCGGGCATGCGGACAATGTGGTCCATCCATCGGAGCTGATCAAGCGTGGTCAATGCCTCGATGCTGGCCTGAGAGAGAACGCTAACATTGGTACACCTATCCTACCAAAGAATTTGCAAGATTTTGTGGACGCAGCGTTGGTGGTACTCCACCAGTGCTTTGAGGTGGCAATTGTGCATAGTCCATATCGCTGAAGCATATAGGAGAGCGGGTATCACTACTGCTCTGTAGACCATGAGCTTGATGCCCGGTTTGAGATCCTGGTCTTCAAACACTCTTTTCCTCAGGCGGTCAAAGGCTGCACTGGCACACTGAAGGTGGTGTTGGACTTCGTCATCGATGTCTGTCCTCGCTGATAGTAGGCTCCCAAGATATGGGAAGTGGTCCACATTGTCCAAGGTCTCACCATGGATCTTGATAATTGGGGAGCAGTACTGTGTGGCAGGGGCAGGTTGGGAGAGAACCTTTGTTTTGCTGATGTTTAATGTAAGGCCCAGACTCTCGTATGCATCAGTGAAGGTGTCAATGATGGTTTACAGTTTGGACTTAAAGTGTGTACAAACGCAAGCGTCATCTGCATATTATAATTCAATGACAGAGGTTGGAACAACCTTGGATCTGGACTGGAGGCCCGGATGGTGTGTGACTTGGAGGAGAACTGGAGGTGATTGTGTTCTTATGCGCCTGCTGCCCTTGTCTTTCTACCACCTAGAAGGACAAGGGCAGCAGGCGCATGGGAATACAATCACCTCCAAGTTCCCCTTCAAGTCACACACCATCCTGAGTTGGAAATATATTGTGTTTCTTCATTGTCGCTGGGTCAAAATCCAGGAACTCCTTCCCTAACAGGACTGTGGGAGTACCTTCACCATACCGACTGCAGCAGTTCAAGAAGGTGGCTTACCACTACCTTTTCAAGAGCAATTAGGGATGAGCAATATATTGCTGGCCTTACTAGCGATGCCCACATCCCATCAATTAATTTTTTAAAAATCCTCGTAAATCTCCAATATACCCTCCCGAGTGCAATCACATCTTTCCTGTAATGTGGTGACCAGAACTGTACACAGTCATCATCATCACAGGCAGTCCCTCGAAATCGAGGAAGACTTGCTTCCACTCTAAAAGTGAGTTCTCAGGTGACTGTACAGTCCAATACGGTAATTACAGTCTTTGTCACAGGTGGGACAGACAGTGGTTGAAGGAAAGGGTGGGTGGGGAGCCTGGTTTGCTGCCGCTCCTTCCGCTGTCTGCGCTTGATTTCTGCTTGTCCTTGGCGACGAGACTCAAGGTGCTCAGCGCCCTCCCGGATGCACTTCCTCCACTTTGGGCGGTCTTGGACCAGGATTCCCAAGTGCTGTTGGGGATGTTGCATTTTGTCAAGGAGGCTTTAAGGATGTCCTTGAAACATTTCCTCTGCCCACCTGGGGCTCGCTTGCTGTGTAGGAATTCCAAGTAGAGCTCTTGCTTAGGGAGTCTTGTGTCGGGCATGTGGACAATGTGGCCCGCCCAACGGAGCTGGTCAAGTGTGGTCAGTGCTTCGATGCTCGGGATGTTGGCCTGAGCGAGAACACTGATGTTGGTGCGTCTATCCTCTGAGCGGATTTGCAGGTTCTTGCAGAGGCAGCGCTGGTGGTACTTCTGCAGCGCTTTGAGATGTCTGCTGTATATAGTCCACATCTCTGAGCCATATAGGAGGGCAGGTATTATAGGAGGAGGGACTACTACCTTGTAGACTATAAGCTTGGTGCCAGATTTGAGGTCCTGTCTTCAAACACTCTCTTCCTCAGGCAACCGAAGGCTGCACTGGCATGCTGGAGGCAATGTTGGACCTCAACATCGATGTCTGCTCTTGCTGATAGTAGGCTCCCAAGGAATGGAAAATGGTCCATGTTATCCAACGCCAAGCCGTGGATTTTGATGACCAGGAGGCAGTGCCGTGTGGCGGGGTCAGGTTGGTGGAGGACCTCTGTCTAATGGATGTTTAGTGTAAGGCTCATGCCTTCGTATGCCCCAGTGAAGGTGTTGATGATGGCTTGGAGGTCAGCCTCTGAGTGCGCGCAGACGCAATTGTCATCCGCATATTGTAGTTCGACTACAGAGGATGGGACGACCTTGGATCTAGCCTGGAGGCGGTGAAGGTTGAACAGGTTCCCATTGGTTCTATAGTTTAGTTCCACTCCAGCGGGCAGCTTTTTGAGAGCGAGATGGAGCATTGCAGCAAGGAAGATCGCAAAGAGCGTTGCTGCGATAATGCAGTCCTGCTTGACCCCAGTCCGGATGTGGATTGGATCTGTGGTGCATCCATTGGTCAGGATCATGGCTTGCATGTCATCATGGAGCAGGCGGAGGATGGTGACAAACTTTTGGGGGCAGCCGAAATGGAGGAGAACGCACCATAGTCCCTCACGGTTGACAGTGTCAAAGGTCTTGGTGAGGTCAAGAAGGTCATATACAAGGATTGGTGCTGTTTCCTGCATTTCTCTTGTAGTTGATGCACAGTGAAGATCATGGGCTAGATTTTACACTTTTGTGCATATCGCCCCAAAGTGGGCATTATTTCCGGTGTGGGCGGTAAAAATGGGTTTTCAGATCGTCGGCTTCTCGCCCATTCTCTAAGCACCTAGTCACCATTTTTGAAATTGGTCGTTACCGCGAGCGATATGAAATGGGCGGTAGCGTTACACCTCTCTGACCTTCTGCCGTTAAGTGTCACTGTCCTTCGCAACGGCATGACAACGCTCGATTCCCGCGATTCAGGAGGTCAAGGATCATCATGACGTGCGCAGAAGAGGAGACAGAGACAGAGGGAGTTGAGAGGGACTGAAAGCGTGTGTGGCTGTGGTATGTGCTTGTTTGGCTGTTGTGGGAGGCACGAGGGAGATTCACCAGCAACATAAAGCCTACTAAGCACCAAGAACATAGTTGGCACCGAGTTTTTGTCCAACAAATAATGTATAACATGGACGGGATGGAGGAGGCCCTGCAGCTGGTAGCCAGAGTGACTACCAGCTGCAGGGCACTGGTGGCAGAGGGTGCTCAGTGGTCCTGGAGCGCGGCACTGCACCCCAAGGTGCCGCACCCCCATTGCCAACGACACATGAGAGCCAGGAGCAATATCTTGCTTCTGGCTCGGAGCACGTTCCCACCTCAGGACCTTCCTCTCCCTTATCCGTCCATGCAGCGATTCGGCCATCATCCCCCCTCCCCCCTCCCCCCAATGAAACATCGCCTGAGGAGTTCCTCGGCCAGGTGGCTTGGAGTCAGGAGGGGAAGGGGAAGGGGTAGAGGTGGGGAGGAGAAGCGGGGGGGAAGGGTTGGTTTTTACAGAAATACTGATGATTTCAGACTAATGTTCGGTTTAAATGTTTTTTATTTAACAAAACCTTGTTGCGCATTAGCTCGGATAGCTGCACCATTGCACGCTGGTGATTCCTTAACATCAAATTACACTTAACTTCAATCAACTTAAACTTTAACTGTCACCAAGGTGATGCCGACCATTGATGTATGACCTGCACACCCAGCAGTGTGTCAGCCTTGTAAATACCACCAACGTTCTTTCAGGCAAAGCGCTCAGTGATGAGCTCCTGATGTAAGAGTCTTGCAGCTATCATGCCACCACGGGCCCTTTCATGTGTTATACAGGGGGCGGGGTCATGGCTTCAGCGTCAGCCTGATTGTCTGGGCCGATGTCAGCGTCCACCTCTTTGTCCTCCTCTTCCTCTCTCTGGTGAGGTGGACTGTCAGACTCTGCAGGAAATTCTTGTCCCCTCCTGATAGCCAAATTGTGCAGCATGGAGCACACCACCACGAATTGAGCTACCTGCTCAAGGTGGTATTGGAGCTCGCCTCCTGAATGGTCTAGGCATCTAAAGCACTGCTTCAGCACTCCAATGGTTTTCTCCACAATATTGCGAGTGGCTCTGTGGCTCTCATTGTATCGTCTCTCGGCTTTGGTGTGGGTATCACGCAGAGGGGTCATCAGCCAGGTGGCGAGGCCATATCCTTTGTCATCAAGCATCCAACAAGTCAGATACAGTGCTCTTACGCAGGATGTGAGCATCATGGATGCTGCCCAGAAATTTAGCATTCACTGCCATTATAATTTGCTGGTGGTCGACAACGAGTTGGACATTCAGCGAGTGGAATTCCTTGCGGTTCCTGAAAACCTCTGCATCCTGAAAAGGTGCCCGCATCGTGATGTGTGTACAGTCTATTGCTCCCTGCACCTTGGGGTAGTTTGCAATTCTGGAGAATCCTAGAGCTCTCTCACTCTGTGCCTCCCTGGTCATAGGGAAGCTGATCAAGTCCCTCCTGCATGCGTACAGGGCTTCAGTGACCTGTCTAATGCACCAATGTGTGGCATGCTGAGAAAGTCCGCAAATGTTGCCAGCTGAGGCCTGAAAATAATCCGACGCATAGAACGACAGTGCCGCGGTGACTTTGACCTCGACGGACAGTGCAGTACTGATGGTGCTGTCAGGCTGCAGATCTTCCCTTATGAGCTAGCATACCTCAGTGATAACCTCTTTGTGGAAGCGCAGTCTCCGAAGGCAGGTGGTGTCGGGCAAGTCGAGGTAAGACCGCTTGTCCCTGTACTTGCAGGGGGTGTAACGTCTGGTCCTCCTCATCAGTCTGGCATGTCTTACATTGGGCACATAATGCTGTGGAGTGTACCTTCGGCCATCTCGAGTCTCCAGCATGTAACTGGTCATCAAGAGAGGGTGAGAAAGGACAGGCCCCATTGCAATAGTTCTCTGTTTTCCACCGATTGGTCACAAAAATAAATGCCCCGACGAAGTCACCCATTAAATTCCAATCGGTCACAGTATGGTTAAGATGTTTGTGCAGATGTTCACATCAACTCCAACGACCTCCAGAGTACATCCGAACTCCCCCGAGGTTGAAGCACAGCAGTCTTTTAAAGGATGCGACATGTGATGTAGAACATGGCGTCCATAACGCTGTGATTAGTTCTGATTAGTTCCACTTTTTCCGGGCGTTATTTGGGTGAGCGATATTATGTGCGATATGTGTGCGAGGTGGTGAAAATTACGCTGAGCGATCTCATGGCCGCTAATTTCGGCAAATATGATCTTTACGACAAAAAAAAGTGGACGGTTGGTATTATTGAATCTTGGCGTTAATTCCGTGCGGAAATTAACTCTGGGCAATATTATGGGCATTGATTTCGCCCATTCTGATGATTCCGCCCCAAAAAAGTGGGTGGGTGGTATTATTTTTTCCCGGTGTTACACATATGGGGAAAGTAACGCTCGGCGATAAGTTTCCGAAAAATGCCCGTCAGTTTCCAGTTTGTGGCTAAATGGGCAATATATGGGCGTTATACGTCATTTCAACAGTAAAATGGACGTTAAGTGGGCGTTAAGCATGCAAAAAAAGAGGAAAGTCTAGCCCAATGTCCGTTGTACCCCTTATTGGACAGAATCCGCATTGCGACTCTGGGAGGAGTTCTTCAGCCACAGGGAGAATACTGTTGAGGAGGATTCTTGCAATGACTTTCCCAGTGGCCGACAGCAGGGAGATTCCTCTGTATTTGCCACAGTCGGATTTTCCCTTTTTTTGAAGATGGTCACGATTATGGCATCACTGAGATCTCCAGGCATGCTCTCCTCCTTCCAAATAAGAGAGATGGGATCATGCATTCATGCCAATGGTTCTTCTCCACCATACTTTAGTGCCTCAGACGGGATTACATCTGCTGCTGATGCCTTGTTATTCTTGAGCTGGTGGATGGCCTTTTCTACCTCGTGCTGAGATGGTGGCGGGTGGCATGCTGCGGGATAGAGTCGAGGACACTCGTGTCAAAGGCATTGTCTCGATTAAGAAGATCTTCGAAGTGCTCCTTCCAGCAGGCCCTGACTGCCTCGGTGTCCTTAATGAGTGTCTCTCCGTTCTTGGCCAGCAGTAGGTGCTTGGGCTGTAGGTGGTCTTGTCGTGGTTGTCGGCCAGCTGCTGGATCTCCTGTGCTTTCTCCACCCACCATCTATTCTTTAGGTCACGGGTTTTCTGTTGGACCTCGGCCTTCAGCTGCCTGTAGAGCTGCTTTGCTGCTCCCGAATTGGGTTGCTGCTTTAAGTTCAGAAATGCTTTGTGCTTGCAGCTTATTAGCTCCTGGATCTCCTGGTCATACTCGTCAAACCAGTCTTGGTGTTTCCTGGTTGAGTGACCGAGCATCTCTTCGCAGGCGCTGGTTATAGAGGCCTCGAGGGATGACCAGGCGCTGTGGGCACTCTGCATCTCAGGGTCATCGAGGGTCGCCAGGTTGGCAGTGAGGCGCTGGCTGTGTAGGGCTTTCTTAACTGGGTCTTTGAGTGCCTCAGCATTGGTTTTCCTTTGGCATTGTTTCTGTTGCCGTCGCTGCTTTGGGGCTATATTGATGTTAATGATGGAGCAGATTAGGCAGTGGTCCATCCAGCAGTCGTCGGCTCCTGTCATGTCGCAGGTGATGTGTACGTCCTTGCGGTCCCTCGTTCATATGATGACGTAGTCGAGCAGATTCCAGTGTTTGGAGTGAGGGTGTTGCCATGATGCCTTGTACTTGTCCCTCTGACGGAACAAGGTGTTGGTGATGACAAGGTCATGTTCTAGGCATTTTGTCAGGAGCAGGGTACCCCTGGAGTTGGTTTCCCCTACCCGCGCTCTGTGTCCTTACTGACTCTGGCGTTGAAGTCGCCAAGGAGGATCAGACTGTCGTCCATAGGGACTCGGGACAGGGATTGGTCGAGGCTGGAGTAAAATTCCTCTTTGGTCTCATATGTTGTGTTGAGTGTTGGGAAGTACTCACTGATGACTGTGGCGCACTGGTTCCGGGCTAGGGTGAGCCGGAGAGTCATGAGACGTTCACTTATCCCTCGGGGGGAGTCTCTGAGAAGCCAATTCCATGGAGGTGAAGGTGTCACTTAGGGCGGTGATGTCGACATCGAAGCCTCTGAGTTCCCGGGCAATAATAGCAGTGTGAAGTTCCAGTCTGTCGCTGTTGGGGTTGTTCATGAGGGTCCTGACATTCCAGGTCCCGAACTTCTTTTTGAAGGGTGGAAGATGCCCGTGCGTGAGTTCTTTTAATATGGGGTGGCCGTTGCACACCGGCAACCACACGGGCTTAACAGAGCAAGGTCTTGGACCAGTGGCAAGGGGGTCTGAGACGACTGGGGACCAGGCTCTACTGTATAGGTCGAGTTGCCTATGGTGGGATGCGAGCCATAAGCTCAACGCTGAGCTGTACCTTTCGGAGAGATGGTGAGAGATCCGAGGTGTGGAGAGTGGGGGTGAGAGATTTGAGGTAATGCTTCCCTCTCCCAGGTTTTAGCCCCTGGCTGAGGGCAGGCATTGGGATGGTCAGAGATCCACTTCGTGAGAGAGGTCATGGAGGTCAGAGTGGCCGCCGCCATTGCAGGCACCACGTGTTCGACAAGGGCTCCGCAGGTGTGTGGGACCAGTGACCGGAGGGAAGCCAGAACGTTGCCGGAGGGAGGGAAGAATGTCGGCGGAGGGAGGGCAGAACGTCGCCGGAGGGAGGCCAGAATATCGCTGGAGGGAGGCCAGAATGACGCCGGAGGGAGGGCGGAGGGAGGGCAGAACGTCGCTGCAGGGAGGGCAGAGCGTGAGGGCGGAGGGAGGGCAGAACGTTGGCGGAGGGAGGGCAGAATGTCAATAGAGGGAGGGCAGAACGTCGGTGGAGGGAGGGCAGAATGTTACCGGAGGGAGGGCAGAATGTGAGGGCGGAGGGAAGGCAGAACGTGAGGGTAGAGGGAGGACATAACATCGCCAGAGAGAGGGCAGAACGTCAGTAGAGGGAGGGCAGAACGTCAGTAGAGGGAGGGCAGAATGTTACCGGAGGGAGGGCAGAACATCGGCGGAGGGAGGGCAGAACGTTGCCGGAGAGAGGGCAGAACGTCACTGGAGGGAGGGCAGAACATCAATAGAGGGAGGGCAGAACGTTGCCGGAGAGAGGGCAGAACGTCACTGGAGGGAGGGCAGAACGTCAATAGAGGGAGGGCAGAACGTTACCGGAGGGAGGGCAGAACATCGGCGGAGGGAGGGCAGAACGTTGCCGGAGAGAGGGCAGAACGTCACTGGAGGGAGGGCAGAAGGTCGGCAGAGGGAGGGCAGAATGTGAGGGCAGAGAGAGAAGGCAGGACCCAAACCTGTGGTCGGAGCTGGTTGGAGGCTGGGCGGATGCCGCCGGGGATCGAGTAGAGCAGCTGAGTCGGCTACATCCAGTGGGGGAGCGAAAGTCTTGGTAGCAGGAAGGTCGATTTGGATGGTAAATCCGGCGCCCACATATGGAGGTGAGGAGCAGGCATGGTTGGGGAATGGGCAGTGGGCTCAGGTAGTTGCCCTTGCAGCACAGATTTTAGGGGTAAAGAATTAATTTTAGGGGTAAGAAATGCACTCAGTATTCGGGCCAGGGGAAGCTTAAACAGTAGATAGGGGAGCGGGGGAGGAGAGATTGGGGGAGAAAGAATGAAGGATGGCAACGGATGGCCAGAGGTAAATTTGTTCAGGGAGAATTCCCTAGGGAACTGCCATCCCAGAGGCCACCTTGTCCATTGAAAGCTTCCTGCAGTCTACAACTTTCTTCCTCACTTCCTCACTATCAACACACGGCAAATTTTTGTATCATCTGCAAACTGCTTAATCATGCTCCCTACATTGAAATCATTGGTATATACTACAAAAAGCAAGAGATCTACTACTGAACCCTGTGGAACCCCACTGGAAATAGACGTCCAGTCACAAAAGCACCCGTCAACCATTACCCTGTGCTTCCTGCCTCTGAGTCAATTTTGGATCGAATTTTCTCTTGGGAGCCATGGGCTTTTACTTTTCTGACCAGTCTGCCATGTGGGACCTTGTTAAAATCCATGTAGACTACATCAAATGCACAATAGAGCAGGTTTACTTCGTCATTTAATCACCAATGTTCCTTGTAAGCTGCGTGGTCATGCAGGGCTCCAGGGGTCCCGTGCAGCCAGCTTGCCGGCTTTACAATAGGAAAATAATTACCTGGAAAATCTGTAATCATATGTAACATTTTGCAGTTTGGATGCTTTATTGAAACACAATTGTTTTGGCATCAAGGCCTCGATATTAAACACTCCCATGATGGGTGGGAGAGGGTTAGGGTAGGATTAGGGTTAGGATTGGGAGCGTTAAAATTAAAAGAACCAGGATCGCGTCCCCAACTGATCGAGAAAATGCCCGTTGCCGTTTGTAGGGCAGCAGGTTTCATGGCATGTGAGTGTCCTGCCCCTTAAGGATAAGGGATAAGCTCTAAGGATAAGGGGTAAGCCATTTAGGACCGAGATGAGGAGAAGCTTCTTCACCCAGAGAGTGGTGAACCTGTGGAATTCTCTACCACAGAAAGTTGTTGAGGCCAATTCACTAAATATATTCAAAAAGGAGTTAGATGTAATCCTTACTACTAGGGGGATCAAGGGGTATGGCGAGAAAGCAGGAATGGGGTACTGAAGTTGCATGTTCAGTCATGAACTCATTGAATGGCGGTGCAGGCTAGAAGGGCCGAATGGCCTACTCCTGCACCTATTTTCTATGTTTCTATGTTTCTATGTTTAACATATTTAAATCCGACTCTCACAGTGCAATTGGGAGCCTGATTTAAAATTACGGAGTGACTGCTGCCAATGAACCAGAAACTACCAGAGGCTGCCAGAATCTGATCAGTTACACCCAGTTTATGCCCGGTAATTGTATGTGGATGATAATGATTGCAGAAAATTTAGACCACTGATATTTTACAGGTCGATGACCAGTCCCTGCCCTTTTTCTACTTCACACAATTGCAGGGGTTTCCGAGGAGAGGGACGGTGTCCCACTCCCACCTGGAATAGAAACATAGAAACATAGAAACATAGAAAATAGGTGCAGGAGTAGGCCATTCGGCCCTTCTAGCCTGCACCGCCATTCAATGAGTTCATGGCTGAACATGCAACTTCAGTACCCCCTTCCTGCTTTCTCGCCATACCCCTTGATCCCCCTAGTAGTAAGGACTTCATCAAACTCCCTTTTGAATATATTTAGTGAATTGGCCTCAACAACTTTCTGTGGTAGTGAATTCCACAGGTTCACCACTCTCTGGGTGAAGAAGTTTCTCCTCATCTCGGTCCTAAATGGCTTACCCCTTATCCTTAGACTGTGACCCCTGGATCTGGACTTCCCCAACATTGGAAACATTCTTCCTGCATCTAACCTGTCTAAACCCATCAGAATTCTAAACGTTTCTATGAGGTCCCCTCTCATTCTTCTGAACTCCAGTGAATACAAGCCCAGTTGATCCAGTCTTTCTTGATAGGTCAGTCCCACCATCCCGGGAATAGATGCATTTAAATACCCTGCTAATGAAACAGGACTGATATCATTATGCAACCTGCCTCATTTTACTAGGGCGCCACCTGTCAGAGACCTGGCATTGCATTATCACATTGCTGTCTGTGGGACCTTGCTGTGTGCAAATTGGCTGCCGCATTTCCTACATGACAACAGTGTCTTCACTTCAAAAATATTTCATTGACTGTAAAGCACATTGCCATGAAAAGCACTACACAGTGGAGTGGAGTGAATGCACAGTGGGAAATTTGCTCTGTGTGCTATGTGTAACAAAATAGTAAACTGTTTATGATTTTGTCACACATGGACAGTGCATACTGCACATGGAAATCTTCCCTCAGTGTGTGTCATCAGGCTACTTGATCTTGCAGATATAGCAATGAGTCAAATTTTACTCTTACATCATGTCAAAACACATGCAGTTTCCTGCTGGGAGTCATTGGATAGCAATCTGGATACTCTGTATACTCGTGATAAATGCATCCACTGAACTATTAAAGTGTTGGAAATAACATTTTGTAATCAATTTTAAAATGTTCCTATTTCTCTCTGCAATTGTCACTGCGAATTAATGTTGCTTCATAGAATCATAGAATCACTTACTGCCATGCCTTAAGTACGACGTGCTTAGCAAGCATTGGCAAGCAAGATGCAGGCTCCAGCTGTGGTATTTAAAGGGATCATCAGCAACTACTTGCACTGTCAAGGTGCTAGAAATAACATTTTGTAATCAATTTTAAAATGTTCCTATTTCTCTCTGCAGTTATCACAGCGAATAAATGTTAATAGAATCATACAACACAGGAGGCCTTTGAATGAGTTATCCAATTAGTCCCACTCCCAGCTTTCCCCAGAGCCCTGCAAATCTTTCATTTTCAAGTATATATCCAATTCCCTTTTGAAAGTTGCTATTAAATCTGCTTCCACCATCCTTTCAGGCAGCGCATTGCAGATCATAACAACTCGTTCTTTAACTCATTTCATTAACCATGTAACTATTTTTAATAATATAACTCACAAAAAAACTTTTCTGTGGCTTTCTGTGAGAATCGGAGTGAAATGCATTAAATCATCTGTGATAATCGTGTAGATAACTACTGTTATCAAGTATTGAACAGAGATGTGTAGATTTAACTTCTGTGATTATGTTGGTTTCTCAATAGTGTAAGCAACGCACACTTTAAAGCACTAGACCAGTTTTAAAAAAGTAAACCTTTTTATTTATATATATATATAAAAGAAATACAAAATTTCAACACAATGAAAATGTTATTATGGCAATTCAGTTTTTTCTGAGACTTCGACCTGTGTCACTGCTTCAGGTACATTGGAAGTAAGTAATGTCCTTCTGTTGTAGTGTCCCTTAATTATGCCAGAGTTGTTATTTTCATTCAGAATTTGTTTTTGTTTTTGTCTGTTTAAAGACTGTACGAGTCCGAGGACAACAGCAGCTAATGAGTATTGACCGGTTAGCTTTCTTGGTTGCATGATAAGTGGATTTGGCTGAACTCTTCCCAGAAGAAAATATGTTTTAATCTTTCCTTCTTGTTCACTTATCCCTTTGACATATATTTCACCTCTGTACTCAAAGGCAAATCCTTTGTCCTTCAGGATAAGATACGTATCTTCAGGCACTTGAATTTTGCCACTAATGCCTGTGCTATCCATGCGGCTTGCTAAGTTTACAGTTTTACCCCAGATATCGTATTGAGGCTTCTTAGCGCCAATAACCCCGGCAACGACTGAGCCATGACTAATACCTGAAAATAAATGTGCATTACCAAGTAAATTATTCAAATAATTGAACGCATTAACTCCTGCAGAGATGCTATTTAATGTCATGGCAACATAATTACATTCATCACGAACCCCACCCCATCTCCACTCCCCACACACAGTTTACTTATCTTTTCTCCTGAAGATACTGACTTATGATAGAGTAAAACATCACAGGTACTAGTAGCCCTCCAAAAGCCTTATCAAAGTGGCTATTCTTCATGAGCCCAAACAATGAGCATTGGCAGGCTATCTCATCGTGGAACACATTAGAGCTGAGCTCAATCTAGTCCTCACCTGATTACCAGACCCATGTACTTTCCAGCAGAGATCGATGAATAGCGATCATGAGCAGAACCTTGGCTGATTTTTTTAGCTAAGCTAGGCACTGAGTCCAATTACTTTTCCAAGAAATTCAGCACAGACCAGGGATCAAACCGAGAACATTCCTGTGCTGTATTGCTCAGTACCTCAGTGTGATACTCGGTGATGCTTGCACTTAGTCATCAGGGGAACTTATTAACTATTATTTAAAGAGAAAAGAGGGAACAAGAAAACCATCATCTACAAATTTCTCACAGTAACATTCCCAAGGCACATGTTATATGATTAAACTTAATATGAAAATAATAGAAGTTTGACAAAATGGAACCACTTTACTAAGAATCAATGATTAAATCTTTGTTCCAGACTACATAGTAAATGCCTTCAATATATATATCAACATATTGATCTCAGAGCAAAGAAAGACATGAATTAAAATCATTTGTAGCACAATATATCCATTAATTTGAATTTATATTATTTTTGGAAACTATTCCAGTAAGTATAGCAAAACCCTCTGAAATTTGACCAAAAAAAAATCAAAACCACAATCTGCATTTCAGGAATATCTTGCTATTCTCAAATAGATGTTTTATGGAGTACATATTACCTACCACTATGTGTCACTATAATGCTTTATAAATGACAGTGTCAGGTGGAAATAAGAATCAAATGTGTGAATGAATGAATTAAAAAACATTGGCCGAGAAATTGGGTGGTTTATTGCCACCCATTACTGCCGTAATCGGGCAAAATAACGGCGGCCGCCAGCTGCTGGCAGGTCCTGCGGCGGCCACAAATTTTGGATCACTGGCAGCACTGCCGAAAGCAGCAATCGTGAAAATCATTGAAATGAAGCAGATTGTGATGTTAGTGATTGTGCAACGTTCACTTGACACCCGATCTGCGGGTTTGGACTTCGCCACTCCCCTTACTGCCATGCCATAAGTACGATGAGCTGAGCAAGCGTTGACAAGCAGAAAGGAAACTCCAACTGTGGTATTTAAAGGAATCATCAGCAACTGTTTGTTCAGTTTGACTAGCTCTGTACAACTTTCTGCAACTCCAGCAGCTTTATAAACTTATTGCAAGGTTCTAAGGTAACAGGAAGTGCTGCTGAAAGTGGAGAAGGCCTTCATTATTATTTAAAGGCTTCTGCTCACAACCCTTGTTCACGGTCATGGCGGCTCTACTGGCAATCTCCTTTGCACTCGTGATCTTCAGGAGAGGGAGCGGTGGCAGCCAAGAAAACGAGAAGATGCGCACAGGAGGAGGAGCAGAGCGATGAGGCCTTATCCACGTAAGGACTTCCGAGAGCATTTCTCTTATATCCCACTTAAGCCAGGAGCAGTATATTAGGAGGCTACGCTTCACCAAGGAGGTAGTCACATAACTCTGCCACCTCTTGTAACCAGACCTACTGCCTGAGAGCAGGGTGAACATGGTTCTCCCAGCGGCAGTCAAGGTCACCGTGGCCCTCAATTTCTTCACCAGCAGATACTTCCAGTCTACAGCAGGAGAATAGCTAACATCTCACAGTTCACCGTCCATCACTGCATCTGTGAGGTCATTGAGGCTCTCTACACCAGGATAAGGGACTACGTTTTCTTCTATCTGAGCAGAGAGAAGCAGGACGAGCGTTCATGTGGCTTTGCCAGGATAGCGGGCTTCCCTATAGTGCAAGGTGCCATCGACTGCACACACGTGGCTTTGCAGGCACCATATGACAATTCTGAGATGTTCCATAAAGGCAAAGGCTACCACTCATAATGTGCAGTTGGTGTGCGACCAAGCCCAGCAACAGTTTCGCTCGGGAGGAGCACACCAGTGCATACTGGAGCAGGTGCCCCATTTTGGTCTTAGTCTGCTGCATGCTTCACAACTTCGACATCGTGAGGGCACAGCCTTTGTCACCAGGGATTGCAGGACCACCTGGGATTGTGGAACGAGGGGGGACGAGGAGGAGGAGAGAAAGGAAGAGGAGCAAGAGGAAGAGGACTAGGAGGGAGAGAGAAGGCAGGTAACCAATCCCCCTTCAGCCAGGGCTGGGTGGCTTCAGTAGAGGTTGCTCAGATCTCTGCCCTGACTGCGGAGATGCTTTTGGTCTCTGCTTGCTGGGTTTTGAAGCCCCTAAAGGCCCAGCCAAAGACGGGAGATGTGGCACCATTTCGGGTACAGGGTGAGCCGGAGGCAATGGCTGAGAAATGGGAGCACCTTGAGTGGAGTTCCCACTTTCATGTCCCTTTCACCATCATCCCTCTCCTGGGCCAATGCCACAGCACTCCGACCTCTCTGCTGAAAACCAGCTTGGTGGAGAGCAGTGATACATTGTAAGGCCACCTGTTTAGGGCAGCAAATATCTGCACAGCCGCGGTCATAAGAACATAAGAAATAGAAGCAGGAGTAGGCCATACGGTCCCTTGAGCCTGCTCCGCCATTTAATAAGACTGTGGCTGGTCTGATCATGGACTCAGCTCCACTTCCCTGCCATTCCTCATAACCCTTTATTCCCTTATCGCTCAAAAATCTGTCTATCTCCGCCTTAAATATATTCAATGACCCAGCATCCACGGCTCTCTGGGGCAGAGAATTCCACAGATTTACAACTCTCCTCATTAAATGGGCAGCCCCTTATTCTGAGACTATGCCCCCTAGTTTTAGTTTCCGCTATGAGTGGAAATATCCTCTCTGCATCCACCTTGTCGAGCCCCCTCATTATATGTTTCGATAAGATCACCTCTCATTCTTTTGAACTCCAATGAGTATAGGCCCAACCTCCTCAACCTATCTTCATAAGTCAACCTCCTCATCTCCGGAATCAACCTAGTGAACCTTCTCTGAATAGCTTTCAATGTAAGTATATCCTTCCTTAAATACAGAGACCAAAACTGTATGCAGTACTCAATGTATGGCCTCACTAATACCCTGTACAGTTGTAGCAGGACTTCTCTGCTTTTATATTCTATCTCCCTTGCAATAAAGGCCAACGTTTCATTTGCCTTCCTGATTATTTGCCGTACCTGCATATTAACTTTTTGTGTTTCATGCACAAGGACCTCCAGGTCCCTCTGTACTGCAGCACTTTGCAATTTTTCTTCATTTTAAATTATAATTTGCTTTTCTATTTTTTCTGCCAAAGTGAATAACCTCACATTTTCCCACATTGTACTCCATCTGTCAAATTTTTGCCCACTCACTTAGCCTGTCTATATCCCTGTGCAGATTTTTTGTGTCTATTTCACAATTTGCTTTGCCACTCATATTTGTATCATCAACAAACTTGGCTACATTACACTCGGTTCCTTCATCCAGGTCAATATAGATTGTAAATAGTTGAGTCCCCAGCTCCGATTCCTAAAGCACCCCATTAGTTACTGTTTGTCAACTGGAAAATTACCCGTTTATCCCGACTCTCTGTTTTCTGTCAGTAAGCCAATCCTCTATCCATGCTAATATACTACCTCCAACCCTTTGAACTTTTATCTTGTGCAGTAACCTTTTACGTGGCACCTTATTGAATGCCTTCAGGAAATCCAAATACACTACATCCACTGGTTCCCCCTTATACTCCCCGCTCATTATATCCTCAAAGAACTCCAGCAAATTTGTCAAACACGATTTCCTTTTCATAAAACCATGCTGACTCTGCTTGATTGAATTATGAATTTCCAAATGTCCTGCTACTACTTCCTTAATAATGGACTCCAGCATTTTCCCAATGACAGATGTAAGGCTAACCGGTCTATAGTTTCCTGCTTTCTGTCTGCCTCTTTTTTTAAATAGGGTCGTTACATTTGCAGTTTTCCAATCCGCTGGTCTGCATGAACTCATTTGAGAGCTATGCTTGAAGCTCTGTGGAGGTGCCCTCTCTCCATGGCAGACATTCTCACAATTTGTCAAGGGAAAGTCGTGTCTGACTAACTTGATTGAATTTTTCGAGGAGGTAACCAGGAGGGTCAATGAGGACAGTGTGTATGATATAGTGTATATGGATTTTAGCAAAGCTTTTGATAAGGTCCCACATGGCAGTCTGGTCACGAAAGTAATAGCCCATGGGATCCAGGGCAAAAGTGGCAAGTTGGATCCAAAATTGGCTCGGAGGCAGGAAGCAAAGAGTAATGGTTGATGGATGTTTTTGTGACTGGTAGGCTGTATCCAGTGGAGTTCCGCAGGGCTCAGTGCTGGGGACCTTGCTTTTTGTGGTATCTATCAATGATTTGGACTTAAATGTTGGGGTATGATTAAGAAGTTTGCAGATGACACTAAAATAGGCTGTGTGGTTGACAATGAAGAAGAAAGCTGCAGACTGCAGGAAGAGATCAATGTACTGGTGAGGTGGGCAGAACAGTGGCAAATGGAATTCAATCTGGTTAAGTGTGAAATGTATTTGGGGAAGTTTAACAAGGCAAGGGAATACACATTAAATGGTATGACACTGAAATGTGTAGAGGAACAGAGGGACCTTGGAGTGCAGGTCCACAGATCTCTGAAGGTAGCAGGCCAGGTAGATAAGGTGGTCAAGAAGGCATATGGAATACTTGCTTTTATAAGTCGAGGTATGGAATACAAGAGCAAGGAGGTCATGCTTGAACTGTATAAAACACTGGTTAGGTCGCAGCTGGAGTACTGTGTGCCGTTCTGGTCACCACATTGCAGGAAAGATGTGATTGCACTGGAAAGGGTGCAGAGGAGATTTACAAGAATGTTGTCTGGACTGGAGAATTTTGGCTATGACGAAAGATTGGAGATGCTCGGTCTGTTTTCTTTGGAACAGAAGAGGTTGAGGGGAGACCTGATGGAGGTGTATAACGTAATGAGGGACCTGGATAGAATGGATAGGAAGGACCTGTTTCCCTTGGCAGAGGGATCAACCTGGGGGCATAGATTTAAAGTAATTGTGGGGAGGTTTAGAGGAGATTTGAGGGGACATTTCTTCACCCAGAGGGTGGTGGGAGTCTGGAACTCACTGCCTAAAAGGGTGGTAGGTGCAAAAACTTTCACCACATTTAAAAAATACTTGGATGTGCACTTAAAGTGCTGTAAACTACAGGGCTACGGACCAAGAGCTGGAAAGTGGGATAATGCTGGATAGTTCTTGGTCGGCCAGCGCAGACACAGTGTGCTGAAATGGCTTCCTTCTGTGCTGTAAATTTCTATGATTCTATTAATTCACTGCACCACCAATCCACTAGTGATCGAGTTGGACTCCTCCATTCTCTCTGCTATTGTGGAGAGTGTGTGCAGGGCACGTCTGTCAATACCTGGCCAAGTTGCTGATGCACCTCTAGCATTCTCCTTCTCAATGGTAGCCCCCGGTGTTCAGCATTTGTGTCCAGCTGAGCAGAGCTTGGAGAGGATTGTATCCCTGACACGATTTGCCACAGCTGTCCATTACCAGTGTCTGCTTGTGCTCACTTGTGAGGTGTGAATCACCAGGTGAAAATTCAAATTACTGTCTAACTGGACCCACCAACATATGAGTATCTGCACTGTTGTATATCTTGTGATGGTGCACCCTCAGAAGGAATGAGGTCCTCTGAGGAATTGCCATCATGGATGTCCGGCGCCATTTGCTCTATGAAGGCCCTGGAAGAAAAAAGAAAGGGATATGATTTTGTTGTGGCAAAGTCACAATATTGACAATCACCATACTCAGTCTTCTCATGGTACAGTCATTGATGAAATAAAGTCATAATATTTGTGCCGAGATATTTGTAATTCCGTGACCAGCTATCTGTGAGCCCTTTGTCTCTCCATCTCCGAATGAGAGGGACGCAGATGTGCCAGTTATGTCTAGGACCTCCTCCTCTGCATCAGCGAGCACCATATGTGACAGCCCACCTCCAGTCCTCTCCCTCTGCCTTGCGTGTTGCATTTTCTTTTCCTTCAAGGGGCAAAAAGACAGACCTGTGTGTGAAGGTCAGGTATTACTTGGGGGATGCAGTGCATTTGGTGATTGTGACTATGAGACAAATCACATTGCATAAGGATTGAGGTGAGTGGCAACGCTTGATGGATATATGGGAGGTGATGAAGTGCTTAAAAAGTGAGGGCTGGTGCCGCTGAGATTTGACTGGATGTGAAGTATGATGTGATGGAGTATGCTTAGCAAGACAGTGGAGTGGGCAGCTTAAAGCACAGGATGTAGTTGAATCAGCAAATGTACTCACGTTTCTTGACCTAGTTAGGTCATTAAACTGCTTCCTACATTGCATCCAAGATCAGAGTGCAACGCTGCTGCTGCTCACCTCCTCAGCTATCTCCAACCACATCTTCTTGGTGAGAGCAGCAGGTTCCTTCCTCCCATTGCTGGGGAAAATTATGTCTCTCCTGCTCCTGACTGCTCCCAGCAATAATTCAAGCGAAGCATTATTGAACTTGGTGCTGCCCTTGCTGCATGTCCATCATCCATCCTGAACTCCTCCAATTTCCATTCTTGCATTGTCACTTTAAATACAGCCGAGATCGCATCAAACAGGTACGCATCATGCCCGCTGCGCAGCTTGGGGACGCGAAACCCGGAAGTTAAAATTAATAATTATAATTGAGCTTAGATCGCAGATTCCGACCTGCTGCTTTTACTACCGGGTTTTGCCGATGCAATTCCACCCTTCACTACTCAGAAGCTGCTTTCATAGTAATATCGGGGCCTATATATCAGATTCATAGTAATATTGGGGCCTATATGTCAGGTTCATAGTAATATTGGGGCCTATATATCAGGTAAGTACGTAAGAACGTAAGACAGCAACTTCACGCCATTCCATGTATTTCAATGGTGAGTCTCTCGGTGGGATACCATTCTCACACAGCTTTTGGAGGAGTAGGGCATCTCGGACAGCAACTTCCTGATTTATGTAATTAACTGCACATGTGCGGTCACTGGAAGTTGCTGTCCGATTTTATCGTTAATAACAGTGAGCCCTGTTAGCCTCACCATTGATAATCCGACCCATTAAGTAGCTCATTGTCGTGGCAATAGCGGAGACCTTGCTCAAATAAGGGCAGGGTTGGGTACGAAATATTCCGGGATATAAGGTGTTTGGGAAAGGTAGCGAAGGAAAAAAGGAGGTGGAATGACAATATTGATTAAGAAGAATATTACAGTGCTAGCGAGAGAGGATGTCCTGGAGGGGTTAAGGACAGAATCTATTTGGTTAGAGTTAAGAAACAATAAAGGTGTCATTACACTACTAGGTCTATTCTATAGGCCACCTTCTGAGAAGGATATAGAGGTGCAAATTTGCAGGAAAATTATAGAGAGGTGCAAGAACTATAGAGTAGTGATAACGAGGAACTTCAATTATACTAATATAGACTGGGATAGTAATAGTGTAAAGGGATGAGAGGGGGGGAAATATTTCTGAAGTGTGTTCAGAAGAACGTTTTTGAACAGAATATTTCAGATCCAACGAGGAAAGAGGCATTGCTGGATCTGGTTCTGTGGAATGAGATGGATCAAGTAGAGCAAGTGTCAGTAGGGGAACATTTAGAGAACAGTGATATTAGTATCATAAGGTTTAGAATAACTATGGAAAAGGACAAGGAGCAATCTAGAGTAAAAATACTTAATTGGAGGAAGGCCAATTTCAATGGGTTGAGAATGGATCTGGCTCGGGTAAAATGGAATCAAAGAGTGGCAGGCAAAACGGTAATTGAACAATACGCTGCCTTTAAAGAGGAGATGGTTTGGGTACAGTCGATGTACATTCCCATGCTGGGGAAAGGTAAGGCAACCAAAGCCAGAGCTCCCTGGATGACAAAAGAATTCGAGAGTAAGATTAAGCAGAAAAAGGGGGCACATGACAGATGTCAGGTTGCGAATAAAAGTGAGAACTAGGCTGAATATGGAAAGTTAAGAGGGGAAGTGAAAAAGGAAATAAGAGGGCAAAGAGTATGAGAATAGACTGGCAGATAACATAAAAAGGAATCCAAAAGTCTTCTAAGGGCATATAAATAGTAAATGGATAGTGTCATGTATCTTACATTATTATATATAACTGTATCCTAACATGCTATACATGACTGTAATAAGATATGACCTGTAACCACCAGCATACCTTACCACCAGGGGTGCACTTGCAAGAGACAGGTATATAAGGACAGGTCTCAGGCAAGTGCAGCATTTCCAGAGCTGTGAAATAAAGGTGCAGGTCCAGAATGACCTTGACTTCACTACATGCCTCATGTGAATCTATACTGAGGGGACAGGACTTTACAGTGGCGACGAGGATGGGATTACAGAATCCACAGAATGGCTAACAACAGATCAGATGAAAAGTTCAATGCGGGAGACAATTCAAGTGTGATGTTATGTATTGATGTGTGTATCGTCCTGGTACCTTAAATGTAATGTAAGCACAATGCTACACCACAGAGGGCGCTGTGGTGGGAAACCTGAAAGTACCTGCAACAGGCACAATAAAAGGCTGACCACCACACCTGAGAGGCACTCTGGAGCTGAACAATAAAGGACGAAGGTCACAGCAGTTAGATTTACACCAGACCGTGTGGAGTCAATGATTTGTGTGCTACATACACCACATTGGCGACAAGGAAGCGTACGAACTCCATGCAACCATGGCTACTCTGGGCTCGCTAAAGGATTTTACCGTGGGCAATGATTGGAAGGCCTTCACAGAAAGGCCCGAGTGCTACTTCACAGCAAACGACCTGACGGAGGACACGGACGCAATGAGAGATAAACGTAAGGCGATATTGCTCTCCAGTTGTGGAGATGAGGTTTACTTTCTTGTCAGGGATTTGCTGTGACAGACCAGGCACAGACAACTGTGCCGACGCGCTCAGCAGGCTGCCCCTGGCGACCACGGAAGGGTCTGATGAACAGGACTGTGAGATAGTCATGGCAATCAATGCCTTTGAGTCCACAGGTTCGCCCATGACGGCTCGCCAAATCAGAGCCTGGACGGCCAGCGACCCCACGTTATCCTTAGTAAAAAGATATGTCCTAACCGGTGACTGGGCAGAGGCTCGCGATGCCTGCCCCGAGGAATTAAAACCCTTTCACAGGCACATGCATGAGCTATCACTACAAGCAGACTGCCTGATGTGGGGCAGCCGAGTAGTCATGCCTCTGCCAGGCAGAGAGGCATTTGTCCGGGAGCTCCACAGCAAGCACCCGGAGATCTTTCTCATGAAGGCCATAGCCAGATCCCACGTCTGGTGGCCTGGTATTGACTTGGAGCTCTGCGTCCGAAGGTGCATCATTTGTGCCCAACTCAGCAATGCCCCCAGGGAGGCTCCACTGAGCCCCTGGCCCTGGCCGACCAAACCGTGGTCGCGGGTGCATGTAGACTGTGCGGGCCCATTCATGGGCAAAATGTTCCTCGTAGTTGTAGATGCATTTTCAAAGTGGATCGAATGCACCATTTTAAACTCGAGTACAACCTCCACCACTGTGGAGAGCCTCGCAACCATGTTTGCAATGCACGGAATCCCTGACATATTGGTCAGTGACAATGGTCCGTGCTTCACCAGCGCAGAATTCCAAGACTTTAGAATTGACCATGGCATAAATCACGTCAAGACGGCACCGTTCAAGCCGGCCTCCAACGGCCAGGTGGAGAGAGCAGTGCAAATCATTAAACAAGGCATGCTTAAAATCCAAGGTCCCACGCCTGTCGCAACTGCTGCTGGCATACAGATCTCGTCTGCACTCACTGACTGGGATCCCCCCCGCGCAACTGTTGATGAAAAGGACTTTAAAAACAAGGCTCTCATTAATCCTCCCAGACATGCATGAAATCGTTGAGGCAAAGCGCCGTAAGCTGACTGAGTACCATGACAGAAATTCGAGGGGGAGATGAAATGAGATAGGGGACAAAGTGTTTGTACTAAACTATGGCAGGGGTCCCAAATAGCTTGCAGGGACAGTAACGGGCAAGGAAGGAAACAGGCTACTGGTAGTACAAATGGACAATGGCAAAACCTGCCGGAGGCATGTAGACCAAGTCAAAAGCAGATTTACCAACAACACTGCGGAACCAGAGGCAGACTACAATGTGGAACTCGCACCACACCTGGTGGACAGACAGAAGGAACAACCTGAGGAAAGGGCAATCCCAGGCGAGTCAACAACAATCACACCAATCGAAACAGACAGCCCAGGCGAGATACCAGCAACCACACCCAAAGAAAAACAGACACCAAGGCAAACAACTGAACCACAACTCAGATGCTCCACGCGAAAGTGTAGACCTGAGAGACTGAACCTATAAAGACAATAAGACCTTGGGGGAGTGTGATGTCATGTATCTTACATTATGAAATATAACTGTATCCTAACATGCTATATTTGACTGTAATAAGATATGACCTGTAACCACCAGCATACCTTACCACCAGGGCTGCACTTGCAAGAGAGAGGTATATAAGGAGAGGTCTCAGGCAAGTGCAGCATTTCCAGAGCTGTGAAATAAAGGTGCAGGTCCAGAGTGACCTTGACTTCACTACATGCCTCGTGTGAATCTGTACTGAGGGGACAGGACTTTACAGATAATAAGAGAAGAGGTGGGGCTGAGTAGAGACCAAAAAGACCTACACATGGAGGTAGAGCCCATGGCTGATGTACTAAATGAGTACTTTGCATCTGTCTTTACCAAGGACGAAGTTGCAGCCAAAGTCACAGTGAAAGAGGAGGTTGTTAAGATACTGGATGGGCTAAAAATTGATAAAGCGGAGGTACAAGAAAGGCTGTCTGTAATTAAAGTAGGTTAGTCACCAGGACTGGATGGGATACATCCTGGGATGCTGAGGGAAGTTAAGATGGAAATTGAGGAGGTACTGGCTACAATCTTCCAATGAGGAAGGACATTCTTGCTATTGAGGGAGTGCAGCGAAGGTTCACCAGACTGATTCCTGGGATGGCGGGACTGACATATCAAGAAAGACTGGATCAACTGGGCTTGTATTCACTGGAGTTCAGAAGAATGAGAGGGGATCTCATAGAGACGTTTAAAATTCTGACGGATTTAGACAGGTTAGATGCAGGAAGAATGTTCCCAATGTTGGGGAAGTCCAGAACCAGGGGTCACAGTTTAAGGATAAGGGGTAAGCCATTTAGGACTGAGATGAGGAGAAACTTCTTCACCCAGAGAGTGGTGAACCTGTGGAATTCTCTACCACAGAAAGTTGTTGAGGCCAATTCACGAAATATATTGAAAAAGGAGTTAGATGTAGTCCTTACTACTAGGGGGATCAAGAGGTATGGTGAGAAAGCAGGAATGGGGTACTGAAGTTGCATGTTCAGCCATGAACTCATTGAATGGTGGTGCAGGCTCGAAGGGCTGAATGGCCTACTCCCGCACCTACTTTCTATGTTTCTATGTCTATGTTTAATGCTCCTTAGATATGGGGGATGGGGGTGGCGGGGGTGGGGTGGGCGGGGGGGGGGAGTGGCTGCCAGAGGACTGGAGAATTGCAAATGTTCAAAAAAAGATGCAAGGATAAAGCCAGTAACTACAGGCCAGTCAGTTTAACCTCGGTGGTGGGGAAGCTTTTCGAAACAATAATCTGGGACAAATTTAAGAGTTACTTGGATAGGAGTGAATTAATTAAGAAAAGCCAGCATGGATTTGTTAAAAGCAAATTGTGTTTGACTAATTTGATTAAGCTTTTTGATGAGGTACATAGAGGGTTATAAAACACTGGTTCGGCTTCAACTGGAGTATTGTGTCCAATTCTGGGCACCGCACTTTAGGAAGGATGTGAAGGCCTTATAGAAGGTGCAGGAAATATTTACAAGAATGGTTCCAGGGATGAGGGCTTCAGTTTCATGGATAGACTGGAGAAGCTGGAGTTGTTTTCCTTAGAGCAGAGAAGGCTGAGAGGAGATTTCGGGAATGGTCGCATAGTGGTAACGTCATTGGACTGGTTATCCAGAGGCCTGGATTAATGATCCAGAGACATAAGTTCAAATCCCACCATGGCAGCTGAGGAATTTAAATTCAGTTAATTAAATACATCTGGAATAAAAAACTAGTATCAGTAATGGTGACCATGAAACTACCGGATTGTCATAAAAACCCATCTGGTCACAAATGTCCTTTAGGGAAGGAACTCTGCCGTCCTTATCCGGTCTGGCCTATATGTGACTCCAGACCCACAGCAATGTGGTTGGCTCTTAACTGACCTCTTAAATGGCCTAGCAAGCCACTCAGTGCAAAACCGCGATGAAAAACAATAATAAGAATAAAACCGGATGGACCACCTAGCATTGACCTCGGCATCAGCTACGGACACAACAACGGCGCACCCAGCCTAGTTGATCCTGCAAAGTCCTTCTCCCCAACATCTGGGGACTTATGCCAAAATTGAGAGAGCTGTCCCACAGACTAGTCAAGTCAAGCCTGACATAGTCATTCACACAGATTCATTCCTTTCAGCGAATGACCCATACTTCTCCATCGCCATCCCTGGGTATGTCCTGTCCCACTGGCAGGACAGACCCACCAGGGTTAATGGTATACAGTCGGGAAGGAGTGGCCTTGGGAGTCCTCAATATTGACTCTGTACCCCCCTGAAGTCTCAAGGCTTCAGGTCAAGCACGGGCAAGGAAAACTCCTGCTGATTACCACTACCGCCCTCTCTCAGCTGCTGAATCAGTACTCCTCCATATTGAACACCACTTGGAAGAAGCATTGAGAGTCGCAAGGGCACAGAATGTACTCAGGATGGGGGACTTCAATGTCCATCATCAAGAGTGGCTCGGTAGCAGCAGTACTGACCAAGCTGGCCGAGTCCTGAAGGACATAGCTGCCAGAGTGAACCTGTAGCAGGTGGTGAGAGAACCAACACGAGGGAAAAACCTACATGACCTCATCCTCACCAATCTACCTGCCACAGATGCATCTGTTCATTGGTAGCATTGGTAGCAGGGACCACCGCAGACATTGTGGACACGAAGACCCATCTTCACACTGAGGACACCATCCATCGTGTTGTATGGCACGACCACCATGCTAAATGGGATCAATTCAGAACAGATCCAGCAGCTCAAAACTGGGCATCCATGAGGCACTATGGGCCATCAGCAGCAGCAGAATTGCATTCCACCACAATCTGTAACCTCATGGTCCGGCATACCCCTCACTCCACCATTACCATCAAGCCAGGGGACCAACCCTGGTTCAATGAAGAGTGTAGAAGTGCATGCAAGGAGCAACACCAGGTGTACCTAAAAATGAGGTGCCAACCTGGGAAAGCTGCAACACAGGACAACATGCATGCTAAAAAGTGGAAGCAGCATGCTATAGATAAGGCTAAGCGATCCCACAACCAATGTATCAGCTTAAAGCTCTGTAGTCCTGCTACATCCAAGCATGAATGGTGGTGGACCATTAAACAACTAACAGGAGGAAGACGCTCCATGAATCTCCCCATTCTCAATGATGGCGGAGCCTAGCACCCTGTTCATTACATCCTCAAAGAGCTCCAACAAATTTGTCAAACATGACTTCCCCTTTGTTATGTATGTAAAACTGTAAATACCATGTCCAACCACCAGAGGGCTTATCCTCTGGTGTCCCAAGGGATCCCACAATCCCAATGGGAGCACCTGTATATAAGGAGACCTTACAGGCTGGAGTGGCACTCTGAGATCTGTAATAAAAGATTATGAGCTTGCAGTATCTAGTCTGAATCTTTATTCAAGACATAACAACTGGCGACGAGATACAAATTATGAATCCCACCGCAACAATGCAGAGAACCGTGGGCATCCTGGAGAAATTTTCAGAGGGAGATGATTGGGAAATCTTCGTGGAGCGACTCAACCAATACTTCATGGCCAACGAGCTGGAAGGAAAAGTGAATGCTGCCAAACGAAGGGCGATCCTCCTCACTGTTTGCAGGGCATCAACGTATGGCCTCATGAAAAATCTGCTCGCTCCAGCGAAATCCACAGACAAGTCGTACGATGAGTTGTGCACACTGGTCCATGGGTGCACACATTTACCACAAAATGTCCCCCGATAATGCTGAAGGTTGAATTAAATGGACTCCCGGTGTCCATGGAGCTGGACACGGATGCAAGCCAGTCCATAATGAGCAAAAAGACTTTCGATAAATTGTGATGCAGCAAGGCCTCAAGATCAGTCCTGACTCCCATTCGTACTAAACTGAGAATGTACACAAAGGAACTGATTCCCATAATTGGCAGTGCTACCGTAAAGGTTTCCTAAGATGGAGTGGTGCACGAGTTACCACTCTGGTTGGTACCGGGCGATGGCCCCATGCTGTTCGGCAGGAGCTGGCTGGGAAAGATACGCTGGAACTGGGATGCCGTCCGAGCGCTTTCGTCCATTGACGACACCTCATGTGCCCAGGTCCTAAAAGAATTCCCCTCGCTGTTCGAACCAGGCATCAGGAAGTTCCAAGGAGCAAAAGTACAGATCCATTTGATTCCATGAGCACGACACATCTATCACAAGGCAAGAGCGGTACCTTACATGATGAGAGAGAGGGTGGAGATTGAGCTGTACAGGCTGCAACAAGAGGGCATCATTTTGTCAATCGAATTTAACGAGTGGGCCAGTCTGATTGTTCCAGTCCTCAAGGGAGATGGCACCATCAGAATCTGTGGTGATTACAAAGTAACTATCAATCATTTCTCCCTGCAGGATCAATACCCGCTACCAAAGGCAGACGACCTATTTGCGACGCTGGCAGGAGGGAAAACGTTCACGAAGCTGGACTTGACCTTGGCCTACATGACGCAGGAGCTGGAGGAATCATCGAAAGGTCTCACCTGCATCAACAAGCACAAAGGTCTTTTCATTTTCAACAGATACCCGTTTGGGATTTGATCGGCTGTGGCAATATTCCAGAGGAATATGGAAAACTTGCTGAAGTCGGTCCCGTGCACTGTGGTCTTCCAGGACAACATCTTGGTTACAGGTCGGGACACCGTCGAGCACCTGCAGAACCTGGAGGAGGTTCTTAGTCGGCTTAATCGTGTGGGGCTCAGGCTAAAACGCTCGAAGTGGAATTCCTGGGGAGAAGAATCGTGACGGATGGCATCAGGCCCACCGATTCGAAGACGGAGGCAATCAAGAACGCACCGAGACCACAGAACATGACGGAGCTACGGTCGTTGTCTCGGACTCCTGAACTATTTTGGTAACTTCTTACCGGATCTTAGCACAATGTTAGAACCCCTGCACTCTTTACTGCGTAAAGGAGATGAATGGGTATGGGGTAAAAGCCAAGAAAATGCCTTTGAGAAAGCTAGGAAGCTGTTATGTTCAACCAAATTGCTTGTGTTGTACGATCCATGTAAACATTTGGTACTAGCATGTGATGCGTCATCGTACGGGATCGGGTGTGTATTGCAACAAGCTAATGAATTTGGGAAATTGCAACCAGTTGCTTATGCATCCAGAAGTCTGTCTAAGGCTAAGAAGGCCTACAGCATGATTGAAAAAGAATAGTTAGCGTGTGTTTACGGGGTAAAGAAAATGCATCAATATCTGTTTGGGCTCAAATTTGAATTGGAAACTGCCGCCATAAGCCGCTTATATTCCTCTTTTCTGAAAGCAAGGGGATAAATAGAATGCATCGTCCTGCATCCAGAGATGGGCGCTCACGTTGTCCACATACAACTACGCTATCCGCCACAGGCCAGGCACAGGAAACTGTGCCGATGCTCTTCGTAGGCTGCCATTGCCCACCACAGGGGTGGAGATGGCACAGCCCGCAGATTTAGTTATGGTAATGGAAGCATTCGAGAGCGAGCAATCACCTGTTAATGCCCGACAGATTAGAACCTGGAGGAGCCAGGACCCTTACTGTCCTTAGTAAAAAGCTGTGTGCTCCACAGGAGTTGGTCTAATATCCCGTTAGAGATGCAGGAAGAAATAAAGCCATAACAGTGGCGCAGAGATGAAATGTCCATACAGGCAGACTGCCTCCTATGGGGCAATCGGGTAGTGGTGCCAAAAATGGGCAGGGACACTTTCATTAGTGATCTCCACAGCACCCACCCAGGCATCGTAATGATGAAGGCAATAGCCAGATCCCACGTGTGGTGGCCCGGTATCGATGCAGACTGAGAGTCCTGCGTGCACAAATGTAATACATGTTCACAGTTAAGCAATGCACCCAGGGAGGCACCACTAACTTTATGGTCCTGGCTCTCTAAACCATGGTCCAGGGTCCATGTCGACTATGCAGGCCCATTCTTGGGAAAAATGTTCTTAGTGTTTGTAGATGCGTACTCCAAATGGATTGAATGTGTGATAATATCGGCAAGCACGTCTGTTGCCACCATTGAAAGCCTACGGGCCATGTTTGCCATGCACGGCCTGCATGA
This sequence comes from Pristiophorus japonicus, assembly GCF_044704955.1. NCBI lineage: Eukaryota > Metazoa > Chordata > Chondrichthyes > Pristiophoridae > Pristiophorus > Pristiophorus japonicus. The sequence continues at coordinate 436,910,636 of NC_091977.1, read as the reverse complement.
TGCCCTTGTAAGTGACAATGGGAAGTGCTTTACCAGTGCCAAGTTCAAGGAGTTCATGACCCACAATGGGATCAAATATGTCACATCTGCCCCGTTTAAACCAGCGTCCAATGGTCAGGCAGAACGAGCAGTTCAAACAATCAAGCAGAGCTTGAAAAGGGTAACTGAAGGCTCACTGCAGACTCGCTTATCCCGTGTCCTGCTTAGTTACCGCACAAGACCCCACTCACTCACTGGGGTCTCTCCCGCTGAACGCTCATGGAAAGGGCACTTAAGACAAGGCTTTCGTTAGTCCACCCTGATCTACACAAATAGGTAGTGAGCAGGCGGCTTCAACATAACACACATCATGATTGCGCAAATGTGTCATGCGAAATTGAGATAAATGATCCCGTATTTGTGTTGAACTATGGACAAGGTCCCAAGTGGCTTCCTGGCACTGTTCTGGCCAAAGAAGGGGGTAGGGTGTTTGTGGTCAAACTCTCAAATGGACTCACCTGCAGGAAACACTTGGACCAAACCAAACTCAGATTTACGGACTATCCAGAACAACCCACAATATACTCTACATTTCTCGACCCTCCAACACACACACAAGTGGCAACCGACCCAGCGGTTGACCACGAAGCAGAACCCATCACCTGCAGCAGCCCAGCAGGAATCACCACCCCCAGCAGCCCAGCAAGGCCAGCTGCACAGCAGCCCAGCGAGGGCACAACAAATGACTCACCAAAACCAGCATTTGCACTGAGACGATCAACCAGGGAAAGGAAGGCCCCAGACCGACTCACATTGTAAATAGTTACACTATTGACTTTGGGGGGAGTGTTGTTATGTATATAAACCTGTAAATACCATGTCTAACCACCAGAGGGCTTATCCCCCTGGAGTCCCAAGGGATCCCACAATCCCATGGGAGCACCTGTATATAAGGAGACCTCACAGGCTGGAGAGGCACTCTGAGATCGGTAATAAAGGACTACGGTCACACTTACTTTGAGCGTGCAGTATCTAATCTGACTCTTTATTCAAGACATAACACCCTTCATAAATCCATGCTGACTCTGCCTGACCGAATTTTGCTTTTCCAAATGTCATGCTACTGCTTCTTTAATAATGGACTCCAACATTTTCCCAACCACAGATGTTAGGCTAACTGGTCTATAGTTTCCTGCTTTTTGTCTGCCTCCTTTTTTAAATAGGGGCGTTACATTTGCAGTTTTCCAATCTGCTGGGACCTCCCCAGAATCCAGGGAATTTTGGTAAATTACAACCAATGTATCCACAATCTCTGTCGCTACTTCTCTTAAGACCCTAGGATGCAAGCCATCAGGCCCAGGGGATTTATCTGCCTTTAGTCCCATTATCTTACTGAGTACCATCTCCTCAGTGATTGTGATTATGTTAAGTTCCTCTTCCCTTATAGCCCCTAGACTATCCACTGTCGGAATATTGTCAGTGTCCTCTACCGTAAAGACTGATACAAAATATTTGTTCAGAGTTTCTGCCATCTTCATGTTCTCCATTACTAATTCCCCGGTCACGTCCTCTAAAGGACCTACATTTACTTTAGCCACCCTTTTCCTTTTTATATAACTATAGAAACTCTTGCTATCTGTTTTTATATTTTGTGCTAGTTTACTTTCATAGTCTATCTTCCCTTTCTTAATCATGTTTTTAGTCGTTCTTTGCTGCCTTTTAAAAGCTTCCCAGTCTTTTGTCCTTCTACTAGTTTTGGCCACTTTGTATGCCCTTGTTTTTAATTGGATATCGTCCTTTATTTCTTTAGTTAGTCACGGATGGCTACCTTTTCTCTTACACCCTTTCCTCTTCAATGGAATAGTACTGGATGAGCAGAAATTCTCTCCAATTAAATATTGGGAAGACCGAAGCCGTTGTCTTTGGTCTCTGCCACAAACTGTGTTCCCTAAACACTGACTCCATCCCTCTCCCTAGCATCTATGTGAGGCTAAACCAGACTGTTCACAACCTAGGCGTCATATTTGACCCTGAAATTAGCTTCCGGCCACATATCTGCGGCATAACTAAAACCACCTATTTCCACCTCCGCAAGTTCCGATCATCCGTCACCCCTGTGCTCGCTGACCTACATTGGCTCCCGGTTGAACAATGCCTCGATTTCAAAATTCTCATCCTTGTTTACAAATCCCTCCATGGCCTTGCCCCTCCCTATCTCTCTAATCTATTTCTTCTCAATCTTCCTTGCTGCCATGCTCCCCCTCACAGTCGACAAGCTCCCCGCTGGAGTGGAACTAAACTACAGAACCAGTGGGAACCTGTTCAACCTTTGCCGTCCCCAGGCCGGATCCAAGACCACCCCAAACTTTGTCGTTGAGCTACAGTACGCGGATGATGCCTGCGTCTGCGCACACACAGATGCTGAACTTCAGGACATAGTCGACGTATTTACTGAGGCGTATGAAAGCATGCACCTTACGCTAAACATCAGTAAGACATAGGTCCTCCACCAGCCTATCCTTGCCGCACAGCACTGCCCCCCAGTCATCAAGATCCACGGCACGGCCCTGGACAACGGGAACCACTTCTCTTATCTTGGGAGCCTTCTATCAACAAGAGCAGGCATTGACTACGAGATCCAACACCGCCTCCAGTGTGTCAGTGCAGCCTTCGGCTGCCTGAGGAAAAGAGTATTTGAAGACCAGGCCCTCAAAACTGTCACCAAGCTCATGGTCTATAGGGCTGTACTAATACCCACCCTCCTGCTCAGAAACATGGACCATGTACAGTAGACACCTCAAGTTGCTGGAAAAATACCACCAACGATGTCTCCGCAAGATCCTACAAATCGCCTGCGAGGACAGACGCACCAACGTTAGTGTCCTCGACCAGGCCAACATCGCCAGCATTGAAGCACTGACCACACTTGATCAGTTCCACTGGGAAGGCCACATTGTTTGCATGCCAGGCACGAGACTCCCAAAGCAAGTGCTCTACTCGGAACTCCTTCACGGCCAACGAGCCAAAGGTGGGCAGCGGAAACGTTATAAGTACACGCTCAAAGCCTCCCTGATAAAGTGCAACATTCCCACTGACATCTGGGAGTCCCTGGCCAAAGGCCACCCTAATTGGAGGAAGTGCATCCGGGAGGGCGCTGAGCTCCTCGAATATTGTCGCCAAGAGCATGCAGAAATCAAGTGCAGTCAGCGGAAAGAGTGTGCGGCAAACCAGTCCCACCCACCCCTTCCCTCAACGACTATCTGTCCCACCTGTGACAGAGACTGTGGTTCTCGTATTGGACTGTACAGCCACCTAAGAACTCATGTTAAGAGTGGAAGCAAGTCTTCCTCGATTCCGAGGGACTGACTATGAATCTATTTCAGCCTCACAACCCCACGAGATGTCTGCGCTCCTCAAATTCTGCCCTCTTGTGCATCCCTGAATATAACTGCTCAACCGTCGGTGGCCCTGCCTTCAGCTGCTTGGGCCCTAAGCTCTGGAACTCCCTCCCTGAACCTCTCCACCTCTCTTTCCTCCTATGAGACGCTACTTAAAACCTACCCCTTTAACCAAGCTTTTGGTCATCTGCCGTAGATTCTTCTTATGTGGCTCGGTGACAAATTTATCTGTTTTGTCTAATAGCACTGCTGTGAAGCGCCTTGGGACGTTTAACTAAGTTAAAGGCGTTATATAAATAAAAGTTGTTGTTGTTGTAACTATTCTATGATTCTATGATTAGGTTGCACAGAAGTTACTTGTGTTGTTTTGTCATCTCACTAATTGTAGATTTGCATGTATTAAATGGAGATGCGGTTTTGAGATTTGATGAAAGGTCATCGCCCCGAAATGTTAACTCTGTTTTTTGCTCAACAGATGCTGCCTGATCGGCTGAATGTTTCCAGCATTTTCTGTTTCTGTAGCCTGGTTTTGCATTGAGAATAACGGTGAGGCTAACAGCGCTCACCGTTATTATGGAATAAATTAGACAGCAACTTCCGTAGTTGCAGTTAAAGATGGAAATCCAGAACTTACTGTCCAAGTTACTCTTCACAGGCTATGGTTTGATAGTACTTCGCTGATACATTCGGCATTGAAATCAATGTAAAGGTATGCCATTGTGGTACTTACCCACTAGTTATCCACTAAATACACCAGAAAATGTTCGGGTTGGTGCATTCAGGCGTCGATGGATATTTAATGTCGTAATAAGTCATAATTATTGCCAATCTGGCAATCTGGCACAGATTTTTTTTATTTTACAATGTGTGGAGTCTCATTGCTTCAAAATGTAACTATTTTGCTTGCTGTACATTATATAAATCTAATTTATACTACGTGGTTTGTACTTCCTGGTTTTGTGATTCAGTGAAGATTTTTCAATCTGATTGTTTGAAGAGCCACCCTGTTTCTTCGCTTGCTCACACATGCCACAGATCCCCTGTAGAGGGCGCTGCACTAGATCAGCGCGTCTCCGCTCAAAAGTCGATGAAAACTCTGGGCAGCTGTCAGCGTCGTGCACGGCAACCACCATTCCATCGCTGCTGACAGCAAAATCCTGGCCTATGTGTTTTGAATGTCTGCAACAGACTTTGTAACCTAAAAGTAACACAAGTAACTAAAACTAATCCCCACAAGAGAAGGAGGCACAGTATTATTTTTTGCCCTGCAAATTTTGATTTTTTAAACCTGTATTTCATGAGAAATCTGGATGATGTACACCTAGCTTACCAGAAATGAATGACATCTTCTGAGTCCTCCCTATTCCATTTATTTAAAAATGTGATCTGGCTGTCCATAAAAAATAAAATAATAAGATATATAGTAACCTACATAATTATTCAGGTCTTTTGATTTGTATTTTAAAGGATTTGTTCTCTCAGTACTGGCACATGACAAAACCTTTCTTTGTAATGACAACATTTCATGTCACAGAAGAGACAGAACAACCAAAGAATACAATCAGCAGTCGTACCACGTAGTACTGGGTGAATACTCCCAACCTATAACTTTAAGTTCTTCCAAATTTAGCGATTAAGTGTATATTATATATATCTATATATATATTAACTGGGGCCTAGAAATTCCCTACCTTAGTGCCGACCGTTCTTGAAAAAATGGCAGCCGCCTTGCTACCGCCCACTTCTGGTGTGGGCCATTGCAGCTGCCACATCACTGCCATTGACAGCGCTGGCCACTGAAATGTAAATTAGCAGATCGTGATGTCAATCAGCTAATTTGGACATTTTTACTCATCATTACGCTGGGTCCTAATTGCCATGTATGAATAAAGAGTCTGACTGGATACTGTGAGCTCAAAGTAAAGTGAGACCTTAGTCTTTTATTGCAGGTCTCCATAGTGCCTCTCCAGCCTGTGAGGCCTCCTTAAGTACCTGTGCTCCAAAGGGATTGTGGGATCCCTTGGGACTCCAGGGGATGAGCCCTCTGGTGGCTGTACAAGGTATATACAAGTTTACAAATATAACAACACTCCCCCGCCCAAAGTCAACAGTGTAACTATTTACAAGGTGAGTCAATCTGGGGACTTTCTTTCCCTGGTTGATCGTCTCAGTGCAAATGCTGGTTTTGGTGAATTGTTTGTTGGGCCCTCACTGGGCTCCTGTGCAGCTAGCCTTGCTGGGCTGCCTGGTGTGGTGAGTCTTGCTGGGCTGCTGCGGGTGATGGGTTCTGCTTCGTGGCCAACCGCGGTATCGGTTGCCACTTGTGTGTATGTTGGGGGGTCAAAGAAGGTAGGGTCCAAGGTGGGTTGCTCAGGATAGTCCGTGAATCAGAGTTTGGTTTGGTCCAAGTGTTTCCGGTGAATGAGTCCATTTGAAAGTTTGACCCGAAACACCCTGCTCCCTTCTTTGGCCACAATAGTGAAGGGAAGCCACTTGGGATCTTGTCCATAATTCAATACAAATACAGGATCATTGATTTCAATTTTGCGTGACACATTTGCGCTATCATGATATGTACTTTGTGAAGCCGCCTGCTCTCTACCTGTTCATGTAGATCAGGGTGAACTAATGAGAGCCTTGTCTTAAGTGCCCTTTTCACGAGCAGTTCAGCAGGTGGAATCCCAGTGAGCTAGTGGGGTCTCATGCGGTAGCTAAGCAGGACTTGGGATAGGCGAGTCTGCAGTGAGCCTTCAGTTACCCTCTTCAAGTTCTGCTTGATAGTTTGCACTGCTCTCTCTGCCTGACCATTGGATGCTGGTTTGAACGAGGCAGATGTAACATGTTTGATCCCGTTACAGGTCATGAACTCTTTGAACTCGGCACTGGTAAAACATGGCCCGTTGTCGCTCACAAGGACATCAGGTAGTCCATGCGTAGCAAACATGGTCCGCAGGCTTTCAGTGGTGGCAGCGGACGTGCTTGCCGACATTATCTTACATTCAATCCATTTGGAGTACGCATCTACAACCACAAGGAACATTTTACCCAAAAACGAGCCTGCATAGTCGACATGGACCCTGGACCACGGTTTGGAGGGCCAATACCATAAACTTAGTGGCTCATCGATACCGGGCCACCACACGTGGGATCTGGCTATCGCTTTCATCATTACGGTGCCTGGGTGGGTACTGTGGAGGTCACTGATGAAAGTGTCTCTGCCCTTCTTGGGACTACTACCCGATTGCCCACAGAAGGCGGTCTGCCTGTATAGACATTTCATCTTTGCGCCGCTGGAACAGCTTTATCTCTTCCTGCATTTCCACTGGGACACTGACCAGCTCCCGTGAAGCATACAATTTTTTACTAGGTACAGGAAGGGGTCCTGGCTCATCCAGGTTCTAATCTGTTGGGCTGTGACGGGTGATTGCTCACTCTCGAATGCTTCCATAACCATGATTAAATCTGCGGGCTGCGCCATTTCCACCCCAGTGCTGGGCAATGGCAACCTACTGAGAGCATCGGCATAGTTTTCTGTGCCTGGCCTGTGGCGGATGGCGTAGTTGTATGCGGACAACGTGAGCGCCCATCTCTGGATGCGGGCCGATGCATTCGTATTTATTCCCTTACTCTCGGAAAACAGGGATATTAGTGGCTTATGGTCAGTTTCCAATTCAAATTTTAGCCCAAACAGATATTGATGCATTTTCTTTACCACATAGACAAACGCTAACGCTTCTTTTGACTTCTAGATGTATAAGCAACCGGTTGCAATTTCCCCAAATCATTAGCTTGTTGATACATAGAAACATAGAAACATAGAAACATTGAAAATAGGTGCAGGAGTCGGCCATTCGGCCCTTCGAGCCTGCATCACCATTCAATAAGATCATGGCTGATTATTCACCTCAGTACCCCTTTCCTGCTTTCTCTCCATATCCCTTGATCCCTTTAGCCGTTAGGGCCACATCCAACTCCCCCTTGAATATATCTAACGAACTGGCATCAACAACTCTCTGCGGAAAAGAATTCCACAGGTTAACAACTCTGAGTGAAGAAGTTTCTCCTCATCTCGGTCCTAAATGGCTTACCCCTTATCCTTAAACTGTGACCCCTAGTTCTGGACTCCTCCAACATCAGGAACATTCTTCCTGCATCTAACCTGTCCAGTCCTGTCAGAATTTTATATGTTTCTTTGAGATCCCCTCTCATTCTTCTAAATTCCAGTAAATACAGGCCCAGTCGATCCAGTCTCTCCTCATATGTCAGTCAGTCCTGCCATCCCGGGAATCGTCTGGTGAACCTTCGCTGCACTCCCTCAGTAGCAAGAATGTCCTTCCTCAGATTAGGAGACCAAAACTTTACACAATATTCCAGGTGAGGCCTCACCAAGGCCCTGTACAGCTGCAGCAAGACCTCCCTGCTCCTATACTCAAATTCCCTAGCTATGAAGGCCAACATGCCATTTGCCTTCTTCACCGCCTGCTGCACCTGCATGCGAACCTTCAATGAATGATGTACCATGATACACAGGTCTCGTTGCACCTCCCCTTTTCCTAATCTGCTGCCATTCAGATAATATTCTGCCTTCATGTTTTCACCACCAAAGTGGATAACCTTACATTTATCCACATTATACTGCATCTGCCATGTATGTGCCCACTCACCTAACCTGTCCAAGTCACCCTGCAGCCTCTTAGTATCCTCCTCACAGCTCACACTGCCATCCAGCTTAGTGTCATCTGCAAACTTGGAGATATTACACTCAATTCCTTCATCTAAATCATTGATGTATATTATAAATAGCTGGGATCCCAGCATTGAGCCCTACGGCACCCCACTAGTCACTGCCTGCCATTCTGAAAAGGACCCGTTTATCCCGACTCTCTGCTTCCTGTCTGCCAACCAGTTCTCTATCCACATCAATACATTACCCCCAATACCATGTGCTTTAATTTTGCACACCAATCTCTTGTGTGGGACCTTGTCAAAAGCCTTTTGAAAGTCCAAATACACCACATCCACTGGTTCTCCCTTGTCCACTCTACTAGTTACATCCTCAAAAAATGCTAGAAGATTTGTCAAGCATGATTTCCCTTTCATAAATCTATGCTGACTTGGACCGATCCTGTCACTGCTTTCCAAATGCGCTGCTTTTCATCTTTAATAATTGATTCCAAAATTTTCCCCACTACTGATGTCAGGCTAACCAGTCTATAATTCCCCATTTTCTCTCGCCCTCCTTTTTTAAAAAAGTGGTGTTACATTAGCTACCCTCCAGTCCATAGGAACTGATCCAGAGTCGATCGACTGTTGGAAAATGATCACCAATGCATCCACTATTTCTAGGGCCACTTCCTTAAGTACTCTGGGATGCAGACTATCAGGCCGTGGGGATTTATCGGCCTTCAGTCCCATCAATTTCCCTAACACAGGTTCCTGACTAATAAGGATTTGCTTCAGTTCCTCCTTCTCGCTAGACCCTCGGTCTCCTAGTATTTCCGGAAGGTTATTTGTGTCTTCCTTCGTGAAGACAGAATCAAAGTATTTGTTCAATTGATCTGCCATTTCTTTGTTCCCCATTATAAATTCACCTGATTCTGACTGCAGGGGACCTATGTTTGTCTTCACTAATCTTTTTCTCTTTACCTATCTATAGAAACTTTTGCAGTCAGTTTTTATGTTCCAGCAAGCTTCCTCTCATACTCTATTTTCCTCCTCCTAATTAAATCCTTTGTCCTCCTCTGCTGAATTCTAACTTTCCCCCAGTCCTCAGGTTTGCTGCTTTTTCTGGCCAATTTATATGCCTCTTCCTTGGATATAACACTATCCTTAATTTCCCTTGTTATCCATGATTGAGCCACCTTGCCCGTTTTATTTTTACTCCAGACAGGGATGTATAATTGTTGAAGTTCATCCATGTGATCTTTAAATGTTTGCCATTGCCTATCCACCATCAACCCTTTAAGTTTCATTCTCCAGTCTATTCTAGCCAACTCACGTCTCATACCATCGAAGTTACCTTTCCTTAAGTTCAGGATCCTAGTCTCTGAATTACCTGTCACTCTCTATCTTAATAAAGAATTCTACCATATTATAGTCACTCTTCCCCAAGGGGCCTCACACAACAAGATTGCTTGTTGCAATACACACCCGACGCTGTACGACGACCCATCTCATGCTGGTACCAAACACTTACATGGATCATACAACACAAGCAATTTGTTTGAGCATAACAATTTTCTAGCTTTTACAAAGGCATTTTCTTGGCTTTTTCCCCATACCCATTCATCTCATTTACGCAGTAAGGCATGTAGTGGTTCTAATAGTGTGCTGAGATCTGGCAAGAAGTTACCAAAGTAGTTCAGGAGTCCTAGAAATGACCGCAGCTCTATCACGTTCTGTAGCCTCGGTGCGTTCTCGATTGCCTCCATCTTCGAATCGGTGGGCCTGATGCCGTCCACCACGATTCTTCTCTCCAGGAACTCCAGTTCAGGCACCAGGAAAATGCACTTCGAGCATTCTGCAGATGCTCGACTGTGTGCCGACCTGTAACAAAGATTTCGTCCTGGAAGACCACAGTACGTGGGACCGACTTCAGTAAGCTTTCCATGTTTCTCTGGAATATCGCCTCGGTTGATCGAATTCCAAATGGGCTTCTGTTATAAATGAAGAGTCCTTTGTGCGTGTTGATGCAGGTGAGGCCCTTCGATGATTCCTCCAGCTACTGCGTCATGTAGGCTGAGGTCAAGTCCAGCTTCGTGAACGTCTTTCCTCCCGCCAGCGTAGCAAAAATCTCGTCAGCCTTTAGTCGTGGGTATTAATCTTGCAGGGAGAAACGATTGATAGTTACTTTGTAATCACCACAGATTCTGACGGTGCCGTCTCCCTTGAGGACTGTAACAATTGGACTGGCCCACTCGTTGAATTCGATCGGCGAAATGATGCCCTCTCTTTGCAGCCGGTCTAGCCCGATCTCTACCCTTTCTCTCATCATGTATGGTACTGCTCTTGTCTTGTGGTGGATGGGTCGCGCCCCCGGAATTAGGTGGATCTGCACTTTTTCTCCTTGGAACTTCCCGATGCATGGTTCGAACAGCAAAGGGAACTTGTATAAGACCTGGGCACACGAAGTGTCGTCAGCGGACGAGAGCGCTCGGTCGTCATCCCAGTTCCAGCATATCTTTCCCAGCCAGCTCCTGCCGAGCAGCGTGGGACCATCAGCCGGTACCACCCAGAGTGGTAGCTTGTGCACCGCTCCATCGTAGGAGACCTTTATAGTAGCACTGCCGATTACAGGAATCAGTTCTTTTGTGTAAGTTCTCAGTTTCCTGTGAATGGGAATCAAGACTGGCCTTGAGGCCTTGCTGCACCACAATTTTTCAAAAATCTTTTTGCTCATAATGGACTGGCATGGTGGTTTGCAGGATTAACAGGGTTTTCAGTTCACCTACACATACATTGGAGGTGTCCCATTGTTTCACAGCCCTTGCAAACATACCCTTTGAAGTGGCATGAATGGAAGCGATGATCACCCCCGCAGCACCAACAAAATGTTAATGGCCTTGCATTAATCACTCTTGATGGTGGACTCTGAGACATCTGCGGACGTGCAGATGCAGGCATGTGGGGTCTGCCTTGTACGTTGCAATTTGAAAACAACATCACTTTGTTCATAGTACTTGTCGCAGCACTTGTGTGCTGAGAGATTTTCTTAGTATTGTCACTGGTGGCAATGAATGCCTGGGCTATCGCTATGGCCTTACTCAAGGTTGGGGTCTCTGCAGTCAAAAGTTTGCGAAGTATAATTTCATGGTCAATGCCAAGTACGAAAAGGTCTCTGAGCATGAGCTCGAAATGTCCTTCAAATTCGCAATGTTTTGCAAGGCGTCTTAGTTCGGCGACATAACTCTCCACTTTCTGGCCTTCAGACCTTTTGTAGGTGGAGAACTGGTACCTCGCCATCAGAACGCTTTCCTTCGGGTTCAGATGCTCCCGGACCAGATCATTGTACGATTTCTCTGTGGATTTCGCTGGAGCAAGCAAATTTTTTATGAGGCCGTACGTTGGTGCCCCGCAGACGGTGAGGAGAATTGCCCTTCATTTGGCAGTGTTTGCCTCTCCTTCCAACTCGTTGGTCGAGTCGTTGCACGAAGGATTCCCAATCATCTCCCTCTGAGAATTTCTCCAGGATGCCCACTGTTCTCTGCATCGTTGGGTTCGTCATCTTTATCTCGTCGCCCGTTGTTATGTATGAATAAAGAGTCTGACTGGATACTGTGAGCTCAAAGTAGTGTGACCTTAGTCTTTTATTGCAGGTCTCCAGAGTGCCTCTCCAGCCTGTGAGGCCTCCTTAAGTACCTGTGCTCCCAAGGGATTGTGGGATCCCTTGGGACTGCGGGGGGTGAGCCCTCTGGTGGCTGTACAAGGTATATACAAGTTTACATATATAACACTAACCATGCACAGAAAAGCGTGCATCAAGCAGCCCTACAGAGATGCTGTCAGCACTTCTTAAAGGGACACACACATCTTTCAAGAAAGTTTGAATTTAAGCTTTTGGACTTTTTTTTATATTTTATTGTAGTAGTGGCTTGGTGCAATAGAGGTTAAAAGTTTTTAAAGTGTGACTGGAGTGCAGGGAATGCTGCTGCATGCTTGTAAGGCTTTGGATGCTAAATAGAAACATAGAAACATAGAAAATAGGTGCAGGAGTAGGCCATTCGGCCCTTCGAGCCTGCACCGCCATTCAATGAGTTCATGGCTGAACATGAAGGTCTCTAAGAGAGAAATGCTGTAAATACTCAGCAGGCTAGCCAGCATCCGTGGAGAGAGAAACAGAGTTATCATCTCAGTTTGAGATTTTGCCTGACCTGCAATAAAAGAGTATTTCCAGCAATTTCTGCTTTTATTTCAAATCCCAGCATCCGCTCGCAGAGGGAAGAGGAAGATACAGAAGAGGCGGAAGCAGAAGGAAGGATGCAACCCAGACAGCCCCTTTCTGGCCAGGATATCAGGGATGGAATCATCCCCGTGCCGTACCAGTGACCACAACTACAATTTCCCTTTCAACATTTGTCCCACACCTTACCTTCCCTCTGTTACTGCCCATCATAGCGTCCTCTTGTCCACAATGCTGAAATAAAGCCACCACAAAGCAAACTTTCCAATCCAACTTCATCCATATATGCATCCAATATGACATCAAGATCAACTAATTACCCTTGTGCGTTCCCATAATGACTGTCTTGTGTTTTCCTTTGCTTATCCTACTGATGTCACGCAGTGCTGCACCAGTGGCTACAGCTTGGCCGGTGGAAGGCTGCTGACTTTCAGTGGGTATATTGCAGATGGCCTTGCTGGTCAAACTTGAGGAGCTGGTGGCTGGATGTGTGAAATCGAGTGACGATGTTTCTTCTTCTTCTTCACCTCCTCTTCCTCTTCTTGGTCACCCGATGGCTGGGCAGGCTGGATTTCATGGGTGTGTGAAATGAGGAAGGCACAAGGGTAAAGTTGTGGTGAGAGGAGGGTGGGACATTAAGAATTGTATGCTTACCATATGCGTATCTTGTAAATCAGAAGATATTGTGGGATGAGGGGAAAGTGGGATGTGAGAAGGAGGATAACGTATGAGGATACCAGCATCTTGTATCCTTTCAACCCCACCACTGGCCAAGGGCTCAGCCACGCCCCTGCCAAGAAGGACCAGCACCGTCTCCTCCAAGGGTTGAGGTGAAGCTGGAATGGGAGGTGTGCCTCGTGTTTGGTACAGATTGTTGGTAGATGAGTGATGGTAGGGTGTTCATGCAATGAGCAGTGTGTGAGGTTAGTGGTGCAGTTGGGCGGAGATGGCTTTTGACTGACCTTGACCACTGGTCTGAGATCGTGAAGCTTCTTTGGGCACTGGAGCCGGGTGGTGGGGCGACACTATTGGCTGTGACAGCCTCTGTGATCTAGTCCCGCATCGTTCTTTCTGGAGGGCCTTCTGCCCCTGTGGGTAGGGGACCTCTCTTGCGGTGTTGGCCCCCTGCACAAAGCTGGAGTGCTGCGTGTGAGACCCTGGGTGCCCCTTCCCTGCCTTGTTGAGCCATTTGTGTTAGCGCTGAAGCACTTTACCACTTTTTTACGTACGGAAAGTTTTAAGAGCTGAAGACTGCCATTTGGAATTTTTTTTTCAGAAAGCAGTTGAGCTCTAAGGGCTAAAAATTGGCTATTTTTAAATGACTTTTTTCTCACTTAGAAGGCAGTTCCTTGTTAAGGGATCGACAATACTTTCTAAATCACAAGCTAGCTATAAGAGAATGCTGCCTTACTCCAGGGACACTACAGCCATGCTACATTGGGCTTCCTGCTGAGATTATCGCCCAAAACAGCTGCGCTCTTTTTGTGGGCGGCCATAAACTTCGGCCCACGGTGGCACCGCCCATTTTCCGGCCGAATCGAATTTCTAGGTCAATGTCTTTAAAAAAATATCTTGATTCTGTAGCCTTGTTAAAACTTTAAAGAAACAGCCTGGTTAAAGAAACAATGTAAAAAATGTGCTTCTGTTCTCATTGTCCTGCAATTTCCCACCCATTAAAGAGCATGGGCAGAAAGTCATTTGACCAGTGCAGAAAAGGAACTTTTACCCCACTGTTTTTATCATAGAATAGCCAAATGTCAATTTGATTGTGATTAAATTATGGACAAATAGTGAAGTCACATGCCTACAACACATGTTTTGATGTGAATTGCATCACCATGTCATAATGCTCACAAACCAATAATAAACTTACTAAAACTTCTAAATAAAGATTTAAAAACAGCTGTTTTAAAATAATATATGTTTCGCTGTAAAGAATGTCTTGAGATTTGGTCTTAAACTTTGCTGTTAGGTTAACTGTACTGGAGATGACTGTTTACACGTTGTGAAATCTGCTGTTTGATCAGCAACTGTTGGATATATTCAATATTTACCAGTGGACTGTGGCATGGCTCAAGAGGAAAAGTCAGGAGATACATGGTTTTATAAAGGGTAGCTTGTAATACAATATTCATCCTCTGTTAATTTGATAAGATAATCAAGTCTCAAAAGCTTCTGACCCGCATAAATATTTTCGCTGTGAGGTTTTTTTTTGCATTTGTCCTAACTTTAGCTCCTGCGCCAATTCTCATTGGGAAAATATTATCCGAGTCTGATTTTGTACATCTTTTCACAGCAAGTTCGAGTATCACAGGTGGGACCCAGCCATAGTCTTAGTTGAAGAATGTTGTATGCCATTCAGAAACCCAAGGGAGGTAAAAGAAAAAGAAAAATAATTCTCTGCCCCAAAGTTTGCTGACACAAAGATGGATGGGAAAGCAAATTGCGAGGAGGACACAAATAATCTGCAAAGGGATATATACAGGCTAAGTGAGTGGACAAAAATTTGGCAGATCAAGTATAATGTGGGAAAATGTGAGCTTATCCACTTTGGCAAAAATAATTGAAAAGCAAATTATAATTTAAATGGAGAAAAATTGCAAAGTGCTGCAGTACAGTGGGACCTGGGGTCCTTGTGCATGAAACACAAAATGTTAGCATACAGGTACAGCAAGCAATCAGGAAGGCAAATGGAATGTTGGCCTTTATTGCAAGGGGGATAGAGTGTAAAAGTAGAGAAGTCCTGCTACAACTGTACAGGGTATTGGTGAGGCCACACCCTGGAGTACTGCGTAAAGCTTTGGTCTCCGTACTTAAGTAAAGATATACTTGCATTGGAGACTGTTCAGAGAAGGTTCACTTGGTTGATTCCGGATGTGAGGGGATTTACTTATGAGGATAGGTTGAGTAGGTTGGGCTTATACACAATGGAGTTCAGAAGAATGAGAGGTGATCTTATTGAAACTTATAAGATAACGAGGGGGCTCGACAAGGTAGATGCAGAGAGGATACTTCCACTCATAGAGGAAACTAAAACTAGGGGGCATAGTCTCAGAATAAGGGGCCGCCCATTTAAAACTGAGAGGAGGAGAAATTGATTCTCTCAGAAGGTTGTAAATCTATGGAATTCCCCGCCTCAGAGAGCTGTGGGGGCTGGGTCATTGAATATGTTTAAGGCAGAGATAGACAGGTTTTTGAGTGATAAGGGAATAAAGGGTTATGGGGAGCGGGCAGGGAAGTGGAGCTGAGTCCATGATCAGACCAGTCATTATCTTATTGAATGGTGGAGTAGGCTCGAGGGGCCGTATGGCCTACTCCTGTTCCTATTTCTTATGTTATTATGTTAATATCTTTACTCTTTTAAAATGGAAGTATTCACTGAATTTGCTATTTGCATACAGACCTTGTCTGAACTCCTGTGGACTGTGTTGGTAATCACATTGTTGTAGAGGTGAAGACTGAACTGAATTGTGAACCTCAACTTACTATTGGAGCTATTTTTCCAAATGTCCAAATTTGAACACTTTCCATTTTGTTTTGTAAAAGTAGGGAACCATGTGTAGTTGGAGTAAAACATGCATTTTTCACTATTTTACTGGATAAACTCTTAGGGCCCAAGTTTCCACACGATAAAAAATGGGCGCCCAGCTGTTTTTCGCGCCTAAAACGGCGCCGGAAAAAAACCTCGCGATTCTGGAGAGCCCTGCAGCTCCTTGTCTGTTTGGCGCGGCGCTCAGGGGGGCGGAGCCTACACTCGCGCCGATCTTGTAAGTGGGAGGGGGCGGGTACTATTTAAATTAGTTTTTTTCCTGCCGGCAACGCTGCGCATGCGCGTTGGAGCGTTCGCGCACGCGCAGTGTGAAGGAAACATTGGCAGTCGGCCATTTTTGTAGTTCTTTGTAGCTGTTTAATTTTTGAACATTTTTTAATAAAAGCACATTGCCATCAGCACATCAGCACTTGCAGCCTTCTCACTGTCTCCTTCCCCCCTCCTCCGCGGGAAGAACGGGCGCCTCCTCCCCCCCACCGCGGGAAGAACGGGCGCCTCCTCCCCCCCCACGCGGGAAGAACGGGCGCCTCCTCCCCCCCCGCGGGAAGAACGGGCGCCTCCTCCCCCCCCCCGCAGGAACGAACGGGCGTCTCAGGCTGACTGCAGCATTCTCTGTGCCTGAAGCACTTTCACACAGGTAGGAAGATGGTTTATTTAATCTTTTCTTTGCTTATAAATGTTTATTCAGGTTGGATTTATTTGTATAATATTTGTATAAGTATAAATAAGGATTTATTGTAGAATTTAATGACTTCCCTTCCCCCCCCCACCCCCCCCTCGTTCTGGACGCCTAATTTGTAACCTGCGCCTGATTTTTTAATGTGTAGAACAGGTTTTTTCAGTTCTACAAAAATCTTCACTTGCTCCATTCTAAGTTAGTTTGGAGTACGTTTTCACTGTGGAAACTTTCAAATCAGGCGTCAGTGGCCGGACACGCCCCCTTTTGAAGAAAAAATTCTGTTCCAAAGTAGAACTGTTCTACCTGACTAGAACTGCAGAAAGAAAAATGTGGAGAATTGCGATTTCTAAGATAGTCCGTTCTCCACCAGTTGCTCCTAAAAATCAGGCGCAAATCATGTGGAAACTTGGGCCCAAGGTTACGGAATGACCATCTCTTGCTTATGGTTCCATCCACAGAGACAAAAAGGATTTTAATTTTATGAATATGTAAGTCTATTTCTTAATAATTGAGTAGGGAGGGAGGGAGGATCCAGCCTTATGATGGTCATGGATTTATTTGATCACTATTATTTGAAAGGAGGTAGCAATTGACTTTATGGTGAAAGTCTTCATGGTAACTTTCTATCCAAATTTTTTATAGTTTAGTGAAGATTGGGGAGGATTAAATGTACCCATATTGGTGATATTTTCATTTAGTTCCTAATGAAATTGTGTAAGAAGAGTATGTGGTCTCTTTGTGATGTTGATACATCTGTAGTAGTCTAATGGAATGCGGAAGTTATGCAGACTTGTGGAAGGATGCTCACCCTATACTAAAGAGCTTGTGCTTGAGAATTTGATGAACTTAAAACAAGATTAGCCCATTGATGGAAAGTAAGAAATGTAAAGTCAAACAATTTGACAAAAGTGTTTTGCTTCAGCAGCGAGAGCTCCGTCTACCTCACTTTAAGAATGTTTTTCAGTTTTGTAATTAGAATGGCATGAGGGATCAGGGTTTGAGTGTTTCTCATGCTATTTACATGTATTTTAACATTGCTAATGTTATCCTAAACTGCTCTAAACTTGTGCTATGTGTCGCCGCGCTCCTCCAATTCTGGCCTTTTACGCATCCCCAATTTTCATCGCTCTACTATTGGTCATGCCTTCAGCTGCCTAGACCCTAAGCTCTGGACTTCCCTCCCGAAACTTCTCCACCTCTCTCTCCTCCTTTAAGATACTCCTTAAAACCTACCTCGTCAACTGTCCTAATATCTCATTATTGACTTAGTGTTGAATGTTGTTTGATAAGGTTCCTGTGAAGCACCTTGGGACAGTTTACTATGTTAAAGCCATTATATAGTTGCTGTTGTTGCGAATATAGGATTATCTCTACATAACATTCTATATCAAACATTTTGGATGAACCTTCGAACTTTAAACATAAAATAATGAAAATATTAATTTAAAAATATTTTCACATACTATTTTAATATTTAAATAATTGTGAAATCATAGAATCATAGAAATTTACAGCACGGAAGGAGGCCATTTCGACCCATTGTATCTGCGCCGACCGGTAAAGAGCTATCCAGCCTAATCCCACTTTCCAGCTCTTGATCCGTAGCCTTGTAGGTTACAGCACTTCAAGTGCACATCCAAGTACTTTTGGAATGTGGTGAGGGTTTCTGCCTCTACCACCCTTTCAGGCAGTGAGTTTCAGATCCCCACCACTCTCTGGGTAAAAAGATTTCCCCTCAAATCCCTTCTAAACCTCCTACCAATTACTTTAAATCTATGCCCCCTGGTTGTTGACCAGGTCCTTCCAATCCACTCTACCTAGGCCCCTCATAATTTTATACACCTCAATAACGTCTCTCCTTGGCCTCCTCTGTTCTAAAGAAAACAAACCCAGCCTATCCAATCTTTCCTCATAGCTAAAATTCTTCAATCCTGGCAACATCCTCGTAAATTTGCTTTGTACCTTCTGTAGTGCAATCACATCTTTCCTGCAATGTGGTGACCAGAACTGCACACAGTACTCTAGCTGTGGCTTAACTAGTGTTTTATACAGTTCAAGCATAATCTCCCTACTCTTGTATTCTAAGCCTCGATTAATAAAGGCAAGTATTCCGTATGCCTTTTTAACCACCTTATCTACATGGGCTGCCACCTTCAGGGCTCTGTAAACATGCACTCCAAGGTCCCTTTGTTCTTCTACACTTCTCAGTGTCCTACCATTTAATGTTTATTCCTTTGCCTTATTTCCTTCTCCAAATGCATTACTTCACACTTCTCTGGATTGAATTCCATTTGCCACTATTCTGCCCACCTGACCAGTTCATTCATATCTTCCGGCAGTCTGCAGCTTTCATCTTCATTATCAACCACACAGCCAATTTTTGTTTCATCTGCAAACTTCTTAGTTATACCCTCTGCATTCAAGTCTAATTCATTGATATATATCACAAAAAGCAAGGGACATATTACTGAGCCCTGCTCGCAAATCCATGCTGACTGTCCATGATTAATCCATATCTTTCTAAATGAAGACTTATACTGTCCCTCAGAATTTTTTCCCACCACCGAGGTTAGGCTGACTGGCTTGTAATGACTCGGTCTATCCCTTTCTCCATTTTTAAACAAAGGTACAATGTCAGCAGTCCTCCAGTCTTCCGGCACCACACCTGTAGCCAGAGAGGATTGGAAAATGATAGTCAGAGCCTCTGCTGTTTCCTCTTTTGCTTCAAATAAGAATATAACAACATAAGAAATAGGAGCAGGAGTAGGTCATATGGCCCCTCGAACCTGCTCCGCCATTCAATAAGATCATGGCTGATCTGATCATAGATTCGGCTCCACTTCCCTGCCCGCTCCCTATAACCTCTTATCATTGAAGAAACTGTCTATTTCTGTCTTAAATTTATTTAATGTTCCAGCTTCCACAGCTCTCTGAGGTAGCGAATTCCACAGATTCACAACGCTCTGAGAGAAGAAATTCCTCCTCATCTCAGTTCTAAATGGGTGGCCCCTTATTCTAAGATCATGCCCTCTAATTCTAGTCTCCCCCATCAGTGGAAACATCCCCTCTGCATCCACCTTGTCAAGCCCCCTCATAATCTTATATGTTTCGATAAGATCACCTCTCATTCTTCTGAATTCCAATGAATAGAGGCCCAACCCACTCAACCTTTCCTCATAAAAGTCAACCCCCATCATCCCCGGAATCAACCCAGTGAACCTTCTCTGAACTGCCTCCAAAGCAAGCTTATCCTTTCATAAATATGGAAACCAAAATTGCACGCAGTATTCCAGGTGTGGCCTCACCAATACCATGTACAGCTGTAACAAGACTTCCCTGCTTTTATACTCCATCCCTTTTTTAATAAAGGCCGAGATACCATTGGCCTTCCTGATCACTTGCTGTACCTGCATACTATCCTTTTGTGTTTCACGCACAAGTACCCCCAGGTCCCGCTGTACTGCGGCAGTTTGCAATCTTTCTCCATTCAAATAATAAGTTGCTCTTTAATTTTTTCTGCCAAAGTGCATGACCTCACACCTTCCAACTTTATACTCCATCTGCCAAATTTTTGCCCACTCACTTAGCCTGTCTATGTCCTTTTGCAGATTTTTTGTGTCCTCCTCACACATTGCTTTTCCTCCCATCTTTGTATCATCAGCAAATTTGGCTACATTACACTCAGTTCCTTCTTCCAAGTCGTTTATATAGATTGTAAATAGTTGGGGTCCCTGCAGCACCCCACTAGTTACTGGTTGCCAACCAGAGAATAAACCATTGATCCCGACTCTCTAATTTCTGTTAGTTAGCCAATCCTCTATCCATGCTAAAATATTACCCCGAACCCTGTGAACTTTTATCTTATGCAGTAACCTTTTATGTGGCACCTTGTCAAATGTCTTCTGGAAGTCCAAATACACCACATCCACTGGTTCCCCTTTATCCACCCTGTTCGTTACATCCTCAAAGAATTCCAGCAAATTTGTCAAACATGATTTCCCCTTCATAAATCCATGCTGACTCTGCCTGACCAAATTTTGCTTTTCCAAATGTCCTGTTACTGCTTCTTTAATAATGGATTCCAATGTTTTTCCAACCACAGATGTTAGGCCAACTGGTCTATAGTTTCCTGCTGTTTGTCTGCCTCCTTTTTTGAATAGGGGCATTACATTTGCAGTTTTCCAATCTCCTGGGACCGCCCCAGAATCCAGGAAATTTTGGTAAATTACAACCAATGCATCCACAATCTCTGCCGTTACTTCTCTTAAGACCCTAGGATGCAAGCCATCAGGTCCAGGGGATGTATCTGCCTTTAGTCCCATTATCTTACTGAGTACCACCTCCATAGTGATTGTGATTGTGTTAAGTTCCTCCCCCCCCATAGCCCCTTGACTATCCACTGTTGGAATATTGTTCGTGTCCTCTACCGTAAAACTGATAGAAAATACTTGTTTAGAGTTTCTACCATCTCCATGTTCCCCATCTCTAATTCTCCGGTCTCGTCCTCTAAGGGACCAACAGTTACTTTCGCCACTCCTTTTCTTTTCATATACCTATAGAAACTTTTACGATCTGTTTTTATATTTTGTGCTACTTTACTTTCATAGTCTGTTTTCCTTTTCTTAATCATTTTTTTAGTCATTCTTTGCTGGCTTTTAAAAGCTTCCCAATCTTCTGTCCTCCCACTAGTTTTGTATGCCCTTGTTTTTAATTGGACACCATTCTTTATTTCTTTACTTAGCCACGGATGGCTTTCTTTTCCCTTGCACCCTTTCCTCCTTATTGCTATATATTTTTCTTGAGAATTAAATGTACACCATTGTTAGAAACATAGAAACATAGAAAATAGGTGCAGGAGTTGGTCATTCGGCCCTTCGAGCCTGCACCACCATTCAATAAGATCATGGCTGATCATTCCCTCAGTACCCCTTTCCTGCTTTCTCTCCATACCCCTTGATCCCCTTAGCCGTAAGGGCCATATCTAACTCCCTCTTGAATATATCCAATGAACTGGCATCAACAACTCTATGCGGCAGGAAATTCCACAGGTTAACAACTCTCTGAGTGAAGAAGTTTCTCCTCATCTCAGTCCTAAATGGCCTACCCCTTATCCTAAGACTGTGTGCCCTGGTTCTGGTCTTCCCCAACATCGGGAACAATCTGCCCACATCTAACCTTTCCCGTCCCATCAGAATCTTGTATGTTTCTATGAGATCCCCTCTCATCCTTCTAAACTCCAGTGAATAAAGGCCCAGTTGATCCAGTCTCTCCTCATATATCAGTCCAACCATCCTGGGAATCAGTCTGGTGAACCTTCACTGCACTCCCTCAATAGCAAGAACGTCTTTCCACAGATTAGGAGATCAAAACTGAGCACAATATTCCAGGTGAGGCCTCACAAAGGCCCTGTACAACTGCAGAAAGACCTCCCTGCTCCTATACTCAAATCCCCTAGCTATGAAGGCCAACATACCATTTGCCTTCTTTACCGCCTGCTGTATCTGTATGCCAACTTTCAATGACTGATGAACCATGACACCCAGGCCTCGTTGCACCTCGGCTTTTCCTAATCTGCCGCCATTCAGATAATATTCTGTCTTCGCGTTTTTGCCCCCAAAGTGGATAACCTCACATTTATCCACATTATACTGCAGCTGCCATGCATTTGCCCACTCACCTAACCTATCCAAGTCACCCTGCAGCTTCTTAGCGTCCTCCTCACTGCTCACACCGTCATCCAGTTTAGTGCCATCTGCAAACTTGGAGATATTACACTCAATTCCTTCATCCAAATCATTGATGTATATTGTAAAAAGCTGGGGTCCCAGCACTGAGCCCTGCGGCACTCCACCAGTCACTGCCTGCCATTCTGAAAAGGACCCGTTTATCCCGACTCTCTGCTTCCTGTCTGCCAACCAGTTCTCTATCCATGTCAGTATATTACCCCCAATACCATCTGCTTTGATTTTTCACACCAATCTCTTGTGTGGAACCTTGTCAAAAGCCTTTTGAAAGTCCAAATACACCACATCCACTGGTTCTCCCTTGTCCACTCTACTAGTTACATCCTCAAAAAACTCCAGAAGATTTGTCAAGCATGATTTACCCTTCATAAATCCTTGCTGACTTGGACCGATCCTGTCACTGCTTTCCAAATGCGCTGCTATTTCATCTTTCATAATTGATTCCAACATTTTCCTCACCACTGATGTCAGGCTGACCGGTCTATAATTACCCGCTTTCTCTCTCCCTCCCTTTTTAAAAAGTGGTGTTACATTAGCTACCCTCCAGTCCATAGGAATTGATCCCGAGTCGATAGACTGTTGGAAAATGATCACCAATACATCCACTATTTCTAGGGCCACTTCCTTAACTACTCTGGGGTGCAGACTACCAGGCCCCGGGGATTTATCGGCCTTCAATCCCATCAATTTCCCTAATACAATTTCCCGCCTAATAAGGATATCCTTCATTCCTCCCTCTCACTGGACCCTCGGTCCCCTAGTACTTCTGGAAGGTTATTTGTATCTTCCTTCGTGAAGACAGAACCAAAGTATTTGTTCAATTGGTCTGCCATTTCTTTGTTCCCCATTATAAATTCACCTGAATCCGACTGCAAGGGACTTACGTTTGTCTTCACTAATCTTTTTCTCTTCACATATCTTTTGTAGTCAGTTTTTATATACCTGGCAAGCTTCTTCTCATACTCTATTTTCCCCCTCTTAATTAAACATGTTGTCCTTCTCTGCTGAATTCTAAATTTCTCACAGTCCTCAGGTTTGCTGCTTTTTCTGGCCAATTTATATGCCTCTGCCTTGGATTTAACACTATCCTTAATTTCCCTTTTTAGTCACGGTTTGAGCCACCTTCCCCGTTTAATTTTACTCCAGACAGGGATGTACAATTGCTGAAGTTCATCCATGTGATCTTTAAATGTTTGCCATTGCCTATCTACCGTCAACCCTTTAAGTATCATTTGCCAGTCTATTCTAGCCAATTCACGCCTCAGATCATCGAAGTTACCTTTCCTTAAGTTCAGGACCCTAGTTTCTGAATTAACTGTGTCACTCTCCATCCTAATAAAGAATTCTATCATGTTATGGTCACTCTTCCCCAAGGGGTCTCGCACAACAGGATTGCTAATTCGTCCTTTCTCATTACACATCACCCAGTCTAGGATGGCCAGCTCCCTGGTTGGTTCTTCGACATATTGGTCTGGAAAACCATCCCTAATACACTCCAGGAAACCCTCCTCCACCGCATTGCTACCAGTTTGGTTAGCCCAATCAATATGTAGATTAAAGTCACCCATGATAACTGCTGTATCTTTATTGCATGCATCCCTAATTTCTTGTTTGATGCTGTCCCCAACCTTACTACTACTGTTTGGTGGTCTGTACACAACTCCCACTAGCGTTTTCTGCCCCTTGGTATTCCGCAGCTCCACCCATACCGATTCCACATCATCCAAGCTAATGTCCTTTCTTATTATTGCATTAATTTCCTCTTTAACCAGCAATGCCACCCCGCCTCCTTTTCCTTTCTGCCTATCCTTTATAAATGTTGAATACCTCTGGATGTTGAGTTTCCAGCCTTGGTCACCCTGGAGCCATGTCTACTATCTGCGCAGTTAATTCGTCCGCCTTATTCCGAATACTCCTCGCATTGAGGCACAGAGCCTTCAGGCTTGTCTTTCTCACACACTTTGCCCCTTTAGAATTTTGCTGTAATGTGGCCCTTTTTGCTTTTTGCGTTAGGTTTCTCTGCCCTCCACTTTTACTTTTCTTCTTTCTATTTTTTGTTTCTGCCCCCATTCTACTTCCCTCTGTCTCCCTGCATAGGTTCCCATCCTCCTGCCATATTAGCTTGACTCCTCCCCAACAGCAATAGCAACTGTCCTACACTTCAATCTATTTTCCCAGTCCACTTTAGCCAACTCTGCCCTCATATCTTCATAGTCTCCTTTATTTAAGCTTAGTACGCTGGTTAGAGATCCAACTTTCTCACCCTCCATCTGAATTTGAAACTCAATTATGCTATGATCACTCATTCCAAGGGGATCCTTTACTCGGAGATTGTTATTAATCCTGTCTCATTACACAGGACCAGATCTAAGATAGCCTACCCCCTGGTTGGTTCTGTTACATACTGCTGAAGAAATGACCTACTCCTGTTCCTATTTCTTATGTTCTTATGTTTTCTTAACAGCCTGGGATATGTTTCATCCGGGCCTGGGGAATTATCCACTTTCAAATCTCCTAAACTCCTTAATATGTCCTCTCTATGTTTATTTCATCTAATATTTCACACTCCTCCTCCCCGATTGCAATGTCTGCATCGCCCCACTCTTTTGTGAAAACAGACACAAAGTATTAATTAGGAACCATACTCACGTCTTCCGTCTCCACACACAGATTACCTTTATGGTCTCTAATAGGCCCTACTCTTCCTTTAGTTAACCTCTTCTTCTTAATATATTTTTTAATCATTTTGGGAGTTTCCTTGATTTTACTTGCCAACATTTTTTCATGCTCTCTTTGCTTTTCTAAGTTCCTTTTCAATTTCACCCCTACACTTTCTATGTAGAAATATGTAGAATTTGCCAGAACAAGTACAATTGAGAATTAACATGCATATTCAAGTTATACTCACCAACGCGAAGTTCAAAGTTATTGAAGGAATGTTTGTTTATTTCCTGTATACTTTCATTTAAAGCAATAGTAAAGTCTGCCAGAGCACACAGATGGCCCCATTTCTCTTCACATTGCTGTAAATAGTAGACGATAAAAGTAAACTTTGAAAATGAATATAAAAAAAAGTATTGAAATTTTGTATTTAATATGTTACAAATTGTGCAGACACAATTTAAAGTGTTTCGTTTGTTACCTGCTTCTCAGGAGACAATCCAGAGACAGCCATGTAAGTGCTTCCAATAGTTTTAATTTTTTCAATGTCCTGAAATCGTTCTTCACCCAACAACTGCAAGAAGTATCAAGAAGGCAGAACAGTCAAATATAAATGGGCACATGTATCATCACCAAAATTGTATTTGGACAGTTCCGATCACCTCCCTATTTCTGTATACCTCCTCCAGCCTTATAACCCTCTGAGATGTCTGCGCTTCTCTAATTCTGACCTTTTGTGCATCCCTGATTTCCATCATCCTACTGTTGGCAGCCATGCCTTCAACTGCCTAGCCCCTTAGTTGGAATTCACTCCCTAAACCTTTCTGTCTCTCTCTCCTTTTTTAAGATACTCATTAAAATCTACCACTTTGACCAAGCTTTTGGTCAGCAGTCCTAATATCAGGTGATTGCGGAGAAGGTTGGTGTTGTTGTCGGTGAGGTTAGTGTTGGGGCTGATCGTAGTGGGATTCTGAGGACCAAGGTGAGATTTTTTCAAGGGCACCAATGCTGATGGAATAGGTGGCAGATGAAGTTGAGATGACAGAAATGATCTGTCAGTGGTGAGAAACATTGCTCCAAGGAGGTGACACTGGATAGAGAGTTCACTGCAAACATTTTAAACCTGCATAAAGCTGGAAAGTTTATTCCAAATCCTGAACGCTCCAGCTTCTAAGATTGGAAATTGAACAGCTGTGAAATGGTAGCTTTTATATTACTTTTGCAGCTGTCAACTATTCATAGCAATGGAGAATCATTGAGAACCCGACACACTTACCTGTCGTGATCCCCGAGCGCCGGGAACCTCGCAAAAAACTTGGAAAATTCGTTAGGACATTGTAAAATGCTGCTTAAGTACCTTTAAGCAGCTTCTTAAGTATCTCAATTGACTGACCTGTCACTAGAGCCGACACTTGAGAAACTGCCATGGAGGCGGGTTCAGAATGGACTTCCGCTCCGCTGTCAATCACTGCCATTTTGACAAATGTACCCGCCTCCAAATTCGCACTCTCAGCACTGGTAAGACTCCAGCCTATGATTCTATGAACTCTCTTGTGAAGTGCCTTGGGACGTTAAAGGCACTATATAAATGCAAGTTGTTGTTGTTATCTGGATAGTTATCAGAGAGAGAGCTTGCATTTCTACATTGCCTTTCACAATCTCAGGATGTCACAAAGTGCTTTAAAACCAGTGAGCTACTTTTGAAGTGTAGTCACTGTTGTAATGTAGGAAATTCAGATGGAATGGGACAGCGATGTGGGGACAATTCTCTCTCTGATTCCACTCCCCCCTCCCAGCACTGTAATATTGTGTCATCAAAAGGTAGAACCCCGATTTGAAACCCCCCCCCCCACCATGACCGACAAGAACATGACAAAAATGATGGTAAACTATTTTTTTTTATCACAGCAACAAAGATTTGCCGAATGCTTTCTTATGAAGACAGTTCACTTTATACTTCAAAACCCAGCAGAAGAAATAAAAGCACAAGACTCTGTTAAACTGTGAAGTGGTATTGCTAAGACTTTAAAGTTACCTCATCAAAATCTGCAATTATTTCATTCAGCAAACGTAAACATTCTACTCCTTGGTTATTCATCTCAGTTTGAGAATAGAAGTCTGCAAATCCTGGAATTGAGGCGAACATCACAGCAACAGAGTCGTACGACTGTGAATAAAGTTCCTGATGAGAAAAGAACAATAACAGTAATAAAGTACTAATGAGCAATCATCAATTTGTCAGCGTTATAGTTTATTTCTGATAATTCAAAGTTGTGTGTTATAAAAATAAATTATCTAATAATTTGAATTCAGCAACGTGGGAATTTAGTGCTAATAATTGAATTAGCAAATAATTTAAGTTAACCAACTTTGAATGAAGATAGGTAGAATGTATTATATTAAATTTTCAAAAAACATTTCCAGATGTTGTGCTTATTACTTGTCTTAACTATGGCATAAGAAGGTAACATGGAAAGAGGAAGGAACCGCAGCAGATTCCATAATGATTATCTCACAACACAGGCCGCCACCGACCAGCTTCTGTTTTCTTGCCAAGGCAAGACAGTCAGACTGCTCAGTACATATAGCATAGAGTATCAGCGTCGACCCCAGAGCTCCCAGTTTTGTCCTATTGTCTTATGTAACAGCTAAAATGTAATTTCCCTTGGTCAATTTGGGTGGAAGTGAGGTGTCAACATCACAGGGAGAAAGGCAGAGCCTCTCCATTACTGATATCTGCAGAGCGCCCATGTGTAAATCGTTCCATTCTTTCACAAACATTACAGATATTTATATATTGCTCCAGGTAGATTCTGACAAGCATCCTTCCATGCCATGACAGTGTGGAAATACACAATTACTCTAGATAGTTAATGCCATGTTGATATTGATAATATTGGAATTATAAAGGATTCTCATATTTACTGTTTGGAAGGGTTCATAATTGACAAGTGTGTTGGCTGTGGAGATATTTATAACCAATAATTTTCCATTGGTTATAAACAGGCTGATGCTTACAGAAGTGGAAAACCGTGGCTACAGATTTGATTCATTTTAAATTTGGTGTAATTTAATGAACTTACATCATTGTCTCTATCCTTTTCCAAGAAATGGCGTGCAACATGACTTGGTAGAATATTCCGAAGCATATTTTCATTATGTTCACGTAGCTCCTTCATTTCATTAACTTCCTCTTTTGCCTGAATACGCCAAAGGAAGTCCAGTCTTGCAGTGTATTCCAGCTAAAGTTTATTTAAAAAAAAATGTAAGTTCTTTTCATGCAGGTTGTATTGAAAAATTCAAAATTTTCCTCACGCTTTGTCAACCACAATTTATAAATTTTTCCCTTTTCCAGAATTTGTCCTTCAACCCCATGATAACATACAAAGCCACCTTATTCCTTTCCCATCTTTTTATGTTGCCCAAATCAATATTCTATCAAGATGATGGTTATAAAGTAGAATTGTCGAATTGTACACCACTAAAGAATTACAAATATAGCATCTCTCGAAAAGAACTGATTAAACACAAATATTTTTCATTGCAGGTACCCCAGCTCTTTATTATTTGGGACATATGTCTCCCTTTCTCTATTTCCTCTCTAAAAATGTATACATTTTCTTCCTGTTAGGAGGATAAATATGTCAAATCTTTTCTTGGGAGAGGAAAATAAATGATTCCTTTCATTCTATAAATATATTAAGAGTAAGAGGGTAAATAAAGAAAGGGTAAGGCCTATTAGAGACCATGAGGGTAATCTTTGTGTGGAGGCGGAAGATGTTGGTTAACAAATACTTTGCATCTGTTTTCACAAAGGAAAGAGGCAATGCAGATACTGCTATCGAGGAAAAGTGTGATATTCTGGATGAAATAAATATAGTGAGAGAGGAATTATTAAGGGGTTTAGCAGCTTTGAAAGTAGGTAAGTCCCCAGGCCTGGATGAAATGCATCCCAGGCTGTTGAGCGAAGTAAAAGAGGAAATAGCAGAGGCCTTGACCATCATTTTCCAGTCCTCTTTGGATCTGGGCATGGTGCTGGTGGATTGGAGGACTGCTAATGTAGTACCCTTGTTCAAGAAGGGAGAAAGAGATAGGCCGAGTAATTACAGGCCTGTCAGCCTAACCTCAGTGGTGAGAAAATTATTGGAAAAAATACTGAAAGACAGGATAAATCTACATTTGGAAAAGCAAGGATTAATTAGGGGCAGTCAGCACAGATTTGTTTAGGGAAGATCGTGTTTGACTAACCTGATTGAATTTTTTGAGGAGGTAACCAAGAGGGTTGATGAGGGTAGTGCATATGATGTAGTATATATGGACTTTAGCAAGGCTTTTGATAAGGTGCCACATGGTAGATAGGTCATGAAGGTTAAAATCCATGGCATACAGGGCAAAGTGGCAAGTCGGATCCAAAATTGGCTTAGAGGTAGGAAGCAAAGGGTAATGGTTGATGGATGTTTTTGTGACTGGAAGGATGTTTCCAGTGGGGTTCCACAGGGCTCAGTACTGGGTCCCTTGCTTTTTGTGGTATTTATCAACGATTTAGATTTGAATATAGGGAGTATGATTAAGAAGTTTGCAGCTGACACTAAAATTGGCTATGAGGTTGATAATGAAGAGGAAAGTCATGGGCTGCAGGAGGATATCAATCTACTGGTCAGGTGGGCAGAGCAGTGAAAATAGAATTTAATTCAGAGAAGTGTGAGGTAATGTACTTTGGGAGGGCTAATAAGGAAAGGGTATACACATTAAGCAGTAGGCCACTTAATAGTGTAGATGAACAAAGGGACCTTGGAGTGCTTGAACACAGATCCCTGAAAGTAGCAGGCCAGGTGGATAAGGTGGTTAAGAAGGCATACGGAATGCTTGCCTTTATTGGCCGAGGCACAGAATATAAGAGCAGGGAGGTTATGCTTAAATTGTATAATACTTTGGTTAAGCCACAGCTGGAGTACTGCGTGCAGTTCTGGTCACTGTAGGAAGGATGTGATTGCACTAGAGAGGGTGCAGAGGAGATTTACTGGGATGCTGCCTGGAATGGAGAATCTTAGTTATGAGGACAGATTGGATAGGCTGGGTTTGTTCTCATTGGAACAGAGGAGGTTGAGAGGAGACCTCATTGAGGTGTACAAAATATTGAGTGGCCTGGACATAGTGGATAGTAAGAGTCTATTTCCATTGGTAGAGGGGTCTATTACGAGAGGGCATAGTTTTAAGGTAGTTGATGGAAGGTTTAGAGGGGATTTGAGGGGGGTCTTCTTTACGCAGAGGGTTGTGGGGATCTAGAACTCGCTGTCTGGAAGAGTGGTGGATGCAGAAACTCTCACAATTTTTAAGAGATGGTTGGATGGGCACTTAAAGTGCAGTAACCTGCAGGGTTACAGACCGAGAGCTGGTAATTGGGATTAGACTTGATGACCTTTTGTTGGATGGCACAGATATAATGGTAAGTGCTGCAGGGAATAAAGCCAGCCAGGGTGATCTCCTGGACTAGTTCTGATCGCCTGGATGGGTTGGAGAGGAATTTTCCCAGATTTTTTCTCCCTAAATTGGCCTGGGTTTTTATCTGGTTTTTGCCTCTCCCAGGAGATCAGATGGCTCCGGTTGGGGTGGAGTGTAGAATGTTTCAGTATAAGGGGTGTCGCAATTGTGGTGAGGCAGACTGGTTGGGCTGGGTGCTCTTTGCCTTTCCGTCATTGTTCACAGGTTTATATGTAACCTTTAGGGCTGCTGACCAAGGGCAATGCGGCTCTTTTTTGGCCGGCGTGGACACGATGGGCCGAAATGGCCTCCTTCTGCGCTGTAAATTTCTATCTTTCTATCTTTCTATCTTTCTATTTGCAAGTGGGAAAACAGTTTAATTGATATGTGCCTGGATATCATTGCATCCTATTCACAGCCCACATGATTTTCCAGCTATTACTATTAATGGATATAAAATCATGCAGGCTGTGAATCAGGTGCTGTGAAAATTGGTCTTGACAGACTAAATCGTAACATTTATCTCATGATTCCATGGCTCATAATGGACCTCCTCTACGTCATGTGGCCATTTTAAGGGGTCGAAATCCGGTCCCGCTGCTTTTGAGGCGGTGACACCGGCTGAGTGTTGATTTTAACGCCAGGTAGTAGGTGCCGCCTCAAACTGAAAAATTCAGTTTTGCCACCCAAAGATGAGAGAGCAGTGCTAAAAGTGGCATTGCACATTTATCTTCAGGTGTCAACGGAGTGGCATTTCAGGAGGCCTACCGAATTTCCCGACGGTTGCCGGCATGCGAGTTCAAAAAAAAAGAAAAAAAAAGTTGCCGACACTTTCCCTCAGCTGCACCCACACTTCCCCACTGATCCCATTAATACCTAAATACAAAAAAAATAAACATAAACACTTAGCTTAATCCCTGGACGCGAGCGCACCGAGATCCCCGATGTCCTACCACCTTTCCCAGGCTGTACGGACGCCTTCCGGTAAGGGCACCGTACTCACCTAATTTCGGAGCTGTGGTGGCAAGGGGGCATTGCATGCTCGATGACGTCACCACGTGGGTGGCAGCCGAGCGCGCAGCGGTACGTCATGCCACCACCCTTACCGCCCAACTATATTTCCAGGCAGCCCAGGAACCCAGTTGCCGTCGACAGTAAGGACTTAGCCGCCCGTTAGCCGCCTCCCTCCGGTGGCAATAGGGTGGCGTTAAAAAATGAATTTCGACCCCTTAATGTGTGAGCCTGAACAGTGAGCATGGCAGGAGACTATGCAACTGTGGAAGCCACCTCAGCCAAGCCTGGTCCTTTTCTCCAACACATCACAAAAGCAATACACTGCGGATGCTGGAAATCTGAAATCAAAACAGAAAATGATGGAAATACTCAGCAGTCAGGCAGCATCTGTGGGAAGAGAAACAGAGTTAATGTTTCAGGTCAACATCGACATGCTGCCTGACCTGCTGAGTATTTCCAGCATTTTCTGTTTTTATTTCTGATCCTTGTCTCACCTGACATATCAGAATGCTCTACGAGCAGGAGTTGCTGGATAGTTATCAGAAGTCAAAAAGTGGCCCTATAACACTGAAATCAATTGGAGCATTCCACCAATGGCCCTAATGTAACCTTACTACAAATAACAGAAACCCTCTTTTCAATTTATTGTAAAAACGATAATGAACACAGGAAATTGTGAAAAATGCTGAGAATTGACACAGATATATACACAAGTATGCAGACGGAAACACACAAACAGCAATACACACTTATACACAAGGGATGGACAAATGGTAAAACACAGATCCAGAACTTTAGCACTAACTGATAATTATACTTTCACAGCTGTCAAATTGGCTTTATGTCTTATTCAGCAATAAACTTAGAACACTACTACTCTCACAATTTTTTTACCAGTGTCATCACCCTCAAAACACCTGATAAATATCCCCAACGTATCTCGGTGAAAATAGCAGCAACTCAAAAAAACCTCCCGAACAACGGCAGTAACTTTGAAGCTTAATTTAATGGCATAAACTCGATAAACCATTGAATAAAATTGAGTGTATTTTCTGCTATGTGTGTGCCATAGTTGCTATTTATAAAGGTTGTGCCTGGTTTGTGCACCACACTCTGGATCTGGTAGTTCTACACAAGGTGAAAATGACAACCCCCATGAAGCAGCCTTTTTATGGGGGAAATGGGTTAGTGGTTGGGTAAACTATAAAGAATAAAATATAGATAAGAAATAAAATAAATTATTAAGTTAATTACACAATTCATTTGCTGATTATGTATTTATAAATTAATTCATTGTAATTTCACAGTTAGTGAACCTTTAAAGCTTGCCATTACCTGTTGTCCATGATAAAACACAGCCAAAAGAAACATTGCCATGAGCAACAGGGAGGTCTCCTTTGTGCCGAGGAAGTTTCTGCTACAAAAGAAATATTGGAGCACTTGTTAATATTAAAGGCAACACACTGCAGGGATCTTAGAGTTACAGTTACCGTCTTTGCAGCTGTGATTATACTTTGTACATTTTGGCTAAATAAATTAACAATGTAAATACAAATTACAGAAATCAGAAAAGTCAATCCTTTAAGATTCAAGTCTGAGGAAATTCCTCCAGATTCCTGCCATAACTCCATGGGAGGCTGGCAGGATAGTGGTGGAGATCCATTTGCTTGCCATGTAAAGGTCAGAACCTCCACGGGTCCCTTACAAGGCAAATGTTATCAGGAGGAAGGAGCCAGGGGAAGGGGCTCACGATGCCATGAGTTCATGTTCCAGTGGCTCTGTCAAGAGCTGGCATATCTATGGAGGCTGGGGCATTCAATAAGGTGCAGCATATATAGGCACCACCGGTAAGGACCAGACCAGGGAAACATAACTACCCAGATCGTGACACGAGGAATTTCAGACCTTAGTTCTTTAGAACGTATTCTAATTTCCAACCTGCTAATCCATTATCACGCAAAAATTCTTGAAGGATGATTTTTGAATTTCACCGCACCAATTGCTCAAAGTTGACATCAGATGGCCTGAACCAGTTTGGGGTTTGTGCACACACTCCACCAATTTTACCTGAAAATTGCTAACAAGGTCCCACAACCGGAGAAGGACCCCCATTTGTATACTTAAGCAATTTCCCACTGGAATCAGGCTGGTAGGCAGCTTGCTTGTCCATTTACAAGCTCACCTGGCATTTGTAACCAACAGTTATTGCTTAGAAGCAAATAGAAATAGAAAGCGGTCGCTTTTTCTGTTTATATGTTACATCATTGCAAGTATATTTTGTAGGGTCCTTGAAAACTCTGATTTTGTAACCACAGAATTTGTTTCCTGCAGAAACTTTTGCAACAGATAAAGCAAATTCTAAGGGGCCGAAATTGCCCTCCGCCTCGTTTGCGGTGGATAATTTGAGTAAACTGAAGATTTAGCAGCCATAGAGACGGGGCGGAGAACGGGGCGATATTCAGGACTTTGTTTTTTGGGAAGCCTCCCGGCGCTCTCGGGTGCTGTTGGAGTCGGGAGCAGGGCAGAACAGAGTCGGGAGCGAGACAGAACAGAGTCGGGAGCGAGACAGAACAGAGTCGGGAGCAGGGTGGAAGGCGAGCGGTGTCATTTAGCGACGCGCTGAGCATGTCAGCGCAGCGCTGATGTGTCGCAACGTTCCACCCCTTCACTTAAAGGGGAGGGATGTTACGAGGCCTTCTACCCAGGTAGGGGTTCGGCTGGGCCAACGGCCCGGCCCCCAAGCGGGGGTGCTAGGTTGCCTGTTGGTGGCCCGTCCGCCATTGTCGGGCTGACACAGGAGTCGGCCGACAATCAAAACAAAATGGTGGCTGTGGCAGTACGCCTTACCGCACCTTTAAGGGTGGCTACAGCACCCAGCCACCGGCAGCTTTGCGTCCTGCGATCGGCACCAACCATGGGACAGTTCCCCCCATGGGGCGCAAAATGCGTTGGCGCTGGGTGGTAAGGGGTTGGCGCGCAGGGTGGGAAAGACGGGGCGCGGTGTAAACCTGAGACCACAGCCCCCAGGGTCGCACCAGCCGCCTGTCCCTGGATGGAAAGGCCTTAACACCCGTTAAAAAGGGACAATTCCAGCCCCTAGATCTTTGTAAGAAAATCATGAATGTCTCTTCTAGGCTGCCTTGATGGCTCAGTCAGTAAGTACACTATGGGCTGTGGTACTGATCACACAGTCCTTGAAGGCCCCAGATTTGATCCCTGTTCTGTGCTGAGTTACCTCAGCTGGAGCAGGAATACTAGTTGGTCTTTTTTCTTTGAACTTTCTTCTTTATTTCTGTGTTTTTGTTGCAAGATTCTCTCTTTCAGTAATTTAATTTCCTTCTTCTTCACACCGAGCCAGATACCTGTGTAACTGAGAGGGTAGTTGTTCAGCCTGCTCCCAGGCTGCTGCCAGTGACCCCTGCAGCTGGATGCTAGGAAGTACCAAGGCTACTCATAGGAACATAGGAACAGGAGTAGGCCATTCAGCCCCTCGAGCCTGTTCTACCATTCAATGAGATCGTGGCTGATGTGCGATCTAACTCCATATATCGTTGGACACTGCTTGGGCCTTTGCCATGCATTGAGGCTCAGACTATGAATTGAGGGGAATGAGATTTGAAACATGTCCCTTCCTGCTTCTAGGCACTGAGCATTACCATGCTAAAGCTAAATACTACAATGCTGGCACAAGTCTAAGTAATGTAATTAGTACTGAGTGAGGTAAAACAGTAAACACTTACTCTCCATTGTGATGGAAGTTGTCGTATCTAACAAAGAGCGAGCTGTAGATGGTTTCAGTCAGCAGTGAGTAAACTGCTATCATTATCAGCAGCACGGCAAGTTTCAAGACGGAATTCAGACGGAGAAACACTGCACAAGTCACCATCGCTAGCACCCCAGTAAACACAAAATACTGAACAGATAACACACAAGGGTTAGGTTAGAGCTTCAACGCCATAACATAAGAACATAAGAATTAGGAACAGGAGTAGGCCATCTAGCCCCTCGAGCCTGCTCCGCCATTCAACAAGATCATGGCTGATCTGGCCGTGGACTCAGCTCCACTTACCCGCCCGCTCCCCATAACCCTTAATTCCCTTATTGGTTAAAAATCTATCTATCTGTGACTTGAATACATTCAATGAGCTAGCCTCAACTGCTTCCTTGGGCAGAGAATTCCACAGATTCACAACCCTCTGGGAGAAGAAATTCCTTCTCAAATTGGCTCCCCCGTATTTTGAGGCTGTGCCCCCTAGTTCTAGTCTCCCCTACCAGTGGAAACAACCTCTCTGCCTCTATCTTGTCTATCCCTTTCATTATTT
The DNA here is from genome assembly GCF_044704955.1 of Pristiophorus japonicus. NCBI lineage: Eukaryota > Metazoa > Chordata > Chondrichthyes > Pristiophoridae > Pristiophorus > Pristiophorus japonicus. The sequence continues at coordinate 436,874,909 of NC_091977.1, read as the reverse complement.
TAAATGTTTCTATAAGATCACCCCTCATCCTTCTGAACTCCAATGAGTAAAGACCCAGTCTACTCAATCTATCATCATAAGGTAACCCCCTCATCTCCGGAATCAGCCTAGTGAATCGTCTCTGTACCCCCTCCAAAGCTAGTATATCCTTCCTTAAGTAAGGTGACCAAAACTGCATGCAGTACTCCAGGTGCGGCCTCACCAATACCCTATACAGTTGCAGCAGGACCTCCCTGCTTTTGTACTCCATCCCTCTCGTAATGAAGGCCAACATTCCATTCGCCTTCCTGATTACCTGCTGCACCTGCAAACTAACTTTTTGGGATTCATGCACAAGGACCCCCAGGTCCCTCTGCACCTCAGCATGCTGTAATTTCTCCCCATTCAAATAATATTCCCTTTTACTGTTTTTTTTCCCCAAGGTGGATGACCTCACACTTTCCGACATTGTATTCCATCTGCCAAACCTTAGCCCATTCGCTTAACCTATCCAAATCTCTTTGCAGCCTCTCTGTGTCCTCTACACAACCCGCTTTCCCACTAATCTTTGTGTCATCTGCAAATTTTGTTACACTACACTCTGTCCACTCTTCCAGGTCATCTATGTATATTTAAAACAGTTGTGGTCCCAGCACCGATCCCTGTGGCACACCACTAACCACCGATTTCCAACCCGAAAAGGACCCATTTATCCCGACTCGACTCGACTAGTGGGCAGAGTTTCAGATATTCACATATTCAGATATTCCATGAATTTATTACAAGAGTTTGAACGACTTAGTTATTCTGGTAACTGCTATCTTTTCTTTTTTAGTTACCTCCTTTCTTTTAGGTCTCCCAACATGATACAACATTCTCTGTCTACGAGAACCAGCATGTCACCTTAGCCACTGCCATTGGCATGTATTGCAACTTTATGAGCTGCATAAATTACCCTGGAATTTCAGTGCAATTTGCTCTCATTCCTGTGGGTGAGTACCCAGTCTCATTTCTTGCTCCATAACTGTACCACTGAGATAATGGAGTGGCTGTATGAGGAATCATAGCATCAGTATGTATTTTCCATGACTCAGAACATTAGTACACCAATGCATTATGCACCAGGCTGCCAGTCATGTACTGCAAATTGTAAGTAATTAAAATCATGCTTCCTGTTTAATTTCAGTAAAATAATTATTTAGCAGTCTCAAAATTAGCATGTAAAATCCTGTTTGAAACCTCATATAATAAAAATAAAATCAGTGAGGCTGGGACAGCATGTTCTTTAAGTTTGCGACACCTCTGTCTCAAGCGCACTGAGCAGAACACTTGGAAATAGTTCATATTTGTTTACGGAACATATTGAGGTCCCTCAGAGCTTTAAAAACAATTAAAATACATGAGAGAGGCACAACAGAAACACATTACACTAAAAGAAATACCTTGCATTTGTAGAAAGAAAAGAACTTGCATTTATATAGTGCCTTTCACAACCTCAGGATGTCCCAAAGCACTTTACAGCCAATGAAGTACTTTAAAGCCCAGTCACTGTTGTAATATAGCAAGTTATCACACTCTCAGGTTGCTTAAAAGCATTTCACACCTTTTTTCTTGGCTGCTCTTGGACCCTTCTCTTCCCACTCTTCCCTTCCCTGTCACCAGGCTATGCCATCTTTCATGTCTTCCCTCTCAGTTACTTTGATTTCCCCTCCTCCACCGATCCCAACCCATCATTACTCCTATAACTTCCTACTCCCCCACCACTGTCCCAGACTTGAATTTCCTTGAATAATGCTACAGTCTCCCTCTTGGTTACTGCCGTACTACTCCAGTACCTTCTCCTCCTTTGAGCATTTCATGCTGTCCTACCCCTCATATTTCTCCTTTAAAATCTTCATTGTCTAACGCCTCACCAAGCCTTACCCCCAGTTACTCCTTGAGGTATCTGTAATGTATGTATGCCTGGGCTACCTGCCACCAGGGGGAGTGACCGTCGGAGGCCATTGGGCCACAGACACACATGTGCATCCCTTGTATATAAAGAAAGCCTCCATGTTTAATCCTCATTTTGAGAGCTAATAAAGTAGTCAGGTCGCACCTGATTGAGTTCACGGTACTAAGGCTATTGAGTTATTGCATACGCAACATTTGGTGACAAGGCACAATACGAACTTTCATACACAAAAAAAAATTAGCACCGTTGGAATCCTGGAGCAATTCATGGAGGGGAAGACTGGGAGGATTTTACAGATCGCCTCGACCAGTGCTTTTTGGCCAACAAGATGGATGAAGACCCTGACGCAGTTAGGCACAGGGCGGTTTTCCTCACGGTTTGTGGTCCAAAGATCTATGGCCTCATAAAGAATATGCTCTCTCCTGCACGTCCAATGGAAAAGACCTATGAGGAATTGTGTGCTCTGATCTGGGACCATCTCAAACCTAAAGAAGGCATCATTATCTTGAGATATCGCTTTTACAAGCACGTTCGTTCTGAGGGCCAGGACGTGGCGGAATCTGTTGCCAACCAGAGACGTCTCACTGGGCCGTGGAAGTTTGGAACCGCCTTGGAAGACATGCTGCACGACGTCTTTGTAATTGGCATAAACCACGAGGTGATCCTGTGAAAGCTGCTGGCTGTGAAGACGCTGGATCTGAGCAGGGCCATCACGATCGCCCAGGCTTGCTTGACCACGGTCGATAATACAAAGCAGATATCCTCGCAGAGTCGGAACGCCACAGCAAGTACTGTGCACCAGATTGTGTCGTTGGTTGGCAGTGCTGCACCTGGCAGGGCCTACCCGACTGTGTTTGCGAAACCTGTAGCTGCTCGAAGTCCACCATTGGGCATGAATCTGATTTCACCCTGTTGGCGTTGTGGGGTCAATCATCGCCTCATCAGTGCCATTTCAGACAGTATATTTGTAGAGGCTGTGCAAAATGGGGCACCTTCAGCAGATGTGTCTGCAGCTCAGTAAGCGTGCTGCGACATACCACGTGGATGATGATGACCGATCTGGAGCGGATCCGGCAGTGCAACCCAAGATACCCGAGGAGGAAGTGTATAGTGTACATTCGTTCCTGACAAAGTGCCAACCGATAATGATTGAAGTAAAATTGAACGTCATGCTGGTATCTATGGAATTAGACACGGGTGTGAGTCAGTCAATTATGAACCAGAGGACTTTTGAAAAGCTGTAGGACACCAAGGCTGTGAAACCCAAGCTGAGTCCAATAAATAAAAAATTGCATACCTACACCAAAGAGCTCACACCAAAGAGCTCATACCAGTGATTGGCAGTGCAGCAGTCAAGGTGTCGTACGATGGGGTGGTTCATGATCTATTGCTGTGGATCATTCCAGGCAATGGTCCAACGCTGTTCGGCAGGAGTTAGCTCGAAAAAATAAAGTGGAACTGGAACGATATTAAAGCTTTGTCATCAGTGGATGACGCTTCATGTGCTCAAGTGCTGAGCAACTTTTCCTTGCTGTTTGAACCAGGCATCGGCAACTTCACGGGAGCCAAGGTGCAGATCCACTTGGACTTGCATGCAAGACCCGTCCATCACAAAGCCCGGGCGGTCCCATACCTGATGAGAAGGTCGAAATCGAACTGGACAGACTCCAACGTGAAGGGGTGATTTCACCGGTTGAATTTAGCGAATGGGCTAGTCCCATTGTTCCTGTGCTGAAGAGTGATGGCACTGTCAGGATTTGTGGAGACTACAAAGTTACAATCAACTGGGATCAGTACCCGTTACCAAAGGCTGATGACCTGTTTGCAATGCTAGCCGGGGGAAAGTCGTTCACCAAATTGGATCTGACGTCGGCCTATATGATACAGGAGCTTGTCGAATCATCGAAGAAACTTACGTGCATCAATACGCATAAAGGGCTGTTCATTTACAACAGGTGTCCTTTTGGAATTCGCTCGGCTGCAGCCATATTTCAGAGAAACATGAAGTAAGTCCCTAGAACCATGGTCTTCCAAGATGACATTCTGGTCACAGGTTGTGACACTGCCGAACACCTGCACAACCTGGAAGAGGTTCTACATCGTCTGGACAAAATGGGGCTCAGGCTGAAACGTTCAAAGTGTATCTTTATGTCACTGAAAGTCGAATTCCTGGGAAGGAAGATTGCTGCAGACAGCATCAGGCCTACGGACTCGAAAACAGAGGCCATCGAAAATGCACCCAGACCTCAGAATGTGACGGAGCTGCTTTCGTTCCTTGGTCTTCTCAACTATTCGGTAATTTCTTACCTAAATTGAGCACATTATTAGAGCCATTGCACATGCTGCTCAGAAAAGGCGACAACTGGGTTTGGGGTGTATCTTAAGACAGGGCCTTCGAGAAGGCTAGAAATCTGCTTTGTTCCAACAAATTGCTGGTACATTATGACCCATGCAAGTGTTTAGTATTGGCCTGTGATACTTCATCACATGGGGTTGGTTGCGTGCTCCAACAATCCAATGAGTTGGGCAAACTACAACCCGTTGCATACGCATTGAGAAGCATGGTAGAGAAAGAAGCTTTAGCTTGCGTATATGGGGTTAAAAAGATGCACCAGTATCTGTTTGGGCTTCGTTTCGAGCTTGAAGCCGATCACAAGCCGCTCATATCTTTGTTTTCAGAACATAGAGGTATTAATACTAACGTGTTGTTCAGCATCCAGAGGTGGCCGCTGACATTATCTGCCTATGATTATGTCATTTGCCATAGACCTGGCACCAAGAATTGTGCTGATGCATTTAGCCGTTTACCGTTGCCCACACCGGAGATGGAAACGCCACAGCCCGCAGACCTCCTGTTGGTCATGGATGCCTTTGAGTTTGAAGGGTCGCCTGTCACTGCTCAACAAGTTAGGACCTGGACTAGCCAGGATCCGATCTTATTGGTTGTAAACGTTGTGTCCTTAGTGGTGATTGGTCAGCCATTCCCAGGGAAGTGTGTGATGAGACCAAACCTTACAACTGTCGCAAAGATGAACTATCCATTCAATCTGATTGTTTGCTATGGGGTAATCTTGTTGTTATGCCCAAGAAAGGCAGGAAGAGATTTGTACGGGATTTACACAGTACCCATCCCGGTATTGTGATGATGAAGGCCATTGTCAGGTCTCACGTTTGGTGGCCTGGCATTGACTCTGATTTGGAGTCATGTGTGCATCAGTGCAACACTTGCATGCAGTTAAGCAATGCACCAGTGGAATCTCCGTTAAGTCTGTGGTCGTGGCCATCCAAACCATGGTCGAGGATCCACATCGACTATGCGGGTCCTTTCCTGGGCAAAATGTTTTTGGTTGTGGTGGATGCGTATTCCAAATGGATAGAATGTGTAATCATGTCATCCAGCATATCTACAGCCACCACTGAGAGCCTTCGTGCCATGTTCGCCACTCATGGTCTACCCGACATCGTTGTGAGTGACAACGGATCGTGCTTCATGAGTTTGGAGTTTCAAGAGTTTATGAGACTCAATGGTATCAAGCACATAAGGTCAGCACCATTCAAACCCGCATCCAATGGTCAAGCGGAGCGGGCTGTCCAAACCATCAAGCAGAGCCTGAAACACTTAACTCACGATTCTTTGCAGACTCACTTGTCACGCATACTGCATAGTTACAGGACGAGACCCTACACGCTTACCGGGGTCCCCCCTGCTGAACTGTTGATGAAGAGAGGTCTCAAGACCATGCTCTTGCTTGTCCACCCTGATCGTAACAATCACATCGAAAACAGATGTTAACATCAGCAGTGGTATCATGATCGCACTGCCGTGTCACGCGACATCTCTATTAATGATCCTGTGTATTTGTTAAATTATGGTCAAGGCCCCAAGTGGGTCACTGGCACTGTTACGGCCAAGGAGGGTAACAGGGTGCTTTTGTCAGGCTCACTAATGGGCAAACATGCAGGAGGAACATTGATCAGACAAGATTGCAGCTCACAGACGAACCAGAACAGTTTGAAGAAGACACCATCAATGACCAACCAATTCATATTCAGCCATCAGAAGACCCGGCTGTTGTCAATGAATCTGGACCTTCAATCCCCGACATGGACACTGCCACTCGCATTAGGTCGGCTACCCAGCCTCAAGTCATGAATGACTCGGAGAGCTCAACCAGATCTGGAATTGAACTGAGATGATCAACTAGGGAGTGGAAAGCCCCGGACCGTCTCAATTTGTAAATAGGACTGATACCAAGATCTTGGGGGTGGAATGATGTAAAGTATGTATGCCCGCGTTTACCTGGCACCAGGGAGAACGACCTCGGAGGCCATTGGGCCACAGACACACACGTGCAGCCCTTGTATATAAAGAAAGCCTCAATGTTTAATCCTCACTTTGAGAGCTAATAAAGTAGAGTCAGATCGCACCTGATTGAGTTCACGGTACTAAGCCTATTGAGTTAATGCATACGCAACAGTATCCTCTCTCATTTAGCTTCTGCACTGAGTGACTCTTCACCTTGGTTATTTCAATCTCCATTTCAATATCCCTTGCCCTCTCTTCTTTGAACTTACCATGCTTGTGTTCTCTGTAAACCTTTCTCTCCACATAAACTCACCTACCCATATTCTGGCCTTACTATCTCCCATGGTCCCTTTATTTCTATGGCCTCTCACCTCCTTGTGGTTTCAATGAGTAACAAGGCCATCTCCAACCCACATCCCTCTAGCCTGTTCTAGCCCCACTTGCTTCTGGCTCCATCCCTGGAAAAAGCTATCTCCTAAGTCGCTTACAACTGCTCCTTCAAACTGTTTATTGCCTAGCCTTTGGACCCTCATTCACCATGATACCTCTGCAGCTGTTGATTTCTCAACATCTCCCTCACCTTGCTTCCAGCAAAACTTGAGCACATAATCTAGACTAACACTTCAATACGGTACTGATGGAGTTCTCTACTTTCAGAGGTGCTGCATTTTGGATGAGATGTCAAACTGTGGCCGCATTTGTCTGCTCAAGTGAACATAAAAGATTCCATGGCACTATTCAAAGAACAGGAAAGTTCCCAAACTATTATCTGCCCAACATTTATTCCTCAACAATAAAATTTAAACAGTTTAGGGTCGAGGCAGTTGAAGGCATCACCGCCAATGGTAGAGCAATGAGAACTGGGGATATGCAAGACGGTAGAATTGGAGGAGCACAGAGATCTCGGAAGACTGTAGAGCTGGAGGAGGTTACAAAGATAGGGAGGGGCAAGGCCATGGAGGGAATATTGGCCAGTTCAACAGGAGAATATCTTGCTTTTCTTTGAATATTGCTGTGGGATCTTTTATTCTACTAAGTAGGCAGTGGAGTCTCAAAATCTCATCTGAAAGATGGCACCTCTGAAATTGCAGTGCTTCCTCAGTACTGTACTGAAGTATCAGCCTAAATCATGTGCTCAAGTCCTGCACTGGGTCTCGAACCCAAAACCTTTTGGGGTAGAATTGATTATAGCTAGTTTTCGGACTCATAACAACATGCACAGACAGCACGTGCCTCAACCAGGGGACTTGAGACTTATCTGAAATTGGACCTCGAACATCATTTTCAAGGAGATCAATTTTGGGCAGATTTTCTTGCCAGCAGAGGCCATCAGATATATTCCAGGGAAGGAGGAGAGGACAACAGATGGGGTGAGGTGGGTGGCCATCGTAGGCTGGCAGCAGCCATTGTGAGTAGCATTCCTGCTCCAACTGACTCCACATTGAATTTAAATAAAATTTACTCACTGTTTCCAGCCGCTGCTTAGCCACTGAATATTCCTGAGTGGAAGAGGCCTGTCGCCTGCTTTGCTCAGTGCGCCCAGTTTAACAGAGGGTCTATAAAATACGTGTTAGACCCTCATTTATATATGTAAGGGGCCTAACAGCTGGTTTTTAGGCAGTCACCAGGGCGGACTGAAAAACTGGATGACCCAATATGGGGTCGGACATGTTTCAGGCATCCTTGGTGCACAGGGCATTTCCTCCAGAAATTGATACTTTTTACGCCCATTTTCCAACTGCAATGAGATCAATTTCTACCTCTCTGACTCAGAAACAAGACAGCTAATAACTGACCTAAAATCATACTTATACCAATTCCATAAGATACCACATTATTGGTATATGAAACCTTAGCATTAGAATTAAGATTTAGAGTTATTTTTCTTTCCCGAGGGAAGGGGAACAAGCATATGATCAAGGATGGAGCTCTCCTATTGGCTCTAACAGGGTCCACTGGGATCGGGGGAAACATCTGTATTATGAATAGATTTATATACATATTTTGTAAGAATGAGGCTTTATATGGGAGTACTACATTGGCAGTGTATTTGAAGACCAACATGCTATGTCAAGGGAAGACACGAGTTTACTGCCATGGTTACCTATTAATAAACTTCCACTAAGTTAGTACTGCTGACGAACTTTATATTAACTATAGAACTTGAATGGGTTAATGCCTCATTAAAATAAAGGAGAGAAGAATTTGATGTTAATGCATTAAGTTGTCATTAGTGACATGGTGCATTCAAGACTGAATAAACTTTACCTATACAAATTTGAAGCTAATGGATTCATTTCATTAACTCAGGAGTTGCTGCCGCAGCGACCTCTGTGCAAAATCTGCTTCACAGTTATTAGTAAATAGTATTAAAAGACATTTTACATTGGTTATAAAGTGCTTTGCGAGGTCATAAGGGCACAATAGGGTGCTGTATAAATATAATTTCTTCCTGTTAGTGTAATACGTTTCTGTTGTGTCTCTCTACAATTCCTCCCTCATTCATTTTAGGTGTAATTTTTTCAAGCTGGAAGGGTAAAAAAAAAAGACCTGCAGATTTTGTAAAGAAAACTCAATATTTGTGCAGTGAACAAATGTAATATTCTGAGATCAATTCATTGATTCATTATTCAGAGGTAATGGATCAGTTCTACTGGCTTTGAATATTACAGCCTGGAAATGACTGAGTGATATTATAGTATGCTCACTTAACACACTTCCTCTGTCCAGTATTTCAACAGAGGCATTAACAGATTTATTTTAAATGGATTAATGCCTCATTAAAAGAAAGGAGAGAATAATTTGATGTCAATGCATTAAGTGTGAAGTAATTTCCAGGCTTATCTAAATTTAAATAATCTATTTATAAGAAACAAATAATTCAAAGTTTATTTCAAGGCAGAGATACATTTGGTAGGTTAGCTGATTTTGATGAACTACTCAAACATCAATCTCATGGTGTGTCATATAATCTGAATCCCTCAACTAGCTCTGTAGCATTCTTCCAGCTATCTATTGTTATTTCATATTCCATGTGGATTGGGAATAATCAAAGCACCCTTAGTAGTGATAATTTACACCTCCTGGAATACAAACAATAATACACAAAATACAAATGACAACGGTGTTGAACGCCTCATTCTGCCAGTTATAAGGGTCTGATTTGAATTCGTTTGGGTAGTCTCAATCCAGTTGCTAATGGATTTGCGTCTAAATAACAAAACAGTTGTAGTTTGTCACTAATTGACAACCTAGCTCAGAAAGGCCATAAGGATGCTGGCTTTGGAAATAAAAAACAGAAAATGCTGGGAAATACTCAGTAGGTCAGGCAGCATCTGTGAAGAGAGAAACAGAATTAACGTTTCAGGTCGATGACCTTTCGTCAGAACTGGTACTGTAAACATTGATACTGGCACATTGGGGCGCTCTTGTGAGGTTGAAGGTTGAGGCAGAATAAAGGGAGCTGTGATCTGCATCTGGCTGTCATTGCAGGAGGGCATAATCAGGTTAGCAGAATGGGCCATTACGTGCTAGATATAGCTCAATGCAGAAAAATATCAGTTAATACATTTTGAGATTTAACAGCAAAAGGAAGAACACTCTAAATGGTAGAATTCTTACCAGAATGGAGGTGCACATACATAGCTCTTTAAAGGTGGAAATACAGGTAGAAAAGATGAGTAGAAGAGTGCAAATGAGACTAGTGGCTTTAAATATAAAAACAAAGAATTGATGCTGAATTTGTGCAAGATGTTGGTTAGGTCACAGTGTGTATATTGTGTGCAGTTCTGGGCTCTCATTATAGGAAAGATATTAGCGCCATGGAAAAGGTGCAGCGAAGATTCTACAATATGAGGTTGTAGTTATAAAGAAAAGCTTGATTAGTGTTTTTTTCATTGGAGTAGAGAATGTTAAGGGGGATTTAACAGAGGTTTTAACAAAGTTATGAAAGGTTTGGAGGAGGTAGATAGTGAAAGATCATTTCCACTGATTGGCAAATCGGTAACTAGTGGGGAATGACTCAACAACAGCAACAACTGCATTTATATAGAGTCTTTAATGTAGCAAAATGTCCCAGGGCACTTAACAAGAACGTAACCAATAAATATTTGACACCGAGCCACAGAAGCAGATATGAGGACATATGAGCTGAAGCTTGGTCAAAGAGGTATGTTTTAAAGGAGGAGAGTGAGGTAGAGAGGCAGAAAGGTTTAGGGAGGGAATTCCGTAGCTTAGGGCCAAGGTAGCTGAAAGCACAGCTGTCAATGGTAGAGCGATTAAAATTGTGGATGTGGAAGATGCCAGAATTGGAGGAGCACAGAGATCGCGAAGGCTTGTAGGGCTGGAGGCCATGGAAAGAAAACAAGGATCAGGATTTTAAAATTGAGGCATTGTCAGACTGGGAGCCAATGTAGGTCAGCAAGCACAGGGGTGATGGACTTGGTGCAAGTTAAGGGGGCAGATTTTGCGGTGGTTATGTTGGCATACACAATGTACGCCGTCATACCGCCTTTGACATATACCGCAAGTTCGGGGATTCCGCATGCGCTTTGGCATGCTCTAAATCTTGAACTTGCGATCTGTCAAGGTACACCTTGGCAGATGATCCACACCAACGAGAAATACTATTTGCTGGTGCAGAGTTGGGCTAGTTGCCCAACAACTACCCAGCAATTAAGTCCAAAAATGTTACGGTTAGTGAAAGCGGGCACAAGAGTCTGTTTCACTGTGAAAGGAACATATTTGAGTGCGTCTAAAATGATTGTTAACCCGGTCTGGTATCACTTCACAATAAAATACATCATCATCTCATCATCATCATATGCAGTCCCTCAGAATCGAGGAGGACTTGCTTCCACTCTTAACATGAGTTCTTAGGTGGCTGAACAATCCAATGCGAGAACCACAGTCCCTGTCACAGGTGGGACAGATTGTCATTGAGGGAAGAGGTGGGTGGGACTGGTTTGCCGCACGCTCTTTCCGCTGCCTGCGCTTGTTTTCTGCATATTCTCGGCGATGAGACTCGAGGTGCTCAGCGCCCTCTCGGATGCACTTCCTCCACTTAAGGCGGTCTTTGGCCAGAGACTCCCAGGTGTCAGTGGGGATGTTGCACTTTATCAGGGAGGCTTTGAGGGTGTCCTTGTAACGTTTCCCCTGCCCATCTTTGGCTCGTTTGCCGTGAAGGAGTTCCGAGTAGAGCGCTTGCTTTGGGAGTCGTGAGAGTCCTCCTCAACCGTCTTCTCCCGGTGGCCGAGGAACTGTCCCCTAGAGGCACAATGGACATGATCGTTGCAGCGCGACAGCTGCAGGAAAAATGCAGGGAACAGCGCCAGCCCTTATACATGGTCTTCTTCGACCTTACGCTGTCAACCGCGAGGGTCTATGGAGCATCCTCCTCCGCTTCGGATGCCCCCAAAAGTTTGTCACCATCCTCTGCCTGCTCCACGACGACATGCAGGCTGTGATCCTTACCAACGGGTCCATTACAGACGCAATCCACCTCCGGACCGGTGTCAAACAGGGCTGCGTCATCGCCCCAATCCTCTTCTCAATCTTCCTTGCTGCCATGCTCCACCTCACAGTCAATAAAATACATGTACCTAGTGGCAACATTTAGAAACATTAAAAATATAAAATCTGACAATCAATATTTAAAATTATCAATGTTTTCTGCGCTCCAATTGTATGATCAAGAACTGGGCATTTGGCACAGATCATTTATACTTCCTCCAAATGTATGAAATAAAACCATTTTGCTATTTAATTATTTTAGATAATACATTTAAAGCTGCCCCACAGCTGGTGTGCTACGTACATGGTGTTTAGTAAATCAAAAGGATCATTGCCAACACCTTTCAGTGTTATTGAATCGCAATCTGTCGTAATGGACCTTTGACACGATATTAAATGCTAGCCTTAAAAGAATAAAAAACTTACCTGATTTAAACACATCCTTAATTTAAAAAGCCGGGATAATTTAAGTACAACACAAGTAATTCTTTGGGCTAACAAAGCACGCTACAACATTCTACAATGCTCCTTAGTGCAAATAAGAAAAGGTACATGTTTCTTAGAATGAAATATAAATAAAATAAGATTTAATACACTTCCCAAGTGATAGAAACTGTTTTAACCTGAATAGAAGGTTGAACAGCTAAACTATTTATTTCACTTTAATAAACGGTCAAAGGACGAGAATCTTTCCATTGACTTCAAATTATGTATTTTTTAACCTTCAAGTGGAAAACAGATGCTAAATTATTGTTGGTCATTTGTTAATTTTAACAAAATGCTGATATATGAAATAAGTTCAAGTATCAGTTTAATTAAAAGTTTTAAAAAGTTTTTAAACGTAATTTAATTGGAAGAGACTGAACGAAGTTTCTGTGGGCATGGCTTAGTTTTGACAGATTTTGTGGGCGTGTCTTCCCTTACCCATAGGCTGTACACTGCGCTCCTGCCATCCGTGATGCAATATGCTGCGCAGAACTCTGCAGCGCCAAAGAGCATTCTCCATTCTCGCACAAGGTAAGTTCGTATTCTTTTCGGCGGTCAGTAGAGTACTCCATAGCAATGCCGCCGACCGCAATCTTTTAGGCCAATATTATATGAGCACGTTATGTCGGGAAGAAGATGGGAGGTCTGCCAGGAGAGCATTGGAATAGTTAAATCTAGAAGTAACAAAGGGATGGATGTGGGTTGCAGGAGCAGATGAATTGAGTCAGGTTCAGAGTCGAGTGATGTTACAAGGTGGAAATAGGCAGTATTGGTGAGGGAGTGGATATGCGTTTTTTTTAGCTCATCCCAGGGGTCAAACACAACACCAAGGTTGCGGATGGTCTGGCTCAGCTTCAGACAGTTGCCAAGGAGAGGGATGGCAATGGTGGTTAGGGAACAAAGTTTGTGGTGGGGACCAAAGACTATGGACTAAAAATTCACCAACCTTGCGCTGCTTTTCCAGCAATATTTCACCGTTTTTGGCGCGAAACGGTGAACTGGGAAATTCGGAGAAGTCTTGCGCCGGTGGTTTTTACGTACCGCTGGGGGGCAGACTGCCGGCGTGCAAGACTCGAAATAGCGCTTTCACCTAAAATTTGGCTCACGTCAAAAAAAAACGTCAGGGAAAAACTTGCGTTGCAGTCCTTGGAACAGCGATAGGTATGAAGACCTGCAAAAAAAGGTAAGTTAAAGATTTAAAAAAAAATTATTTTGCAGCGATTCAATAGTTAAGTGTTTTGTGAATGTTTTGTGATTTTTAAAAATTTTTTTGTTTTTTGCAATTTTTTGGGGGTGTTTTCCGCCCTCCCAAGGCCTCTCTTGAGGAGTTATCGGCCAATTTTTGCTGCTGGGCGAATTGAAGCCCAACTTTTAGGCCTCGTAGCGGTAGCAGAGTGATAGCGGTATTTTTGGCGGAAAAATAACACTGTCACCAAAAACAGAATTTCTAGCCCATTGGCTTTGGTCATCCCAATATTTAGTTGGAGGAAATTTCTGCTGATCCAATACTGGATGTCGAACAAGCAATGTTACAAATCAGAGACAGTGGAGGGGTCAAGAGAGATGGCAATGAGATAGAGTTGAGTGTCCTCAGCGTACATGTGGAACCTAATGTTCAGATGATGTCGCTGAGGGGCAGCATGTAGATGAGAACTAGGAGGGGGCCAATGGTAGATCCCCTGGGGACTCCAGAGGGAGATTCGGCATTATCACTACAACAACAGAGGGAATTTTTTTTTTAATTCCACAGAGGGTTAGTAGAACTTTTCTACAATTGGCTATTAAGGTAGAGATTGTAACATCATTTGAAAGGAATTATATAAGTATTTGAAATGGAAAAACAAAAAAGGTTACATGAAAGGGCATGTAAAACATAGATATGATTGGATTATGGCCTCCTCTGTGCTGTAATTTCTAGGATTCTATATCTGATGTTTCTTTAGTTTCCTTCTCTAGTATCTCTCCGATTTCTGTTCATGCCCTCTTTGAGCTCATCTTGCCCATGTGATCCCTGCTTCCTTGACCCAATTTCCACAAAACTGCTGAACACCCAACTTCCCTTCCTGGACCCAAGATTAACTGACATTATAAATAATTCCCACTTCTCAGATACTGTCTCCTTCTTTTTCAAAATCGTTATCATCACCTTCTTCCTCTAAAAAAACCATCCTTGACCACTCTATCCTTGCAAACAACTGCCCCATCGCCAAGCTCCTTATCCTCTCCAAAGTCCTTGAACGTGGTGCCAACTCTCAAATCTGTGCCCACCTTTTCTATGTTTGAATCTCTCAAATCAGGTTTTCATCTCCACCACAGAACTGAAATGATCCTAATTAAAGTCACAAAACGCATCCTCTATGACTATAACCATGGTGCACTCTCTCTCCTCATCCTTCTCAATCTCTCTGTGACCTTTGACAGTCAACCATACTATCATCCTCCAATGCATCTGCTCTGTTATCCAGCGCAATGGGATTGCCTTTGCTTGGTTCCACTCTTGCCAATCCATTCATAGTCAGAGAATCTCCCGCAATGGCTTCTCTTTTCACCTCGCACTGTGTTACCTCTGAAGTCCCCCCAAGGATCTATCCTAGACTCCCTCCTGTTTCTCATATACCTGCTGCCCCATGGCAACATCATGCAGAGACATGGGGCCAGGTTCCATATGTACGCCGATAATACCTAGCTCTACCTCTCCATCATCTCTCGACCTCTTCACTGCTCCTGTGTTGTCAGATTGTTTGTCTGACATCCAGTCGTGGATGAGCTGCAATTTCCTCCAGTTAAATATTGGGAAGATTGAAACTATTGTCTTTGGCCCCAACGACAAACTCTGTACCAATGCCATTGATTCCATTCCCCTCCCAGCCACTCTCTCAGGTTGAACCAGACTGTTTGCAACCTCATCATCCTATTTGTTTCTGAGCTGAGCTTCTGACCCCATATCCTCTCCATCACAAAAATCTCCATAATATCGCCCATCTCTGTCCCTGTCTCAGCCCATCTGATGCTGAAATGCTCATCCATGTCTTTGTCACCTCCAGTGTTCTTCTGGCAGGCCTCCCATCCTCCACCTTTCATAAACTTCAATTGATCTGAAACTCTGCTACTCATATCCTAATCTGCAGCAAATCCCACTCACCTATCACCCTTGCACTTGCTGACCTACATTTGCTCCCGGTTGCCCAATATCTCAAGTTTAAAATTTTCATCTTCATGTTCAACTCTCTTCGTGGCCTTGACCCTCCCTATCTCTGTAACCACTAGCAGGCCTACAATACCCAAGAACTCTGGCCCGTACGTTTGGAGCAGGAAGGAGGAGCAGTTGACGGAAAACCCTGAAGTATGGATTTCCCGGATGTCCTGAAATGTTATTTGCTAATTTCCCACCCGACAGCCAGACTGATTGACATGCTGGTTGCCTGTCAGAAAGGAAAACCTGTGGCAGAAGGATGTAGCCAAGCAGGTAAGGAGGCAGGGAGAGATTGCAGTCCATGTGGGGGGGACGGTGTCTCATGGTGGTTGGAGCAGTCTCATGGTGGTTATGAGACCATAAATGGATTAAAAATAAAATCCTTATATAAATGGAGGCACATAGCCTCCTTAAAAGCTGTTACTGACTGAACCGCTCCACGAGAGCAGATTGATTGACTGCCCCCGCAACCCGACTCCGTTAAAACCGGAAGTGGACGGGTTCGAGATCGGTTAGAAACATAGAAACATAGAAAATAGGTGCAGGGGTAGGCCATTCGGCCCTTCGAGCTTGCACAACCATTCAATAAGATCATGGCTGATCATTTACTCAGTACCCCTTTCCTGCTTTCTCTCCATACCCCTTGATCCCCTAAGCCATAAGGGCCAAATCTAACTCCCTTTTGAATACATCCAATGAACTGGCATCAACAACTCTCTGCGGCAGAGAATTCCACAGGTTAACAACTCTCTAAGTGAAGAAGTTTCTCCTCATCTCAGTCCTAAATGGCCTACCCCTTATCCTAAGACTGTGTCCCCTGGTTCTGGACTTCCCCAACATTGGGAACATTCTACCCGCATCTAACCTGTCCAGTCCCGTCAGAATCTTATATGTTTCTATGAGATCCCCTCTCATTCTTCTAAACTCCAATGTATAAAGGCCCAGTTGATCCAGTCTCTACTCATATGTCAGTTCAGCCATCCGGGAATCAGTCTGGTGAACCTTCGCTGCACTCCCTCAATAGCAAGAACGTCCTTCCTCAGATTAGGAGACCAAAACTGAACACAATATTCCAGGTGAGGCCTCACTAAGGCCCTGCACAACTGCAGTAAGATCTCCCTGCTCCTATACTCAAATCCCCTAGCTATGAAGGCCAACATACCATTTGTCTTCATCGCCTGCTGTACCTGCATGCTAACTTTCAATGACTGATGAACCATGACATCCAGGTCTCGTTGCACCTCCCCTTTTCCTAATCTGCCGCCATTCAGATAATATTCTGTCTTCGCATTTTTGCCCCCAAAATGGATAACCTCACATTTATCCACATTATACTGCATCTGCCATGCATTTTCCCACTCACCTAACCTGTCCAAATCATCCTGCAGTCTCCTAGCATCCCTCTCACAGCTCACACCGCCACCCAGTTTAGTGTCATCTGCAAACGGAAATATTACACTCAATTCCTTCATCTAAATCATTGATGTATATTGTAAAGAGCTGGGGTCCCAGCACTGAGCCCTGCGGCACTCCACTAGTCACTGCCTGCCATTCTGAAAAGGACCCATTTATGTCAACTCTCTGCTTCCTGTCTGCGAACCAGTTCTCTATCCACGTCAGTATATTACCCCCAATAAAATCTGCTTTGATTTTGCACACCAATCTCTTGTGTTGGACCTTGTCAAAAGCCTTTTGAAAGTCCAAATACACCACATCCACTGGTTCTCCCTTGTCCACTCTACTAGTTACATCCTCAAAAAACTCCAGAAGATTTGTCAAGCATGATTTACCCTTTATAAATCCATGCTGACTTGGACCGATCCTGTCACTGCTTTCCAAATGCGCTGCTATTTCATCATTAATAATTAATTCCAACATTTTCCCCACTGATGTCAGGCTAACCAATCTATAATTACCCGCTTTCTCTCTCCCTCCCTTTTTAATGGTGTTACATTAGCTACCCTCCAGTCCATCGGAACTGATCCAGAGTCAATAGACTTTTGGAAAATGATCACCAATGCAACCACTATTTCTCGGGCTACTTCCTTAAGTACACTGGGATGCAGACAATCAGGCCCCGGAGATTTATCGGCCTTCAATCCCATCAATTTCCCTAACACAATTTCCCGCCTAATAAGGATATCCTTCAGTTCCTCCTTCTCACTAGACCCTCGGTTCCTTAGTAGTTCCGGAAGGTTATTTGTGTCTTCCTTCGTGAAGACAGAACCAAAGTATTTGTTCAATTGGTTTGCCATTTCTTTGTTCCCCATTATAAATTCACCTGAATCTGACTGCAAGGGACTTACGTTTGTCGTCACTAATCTTTTTCTCTTTACATATCTATAGAAGCTTTTGCAGTCAGTTTTTATGTTTCCGGCAAGCTTCTTCTCGTACTCTATTTTCCTCCTCTAATTAAACCCTTTGTCCTCCTCTGCTGAATTCTAAATTCCTCCCAGTCCTCAGGTTTCCTGCTTTTTCTGGCCAATTTATATGCCTCTTCCTTGGATTTAACACTGTTAGTGTTAGTGTTTTTCAGAAGAATCACTCAACACTCAGAGTCGGTTCCAATGCCAATGCGACCTTTATTAACGCCAGCGGGGAGGAAGGCACAGGACTTCCCTCCAGGCTTCTCTCCCCACTGGCGTTAATAAAGGTCGCATTGGCATTGGAACCGACTCTGAGTGTTGAGTGATTCTTCTGAAAAACACTAACACTAACAGTGGCGTCACGAACAGGATTTCGGGGTCGCTGGACGCCCTTGGAAAAACCCGGGTGAGTATAAAAAATGATTTTTAATTATAAAGGGTGTGGAAGGTGGATGCTGGTTGATCGACACGAGGAGACGGTCTAATATCTCAAATGCCTAGCCTGAGCCTGAATTAAGAGGACTTTTGTCCCAGTGACGGCCAGGAACCAAGTAGGCGTAGAGAACACACTTAGACCGTGGGATCGTGATACCGAGAGACATCTTCCGGACCCAGTAGTGTGATTTGAAATATACCCCGGGAGAACCAAGCGGTGTACAGCGGCTAACGGAATCCAAACCTGTGAACAGGGTCGGACCAACGGGCAGAGCAGTGGTAGGTAGTCGTTAAGGATACGTAGAGCGCTGCGGGAATTGCTTAAACGCGTTTTAAGAATTGTATAAGTTTGTGTAACAGCAGACTTGTGACCTGACAGCAGCCCAGAGAAGGTCTACTACAAGTTGTGCGAGGTAAAAGGCAAACCTCTGAGAGTAGATTCCTAACTGTTCTAGTCCTACCCAAGAATGGCCATGAAAGCAAGTAAACTAGAGTGGGGATCAAAAGGGTCCATTACCCGCCATCTGGCGGAAAAGCAAAAGAAACTAATCGAGAAAATGATTGGAGCAGTGTGGGATACTCAGGACCTGCCAGCAGACCAACGGGAATGGTGGGAGAAGGAACGGAAAGTCAAAAAGAAAAAAAAGGCTGTGGTCTTGATACTGCGAGCCCATGTAAATTAACATAGGAAGTTAATCAATAAAAGAAACTGACGGTGATTGTCTTAAGTGAAGTATGGAAGAGGAATAGAGCCGGCCAAAACAATAGGAAAGAAGAGAGACTTTTGTGAACGTCTGTTTTAAATGAGAAGTGCCTGTGTGATTTTTGACTGCGGAATGAATTTTTTATGTTTTCATGTTCCGAAAGCCTGGTTGGAAGAGGAATGCAAGTGTCTGTTTATTTTAGAAACAGAGTGAAAGTCTTTTTTTTAACCCTTTGTAGTGTTTTCCTGTATGTGGGAAGTTTTAAGACATTTTAAGTTAGAAACGCAGGTGTGGATTTATTCGGATGATAAGTTACGGAGCTAGGAAATGTACAAAGGATAGGTTTGTTGAGTAAAACATAATAAATACATGGTCCCGGTGGTTAAAAAAAAAAAGAATTTACTTGTCGAAAGAAAACGTGCAATGATTGATTACATTGGATTGAAAGACATAAATTTAGTCTCGGAATGAAATAAAGAATGCCTTTTAAGAAAGCTTCTAGCTCAAAACAAAAAAAAGGTTTTAAATAAAGATTGAAATTACAAAGTTTGAATTGGGATTTTGAGATATTCAGAGAAGGCACAGAAAATACTGAGGTGGATTCAAAAAAAAAAATTATTAAATTAAATCTGATCAGGTCAAACTCCTGGGCGAGTGGCCAGCTATCTGCGAAGGTGTAAAAGGGACTTTTGAAAAATAACAAAAAGCAGCCCTCAAACCCTCAAAGCTGGAATCCATTCCAGTTATGGAGAAAAGAAAAAGATAAAGACGCCACTTTGAAAGTAAACAAATGATTTTAAATTAGCAACTTTATGGAGTTACGGGTCCTCCGTGTAAAATACAAAACCTAATTTGAAGAAAGAAAAAAAAAGATGTAACGGACTAAATAAGTGCTGAAAAAAAAATGTGTTTATGATGGAAAAAAGACATAACTTACTAAATACTAGTTGATATTTGCTGTGAAAAAAAAAGATATTGGTTTAATTAGAAAAAGAAAAAAAAAATTTGGAAGAGGTAAAAAAACACTCAACATTGATAATGATTTTAAATTATGAGAAAGTTTCAATGCAGTTTGAAAAGATTTCCAAAATGGACAGTGTTTATCAAGAAAAGTCCCGAACAGTCTAAACAAGCAGGAGGGTTTTGAAGATAACGAGGAGAAAGAGAGAAATTTAAAAAAAAAATTGAATTTCAGTAAACAAAATTGCTATTGTATATGTGGTCTCGTTTTAAATCAATTTAAATGGCAAGTACTTGAATTAGAAGTTAAGAAAACATTGGAGTTTACTCTAATGATTTATGCTGTTTAACGGATTCCTAATTTCTAAGCCAGTTTTGAAGGCACAAAGCCTTTTTTTTCAGATGATTACGTGAAGTTACATAATGACATCAGGTCTCCTTACAAACCTGGAAAGGAGTTAACCCTTTCCATTGACAGCCGTTTTATACTGAACATTATTAATTTGGATTTCTTAATAGAAAAAAAGACTCACCTAACAGAGGAAACAAAAATAAAAACAGAACTAGCTTATGTAATAATGCTTGCCTGATACAATAAAGAAATAGATACTCAAACAAAACAAATTGAAGAATTAAAAGCTAAGATAAACAGGCTGGAAGAGATAACGGGACTAGACGGATAGTGCAGTGCGCAGCCATAGCACCATCACCTCTGGCAATAGAGCCAATGTACCCCACGGTGGGTAGGTGTAGTCCACAAACCCAACCTAACGGTAAAGCAGACAACGATGTTCAGAGGAATAGCTTTGGCCTTGGTCATAATAGAAGTTTGGGTAATATTTAAGTGGGTAAAGACACGGGCACACGCCCCACAGATTCAACTCGAAATGGTTCAATTATAACCTTGTGCTTCTGATTTCGCAGGGTGACAGGGATACTCGTAGAGCAAAACCTAACCCCTGGTGACAACCAGGCCGTCTGTTTAAAATTACAGATAATACCTACCAGAATGGGAATACGAACGGCACTCCTCGTAATATGGATAGCCCTGTGACAGGCACGTACCCTGGACGACACCGATGGATTGCAGCGCACTCAGGAAATAAACAACTACATGAACTATGGAGTCTTGTTTAATTTAACGGATGGAATGTGCATCCCAGCAGCCAAGGACTGGAGCAAGAACAGGACTTATTTTAATGCATGGTTACAAGTGAATCCTAATAAGAATCCTAATAAGAATAAGAGTATGTGTACAGTGCTCCACGGGTATAAGGAGCAGCTGCATTAAACGGAGGGATGTCAAAGGGCCTGATGAATGTACTTTCGGCATAATTTGCGCGCCTCCGGGACAATCCCAGCAATCAGTCATCCGCAAGAAGGGAATGGGGCTGTGTGGGTACTACGAGGAGGTGGGGGCGGCTGCAATATCATTGTATGTATATTTCTCACCCCCTCCAACACCGCGCCCCATAAGAACCACTACATTGCCCGAGGAACTGCCTTGTCCCATAACTACTAAGGGACCAGAGAATGGGATTGTAATGTACAACGGAGGGGAATTATTGTATAATAATGTTAAACATGAAATTGTGCCTGTCCTGATCAATATTTCAGGCATCCAGATGCCGGAATACTGTACAGAACAGTCAAGGAAAATGTACATATGTATTAAGTAAAGTTGTAATGCAGCAGGCTGCCGATGCAATGGGTGCCAGTAGATTCCGAGGACAGGGGTCAGCCCCCAGGATAAAGAGGGAAATAGACATACAAGGGTTAAATGAGAGGGTGGAACAACTTAGAGGGGTGATGAAGGGGTTATTAGAGAGGGTGGAGCAAAACCAGGAAGACCAACCTAGGAAAGGAGGGTGCCGAAATCCAGTTGGATGGCATCTCAGTCCTGGAAGCTCACGCCAAAACCATCAATCACCTCATTGATGGAGAAAAAGAAGATACAGGAAAGCAAAGACAGGGGAAACTCTGTCACGCTTATGGTCTGTGGATGGTGGGACAGATCCGCCACAATCTCGACCAGATCCAACGCGGGGAAGTACCCGATTGGATAGACAGTTCACATCTGGCTCAGTTGGCTAACCAGAGGGGGACACTGGATAATTGTACTCTGAAGGGACTGACCCGAGTATACCCAGCAATTCCAAATTGCCAGATGGGTAGGAATACTGGGATAGGGATAGTCCTGATGATCCCTATAGCCACGCCGGACTCAGGGCCGTTCCCCATATACCAACGAGAGAATATCAGAGTAATACGGGAAAATGTCTCCATGCATTACTATCTGACCACCACCTCCGCCGTTCGTCGAAACAACATACTTACCGGGATTTCCTTAAAAGATTGCAAGCAAAGGGGGGAGATCACAGTATGCCCTCACCCGGTAGGCCGAGGTGAGCTAGACGAGTGCGGGTTTAACCGAACCGACAGGTGTGTACTAGAAATAGTGCTCGCACACAGGCACTTCGCGAGGGCAGGCTACGGAGGGAAGGGAAGATACTGCGTCTCTACCACAGAGCGTTCATACCAGTATAATGACCTGCAGTGCCCTATACCACAGCCAAACTTTTGCTTTACGCCACTACGACCTGTCACGATCAGGCAAGCGCATATCACCCAGGTTAGGCGCCGGAAGACCGAAGTTATTGAGGTAACCGATCAGCTCCATGATCATTTGCAGGATTATGACGAGCCAGATCAGGTCCCTATCCCACATCTAACCGAAGTATTACGAGAGTTGAGGCTCAGAGTGGGTCAATCCGTAAAGCTCTACCACCAACTGCAAACTAAAATCAAAGTACTGGAAGAAGATATCGATGTAGACTTACAAAGTCAGAGTTGGTGGAGAAAGGTCTGGGACTGAGGAATGAATGTGAACATCCATCCTTGGATTCGAATAATTTCACACATACTGGTCGGGGTACAATTGATCTTAGCGATAACATGGGGCATAATGGCCTGCCAGGCATGCAGGCACCAAGCACAACAAAGAGGGACCCATGACCGGTCCCCAAATACTAAACAAGTCTGTCTAATAAAGGGGCAGGAGGATTTGGCCTTTGTCAATTTGATTTAAGCAACCGGGACTCCTGAAACAGCGTGACTGGCCAGCACGTTGAGGCAGGGAGTACCGGGCCGTGCACAGAATCTAATAAAAGTAGGGCGGTCGGTTAAAGGGGGACTAGGACTAGTCCCTTTACCGAAAGGAGGGAATTGTTGTAGGCATTAGGCACCTGCTGAATATATAAAACACTAGGCATTAGGCACCTGCTGAATATATCTAAACTCATATAAGTTTAAAACGGCCACATATAAAATGGCTGCCCAAGCATGATGGGAACCCCGTTAGTCAAGTAATGAACTGGGACTGACCGAGCAATTACCGAGCAATGACCCTGTGAGGCCCACTACCAGGAATGCCTTGGATACAGTGAACCAGTGATTTCACACAGCCGAAGTCCAAGGAAGAGAGATAAGGGGAGAATCTGCCTCACATAACGAGGTCATTAATCAGCCCGAGCTGACAAAACCCGAACATGCAGTTCCTGAGGTATCAGGGAAATTCTATTGGGTTAAAGAAACCTATATGTAATCTATAATCGTTATGATTGGATTGTGTCCAGCCGAAGTGGGCTGAGTAACTGTAAAGAACTATATGTAACTTGAATCATAAAATGGCTACCAGTGAAGCCTCAAGGAATTTCTGTTAGCTGAATTAGACCGCATTCCTGGAAACTGATAATTGTTGTTTCACACACACAGGACTAACAAGCTAATCAGCCAAGCCTCAGGACTAAATGTTCTGGTGGAAGTAAGGACAATAAGGGAGGCCCAGGCCATGTTACAAGACACATGAGTCATTCCTAGCAACACACCTCTTAGCAACACAGCTCTTGGCAACACATGAGCCACTTTACGTTTAGAGACTAACGCTATCTATTGATCTAATGTAACTGTAGTAAACTGTTGTAAAACATATAAAGATCCATGAAACCCTTTGTTCTGCGGACAGAAGCCTGGATCCAGTCCTGTGACTTCCTCCCTGCTGGCGTTAATAAAGGCCGCATTGGCGTTGGAACCGACTCTGAGTGTTGAGTGATTCTTCTGAAAAACACTAACACTAACAAACACTATCCTTAATTTCCCTTGTTAGCCACGGTTGAGCCACCTTCCCCGTTTTATTTTTACTCCAGACAGGGATGTACAGGTTGGGGTCGGGATTGAAATATTTTAAATTTTAATTTCTCATACAAGTCAAACCCATCCATGCTTGGGGTTAAAATGACCCCCTCTGTGTTTCTCCAGCTCTCTACATCCTCTGTTCCCTCAGTCCATCATTGGTGGCTATTCCTTCAGTCGTCTATATCCTAAGATTTGGAATTCTTTCTCTAAACGTTTACATCTCTCCATCTCCCTTTTCTCCTTTAAGACCCTCCTTAATACCCACCTCTTTGACTCAGGTTTTAGACACACCTTGTAATATTTCCTTTGGTTCTATGTCAATTTTTGCCTGATTACGCTTCTAAGAAGCATCTTGGAATGTTTTTCTATATTAAAGTATATGCAAGCTATTGTTCTTGTTGATCTGGAAATGTTCAATGCTGGCACTGGGTGACAAAGTTGGCAAGGAACTATTCCATCCCCTAGTACTGACATTATTCATTTTGATGAGTACAAAATGCCACTCAAAGTGGGCTAGGAAGCTTTTAATTCAAGCTGAGCAGTTAGACTAAGAACAACCTCACAATTGATGACCACTTTCATTTCCTCATGAGGAAGATCTTGGCAGTTCAATTGACCAGTGAGTTACTGCTTGTGTCTGCGGGTGAAAAAGGTCCAGGTGTATGTTCTTTTTCATTTATACTGCATATAGTCAGACTGTCGAGATTCATCAAAAATACATCTGGCCCGTACTTAGAAGGTGATTAAATTAAAGACACACATGACTGAAAACAGAGTATTTAAATACCTCTGGATAGAAGCATATGTCTGTACACATGGCAGTGGAATTGAATGTCTGGTTCTTCACAGTTGTCGATTTATCTGCATCACACCAAAACTGAAAAAGGAGCTCAAATGTTAGGTGGGATATATTAAATAGTTCTATCATTCACAAATCCCATATCTAGTCATTTTGAAATGGCTTTGATCCAATTATTTAAGAATGATATAAAGATATCAAAACACATATTTGAAAAGCAATCTGTTAAATACAGGTGTATATTTTAACCTGTCAATAAAGGCATCATTGTATGATGGTCTGCCATCTGTCTATATACAAAAATATTTAATGTCTATCAAACATCTAAAGTAGTTTTCTTCACACAATAAATACTTCAATTTTTAGATTTCTAGATAATTATATCCAAATTGAAGAATTTACAGCAGACTGTTTGATATTTCCCAAATAAACAATGAAAGAGTGGGGTTAATAATACACAAGAATGATGCCTAGGCTGGGAATTTTTCTCAGAGCGCCTTGATCTACGCTACCGTGATTTCACTGGAAGTGCAATGAATAAATGAGGTTTCCGCTTCACTTCTGACTGAGTTACAATGTCAGAGCAGGAGCTGTTCCAACGAAATTCCCAGCTCTAATCTTACCGCTCTTTCCAAGACAGGCTCAGGGAATGGGAGCTTTTTGTCATTGGAGAAGTATGGACCCTGAGGGGAAATGATAGGTCTTTGAAATGATGCAGGGACTAAATACTGTTCAGATCGTTAGGTTATTAGAGCTAGTTAGGGATGGGATCACTAGGGGCCACAAGAAAACATAGTGTTAGATTAGATGCCAGAAAGTGCTTCTTTTTGATTTCTGGAATAAGTTGCCAGTACATCGGTGAGTGTGGATTTGCTACAGACCTTCAACAAAGAGTTGGATGAGATCCTACAAATGGAAGGCATCTCGAGTTGTAGAAGATAGGCAGGGTGAGAAGTCACTAGTGTTATTAGTTATTGCAGTCTCCATGAAACTTGCTTATTGCCTTTGGGAGTCAGAGAAGAATTTCCCAGAGTATATTTTCCCTAAATTCTCCTAGGGTTTTTAATTCTTCATTATTTATTTTGCCTCCCCCAGGAGAGTGTGTGGCTTTGAAGATGAGTTGATGGTGCATGCAGGCTGGATGAACCAGTTCGTCTTTCCCTGTCCTTCCTTTTCCTATGTTTGTTTATATGGTATTGAACTCTTGCATTTCTTCTGACTTCAGTGGGGGGAAAATACCAGAGAAATCCCTATATTGATAACATAAACAACTGATATTTATACAGAGCCATTAACATCGTAAAATGTCTCAAGGTGCTTCACAGGACCATTATTAAACAAAATTTGACACCTAACCTCATAAGGAGATATTGGGGCAGATGACAAAAAGCTTGGACAAAGAGGTAGGTTTGAAGGAGCATCTTAAAGGAGAAGAGAGAGATAGAGACGTGGAGAGGTTTAGGGAGGGAATTTCAGAGCTTAGAGCCTTGGCAAGTGAAGGCATCGTCGCCAATGGTTGAGCAATTATAATCAGGGATGCTCAAGAGGCCAGAATTGGAGGAGTGCAGATATCTGGGTTGTAGGGCTGGAGCAGATTACAGAGATAGGGAGGGGCGAGGCGAGGCCATGGAGGGTTTTGAAAACAAGGATGAGAATTTACGGGAGAAAATTGCCTGCATTAAAAGCTAACATACACATTCACACATGGATAAAAATTTGAAACAGCCTGTTGGATTCAGATCACAAAGATCTGCTGGAAAGGCTGCTCTATGTGGCAGCAGGATGCTTCCTGCCAGAAGGCTTTTGTCATTAAGCCTCTGATCCATCCAGAGACCCAAACTGCCATTCAAGACAAGCAACATTTTCATGCCAGATTTAAGCTTCAATACCTTAAATGTAAAAATAGAGCCAACTATTAATTTTTCTGGAACGGGGAATTACAAGACAGAAAGGTAGCAATACGCACTGTTGAAAAGGTGATACTGCTTTGCATATCATGCCCATATTATGAATAAAATGGGCGTCCTACATCATTTCTACTGGGAAATTAATACAGTTAGCCAAACAATCAGTTCATAGGGGAAGTTATTCACTAGATAAGAGGCAATGAAATATATGTGAAAATTCCTACTTCTCCCCAGTAAGGTTCTGAAGGGGAGAGCAGGTGCAACTGCAATGATCCAGCTCTACAAGGTAGAGCATGCACACACTAATTTTGAAATAATTAAATTTGAGAAGCTGGTGAGTTCAGGGGAGAATTTCGCCATGAAAGTCTCATTAAAACTAGTCATAAAGGACGGTAGCTCTAACTGTATAATAAAGTAATGAGATGACTTGACATAAGTCAGAATAATGGTATATTTAATTATGAAAGAGTTGGCCTTATGTCCTATTACATTATATGTGATTAATAGCCTAATATTCTTCAGAAAATTTGATGACAAGCTATAGTCTCTCTGCATTTATAAACATCTACTTTAGTTTGCTGAATATTAAAAGTCTATCTGACCGGGAAATCATTGCACCTCAATTTCCTTGAAGGTTGTAAAATAGACTGCAGTACGTTCAATAGGACTTCAATATTTAAAAAGACGTGGAGCCCAACAGTCTTCTAATTAAACCTATATTAATGTTACTTAGTTTAGACATATCTCGCTAAAAATAGCACAATAACAACTTAATACGTACTATATTTATTATAGCACCAAGAAAGTTTATCATAATGGAGGCAAATATGATGACATTCCTTGCAAAATGCGTTTCGTTGATCCAGCAGCATGATTTCCGAAGCACTAAAGGCAGACATTTATAATCCTCTGCAGTAGTAATTAACACCAGTGCAGCATGCAACATGATCAGAATGGTAAACTGGATCACCATTGGCATTGTTCTAAAGAGAAAACATAGCAAGGTCATTTTGTTTAACCGTATACAGTCAAAGTATCACTTTAAATAACGTTTCATTTGAAAAACCATCCAACTTAAGATCACATGTTCTACTATGAACTGTACTGGTCTGGTCAGACAATAAAACTAGAAGGACCGAATTTCAGCTGCAGTGGCTTTTCACTGGTAGAAATAGAAGTAAAATACTGGGGCCAATTTTCACCCCTCCGCTGGGCGGGAACAGGGTGGTAGCATTCCTAAATTCAGGGGGTTAACATTACCATTCCCGTTCAACTGGCCATCATTTTGTTTGGGGCCTTCAGATGGGTGGCCTGGATAGGTGCCTGCCTGTTTCTTGTAACTTGAAAATCAGAGTCCTATGACAAACATAGGATCGCAACACAATTATGGTACGGATGGGTGGAACATGGCAAAGGTAAGTTCTTTCAAAGATTGTTGTGGGTACAAGAAGAGCATGAATACTCCTCCTGGCACTATAAAAATCTTCTCACCTGCTGCTGTCCCCTCCATGCCTTTCTCCTGCAATTGCCTCCTCCCTTTAAGTTACGACTTCAGGGTCGGCTTTGTTTAGGAGCCACGAATCCCCTCCCAGCCCCAGTTGATGCGATACCTCTCAGAACTAGTTCAGTGCTTGCAACATGCCGTGCATATTGAAATGAGATCTAACCATTAAAATGGCTTGGGTTTCTTGGTGAGGACATTAGACGGCCTGCCCGATGTACACCCAAAGTTAAAATTGGCCCCACTATTTTCACCTTTTGGCCATGCCAACAAAATTATAATACTCAAATAGCTACTGAATAGACTACGCAAGGAGATTGCTATTTCACTAGATGAGCTGGCCACTTGAGCAGATAAATTCATCAATGGAATGAAAATCAGGTGGTTTCTATAATAGGTGGACAAGCTGATCAGACAAATTACCACCCATGTGGTGAAGATGAAAATTTACCCCAACTTGTGGACCTGTTAGTGTTAGTAAGGACTCTTACAATCTGCTCGACTTCTTATCCTTTTATCAGTGGTACAGAACTAAATGCTGTCACCAAATGTTTGAACTATTTTTAAAATATTGTCCACCACTGCTTCAGGACAATTGATAAGCTACCAGTTGGTCATATGCATGTAACAAATGTACCCACATGAAAGCTAATGCTCAGCTATTGTTCCTGCTTCTCTAGAGACCCAAGTTTTAGTTTGTGCCAATGAATCCAGATGGTAGGTTCTTGCTTTATTGCTATGAATTTCTTGCCAGCTTTTTATCCTGTTCTTAGTGTTTATGAATCATCCTTTATATATAGTACGCAAATACTTCACAATCTCAGTGTAATATGAAGTAAACATGTCAGTCAGATGTTTTTTGTTTTGAGGGAGGAATAGTGTTGCACTTCTACGGCAGGTCATGCATTGCCTTGGGCATGAATCGGTTGTTTAATACTATTGTCATTTGCAATAGGAAGGCATTAGTCTTTGCCTCCTGCTACAATCTGTAGCCGTGTCATTAATTTGATTCCCCCTCCCTGGCCACTATCTCAGATGAAGCAGACTGTTCACTACTTCGGCGTCCTATTCGACCTTGAGCTGAGCTTCCAACTCCATATCATCGCCGTCACAAAGAGCGCCTACTTCCACCTATATAATATTGCCCACCTCTGCCTCACCATCTGCTGCTGAAACTGTCATCCATGCCTTTGTCACCTCCAAACTCAACTATTCCAAAGCCATTTTGACTGGCCTCCCATCCTTCAGCTCATCCAAAATTCTAGTACCCAAATCCTATCCCACACCAAGTCCCGCACACCCATCTATCCTGTCCTTGCTAACCTACACTGGCTCCTGGTCTATCAACAGCTCCAATTTAAAATTCTTATAGTCGTGTTTGAATCCCTTCATGGCCTTGCCCCTCCTTATCTCTGTAACTTTCTCCAACTGCACAAACCCCTCCCTCAGTAGTCTCCATTCCTCAGGCTCCATCTCTGACCACTTGTGCATCCCTCCTCCCCATCATTGACGGCCATAGCTTCAGCCTCCTAGGCCCCGCGCTCTGGGATTCCTTTCCTAAACCCCTGCACCACTGCATCTCCTGCTGCTCCTTTAAGACCCTACATAATACCCACCTCTTTGATAAAACTTGCTGTATGGTGGCATCTCCACTAAAACATTTTTTTTTAGTTCTTTGTTTTTAAAAATTTTTGTTCTCAGAATGTGGGTGACATTGGGAAGGCCAAATTAATTGTCGATCCTTGGTTGCCCTGAGAAAATGGTCATAAGCCTTCTACTTGAAGTGCTATCGTCCTTGTGATGATGGTGCTCCCACCATGGTTTTATTGACCCAGCGATGATGAAGGAATGGCGATATATATCCAAGTCAAGATAGTATGTGAAGGATAACTTGGACATGATGGTGTTCCCACAACAATTCTGCTTTTGACCTTCTCAGTGGTAAATGTCACAAGAGAGGGAATTGCTGTCGAAATAAGCTTGGTAAGTTGCTGCAATGCATCCTGTAGATCGTACATAATGCAACCGCAATGTGCCGATGGTGGGGGTGTCGAGGAGCAGGTGTGTCAATCAAGCGAATTTCTCTTTCCTGGATGGTGTTGAGCTTCTTGAGTCCTATTGCAGCTGCAACCATCCAGGCAAGTGATAAGTATTCCATCACACTCCTGACTAGGGCCTTGTAGATGGTGAATCTTTGAGGAAATGAACCAGTGTTAGAAACTAAAGATGCCGAAAAATGCATATGGTTATGCAATTAAAATTGTGTTTAAATGGTTATGTTCGAATTACAAACTGAAAGTCTCCTCAGACCAGATAGAGGCTTAGAAGTGCTAGAGGCCGAAATTGCACACCGCCCGAAACGAGGCGCAACGATCGGTTTCGATGTGTTTTGGCCGCCCCACCGTCGAAATTCAGCACTTTGGGGATTTTTTTGGAGTGGGGTGGAAGTGGCCTCATCATGGGGCGGAAGTGGTGGTGGGGCGGAGTGGCCATCACTGGCGGGCGGAAGTGGTGGTGGGGCGGAGTGGCCATCACTGGCGGGCGGAAGTGGTGGTGGGGCGGAGTGGCCATCACTGGCGGGCGGAAGTGGTGGTGGGGCGGAGTGGCCATCACTGGCGGGCGGAAGTGGTGGTGGGGCGGAGTGGCCATCACTGGCGGGCGGAAGTGGGGGCGGAGTAGACGAGGCTGTCAGTCATCAGCGCCGCACTGATGATATAATCGCGCTGGCGCGTCACAATGTCTCTCCCCTTCAGTTAAAGGGGAAAGCCACTGCAAACTCTGTAGCCACTTTAGTAGCAAACACTGGGCCACCAGTGAGGGCTTCAGCCGGGCCAGCAGCCTGGCACCCAAGAGAGGGTGCCAGGCTGCCTGTTGGCAGCCCGGTCGAACCCATGGGCATAATTGTCAGACCGACCTGGCAGTCAGCCGACAAAAAAAATAACATGGTGACCGCGTCAGTGTGCTCTCCCCTTTAAGGGCGGCTGCACCGCCCAGCTACAGAGAGTGTACCGACAGCAATATTTGTTGGGAGCGGGGCAATACCGGAAAAGGGGCAATTTCCCCAGGGGCAATTTCACAAATGGGGTCCCCGCCAGTCGGTAAGGGATTGGTGCGCGCCACCGCGGCGGGAAAATGGGAGGAACGGTCCCAGACATCGCTCCAAAGCTGAGGAAGGGCACCTTCCAAAATGGCGGCCCTTCCACGGGGACTCGACGGCCATTCCGCGCTGCCTTGTGGCTGCTGCTTTCAGGCGGCCAGAGGCCTTATCCAAAGGGGCAAATTCAGCCCCCTAATGTTTTGGTGTCCTATGGAGAGTTGCGAAGCAATTGTCTGTTGTTTTTAAGTTAAGACTTGAACCTTGTTTATGTATTTTATGTATAATACTAAGGTAGGGTTTGAAGATAGCTTAGCAGAATTGCTTGCGAAGATAATGGATGGAAGTTGGTAGAAGTTAATGTATACATTTGCTACGTCATAAACGAGGTACCACTCTGAAGCGAACAGGTTTCTGGCTTGGGCCTCATGAGATCAAAGAAGAAAACGGACGAAAGAGATAAAACACGAATTCCACAGGAAGGAAACCCTGGGAAAATATAAACAGAGAAAGACATGTGGCCAAAATCATGACATCTTTAGGACGGGCTTTGACGCATGAATTGAGACAAAGAACATGATATGCCATTTGGCATTAAGGTATTAGGGGACCTTCTATAGGTCAAAAGGTCTTGTCAATATTTCGGTTCAGGCCCACCCCTAAAAACCACCCTAAAGCTTGTACTCACAGATGGAAGACAGAGAGAGAGAGGAGCTCACAGACGGATGAGAGAAGGAGGCTTGAGACGAAAGGAAGAGAATTGCTCACATGTGTCAACTGTCTGTCCGATTGGATTGGCGTCGACTATTTGTCACGGTTGTATGTTTGTGCTGTATAACTAACGTGTTATATTCCGTCTTAAATTCTGATTCAGCACAATATACCCAACATATTGGTTTGCACTCGAATCTGATTATTTAAAGTGACCAGAGGTAGCCATAATTTGGCTATTTCTAATACCAGTATTGCAATCATGGTGTTGATATGACCGATCTATTAAAGTTCTGGTCAGTGAACATGTTGATCAATATTGACTTGGCAATGGTGGTATAATTGAAGGTCAGAGGGAGATGGTTGGGCTTTCTTCAAGAGGGTTATTACTGAGAAATGTGATATGAATGCTACTTGCCATGTCAGCCTAAACTTGAATACTGATCAAAGCCTCCTGTAAGCTGCCATGGGCTGCTTGAATACTGGAGGAGTTGTAAATGCAGCTGAAAATGGTGGAATCGCCAGCAATCAACCTGACTCTTGATATTATGATGATGAAGCAGCCACCTAGGATTGGGTTGAGGTTGCTTCCCTGAAGAACCCCTGCAATAATTTTCTGGAGCTATGATGATTAGCGTAAGAGAATCATGATTATCTTCCTTTGTGAAAGATATGACTCCAACCACTGAAGCATTTTCTCTTTAACTTCAGTTTTGTTTGGGCTCTGTAGTTCTTTGCTTGGTTGAATGCTACCTTGATGTTGAGCCATACAGGAGGGCGGGTATTACAACAGCCCTGTAGAACATGAGTTTGGTGGCAGTTTTGAGGGCCTGTTCTTCAAACATTCTTTTCCTCAGGTGGCCGAAGGCTGCACTGGTGCACTGGAGGCAGTGTTGAATCTCGTCGTCAATGTCTGCTCTTGTTGATAAGAGGCTCCCGAGGTATGGGAAATGGTCCACATTGTCCAGGGCCACACGTGGATCTTGATGACTGGGGGCAGTGCTGTGCGGCGACGACAGGCTCGTGGAGGACCTTTGTCTTACGGATGTTTAGCGTGGACCATGTACAGTAGACACCTCAAGTCGCTGGAGAAATACCACCAACAATGCCTCCGCAAGATCCTACAAATTCCCTGGGAGGACAGACACATCAACATTAGCGTCCTCGACCAGGCCAACATCCCCAGCATTGAAGCACTGACCACACTTGATCAGCTCTGCTGGGCAGGCCACATCATTCGCATGCCTGACACGAGACTCCCAAAGCAGGCGCTCTACTCGGAACTCTTTCATGGCAAACAAGCCAAAGGTGGGCAGAGGAAACGTTACAAGGACACCCTCAAAGCCTCCCTGAAAAAGTGCAACATTCCCACTGACACCTGGGAGTCCCTGGCCAAAGACCACCCTAAGTGGAGGAAGTGCATCCGGGAGGGCGTTGAGCATCTCGAGTCTCATCGCCGAGAGCATGCTAAAATCAAGCGCAGGCAGCGGAAAGAGCGTGCAGCAAACCTGTCCCACCCACCCTTTCCCTCAACGACTGTCTTTTCCACCTGTGACAGGGACTGTGGTTCTCATATTGGACTGTTCAGCCACCTAAGGATTTATTTTAAGAGTGGAAGCAAGTCTTCCTCGATTCCGAGGGACTGCCTGTGTTGATGATGGATGTTGAGGGCAGCTGCTCTCATCTCTCTTCTGGTATTCAACTCTTGTATTCATATCCAGATTAAAGCTGTGATGAGAACTAGAGCTGAGTAGCTGCAAGTGTCATAGCTCAGCTGGAACAGCTTGATTAGGGAACTAGCTAGCTCTGGTGCACAGATTTTCAGCATCACAACTGGGATGTTATCAGGGTCATAGCCTTCACTGTGATCGGTGCACTCAGCTGCTTCTTAACGTCACATGGAATGAACCAAATTGACAGGACACTGGCACTTATGATTGTGTGGACCTCAAGAGGAAGCTGAGTCGGATCGTTCACTTGGCATGTTTTGACTGAACATATTTGCAAATACTTCAGCATTGTCTTTTACACTCACATACTAGGCTCCACCATAGTTGAGAAAGGGGATGTTTGCAAAGCCTCCTCCTCCTGTAATTTGACTAGTTATCCACCAGCATTCTCAACTGCATGTGATAGAGCTACACAACATTGGTCTGATCTCTTGGTTCTATAGCCTTACCACACCCCATCAAGATTGACGGTGTTTAGCTCCATCTATAGCATAATGCTTTTAATCTTTAGCATGCAGGTAGCTATGTTGTGGTTTCATTAGATTGATGCCCCATTCTAAGGTATACCTGGTGCTGCCACTGGCATGCACTTCTATTCTTCCATTTGAACCAGGCTTGGTCTCCTGATTAGGCGCTAATGGATGTGAGAGAGAGAGAGGTGCCAGGCCAGGAAGTTAAAGAATATGGTGGTATACAAGTCCATGGTGGATGAGGGTCAATAACATCTAATGAATGCCCAGTTTTGGGTTGTTTGATCTGTCCTGAGCCTATCCCAGTTAGCATGATGGTGATGCCACACTACACTATTATTTTTTCACGCGTACCAGGATTTATTTTTCTTTTCACTTTGTTATTTCCTTTTATCTCTATATCACTTCCTCCTTCTCGTTTATATTTTTGATATATGCTGATTGTTTTTTGAGACCTATTTATTAAAACAGTCTTGGCATAAAAAAAATTAAATGGCCCAGAATTTGCAATCACTGTTATTACCCCTTTGAAACTGACCGCAACTTTAGGATTTAGAGTATGCGCACGCTAACGCAGAAATCCTGAAGTAATGGTCAGTAATGCACTGCTCCGACACTGGCTGAACTGCGGCCATCCCCTTCCCCTGCACCCCCCGCCCCACCACCACCCCCCCGGCAATAAGTATAATCAGGGAAATCAGTGAAAATGTCGAAAACTTAAGCTTTTCTGTGGTAATATCACTGTTAAATACCCCATTAAAAGTTAGACCTCGTTGGATTAGGTGTAACTGGGGTTTTAACAGCGTATTGACTGCTAAACAAATGTTATGGTCCTGAAAAACTCATTTTTAATTTTGTGGAGTATCAAATTTCTCCATTATAATAAAAATAAAAATTTTTAAGACATTTTAAAAAATGTATATTTTTGTTCATATTTATTTCAGGATCATCTTTTCCCCATGTGAGAGCCCTAATCTTTGTTTTTCTCTCTGTAACATTTTTAAAAAGTCAGAATAAAAGGAGCATCTTCACTTCCTGGTTCCCAGTCTGTGAGAATTCAGCATTGTGATTTGGCTGCTTGGACAGCTTGTTGATGTCACAGCAGCTCGTACCAAGGGATTCCCACTACACTGTATTGATCTCACCTGCATGTCGAAAAAGCCAAATTTCTTGCCACAGAGACACAAAATCTTTGTGGGCAGCTTTCTTCAGGGCCAGCGGCGAATACACAATTCACATTTAAGATGGGAGGGCATGTGTTTTTATTTACCTTGATGTAGGAAGTAAACTTTGTATTGCTGTGATAACTATAAGAACAATAAACACCTTTGCATCGCCGCTGTCCGCAAATTACGGGCCAATATATTTGAAAAGACACTTCTTGTCTTCTGAATAACACTGAGGCAAATAAATAACAACACTGTCCCCCAAAAGCTATGGAACCTAAAATAAAAAGCTCCATGTTACACCACACCAAGCTGCAAAAAAAATACACAATTCATCATTCAAGAGGGGAAGGCATTTGTTTCTATTTACCTTGATGTAGGAAGTAAACTTTGTATTGCTGTGATAAATATAAGAACAATAAAAGCACACACCAGATTTGACTTGAAAACTTCATCTCGCATCTGTGAATACTGGAAGAAAGAAGCACAAAACATTAACAGACTATGTGTTGCAGATTCCACAATGATTTATCTGTCTCTATGGGGGTTCTGGGAAATTAGCAAGATTATGCCTACCAGAAGGATGAGCTGTGTCAATTTTAAAAAAAAACAATACTAAATTTCTAAAGGTATTGTCAGGGTTACTTCACAGGGAGTTTAAAAAAAATGATTTGATAAATAACTAAATCCAATGGATGAGCTATTAAAATAACCAGTCTTGATTAACACATTAAATTATCTTTGTCTTTTGATTATCTTTCCTTTCACAGTTTAATCATGTCTCTATTCATTGTATTAACCATTTTTAAACTTTTTTGTGTGAAAGGTATACAATAATAGAAATGTTTACTTTTCAAATTTCAAATGTTGTGATTGCATCTTTTTCCCTTAAAGCTTTTCTTTGTTTCCACTTAAAGTGTCCTTTTTGCTAATGCTGCCAAAATGTGCATTTGTGGCCCAGCTACCTTTTCCTCCAGGCTGGAGTCTTTAAACATCAGTGAGAAAGGCTTGATATGCTCTCTTCTTAATTTATCCCCACTCCTTAAGTCGATGGTATGTTCTATTCGCTTGTTAATTTCCTCAGGCCCAGACTGGACATGCAAAGCTTGTGCAAGGTGGTTTGGAAGCAGATTTATTGAATTTCTTGTTAGGGCAGCCAGAGTCTAGGGAAAGCACATGCAAACAGAATAAACCCCGCTAGACCTCTGTTCAATTGCATTAGAGTGAATAGTTAAAGGACATGTGACAAGGTGGGGATTATGTGTTACTGAATCAAGAAGATAAATTTATATATTTTTAAAATTTCTTTTACTCTCAGTTCCTTGTTCTACAGGTACTGCATCCTCAATATTTTGGACTAATACCTCTCATAGCATGTCTGCAATTTATCCACCAAACCACAGAAGCACCATACAATGAGTCAAAGCTGCCATCATGAAATTTTAATATTTCAGAGCTGCGGTAAGCTTTTGATGTAAAACTTTAAATTAGAAAATCCTGCAATTTTTTAGGTTTTCTCCTTCCCTCTCCAAGATAAGTATGAGCCTAGAAATAATATTTGGAATTATTAGCAGGCAAATGTTTCCCCGAGAAGGGAGTAGAAGCAAGATGTTCCTCTGCCTGCTGTTAATAGAGACATTAACCATGTAAA
The DNA here is from genome assembly GCF_044704955.1 of Pristiophorus japonicus. Lineage (NCBI taxonomy): Eukaryota > Metazoa > Chordata > Chondrichthyes > Pristiophoridae > Pristiophorus > Pristiophorus japonicus. Next base: position 436,837,792 of record NC_091977.1, on the reverse strand, counting down.
TTAATGGATTAATAAAATGGTGGACATAGAAATGTTATACTATCACTTTAAGTGTTTGTTAATACTGTGTACTAATTTTAATAACCTATATATTTCTCTAATTTTATTTCCCAATATTTATTAACAAAAATCATTTTTGCTGAACTTTAATGGTGGAACAATTAATGTAATTTTGAAATCGAAAATACTCTATCATAACTTAAAAGGATTCAAGGTTAAAAGATCAAGTACTAAAGGGGGTGGGGTGATTATATAGTCCTATCTTTGTATAAGTAAAAATAAGATAAAAAGGAGAAAATCCTTTTTATATGTTTAAAAAAATTATAATTTATTTTGATGCAAATCGCATATATATCAATCAGACTGATGAAACTTATTTTATATAGCTTACTACCTCAAGAAGGCAGTGATTGAAACACACTATAGAATATTTTAATATTATCTGTTTGAAATCCGTGTTGTTCTATATATTTATAGCAGCTGAAATTGGTCTTCGGTGAAAGCACAAAACAGTCAATAGCCAATCGGCAGACCGTTTAACGTTGCCTTCGATTTTTTTTTCCACTGATTTGATTTATTTTATTTTTCCCATCATCATTTGCAAAAAAAAAGCAAACAGCCAGAAAGTGCCTTCATATTTCCAGATTAGAAAAGGGAAATGAATGCTTCATGGTCAGTTTCCCTTCCTTTCCTGGCCCACCATCCTTAAAATGAACCAGGCAATATTAGGCATACTTCTCTTCCCACTCCAGGAGAATCCCGTGCTTTGTGATGATATATTAATATAAAATTTAAATATTTTAATTCATTACTCTTAATTTTTAAGTTAATGTGAAGCCTACTTTTTGACTGGTCCAGAACAGTGGTTTTAATTTATTCATATCAATAAGGCTAAATGGTTAATATTCCATATTTTCCCAGCAAGGAGTTAATACTTTGGTAATCTAAAGCCATCAGCCATGACCTCAATGAAGTAACATGGAAAGCAAATATAACTAAAGGTATTGACAATTTTTCTTATTTTAGATATAATTTTGCTTAATTCATGATTAAGAGGATAAAAACAGACATACACTCACCAACAGTTTAGATTACTAAGTGGAAAACCTTGTCAAATGACCTTTAAGCATGTTACAATGCTTAGCAAACGTGCACTTTACAAACTCAGTCATGTTTTCAAACCGTTATTTATGAAACGTACTCTAAAGGTTGAAGCTGCAATATCCCTTTTCGTAGGTTTGTACAATTGATTTGTTGTTTAAATGATCTACAGCACCTGGGAAAGATGGACTACCATGATCTATAGTATATACAAATGTTGTGGTCATCTCTAGAGGTTGACAGATCAGAACATAATAATTTCATCTCTAGGCCTTGTGTTTGATTCCAGTTTGATGGAGGTTATCGACAGTATGGTCCCTCTGACTGCTGTGGGCAATCAGGAAATTAGTCTAAATTGAGGCCTCAGTGGATAAAAACCCACAGCATAGAAATGGTTTTAAATCTGGAATTGATTTACACTGATCTAGCAATATTATTCAGAAGCTATAAAAACAGAAAGAGTATGAGAATGGAAATGTGACACTGCTGAAGCAAACGACTTATTGAAGTTGGGATTGAGGCATATTATTAGAGGGAAGGAGGAAGCTAAGTAGCCATTTAGCCTATGACATAGCAGACCGTGCAATATGATGTTTAATTCCCGAGCACTGCATTGGGGAGCACATATTAAAAAGATAATTAAAGCAACAGAAAACTTACCAAAGTGGAACAAAGCTCCAGTAGTGAAGTCATTCCTTTTATTAACTTACTCGCGTTGCTCCCCATTTGATTATTGTGAATGTTTCTCAGCTGGCTCTTATCCTTCTGATAGATGCATTGTGTGACCACTTATTTAGGTTACCTGCATTTCTAGGATTTTGTTTTCCTGCTACGGACTATGGTTAAGTGACACAACAGTTCCTGTGTAAAGTTAGAACGACATCACTTTAATTACTTAAATAAGAATAAATCCATGGGGCAGGGATTCCACAGGAGATAGAAGTGTTATAAAATGCCAATAGCGGGCAATTCAGGGTTCATAAGTCAAGGGTGATTTACCGTGCTGTCATTATATTTCAAGAAAGTCAAACCCAAGTCTGTAAGATGAAAGGAAAATATGATCTGGCAGCCTGTGTTTTAACTATTTTAAAAGGTTTATTTTTAATAAACAGAAAGAACTAGAATAATAAGTTCATGTTAGTATGGAGAACTGTGACCGGAGGTGTACTAAATAGCTGAGAAATATTCACAGCAATTATAAAGGAGAGAACTACTTCACCCAGGAGTTTAAGTTCCATTTTTTTCAAAAAAGGTATGAGCACAATTGTCTAAGTAATCAAATAAGAGTTTTATATAGTGATACTCGTAAACCACAAACGGCAACAAAATGAGATAATGCAGTTGCTTACTTAAAAAACTTTTTGAAAAGAAATATAATGCCTAATAATAACTCTGAACTTAAAATTTGGAGAGGATACAATTATGTCAGTTATAACTAATATATGTTATATATTTGTTTTACTCTCCACAGATGCTGCCCGACCCGCTGAGATTTCCAGCATTTTCTGTTTTTATTTCAGATTCCGGCATCCACAGTATTTTGCTTTTGTAATATATAATGTTGTTCCTTGAAGACAAACCTTTAAACATGCATCACTAGATGGCTATTCTAACTGTTGTAATAACTGATTGCAGAGTTGAACATCAGGTACTATCAAATAGCAATAATTAACTCAAAGGCATGCCGATTTTAGAAACAATGCAGATGTTTCACTCATTGTTATGTAATAACACATGATCATTAAATGATTATTGACCAATTATATCTACTGAAAATGTTGCATGCATGGTTACATATTATAAATGCAGGAGCTTGCTTATTGAGCCCTATCCCTTCAGTGCTAGACAGTCACACCCACACTATCTAGGCTCATTGACAGAGCCCAGCATGCAGATACTTGTATCTCCACAAGCACTATTGTCATTGCTTTTTGATCAAGCCACCATGAGCAATATGGTAAGAGGTTCTAATCCCTCATCAATTTTCTCTTTCTTTCCTCCCTTATTCTCACATGAAGCAGCCATTATTAGAAAATTGTTCTTCCCCCTCAGAAGAAGACCACATAACATCGCTCTTTAATGCAAATTTTGATATCACACATAATGACTATTTCTCCCACAGTACTAAAACTAGTTAGCACTGTACTTATTTCATCATTCTGTAACACACTTCTTTGGTCATCTGTAAAGACAGCCCTACAGCAAGGTTATATTATATATGATTATGGGTATCCTTCCAAAATGTCAAAACCAGTTTTTTTCTCTCTTTACTGATCTGTGTATTTACAGTATTTTCTATTTTTATTTCAGATGTCTAACATTTTCAGCTTTTGTTCTTATTTTATCATATCTTGATATTTTCAGATTACAAATGGGAAATTAATGTTAATTTTAATGAATTTACCCTGGGTCCAATAATCAAATCATTATTAGAATAGCCTTCAGAAAGAGTATCCCAGGATAGAACAATAAAAGGCTCTTATCCTTTGATTCCACGTATCGAAGACAATTCTCTTTTGACCAGCTTATGGCATACTGACAGTATAATCGACTTGATTACATGCAGATAAAGGAATGAAGCTCAGTGTAATAACAAAACAACCACCAATTGCAATTTTCAGCAAAAGGGTTAAATCATTTTTTACCCCTCTTTCCTGGTTTGCACAACCAACTGTCACTGAAAGACATTTCTGTGAAACGATCTGGCAGATAAGACAGGGCACTATCAGTAATTGCTAAAACCTTTTATCCCACCACCACCTGGGTCCCTGAGATTCTACAATGCTGAAGCTTGCTGCAGAATTTAATGTTTGCTGCAGAAATAATGCGCTGTTTTGGATCAGACAGAAAAGACAAATCTGAAAAATGAACATGCTTCCAACTTTTTCTGTCCAAATTCAAAGTGTTAACTTGGCACAGTGGGTAGCACTTTCATTTTTGAATCAGACAGAAGCAGGATAGGGAGCAGGAAGAGGGGAGGGATGGAGGCGGAAGAAGAGAGGAAGGGAGGGGCAGAAGAGATGAAAAAGGAGGGGTAGGAGATGGTAAGAGGTGGAAGGGAAGTAGGGAAGGAAGTGGAGGAGGAGGAAAGAGAAGGGGAGGAGAATCGAGAGAAAGGAGGGAAGAAGGTGAGGGTGAGAGGGTGTGAGGAGGGCAGGGTGACATGGAGAAAAGGGAGGCGGGAGGGAGACAAAGAGGAAGGACGGAGAGGGAAAGTGAAATAGGGAAAGAGAAGCAGAGGAGAAAAAAGGAAAATGGGGAAGGAGTGGCTGGAGAGGGGGAGGAGATGAAATGAGAGTGGGGTGGACGAGAAGAGAAGGGGGGAAAAGAAATGTAGGTCAGGGACAGGAATGTAGATGGGGATTTAGCGGCAAACTGTCTGAGCTGAGGGGGGGGGGGTGGTGCGCCTGGTGGAAAACTACCTCTGGGGAAGGTTTTGGGCAACAAAAGAGCTTAGCAGGGAGAAGCCAGGTGATAAAGTGCTTTGGGGTACAGATGTCAAACAGAAAATTGCTATGGGGGAAGAGAAGAACTGAAAAGATCCTGAATGAGGATTGGATAGTGCTGGGGAGTTTGTACCATGTAGAATAATACCTGAACAGCAAAGGTGGCGGGGTCAGTGGAATATTCTTAACCATTTCTAATTGTTACAGTGCTTTATATTTCCTATTCCTATCATTCATTTGTCTGATTTCTTGCTCTTCCTGTCATTGTCCTGTGTTACTTTCAAAATCTGGCTAGTTTATCATCCATGGAATTGCTCATACGCAAAATGGACAGGTTTTGTAATAACAGATCTGATATAAATTAATTCAAGCAAACACAAATTCCAATATTATTGTAGTTAAGAACTCATAATGGGCCAGACTTTCCACATTGAAAAATAGCTCAATTTTTTGGCATTATTTCCGATTAACGGATGTTTTTTTAGGCTGAAATAACGCCAAATAATAAGGCCTAAGTTTCGCCAAAATATTTTTACATTTTGCCGTAGCCTTAAAATATCTCTGTTTTTAAGGACGGAGCTAAATTTTTTCACCTTAAAAATAACGCTTGTTCTGCACATGCCCAACACTCGGTGCATTTAGGTTTCCAGGGTATCGTTATTCAATGAAACGCGAGACACAATTGCAAATCGGCGAGTTTCTTCACAAAAAGATGGGGCTCTCGGCAATCTTAGCATATCCTTGAATTACATTTTCTGTTTGCATTTTGCCCCAGCTCCTCAAACTAATATCAGCTATAGTAACCTGAATTAAACAGGAGGGATTTGTTCACAAAACCCTGAGTTGGAAGGATTCCCACTGACCCGATTATGGATGGCAGAGATTTCGGTCACCACCAAACTGTTCACATCCCGTCTCGGAAATTTCAATTGTGTTTTACTATTTCTAAATGACCTTTGTGTATTGGTTATACCTTTTGAATTAATTTATAATGCAGTTATAATGGTTGACCAACGGATCAATTAATAATCGGATACAGGATACGATTCATCGTCATCATCATCATCATCATTTTAGGCAGTCCCTCAGAATCGAGGAAGACTTGCTTCCACTCCTGAAGTGAGTTCTTTGGTGGCTGAACAGTTCAATACAAGAGCCACAGACTCTTTCACAGGTGGGACAGATAGTCGTTGAGGGAAGGAGTGGGTGGGACTCATTTGCCACACGTCCCTTCCGCTGCCTGCGCTTGATTTCTTCATGCTCTTGGCATTGAGACTCAAGGTGCTCAGCGCCCTTTCGGATGCACTTCCTCCATTTAGGGCAGTCTTCGGCCAGGGACTCCCAGGTATCAGTGGGGATGTCGCACCTTATCAGGGAGGCTTTGAGGGTGTCCTTATAGCGTTTCCGCTGCCCACCTTTGGCTCATTTGCCGTGAAGGAGTTCCAAGTAGAGCGCTTACTTTGGGAGTCTTGTGTCTGGCATGCAAACTATGTGGCCTGCCCAGCGGAGCTGATCAAGTGTGGTCAGTGCTTCAATGCTGGGGATGTTGGCCTGGACGAGGACGCTGATGTTGGTGCGCCTGTCCTCCCAGGGGATTTGTAGGATCTTGCGGAGACATCGTTGGTGATATTTCTCCAGCAACTTGAGGTGTCTGCTGTACGTGGTCTATATCTCTGAGCCATACAGGAGGGCAGGTATTACCACAGCCCTGTAGACCGTGAGCTTGGTGCAGTTTTGAGGGCCTGGTCTTCAAACACTCTTTTCCTCAGGTGGCCGAAGGCTGCACTGGCGCACTGGAGGCGGTGTTGGATCTCGTCGTCGATGCCTACTCTTGTTGATAGAAGGCTCCCGAGGTATGGGAAGTGGTCCACGGTGTCCAGGGCCTCAGTGAGACACCAACATTGCACAAGGTAGAAAAAGCCATAGGACAGATAGCTTAAAAACAACAAGGTTACGGGTGCGGACGGAATCCCTGCTGAGGCATTGAAGTATGGTGGAGAGGCACAGCTGGTGCGAATACATGACCTCATCTCTCTCATCTTGAGGGAGGAGAGCATGCCGGGAGAGCTCAGAGATGCAGTGATCGTGACCGTGTTTAAAAAAGGGGACAAGTCCGACTGCGGCAACACAGAGGAATCTCCCTGCTGTCAGCCACTGGGAAAGTCGTCGCTAGAGTCCTCCTCAACCATCTTCTTCCCATGGCCGAGGAGCTCCTCTCGGAGTCACAGTGCGGATTTCGTCCCCTACGGGGCACAATGGACATGATTTCTGCAGCGCGACAGTTACAGGAAAAATGCAGGGAGCAGTGCCAGCTCTTATACATGGCCTTCTTTGACCTTACAAAGGCCTTTGACACTGTCACGATTAACCGACTGCTGGATATACGTTTGGAGGAAATGCTGTAAACATTTTTAAGTAGTTTTTTAATAAAACATAGGTTTTGTTCCCTCCAAAAGCTTTAACTTTTAGTTCCATTTCCCAAGATGGCGCCGTTATTGCTGATTTCGATCAGTCTCGACCAAGCTTTTTCAAATCGGTATTTAGCACTGTCCTTAAAAATATCCTTATTGGGGAAACTCGCAAAAACGGCATTATCATTGGGTTTGACCCCGAGTGACATCATAAAAACGCTTCTTAAAAAAAATCGGCCCTTATTTTTTAAGGATGCCGTTACACCACTAGCGAAACTAACAAAATGGCCTTAAATTTATTTAGCGCCAAAAAAAAAGCTCCATAAATCAATTGTTACAGTGGTGAATTTCTAGCCCCTGAATTTATAATGTATTTAATAAATGGATATTTAAATATGGGGAGTTATTTCTTATCTATTACTAAATCAGGTCTCCAGTCGTCCTGGTTAACCCTGGATAAAGGCCTAGCTCTGTCGAGCCTGTGTGGTGGCTGATGTGCAACGGTCACCACACATTAAAAAAATCCACGCACAGGCATCTTCCACCCTCTCAATTGGAGTTCAGGACTGGAACATCGGGTCCTTCATTGAAACATCTGTGAACTCTTGTGGAAGCAAGTCATCCTCGTTCGAGGGACCGCTTATGATGATTATTAAATTAAATGTAATAAGTAATTTAATTATTAAATGTAGACATTAATTTAATTATGAAATTAAGTGATTTATATTAATGAAATAATTACTTCAATAAATTATTACATTTAGTAAGTCATTTAATTATAAAATGGAATGAGTACCTTAGTTATAAAATGGCATTAATTCCTTCCCCTGCCTTGCCTCCTCTGACATCATGGGCCATGTTTGGGGTTGATGATTGCTCTGCCCCAGGTAGGCCTCGAAAGAAACTCACAGCCGGGTCTGAGAACTAGAGTACTTCAGATCCAATTTCCATGACGCCATGTTGAACCCCTGATGAACTTATGTCAAGACTCACCACAGATCCTGTGGAAATTCATGGTGTTATTATCTAGGATAGCCATGAAGAATAGCCACTTGTGTGGGTACAGGACGGCAAGTAGTGCCAAGAGAAGATGGAACCCGAGCTGAGCAAGGAGCTAACCCCTTTCAGAGAGGGGGAGGAACAGAACTGACAGAAAAAGAGATGAAAGGAAAAAGAGGTGACTTGTTTGAGGACATTTAAAGGAATTGATCCTAGATTACAAAGGTATCATAGACATAGAAACATAGAAACATAGAAAATAGATACAGGAGTAGGCCATTCAGCCCACCATTCAATATGATCATGGGTGATCATGTAACTTCAGTACCCCATTCCTGCTTTCTCTCCATACCCCTTGATCCCTTTAGCTGTAAGGGCCACATCTAACTCCCTTTTGAATATATCTAACACACCACATCCACTGGTTCTCCCTTGTCCACTCTACTAGTTACATCCTCAAAAAATTCTAGAAGATTTGTCAAGCATGATTTCCTTTTCATAAATCTATGCTGACTTGGACCAATCCTGTCACTGCTTTCCAAATGCGCTGCTATTACATCATTAATTATTGATTCCAACATTTTCCCCACTACTGATGTCAGGCTAATCGGTCTATAATTCCCTGTTTTCTCTCTCCCTCCTTTTTTAAAAAGTGGTGTTACATTAGCTACCCTCCAATCCATAGGAACTGATCCAGAGTCGATAAACTGTTGGAAAATGACCACCAATGCATCCACTATTTCTAGGGCCACTTCCTTAAGTACTCTGGGATACAGACTATCAGGCCCTGGGGATTTATCAACCTTCAATCCCATCAATTTCCCTAGCACAATTTCCTCACTAATAAGGATTTCCTTCAGTTCCTCCTTCTCGCTAGACTCTTGGTTCCCTAGTATTTCCAGAAAGCTATTTGTGTCTTCCTTAGTGAAGACAGAACCAAAGTATTTGGTCAATTGGTCTGCCATTGCATTGTTCCCCATTATAAATTCACCTGATTCTGACTGCAAGGGAACCTACATTTGTCTTCACTAATCTTTTTCTCTTCACGTATCTATAGAAGCTTTTGCAGTCTGTGGCTCTCTATTTCTTCTAATCCTTCTCAACCTGTCTGTCAACTTTTACATTATTGACCACTCTATGGGCTAGAACCTGCAATTTTTTTGCATGCTTAACGCCCACTTAACACCCATTTTACCGCTGAAATGACTTATGACGCCCAGATATCGCCCATTTAGCCACAAAATGGAAACTGATGCCCATTTTTAGGAAACGTAGTGCCGAGCGCTACTTTCCCTATGTGCTTAACGCTGGGAAAAAATCTTTTGGGCAGAATCATCAGAATGGGCTAAATCAACGCCCATAATATCGCCCAGCGTTAATTTCCGCAGAGAATTAACGCCGAGATTCAATATTAACGCCCATCCACTTTTTTTTGTCGTGAAGAGCATATTTACCAAAACCAACAGCCAGCAGATCGCCTAGCATCACTTTCACCGCCTCACACACATATCGCCCACAATATCACTTGTCCAAAAAAAACGCCCCAAAAAGTGGAACTTTTCTGAACGAACGCCAGCGGTGTGGCTGGCATTTTTAAAATCCCACTCTTACGTGAGGAGCTGATAACTGAATGATTTGCCTGAAAGAGCGTTGATGTGAGTGACAATGCTGACACATTGCTGTGTGTGTGCAGCTCAGACATCAATGGTGCCCATCAGCTTGGTGCTAGTTAAAGTTTATGTTGATTGATGTTAAGTTGTATTTAACCCTTTCATGTTAAAGAAGCACCAGTGTGTAATGATGCAGCTATCTGAGACAATGTGCAACAAGGTTATGTCCAATAACAAAAATTTTATAAGAACATTGGTCTGAAATCATAAGCATCACAGGCAATAACATCCAGCCCCCGCCCACACCCCACTTTTTCCACCATTGACATAAATCACATGTTCAACATGTCCAGCAACACAGAATACAAAGGCAAAGCAGGAGCATGGTCCCCAGCCCCCATACATTGCAACAAATTGCATACACCCAGATGGAGATATAACACAGCCATCACCTGCGGACATGCACCTCACTTTCCTTCCCCCCTCCCCTTCTTCTCCCCACCTCTACCCCTTCCTCTCTTCCCTCCATGGCGCCTGGCCGAGAAGCTCCTCAGGCAGTGCCTCATTGGGGGGGATGAAGGCAGATGCGTTCATTGGACAGGATGGGAGCGGGGGGTGCCGAGGGGGCAACATTCTCTGATGCAGAAGCAGGATCTTGGTCCTTGCTCTCATCTGTCGTTCGCAGTGGTGTTGCGGAACCTAGGGGTGGAGTGCCGCGCTCGGGGACCACTGGGAGGCCTGTAGCAGCAGTGTTCCTGGCTATCGCATCCAGGAACTCCGCCATCGCAGAATGTACTTGGTCATGGTGCCGGAGATGATGGCCAGCTGTTGGGATATCCCCCGAATGCTTCGATAAGCTGGTCACCAATGTCTGCAGTCGTCCTGTCATGTGGCGCTCGTGGAACAGACCTGCCGCATCCACGGGACCTCTGCGAGGTCAGCGCCGTCCTGGGGGCAAATGGGGTGCCCTGTGGTGAGGTGCTTGGGCCCGGTACCTCCAGAGTGGAGGCGGGAATAACCGGAGGGCCACTAGATTGCCTTGGGGTGGAATGGCTTCTGGAGCGTGGTGATGCAGGTTCCTCGAAGTCCGCGCTCTCATCCGTGGAGAACAGACCCAGCGGATTGATGGGTGAGAATCGGACCTCCTCAGCACCAGATGTAGTAGGATCATTCGCTGACTCCTGCCCCACGCCCCCACCTTCTGGCCTCTGGTGGTCTTGCCTTGGGACGTGCTGCTGGCTGAGCTGCAAATTATTAGAGGAGAAGGCGGTGCTTGGGTGACAAGGTGAGTCCAGCGTTACACATAGCAGATGCACGATAAAAGCATCACCACTATCAAAATCATCACAGACATCACATTTCATGACCATCAACACATTTGCATTCCAATGATTTTCATTAGGCCATCATTATTTATAATGACAATTTTAGAAATCATCTATCATATATGAGTGGGTGTGGCATCTATTGACTTTACATCACGCAATGGTGTAAGCTTTACTCAAGTGGCATCACTTCAGAGTCTGCAGATGCGTCCGTGGCTGTCCGAAGGTGCTTCCCCACGAGTGCTAGCACTCTCTCCTCCATCTCTGTGATGTCGTTGAGGACTGGTGGCCCCCCCACCCGTTCGCCTCTGCACGGACCTCATCGTCGATAGCTTCTTCTGTAAAAGGTGACAGGACGACATGGCATGAGATCATTGCGTGATATCATTGCTTGGTACTGTCACAGACACAGACATAACACATAACTGACAGATGTAATCATGATTATTATGATAATTATCATTCTTTACCTAAATACGTGCACCGTGACTGCAGGCTTTGAGTAAAACATTCCCTGTAAAAGTGAAAAACCTCACATCTGATGATAGTTACTCATGGCTGTTACAAACCACATTATATAAATACATAAGTACATGTAAATCAATGTAATACTTACTCTTGCGGATCCCACAAGATCGTTCCATCGTTTGCGGCATTGGTTGCCTTCACGCACCTCGTTGGTCGCCGACGAGACCACCTCTGCTATCTCGGCCCATTCTTCTGGTGTGCCTTTGGGCTGGGCTTCCCACGCCCTCCCTGTGTCAAATCACCCCAGAATTACCTCCTGCAGGAGGGAGGCATTTGCCTCATCCTTGAACCTCCTGGCTCTTTTGCGCCCTCCAATGTGCTCCTCTCCCACCTCACTGCTCTCTCCAGCGTCAGTCTCCACAGCGTGCTGTGATGCCTCCTCCTCTCTCTCCATTATAGGCCAAATTCGATCAAATATGTGGCTGTTAACAGCTACTTTTTGTTTGCCGACTTGCTGTAAAGCTCTAAAGTCTCCCTCCTTCCTCCCAAAGCAGCCACACCACACCCAGACACGCCTTCAGTCCCTCTGAGCTCCCTCTCTCTCTGCCTCCTCTTCTGCACATGTCATGATGACCCTTGACCTCCAAAATTGCGGGAATCAAGCGTTGCCATGCCGTTGCTAAGGACGGCCACACTTTACGGCAGGAAGTCAAAAAAATGTAACGCTACCGCCCATGAGATATCATTCATGGTAACGCCCATTTTCAAAAGTGGAGACTAGGTGGTTTGAAAATGGGCGAGAATCCGGCGATCTGAAAACCCTTTTTTACTGCCCACGCCGGAAATATCGCCTATTGCGATAACCACAAAAGTGGAGGTTCTAGCCCTATATCTTTACCTAGACCTCGCCACCATAAGTAACTGCGTACAAAATGCTTGGTCAAGCACATTCCCAGGTGCTGGTCATGGAGCTCTCCTAATAATTTGGACCTGAATTTATTTGATATAACCACTCTTGCACCCGACATGATACAATCTTTAGCAACTGATAATTCATTTTTACGAATGAAGAATGGCTGAATATCTTTGTCTGTTACCTGGTTTGGCCAGCAATTTGCAATATAGTCATACACCTTTGTCATAACTGGGTCACGTTTGGTTGCTCTACCAATCTCTTCAGCTGTGACTGGCAGTTCATCAATGTATGAAAAATAGAACACTTCTTCCCTATTGGGTGTAACTTGTGATGGGGAAGGCAATCTAGACATTGCATCAGCATTACTGTGATCAACTGATCGTCTGTATTCAATATCATATATATCTGCTGACAAAATCAAAGCCCATCTCTGCATTCGGGCTGCAGCTAATGTTGGAACTGGGGACTTTGGATGGAGGATTGCTGTCAGGGGCTTATGGTCCGTAATATGATGGTAAAATTACGACCATACAAGTATTTAAGGAACTTCTTGACCCCAAAAATTAATGCCAAAGCTACCCTTTCAATTGGCACATAACTATACTCACTGGCACTGAGAACGCGTGAAGCAAAAGCAATTGGCCTCTCCTTCCCACTATGTAGTACATGAGAGATCACTGTGCCAACTCCATATGGAGAGGCATCACATGCTAGCTTGATTTCCTTTGATACGTCATAGTCACTAACATGGTGCTCTATACCAATTTGCTTTTACACTCCTTGAATGCTGACCACTTCCAATGGACCTGTTTTTTCAATAGTTCATTCAGTGGATGTAATACTGTAGCCAAATTTGGTAGGAACTTCCCACAATATTTCAAAAGACCTAAAAATGATCGAAGTTCAGTGACATTCTTGGGAGTGGGTGCATTCCTGATTGCATCCAGCTTTTCCTTGGTTGGATGTAAACCATCTTTGTCTACTCTGTACCCTAAGTACTCCATGGAGTTTTGAAATAACTCACACTTGCGAGCAGACACTCGTATTCTGTGCATCTCTAACCGTTTGAGGACTTCATTCAACATATGGTTATGAATTTGCCTATTTGGTGCTGAAAGTATGTCATCCAAATAACATACTACCCCTTCAATACCTTGCAAAATCTGGTTCATCACCCCTTGGAATATGGCAGGGGCGGAAGACACTCCAAATGGTAGCCTATTAAAGTGATAGAGGCCTAGATGAGTATTTATAGTCAAGCATGATTTGGACTCCTCATCTGGTTTAAAGCTGTAAGTCGGCATTCATAAGATCCAACTTTGAGAAGATCTGACCACCTGTCAGTGTTGTGAACAAATCTTCTACATTTGGCAATGTATTGAGGAGATTACCCTCTAGAACCTGGTTTACGGTTACTTTATAATCACCACACAATCTTACCTTACCATTGAACTTAGGTACAACAACAATGGGTATAGCCCAATTACATAGATCTATTTTAGAATTAATGTTCTCTGTCTCTAGTCATTTGAGTTTTTGCTCAACTTTCTCCTTGAGTGCATAAGATACAGAATGTGGCTTGTAGTAAACCGATCTAAAATTCTTCAGTACCCTGACACTCACCTTGAAGCCTTGGATCGGACTGCCTGTTTTGCAGAACACCGTCGGATAATTCTTGATGACATCCTCCTTTGATGCAAATCTCGTTTCAACACATAAAATCTCACTACAATCCAGCTTCAGTGATCCCAATCAATTTCTTTCTAGTAAGGCAGGCTTGTCTCCTGCCACTACTCATAGAGGCAAGCTCTGAAATTGATCTTTGTATTTCACCAGTACAGTGATACGACCTACCACAGGAATGTTCTATCCCGAGTAGCCTCGCAGCTCTATCTTGGATTTCTCCAATGGGAAATCATGCAATTTGTCGAGGTATAGCGACTCCGGTACTATAGTCACGGATGCACCAGTGTCGATTTCCATGGGTATCTTGGTTCCTGCAACATCTATGTGGATTATGATACTTTTCGAATTGCTGTTAGTTAACCTCGTGCTCCTGATGATGTGTAGCTTTAAGACCTCCTCGTCCTGTTGTATTTCTTCCATGCTATGTAGTCTCTGAGGATTTCTACTTATAGCTTTGAAAGCTGGTTTACCCTTCAGTCGGCATGCATTTGCAAGATACCCAGTTTTTCTGCAGATGAAACACTCTACCTTCACATATGGACAACTTTGAGCAATGTGTTGTCCCAGGCACTGATAGCAGGATTTCAATGCTCTGTTACTATTGCCAGTTTCTGAGACCTTGGGTCCCAACTGCCTTTTACTTTTAACCTGCAAGCGATTCACCTCGGTTGTCTGATGACTGAAAATAGTATGAAATTCTCGGGAATATTGGTCGGCCATGTTAATTGACATAGCTGTCTGACAAGCTAAATCAAAAGTCAACTTAGGAGTTGTCAATTACTTTCTTCTGATTGTTTGTGGGATGAAAAATGATGCAAAACAGTCACGCAATGGTCGGTCTTGAAAGTTTCCAAAATTACACATAATAGATAGCTTTTTTAACACTATAATGTACGCACTGATATTTTCTTCGGTTAACTGATCTCGTTTTCCGAAACGATAACTTTCAGCAAATTCCAGGAGCTCACTACTGTAGTGCTGCCTACTTGAGAGTTGGGTCCTTTGGCTTGACAGGCACAAGCAAATTTTTCAGAGTTTCAGACATCTCGGGCCCTGTTTCAGTTAAGAAAATCACCCGTTACCTTTCCAACACCACCCGGTTATGGTTTTCACCATTAGGGACTTTGATGATATTATTATTTGTGGTGAAAAACATTTCTAGCTGCTCCACATATGCTCCGAAGCTTTCACGGTCACATTGAAACTCCCCCAAGCGCCCTATTATTCCCATAGGTGCGGTGATCTGGACTCTGGCAGTTCAGACAAGTGTGCTTGTAATTTACTTTTATTTGTAGCTGTTAATCAAAACAGATAAGCTCTCAAAATCTCTCTGTCGGTTGGCTGAATCCTCCACCAACAAAAATTGCAGCTTTTTTTTCGCCGATTATCCCATTCTCATCACCATTGTTATATCTTCAGTACAACTCACAAACACACACACACAACCTTAAGATGGCAGAACACTCCGGAACTCTAGTCAAGTGACCTGTTCCCTCTTTATTTGTACACAGCACTGGCTGCAGTGACACAGTAGTCCACAGGTGGAGCTATATATATTACAGGATCCCATGAGCTTTTACTTTCGTGACCATTCTGCCATGTGGGACCTTACCAAAAACTTTGTTCAAACATATACAGTACATCAAAACCACTACCCTCATTTTGACCCTCCTTGTTACCTCCTCAATAAATTCAATCAAGTTAGATAGACACAACCTTCCCTTAACAAATCCATGTTGACTGTCCTTGATTAATCCGTGTCTTTCTAAATGAGGTCTTATCCTGTCCCTCAGAAATGTTTTCCAAAAATGTTCCCACCACCGAGATTAGGCTGACTGGCCTGTAATTAGTCAATTTATCCCTTTCTCCCTTTTTAAACAAAGGTACAATGTTAGCAATCCTCCAGTCCTCCGGCACCACACCTGCAGCCAGGGAGGATTGAAAAATGATGGTCAGAGCCTCTGCTATTTCCTCTTAGAGTTAGAAAAGAGCGCGGCTCAGAGAGGGAAAGAGAGTTTAAAAAGAGCGGGAGCTGGAGAGAAGTGGACAGTTTAAAAATAGCGCAGCCCAGAAAGGAGCGAACAGTTAAAAAGTGTGTGGCGAAAAATCAAAATCAAAGATTGACATCACAGGAGAGCAGGTAGGTGATTGGTTGGTGAGTATTACAGCTTTTATTTGCTTTCTAAGTTAGGAAGGGGGTTTAAATTAAGTGCTGAGAAACTGTAACTTGCTAGTACTTATTAAATTAATAACAGAACATATAAAATTATTAAACAATAAAACTAAAATATCGATTGAATAAAAGCTTTAATTAATTAATAAATTAACCAAGGTTAGCGATGCCACGGCAGGCGGTGTGTCGTAACTGCGGCATGCGGGAGTTGGCGGACAGCATCGTGATCCCGAGCAACCACATCTGCAGGAAGTGTCTGCAACTCGAGGAACTTCGGCTCAGAGTTGTTGAGCTGGAGTACGAGCTGCTGACACTGCGATGCATCTGGGAGGTGCAGAGCTACCTGGACACTTTGCTCCAGGAGGCAGTTGCACCCATCAGGTTAGGTAGTGGTACAGGCCTGGTTAGTGGTCAGGGACAGGTGGGTGTGACTGCAACACAGTCAGGTAAGGGGACCCCAGGTGTAGTGCTGGAGAAGCCTCGGCCTTTGCCCTTATCCAACAGGTATGAGGTTTTTGCTCCCTGTGGGGATTAGAGAAAAGCCTGCAGGATGGATGAGCAGTCAGACCGTGGCACCATGGTACAGGAGGCCATTCAAGTGGGGGAAGTGAAAGGGAATGTAGTTGTGGTAGGGGACAGTATAGTCAGAGGGATAGACAAAGTTCTCTGCAGCCTCGACCAGGAGGTCCAAAGGTTGTGTTGTCTGCCCGGTGCCAGGGTTAAAGACATCTCCTCTCAGCTGGAGAAGAACTTGGATTGGGAAGAGGAGGATCTAGTTGTCGTGGTCCATGAAGGAACCAATGACGTAGGTAGAATTTAAATGAGTTCTGCTGAAAGAGTTTGAGGAGTTGGGGTCCAAATTAAAAAGCAGAACCTCAAAGTTATTAATCTCTGGACTGTTACCTGAGCCACGCACCAATTAGTATAGGGATAAGCAGATTAGAAAGTTAAATTCGTGGCTTAAAGAGTGGTGTGGGAGGCAGTGGTTTTGCTTCATGGGGCACTGGCACCAATACTGGGGAAAGAGGAGCTGTTCTGTTGGGACGGGTTCCACTTGAATCGGGCTGAAACCAGTGTCCTGATGAATCAAATAACTAGAGCAGTAGACAGAGCTTTAAACTAATGAAGGAGGGTGGGGGGTGTTATGTATACAACCCTATGTAACCAGTATCATACCACCACCAGAGGGCGTACCTGTTGGAGTCCCAAGGGATCGCAGCATCCCTTGGGAGCACTGTATATAAGCAGGCCTCTCATGCGGTACCAGCACTCTGGAGTTAGAATAAAGGAACTACTCACGTCTACAGTTCTCAGTTACATTACTTTATTATGAACATAACAACTGGCGACGAGATAATGAACCATCACGCGAAAATGCAGAGAACTGTTGGTATCCTGGAGAAATTCTCAGAAGAGGATGATTGGGAGGCTTTCGTGGAGCGACTCAACCAATACTTTGTGGCCAACGAGCTGGATGGGAATGAGAACTCTGCCAAACGAAGGGCGATCCTCCTCACCGTCTGCAGGGCAACAATTTATGGCCTCATGAAGAATCTTCTTGCTCCGGTGAAACCAACAACCAAATCATATGAAGAATTGTGTACGCTGGTCCGGGAGCACCTAAATCCGAAGGAGAGCGTACTGATGGCAATTTATCGATTTTACACATGTCAACGGTCTGAAGGCCAGGAAGTGGCAAGCTACGTTGCCAAACTAAGGCGCCTTGCAGGAGATTGCGAATTCGATGGATTCCAGAAGCAAATGCTCAGAGATTTTTTTGTGCTTGGCATTGGCCATGAGGTTATTCTTCGCAAACTATTGACTGTTGAAACACCGAACCTGAGCAAAACCATAATGATAGCCCAGGCATTTATGTCCACCAGCGATAACACCAAACAAATTTTGCAGCATAAACATGTTTCGGCAAGTACTGTACACAAAGTAACATCGTTTTTAAGCAGGAATGCATATGGCAGAACGTACATGCCTGCAGCTGCACGACCTCAGATGACCCAGAGTCTGCCATCAAACGTTAATGCAAGGCAGTTAACAACTTGTTGGCGCTGCGGAGGTGATCATCGAGCCCATCAATGCCGCTTCCAACACTATGTGTGCAAAGGCTGTGGAACAATGGGACACCTCCAGCGAATGTGCAGACGAGCTGCAAACCCTGCAAACCATCACGTTGCAGAGGAAGATAGATCCATGGAGGATCAAACTGAACTAGAGACTTGAACCAAGGAGGCAGAAGTGTACGGGGTACACATCTTCACTGATCATGTTAAAAGTCGAACTGGACGGAATTCCAGTATCCATGGAACTGGACACGGGTGCGAGTCAGTCTATCATGAGCAAAAAGGCTTTCGACAGGCTGTGGTGCAACAAGGCACACAGGCCCAATCTTAGCCCCATTCATACCAAGCTGAGAACTTACACGAAAGAGCTGATCCCTGTAATTGGCAGCGTAGCAGTAAAAGTCTCCTATGATGGAGCAGTGCACGAACTACCACTATGGATTGTACCAGGAGATGGCCCCACACTGTTCGGCAGAAACTGGCTGGGGAAAATCCGCTGGAACTGGGATGACATCTGAGTGCTCTCGTCCGTCGATGATGCCTCATGTGTCCAGGTTCTGAGCAAGTTTCCATCGTTGTTTGAACCAGGCATCGGAAGTTTCTCGGGGGCGAAGGTGCAGATCCACTTGGTTCCCGGTACATGACCCATCCATCACAAGGCACGGGCGGTGCCATATATGATGCGAGAGAAAGTGGAGATCGAGCTGGACAGGCTGCAATGAGAAGGCATCATCGTGCCAGTGGAGTTCAATGAGTGGGCCAGTCTGATTGTTCCGGTCCTCAAGGGCGATGGCACGGTCAGAATTTGTGGGGACTATAAAGTAACGATTAACCATTTTTCGCTGCAGAACCAGTGCCCGCTACCCAAGGCAGATGATCTATTTGCGACCCTGTCAGGAGGAAAGACATTCATCCAGTTGGACCTGACCTCGGCCGACATGACGCAGGAGCTGGTGGAATCTTCGAAAGGCCTCACTTGCATCAACATGCATAAAGGTTTGTTCATCTGCAATAGATGCCCGTTTGGGATTCGATCGGCCGCGGCTATTTTTCAAAGGAACATGGAGAGTCTGCTAAAGTCGGTTCCACGCACCGTGGTTTGCCAGGACAACATATTGATCAAAGGTCGGGACACCATCGAACACTTGCAGAACCTGGAAGAGGTTCTAAGTCGGCTAGATCTTGTGGGACTCAGGTTGAAACGCTCGGTGTGTTTTCTTGGCACCAGAGGTCAAGTTCTTAGGGAGAAGAATTGCCCATTTTCAAAAGTGGAAACTAGGTGGTTTGAGAATGGGCGATAAACTGGCATTCTGAAAATCCTTTTTTAGCGCCCACGTGGAAATATCGCCCAAAAAAGTGCAGGTTCTAGCCCCATATTCTTTCAACAGTAGGAATGCCATCACCTACAAATTTCATAAGAATATAATATAAGAACATAAGAAATAGGAGCAGGAGTAGGCCACTTGGCCTCTCGAGCTTGCTCTGCCATTCAATAAGATCATGGCTGATCTGATCTTGGCTGCAACTGCACTTTCCTGCCCGCTCCCCATAACCCTTGACTCTCCTATCTTTCAAAAATCTGTCTGTCTCCACCATAAAGATACTCAATGACCCAGCCTCCGCAGCTCTCTGGGTAGAAAATTGCAAAGATTCACAACCTCTGAGAAGAAATTCCTCGTCATCTCCATTTTAAATGTGCGACCTCTTATCTGAATCTATGCCCCCCAGTTCTAGATTCCCCCACGAGTGGAAAAATCCTCTCTGCATCTACCCTGTCAAGCCCCGTCAGAATCTTATACGTTTCAATAAGACCACCTTTCATTCTTCTAAACTCCAATGAGTATAGGCCCAACCTGCTCAACTGTTCTTCATAAGGCAAACCCTTCATCTCAGGAATCAATCTAGTGAACCTTCTCTGAACTGTCTCCAATGCAAGTATATCCCTACTTAAATAAGGAGACCAGAACTGTACGCAGTTCTCCAGGTGTGGTCTCACCAACGCCCTATAAAGTTGTAGCAAGACTTCACTACCTTTATACTCCACCCCCCCTTGCAATAAAGGCCAAAATTCCATTTGCCTTCCTAATTACTTGCTGTACCTGCATGCTAACTTTCTCTGTTTCATGCACAAGGAACCCCAGATCCCTCTGTGCCGCAGCATTTTGTAGTCTCTATCCATTTAAATAATAATTTGATTTTTTATTCTTCCTACCAACGTGGATAACCTCACATTTTCCCACATTATACTCCATCTGCCAATTTTTTTCCCACTCACTTAACCTATCTATATCCTTTTCCAGGTTATTTGTGTCCTCTTCACAACTTGCTTTCCCACCTATCTTTGTATCATCAGCAAATTTGGCTACATTATACTCGGTCCCTTCATCCAAGTCATTAATATAATTTGTAAATAGTTGAGGCCCCAGCACTGATCCCTGTGGCACCCTGCTAGTTACAGTTTGCCAACCTGAAAATGGCCCATTTATCCCGACTCTCTGTTTTCTTTTAGATAGCCAATTCTCTATCCAAGCTAATATATTACCCCCAACCCCCTGAGCTCTTATCTTGTGCAGTAACGTTTTTCGTGGCACCTTATCAAATGCCTTCTGGAAATCCAAATACACTACATCTACTGTTTCCCCTTTATCCACCCTGCTCATTGCATCCTCAAAGAACTTGAGCAAATTTGTCAAACATGATTTCCTTTTCATAAAACCATGCTGACTCTGCTTGACTGTATTATGATTTTCTAAATGCCCTGCAACTACTTCCTTAATAATGGACACCAGCATTTTCCCAATGACACATGTTAGGCTAACTGGTCCATAGTTTTCTACTTTCCGTCTCCCTCCTTTCATGAATAATGCCATTACATTTGCGGTTTTCCAATCCGCTTGGACTCTTCAGAATCAATTGAATTTTGGCAGATTACAACCAATTCATTTGCTATCTCTGCAGCCACTTCTCTTAAGACCCTAGGATGCAGGCCAACAGGTCCAGGAGACTTGTCCACCTTTAGTTCCATTAGTTTGTTTAGTACTTTTTCTCTAGTGATAGTGATTGTTTTGAGTTCCCCCCTCCCTATAGCCCCTTGATTATCTATTATTATTGGGATGCTTTTAATGTCTTCAACCGTGAAGAACGATACAAAATATTTGTTCAAAGTCCCTGTCATTTCCCTATTTTCCATTATTAATTCCCCAGTCTCATTCTCAAGGGAACAATGTTTACTTTAGCTACTCGCTTCCTTTTTATATACCAGTAGAAACTCTTATGATCTGTTTTTATATTTCTTGCTACTTTACTTTCGTAATCTATCTTGCCTCTCTTTATTTTTCTTTAGTCATCCTTTGCGAGTTTTTTAAAGTTTCCCAATCCTCTAGCCTCCCACTAATCTTGACCACTTGGTATACCATTGTTTTCAATTTGATACCATCCTTTACTTCCTTAGTTAGCCACAGATGTTTCTCCCTTTTCTTAAAGTTTATCTTTCTCACTGGAATATATTTTTGTCGAGAGTTATGAAATATCTCCTTAAATGTCTGTCACTGCTTATCAACCGTCTTACACTTTAATCTATTTTCCTAGTCCATTTTAACCACTCTGCCTTCATACCTTTGTAATCTCATTTATTTAAGATCAAGACACTGGTTTGAGATCCAACTTTCTCACCCTCCAACTGAATTTGAAATTCAACCATGCTATGATCACTCATTCATAAAGGGTCTTTTACTAGGAGATCATTTATTAATCCTGTCTCATTACACAGTACCAAATCTAAGATAGCCTGCTCCCTGGTTGGTTCTGGAACATACTGTTCAAGAAAACCATCCTGGATACACTCTATGAAGTCTTTCTCAAGGCTATCTTAGCCAATTTGATTTGTCTAATCAATATGAAGATTAAAATCACCCATGATTATTGCCTTTCCCTTTTTACAAGCCTCCATTATTTCTTGATTTATACTCTGTGCAACAGTATAGTTACTGTTAGGGAGCCTACAGGCTACGCCCACCAGTGACTTCTTCCCCTTATTATTCCTTATCTCCACCCAAACTGATTCTACATCTTGATCTTCTGAGCCAATATCATTCCTCATTATTACACTGATCTCATCCTTTATTATTAGAGCTAAACCACCTCCTTTTCCTTTCTGTCTATTCTTCCAAATTGTCAAATACCCCTGACTATTCATTTCCCAGCCTTGGTCACCTTGCAACCGCGTCTCTGTAATGGCCATCAGATCATAGCCATTTATATCTATTTGTGCCGTCAACTCATCTATCTTGTTACGAATGCTGTGTGCATTCAGATAGAAAGATTTTAATGTTATTTTTTTACCATTTTTCCCTGCTTTGACCCCACGTTTGGATGCACTTTTATTTTTATACATTCTGTCCCTTCCTGTCACAGTCTGGTTATCATTCCCCTCACTGCTACCCTGCTCTATTGTTTTCTCCTTGCTCTTTAACTTTTTTAATTTCCTCTCACCTGAAACCTCCCCCCCCCCGCCACCCACTATTTAGTTTAAAGCCCTCTCTACTGCCCTAGTTATTCCATTCGCCAGGACACAAGTCCCAGCATTGTTCAAGTGAAGCCCGTCCCAAAGGAAGAGACTCCTCTTACCCCAGTACTGGTGCCAGTGCCCCGTGAACCAAAACCCATTTCTCCCGCACCTGTCTTTGAACCACGTGTTTAGCACTCTGATCTTATTTACCCTATGCAAATTTACTCATGGCTCAGGTCGTAATCCAGAGATTATTACCTTTGTGGTTCTGCTTTTTAATTTTGCTCCTAGCTGCTCCTACTCCCTCAGCAGAACCTCTTGCTTTGTTCTACCTAAGTTGTTGGTACCTACGTGGACCACGACAACTGTATCTTTCCCCTCCCACTCCAAATTACTCTTCAGCCCAGAGGATATGTCCTTAACCCTGGCACCGGGCAGACAACACATCCTTCGGGACTCACGCTCTTGGCTGCAGAGAACCTTATCTATCCCCCTAATGATACTGTCCCCTACCACTACAATATTTCTTTTTACTTGCCCCACTTGAATGGCCCCCCATACCATGGTGCCATGTGGTCAGTTTGCTCAAACTCCTTGCAGTCCCTGTCCTCGTCCAAACAGGGAGCAAGAATCTCATACCTGTTGGACAAGAGCAAGGGCTGAGGCTCCTCCATCACTACCTCCTGGGTCCCTATACCTTCCTCACTTGTAGTCACACCCTCCTGTCCCTGACCACGGACCAAATTTGAATTAATTGATGTAAGGGGTGTGACTGCTTCCTGGAACACAGAGTCCAGGTAACTCCCTCCCTGATGTGTCGCAGTGTATAGCCTGCTCCCTGGTTGGTTCCATAATGTATTGTTCTAAGAAGCCATCCTGAATACACTCTATGAACTCATCCTCAGGGCTACTACCTTTGCCAATTTGATTTGTCCAATCGATATGAAGATTAAAATCACCCATGATGATTGCCATATCTTTCTTACAAGCCTCCATTATTTCTTGATTTATACTCTGTCCTACAGTGTAGCTACTGTTAGAGGGCCTATAGACTGCTCCCACAAGTGACTTATTTCCCTTATTATTTCTTATCTCCACCCAAACTGATTCTATGGCCCAGAAATTGCGGTTGAAGGTTTCCGACCTGAAACATTTCTACGAATGTACCTGGTGGTCCCGAAGGTGCCTTGGATTCCGGTCGGAGGCTTTCTTTCCACACGCTTCGCAGCATGTCCACATCTTCTAGATACGGACAGAGAAGCTGGAGCCACGTGGGCCTGGACCACCAATCACTCTGCAGTATTTTCATTGATAGTAATGGGAACTCCGATTTTACAAGTTCCCATTACTATCAATGAGAATAACCACCTAAAACATCGAAACACAACATAATAAATAAAAAAAACCCACACATATTTAAAATTAATTGAAATTAAAGTTAATTAAATGTTTTAGAAAACATATATATTTTTTTTTTATGTGTTTTAATTGGTTTTACCTTAGTGGACAGGGTTTTTACTATAAAATTTGTATTTAAATTTTATTTTTATATGTTTTAAAACTTTATGCTGGTAAAAGTAGGCTATGCACCTGCTTTTACCAGGCGTAAAAGTTTGAAGGACATCCGCTGGGCAAGAGATGGGCAAATCACCCAATCCTGCCTGTACAAATGTCCTTCTTCCGGGGATGCGCAGGATCTGTCAAGAGATATCTTGACAGATCGGAAAAGCCGGTTTTCGGCGCATGCGCATTGCGCGCCAAAAAACGCTTTTGCGAGGCCTCACCGGGTTCGTACGTATTCCATACGGACTCAGCGAGGCCAGGATTTCCAGGTCAATATCTTGATCTTCTGAGCCAATATCATTTCTCACTACTGCACTGATCTCATCCTTTATTAACAGAGCTACCCTTTCTGCGCATCCTTCCGAAATATCAAATAGCCCTGAATATTCAGTTCCCAGCCTTGGTCACCCTGCAACCACGTCTCTGTAATGGCTGTCAGATCATACCCATTTATTTCTATTTGTGCCGTCAACTCATCTGTCTTGTTACGAATGCTGCGTGTATTTTGATAAAAAGCTTTTAATTTTGTCTTTTTACCATTGTTCCCACCTCTGACCCCACTTTCTGGTGCACTCTTCTGTGTATACGCTCAGCCCCTTCCTGTCACACTCTGGTTATCATTACCCCTATCGCTACCCTGCACTATTGCCTTCTCCTTTCTTTTGACTTTTTTCATTTCCGCTTACCTGAACCTTCCGCACCCCCCCCACCCCCCACCTCCGTCCACTATTTAGTTTAAAGCCCTATCTACAGCCCTAGTTATTCAATTCGCCAGGACACTAGTCCCAGCACGGTTTAAGTGAAGCCTGCCCTGACAGAACAGCTCCCTTTTATCCCAGTACTTGTGCCAGTGCCCCAATTGAAACCCATTTCTCCCACACCAAACTTTGAGCCACGCATTCGTCTCTCTGATCTTATTTACCCTATACCAATTAGCTTGTGGCTCAGGTAGTAATCCAGAGATCATTACCTTTGTGGTTCTTGTAGGAGAGTGAGGAAAATACAGACAGATTGTATGTAAAAATCACATAAATGATAGAAAATGGGCATATAACATGGAAACTTTAGATTTTGAGGGAATACATAGAACAGGCTGGAAAGGCCAGAACAAGGTCAAACCTGTAGAGATAACACATTCCAAGAAGCTGAGAGCGGTTCTATATGCTATGGAGGGTGAAAAGATCATAGGCCACTTAGCAGGCAATCTGATAAGGGTTAACAATGCTTTGACTGAATTCCTTTCTTTGTGTCTATTCTCCCATTTGTGTTATCTGTGACAGTTAGATAACTTTTCTTTTGCCACTGACTGTTTTCTATCAATGTAATTTCAAGGATTAATTGGAGGCCAGCCTATTTGAAATTTGTATAATAATGTGTGAATCCTTTGGGTTTTTGGAAGTTCTTGTCTTGCGTGGCTGAGACTGACAGCTTCCCCAGCTTATGTTGGAATAAAGATCGTTTCGAACCTATCTCTATCATCAATCGGGCGCGATCCTCTAATTCAGTGGGTCCGCTCAGGAGAGGAAAATTTCTCCACAAAATCCTCTAGTTCCTAGCTGCTTATACTCCCTCAGCAGAACCTCTTTCTTTGTCTTAACTATGTCGTTGGTACCTATGTGAACCATGACAACTGGATCTTTCCCCTCCCACTCCAAGTTCCTCTCAAGCCCAGAGGAGATGTCGTTAACCCTGGCACTGGGCAGGCAACACAGCCTTCGGGACTCACGCTCTCGGCTGTAGAGAATAGTATCTATTCCCCTAACTATACTGTCCCCGACCACTACTATATTTCTTTTTACTCCCCCAACTTGATCGGTCCCCTGTACCATGGTGCTGTGGTCAGTTTGTTCAACCTCCCTGCAGTCCCTGCTCTCATCCACACAGGGAGCATGAACCTCGTACCTGTTGGACAAGAGCAAGGGCTGAAGGGCTGAGGCTCCTCCAATGCTACCTTCTGAATCCCCATCTCTGCATCACTCGTAGTCACACCCTCCTGTCATTAACCACGGACCAAATTTGAAGTATTTAACATAAGGGGTGTGACTGCCTCCTGGAACAGAGTTTTCAGGTAACTCTCCCCCTCTCTGATGTATCGTAGTGTCTGAAACTCGGACTCAAGTTCATCAACTCTGAGCTGAGGTTCGTTGAGCCACCAGCACTTACTGCAGATGTGAGAGCCGTGGATTACACTGGTGTCCACCAGCTCCCACATGCTACAGCTGCAACACATCGCCTGTCCTGCCATCTCTATTGTATTTTATT
Organism: Pristiophorus japonicus; assembly: GCF_044704955.1. Taxonomy (NCBI): domain Eukaryota; kingdom Metazoa; phylum Chordata; class Chondrichthyes; family Pristiophoridae; genus Pristiophorus; species Pristiophorus japonicus. The sequence continues at coordinate 436,811,250 of NC_091977.1, read as the reverse complement.
TAACTAATTAGGTTTTTAGGTTTTGAAATATCAATTATCTATGTATAGTTTTTAATCTGCAATCACAGCTTTTAATTTAACCCAAGTTTAGAAAAAAAGAGAGAAATATGCATCAACCAATTACTTACCTGCTTTCCTGTAACATCACACTTTGATTAATTTTTTTTCTGCTCACAGGCCCATTCATGCTGCTCCCAACTCGCTGCTCCTACTCTCGGCACTGGTCTCGGGTGTTGCTTTTATCTCCCTGCTGCTCCCGCTCCAAGTCACACACCATCCTGACTTGGATACTGTTATTCCTTCATTATTGTTAGGTCAATATCCTGGAATTCCTTAACTTCATGGGAACACTATCACCACAAGGACTGTAGAGTTCAAGAAGCAGGCCCACCACGACCTTCTCAAGGAATTAGAAATGGGCAATACACGTGGCTTGGCCAGCATCACCTACATCCCAAGAACAATTTTTGTTTTTAAGTTTGGACTTTTCTGGGGTTTGGGGCAGTGGTTATGGGATGTGGAAGCACTGGGAAAAGTGGTGACGATGTTTGACAGCACTGAGAACTAGGGTCTGGCAGGGATGATAATGGGATGCTGGGTATGGCAGCGCTGGCGGGGGTGTGGTAGGAGTATGAGACAAGCCCAGGGTTTCAGAGCATTGGGAGGGATATGGTAGTGTGCGGGACCATTAGGGAGGGCATTACTAGGTGTGGGTATCCTGAGAGAAGGGTTTCTAGTGAAAGTTTTCTCAGGGCATATTAGCAGTGGAAATATATAGGTGTTTGGTGTGAGGATGAGAGCAATGAGAGGTGTCAGAAGAGAATAGTGGGGGGAGAAGATGTGGGTACTCAGTTGGGAGAGTCGAGTTTTAGAAGGAGGGGATTTCTGAAAATGTTTCCTGAGCAGTAAATTGAGGGAATATGTGCTTTTGAAATGAGTAGCTGCACTGACTTTAAAAGTTTTAAGGCTAGATTTTACACTTTTGTGCAGATCGCCCCAAAATAGGCGGTATTTCCGGCGTGGGTGGTATAAATGGGTTTTCAGATCGCCGGCTTGTCACTCATTCTCAAAGCCCCCAGTCTCCATTTTTGAAATTGGGCGTTACTGCGAGCGATATGAAATGGGCGGTAGCGTTAAATCTCTCTGACCTTCTGCCACAAAGTGTCGCTGTCCTTAGCAACGTATGGTAATGCTCGATTCCTGCGATTCAGGAGGTCAAGGGTCATCATGACATGCGCGGAAGAGACAGAGAGAGAGGGAGCAGAGAGGGACTGAAGGCGTGTGGTGTGTGCTTGTTTGGCTGTTGTGGGAGGCACGAGGGAAATTCACCAGCAGCAAAAAGCCTACTAAACACCAAGATCGTAGTTGGCACCGAGTTTTGGTCCAACAAATAATATATAACATGGAAGGCATAAAGGAGGCCTTGGAGCTAGTAGCCAAGAACACTGGCGGCAGAGGTGTCCCAGTGGTCCCGGAGTGCGGCACTGCACCCCAAGGTGCCGCACCCCCATTGCCAACGACACATGAGAGCCGGGAACAACATCATGCTTCTGGCTCGGAGCATGTTCCCACCTCTGGATCGTCCTTTCCCGTATCCGTCCAAGTAGCGGTTCGGCAATCATCCCCCTCCCTGCTCAATGAAGCATCACCTGAGGAGCTCCTCGGCCAGATGGCTTGGAGTCAGGAGGGGAAGGGGAAGGGGTAGAGGTGGTGAGGAGAAGCCAGGGGAGGGGTGGGGGGAGGGTTGGTTTTTACAGAAATACTTATGTTTTCACACAAATGTTTGGGTTAAATGCTTTTTATTTAACAAAACCTTGTTGCGCATTGGATCAGATAGCTGCACCGTTACACGCTGGTGATTCCTTAACATCAAAGGGTATAATTACACTTAACTTCAATCAACTTAATCTTTAACTGTCACCAAAGTGATTCCCACCTGCACACCCAGCAGTTTGTCAGCTTTGTAAATACCACCAATGTTCTTTCAGGCAAAGTGCTCATTGTTGAGCTCCTGACGTAAGAGTCTTGTAATTATCAAGTCACCATGGGACCTTTCATGCGGTCTACAAGGGGGCGAGGGCATGGCTTCAGTGTCAGCCTGATTGTCTTGGCCAATGTCAGTGTCCACCTCCTCGTCGCTCTGGTGAGGTGGACTGTCAGACTCTTCTGGCAATTCTTGTCCCCTCCTAATAGCCAATTTGTGCATCATGGAGCACACCACCACGAATTGAGCTACCTGCTCAGGGTGATATTGGAGTTCACCTCCTGAGTGGTCCAGGCATCTAAAGCGTTGCTGAAGCACTCCAATGGTTTTCTCCACGACATTGCAAGTGGCTCAGTGGCTCTGTGGCTCTCGTTGTATCGCTTCTCGGCTTCGGTGTGGGTGTCACGCAGAAGGGTCATCAGCCAGGTGGCGAGGCCATATCCTTTGTCACCAAGTATCCAGCATTGACCTTGTGGCTGATTTTTAAACAAGTCAGATACGGGGCTCTCACGCAGGATGTGAGCATAATGGATGCTGCCTGGAAATTTAGCATTCACTGCCAATATAATTTGCTGGTGGTCGACAACGAGTTGGATATTCAGGGAGTGGAATCCCTTGCGGTTTCTGAAAGCCTCTGCATCCTGAAAAGGTGCCCGCATCACGATGTGCGTACAGTCTATTGCTCCCTGCACCTTGGGGAAGTTAGCAATTCGGTAGAATCCTAAAGCCCTCTCAGTCTGAGCCTCGCTGGTCATAGGGAAGCTGATAAAGTCCATCCAGCGTGCGTACTGGATTTCAGTGACCTGTCTAATGCAGCAATGTGTGGCAAGCTGAGACATACTGCAAGTGTTGCCAGCTGAGGCCTGAAAAGAACCAGGCGGTGACTTTGACCTCGACAGACAGTGCAGTACTGATGGTGCTGGCAGGCTGCAGATCGCCTTTATGAGCTGGCATACATCAGTGATAACCTTTTTGTGGAAGCTCAGTCTCAGAATGTGGTGTTGGGCAAGTTGAGGTAAGCCTGCTTCTCCCTGTACTTGCGGGGGGTGTAACGTCTGGTCCTCCTCATCAGTCTGGTATGTCTTACATTGAGCACATAATGCTGCGGAGCGTATCTTCGGCCATCTCGAGTCCGCAGCATGTAATTGGCCATCAAGACGAGGGTGAAAAAGGACAGGTCCCATGGCAATAGCTCTCTGTTTTCCACTGATTGGTCACAAAGAATGAATGTCCCGATGAAGAACATAAGAACATAAGAACATAAGAAATAGGAGCAGGAGTAGGCCATATGGCCCCTCGAGCCTGCTCCGCCATTCAATAAGATCATGGCTGATCTGATCATGGACTCAGCTCCACTTCCCCGTTCGCTCCCCATAACCTCTTATCCCCTTATCGTTTAAGAAACTGTCTATTTCTGTCTTAAATTTATTCAATGTCCCAGCTTCCACAGCGAATTCCACAGATTTACAACCCTCTGAGAGAAGACATTTCTCCTCATCTCTGTTTTAAATGGGCGGCACCTTATTCTAAGATCATGCCCTCTAGTTCTAGTGTCCCCCATCAGTGGAAACATCCTCTCTGCATCCACCTTGTCAAGCCCCCTCATAATCTTATACGTTTCGATAAGATCACCTCTCATTCTTCTGAAGTCCAATGAGTAGAGGCCCAATCTACTCAACCTTTCCTCATAAGTCAACCCCCTCAACCCCGGGATCAACCTAGCAAACCTTCTCTGAACTGCCTCCAAAACAAGTATATCCTTTCGTAAATATGGAAACCAAAACTGCATGCAGTATTCCAGGTGTGGCCTCACCAATATCCTGTATAGCTGTAGCAAGACTTCCCTGCTTTTATACTCTATCCCCTTTACAATAAAGGCCAAAATACCATTGGCCTTCCTGATCACTTGCTGTACCTGCATACTATCCTTTTGCGTTTCATGCACAAGTACCCCCAGGTTCCACTGTACTGCAGCACTTTGCAATCTTTCTCCATTTAAATAATAACTTGCTCTTTGACTTTTTTTCTGCCAAAGTGCATGGCCTCACACTTTCCAACAGTATACTCCATCTGCCAAATTTTTGCCCACTCACTTAGCCTGATTGTGCAGATTTTTTGTGTCCTCCTTACACATTGCTTTTCCTCCTATCTTTGTATCGTCAGCAAATTTGGCTACGTTACACTCAGGAGACACCTTTAAATTCTAATCGTCCACAGTATGATAAAGATGGTTGTTCAGATGTTCACATCACCTCCAAAGACCTCCAGAGTACATTCAAACTCCCCCAAGGTTGAAGCAGAGCAGTCTTTCAAATAATGTGATTTAGAACATGGCGTCCATTACGCTATGAGTAGTTCCGGTTAGTTTTCCGGTGGTTTTTTGGGCGAGCGATATTGTGGGTGAGATGTGTGCGAGGTGGTGAAAGTGACGCTGGGCGATCTCCTGTGCATTAGTTTCGGCAAATGTGATTTTTACGACAAAATAAAGTGGGCGGTCGGTATTATTGAATCTCGGCGTTAATTACATGCGCATACTATCGCTGGGTGATATTATGGACGTTGATTTCGCCCATTCTGATGATTCAGCCCAAAAAAAGTGGGCGGGCGGTAGTATTTTTTCCCGGTGTTACGCACATGGGGAAAGTAATGCTCGGCGATAAGTGTCCATTTCCATTTGTGGCTAAATGGCTGATATCTGGGCATTATACATCATTTCAGCGTTAAAATGGATGTTAAGTGGGCATTAAGCATGCAAAAAAGTGGAAAATCTAGCCCGTAAAGGTTTTGGAAGCCAGTTCCCAGTCATGGTCAGGATTGCAGCGACAGTTGGGAATTGTTGGGGAGGTGGCAGCTGGAGAGAGGCAGGCCTAGAAATTGGATATGTCCTGAAAATGGGTGGTGTCATGCCCCAGTACTATTTGGCTGCACCCATTCAAAGTGGTCCAAGCAGGAGGAAAAATTGTGCTGCCTGCTCATTTACATGATTGGAGTGCTGATCTCAGCACCAAATGTGCTGCTGATTAGCTTACCGCTCAACAAGTGGGTCAATACCGGGTGCAGTCTAATGGCCAGTAATGTTTGGCCTGGTCTTTCTCCACTATTTAAAGGGACGGTGCTTTGATGCAGCAGCACCACCTCATTGTCATTGGAGTTGGAGCTGGAATTGGAATTGCAGTTGCTGCTGGAATACAAGGCTGAGCACCAGCAAAGAGAACGGGGTCGCAATCTGTTATGCCCGTTTTTGAGACGGTGTCACTCCCTGAGTGCTGATTTTAGCAGCCTCAAATTGCTAACTTCAGTTTTAACTCCCAAAGATGAGAGAGCAGCACTAAAAAGTGGCGTTGCACACTCATCCTCGGGCACCAATGGGGCAGAAGCTCAGGAGGCCGACTCAATTTCGCAAAGGGAGGCTGCATGCCATGCTAGGAAATAAAACGGGGGAAAAAAACCCTAACATTTCTCTGATCCACACACACATTTCCCCATTCTTAAAACTAATGAAAACATGCAGAAATAAATAAACAGAAAAATTTACATTTCTTGCTGGGCGATTCCATCCGAGAACCGCTCTTTAACCACCACTTTTCTCAGGCTGCACAGCCGCCTTACTGTCAAATTTGTCCAGCATAGAGTGGCATTTGTGAGTTTGGTAAGTGGGTGAGTTTTAAGGGCAAGTGGGGGTGGCAGGTGCTGTTTTGTCTTGTTTTTCCTACCAGCGCTGACACTCGAGCAGCAGATAAGGAGTGCGAGAGTCGGAGACGGAGGCCCAGAGACCAGCCCAACCAGCTGCAGACAAAGATAGAGGGGTGAGAAATCGAGAGGTGACGTCAGAGTGCGGGGAGGAGCAGCGTCAGCGTCAGTCTGGGGTCAGCGGCCTATAAAGGCCCAGTGGCAGTCGGTGAGCGAACAGTGTGGGGAGGAGAGACAAGAAATCAAAAAGTGACGTCACAGCCAAGCTGGTAAGTGGTTGGCTGATCGGCTGGTGAGTATATCTCTTTGATTTTGTGTTCAAATAGGTAAGAGGATAAATTACTAAATAGCTGTTTATCCTTCCAGATAAGAGAGATGAGGTCATGAATCCGCACCAGTATTGCTTCTCCGCCATCATTTAGTGCTTTGGCGGGGATTCCATTGGTTCCTGATGCCTTGCTGTTCTTCACTTGTCGAATGGACATTTCAACCTCATGCCGGGCTGGGGTTTTGCTGAGAAGATGGCGGGTTGCATGCTGCGGGATGGAGTCAAGGACACTCACATTGATGACAGAGTCTCGGTTAAGGAGACCCTCGAAGTGCTCCTTCCAGCGGGCACTGACTGCCTCTTTGTCCTTGATGAGCACCTCTCCGTTCTTGGTCAGCAGTGGGGTAGGACCTTGGCTGCTTGGGCCGTAGGTCATCTTGACTGCGCTAAAGAATCCTCACACGTTGTGGTTGTCGGCTAGCTGCTGGATTTCTTGTGCTTTCTCCACCCACCATCTGTTTTTTAGGTTGCGGGTTTTCTGTTGGACCCTGGCCTTCAGAGCTGCTTTCTTGCCCTCGAGTTATGTTGCTGTTTCCAGTCCAAGAATGCCTTGCGCTTGTGGCATATTAGCTCCTGGATCTCCTGGTCGTTCTCTTCGAACCAGTTTTGGTGTTTCCTGGTCAAGTGATCGAGCGCCTCTTCACAGGTACTAATTATGGAAGCCTTGAGGGCAGATCAGGCACTGTGGACACTCTACATCTCTGGGTCACTGGGAGTCATCAGGTTGGTAGTGAGGTGCTGGCTAAATAGGGCTTTCAGAAACAAAGAGGGCATTGTTTCTGTTGCCCTCGCTGTTTTGGGGCAATGTTGAAGGTGATGACAGAGGTCGGACGTCGGGGCCCAGAAGGAGTCGGAGGTCGGGTCCTAGGAGAGTCGGAAGTCGAGGCCCAAGAGCAGTCGGCGGTCGGGGTCCAGGAGGAGTCGAAGGCTGGGGCCCAGGAGGTCAGGGCCCAGGAGGAGATGGAGGTCGGGGCCCAGGAGGAGATGGAGGTTGGGGCCCAGGAAGAGTCAGAGGTCGGGGCCCAGGAGGAGTCGAAGGTCGGGGCCCAGGAGGAGTCGGAGGTCGGGGCCCAGGAGGAGATGAAGGTTAGGGCCCAGGAAGAGTCAGAGGTCGGGGCCCAGGAGGAGATGGAGGTTGGGGCCCAGGAAGAGTCAGAGGTCGGGGCCCAGGAGGAGTCGGAGGTCGGGGCCCAGGAGGAGTCGGAGGTCGGGTCCCAGGAGGTCGGGGCCCAGGAGGAGTCGGAGGTTGGGGCCCAGGAGGTCAGGGCCCTGGAGGAGATGGAGGTCGGGGTGCAGGAGGAGATGGAGGTTGGGGCCCAGGAAGAGTCAGAGGTCGGGGCCCAGGAGGAGTCGGAGGTCGTGGCCCAGAAGGAGTCGAAGGTCGGGGCCCAGGAGGAGTCGGAGGTCGTGGCCCAGGAGGAGTCGAAGGTCGGGGCCCAGGAGGAGTCGGAGGTCAGGGCCCAGGAGGAGATGGAGGTTGGAGCCCAGGAAGAGTCAGAGGTCGGGGCCCAGGAGGAGTCAGAGGTCAGGGCCCAGGAGGAGTCAGAGGTCGGGGCCCAGGAGGAGTCAGAGGTCAGTGCCAGAGTAGGAGGAGAGGAGGTCGGGACTCACAGCGGAGGTCAGAAGTCCAGGAGCTGTGAGGTCGAGGCCAAGGAGTGGCCCAGGAAAAGAACAGAACAGGCCAACAGCGAGGTGCTGCGAGGACTACACTGTGAACCTCAAGGAGAGAGTTCCTGTGGAAAGGAGGACAGTAGGGGAATGCGTGTGTGTATGAACTAGGCCCATACAGCAGAGCCTGGTCTCCAGTCGTTTTGGATCCCCTTGCCACTGGACCAAGACCTTGCTCTGTCAAGCCCATGTGGTAGCTGGTATGCAAAGGCCACCCCACATGAAAAGAATTCATGCACAGACATCTTCCACACTTTAAGATGAAGTTCCACACCTGGAACGTCAGGACCCTCATGGACAACCCCAACAGCAACAGACCGAACGCCGCACTGCTATTGTTGCCTGGGAACTCAGGCGCTTTGACACAGACATCGGCGTCCTTTGCGAGACCCAACGGGCAGGGAAAGGCCAGCTCAAAGAACAAGGTGGTGGCTACTACCTTCTTCTGGAAAGGTAAACCAGAAGAACAACGCCGCCCCTATGGGGTAGGTTTCGCCATAAAAAATGAGCTAATGGGCTGTCTCAAAGACTCCCCTTGCGGGATAAATGAATCCCTCATGACTCTTTGGCTCACTCTAGACCCAAACCAGTGTGTTATGGTCTTCAGCGCGTATGCCCCAACACTGGAAGCTACAGACGAGATCAAAGAGGAATTATACTCTAGCCTCGAACAATCCCTGTCCCCAGTCCCAACGGGCGAGCAGCTGATCCTCCTTGGCGACTTTGACGCCAGAGCTGGAAAGGACACTGACCTCTGGGGAGGTGTAATCGGCAGAGAGGGGTAGGGAAAGCTAACTCCAATGGCACCCTCCTCCTGACAAAATGCTTAGAACACGGCCTTGTCATAGCTAATATCCTGTTCCGTCAAAAGGGCAAATATAAAGCCTCATGACAACACCCTCACTCAAAACACTGTCATCTGCGAGAGTACATCATCGTCCGAGTGAGGGGCCACAAAGACGTGTGTATCACCCGAGCCATGATAGGTGCTGACTGCTGGATGGACCACCGTCTAATTCGCTCTGTCATCACCATCAACATTGCCCCAAAGTCAGGTGAGCATTGCACACTCACTGACGTTGTGATCTGCATAGTCTACATATCATTAGCGAGCGCGAACATCAGCAGCCCTGCCGTCCAGCCAAAAATGGCGGCCGCTGCTGGATCCGTTGGTAGCGGACGGAAGTGAGGCAGCCGCCATTTTCTTTGCCGAAATGGGCCTTAACGGCCGGTGCTAAGACTTCCAATTTCGAGGCCGCAGCATCAGGTTTTTAGCATTTCGGGCAAGTAGCACCACCTGTCTTGGAAATGCAACTGAGGTTTCATAGATGAGTGATCAATAGCGCCACCTAGCTTGGAGAGCATAATTGGAGGTAAGCATGATGACTACTGTTTAACTGACTGGTGGCTTCCCCACCGAAGTCTGTTCGGGAGGAAAATCCACTCCAGAGTTAAATGCCAAAACTTAGAGCAATGTGGGAATCAGACAAGTGGGCCGGAATTTTACCGGCGCTGAGAGGATGGGATCGGAGGCAACAACTCTCTGCAGCAGGGAATTCCACAGGTTAACAACTCTCTGAGTGAAGAAGTTTCTCCTCATCTCAGTCCTAAATGGCCTACCACTTATCCTAAGACTATGTCCCCTGGTTCTGGACTTCCCCAACATCGGGAACATTTCTCCCGCATCTAACCTGTCCAGTCCCGTCAGAATCTTATACGTTTCTATGAGATCCCCTCTCATCCTTCTAAACTCCAGTGAATAAAGGTCCAGTTGATCCAGTCTCTCCTCATATGACAGTCCAGCCATCCCTGGAATTAGTCTGGTGAACCTTCGCTGCATTCCCTCAATAGCAAGAACGTCTTTCCTCAGATTAGGAGACCAAAACTGAACACAATATTCCAGGTGAGGCCTCACTAAGGCCCTGTACAACTGCAGTAAGACCTCCCTGCTCCTATACTCAAATCCCCTAGCTATGAAGGCCAAGATACCATTTGCCTTCTTCACCGCCTGCTGTACCTGCATGCCAACCTTCAATGACTGATGAACCATGACACCCAGGTCTTGTTGCACCACCCCTTTTCCGAATCTGCCGCCATTCAGATAATATTCTGCCTTCGTGTTTTTGCCCCCAAAATGGATCACCTCACATTTATCCACATTATACTGCATCTACCATGCATTTGCCCACTCACCTAACCTGTCCAAGTCACCCTGCAGCCTCTTAGTGTCCCCCTCACAGCTGACACCGCCATCCAGTTCAGTGTCATCTGCAAACTTGGTGATATTACACTCAATTCCTTCATCCAAATCGTTAATGTATATTGTAAAGAGCTGGGGTCCCAGCACTGAGCCCTGCGGCACTCCACTAGTCACTGCCTACCATTCTGAAAAGGATCCGTTTATCCAGACTCTCTGCTTCCTGTCTGCCAACCAGTTCTCTATCCGCGTCAGTACATTACCCCTAATACCATGCGCTTTGACTTTGCACGCCAATCTCTTGTGCGGGACCTTGTCAAAAGCCTTTTGAAAGTCCAAATACACCACATCCACTGGTTCTCCCTTGTCTACTCTGCTAGTTACATCCTCAAAAAATTCCAGAAGATTCGTCAAGCATGATTTCTGTCATGTATTCAACCAGCATTATAACCCATGTATAATCTGACCTAAGTTGTACACTGTGAGAACAATGACCACTAGGTGGTGAACGTGTAGGAGACACTCCTAACCTGGACCTTCAGAGGTAAAAGGGGAAGCTCCACCCACTTGCTGCACTTGAGTGCTAAGGAATAAAGGACAGGTCACAGACTGACCTCTCAAGCATGGGCCTCGTGTGCATTTATACTGTATAGTAAGGATGTATCAATGGCGACGAGAAACTTGGATTTAAACCACGTGAGCATGGCCACTAGCAGAACAGACGAGAGGTACTGTGTTAAGGAATGGTTGGAACAGAGATTCAACATTATTAAAGCAGCACACAGTTCTCCAGACAGACAAGGGCAATCGGGCATGCCCCAACATGTAGTCGAACCCAGAGGGGGAGTTCGACAGAGACAATGGCAAGCTGAACGGCGATTCACGCCATTGCGAGGGACAATGCGGCCAGTAATGGGGCCATCAACACCTGTTAATGGTGCACTCAAGGGCAATAACAGGGGCAGTCAGGGACAATCGACTGGCACGGGACCTTTTGTTTCCAACAGCAGCTCATGCTGGAGGCGTGGAGGCACACACTCAGCCGGACTTTGCAGAGATGAGCAAAATACCTGCAGAAATTGCAGAAATGAACGCTGGGGGAAATCGCTGGAAGCTGAAGTTCAGCGAGTTCATGTGGAGCACGGATACAGTTCATGCACCAGGACGCCACCAATAATGATGAAAGTGCTCCTCAATGGCATCCCAGTATCAATGGAGCTAGACACGGGGGCCAGCCAGTCCCTGATGGGTATCAAACAGTTCGAAAAGTTGTGGGCATCCAAGGCCAGGAGGCCAAAATTATCGCTGATTGACGCACAGCTACGGACATACACAAAGGAGATCATTCTGGTGCTAGGCAGCGCCACAGTAGTCGTGACCCACAAAGATTCGGAGAACTGTTTGCCACTCTGGGTTGTCCCGGGGGACGGTCCTGCACTACTGGGGAGGAGTTGGCTTGCTGTCATGAACTGGAAATGAGGCGATGTCAATGCAATTTCCTCTGTGGAGCAAGTATCATGCTTACAGATCCTGGACAAATTTGACTCATTATTTCAACCTGGCATTGGCACTTTTATGGGGGGCCAAGGTAGTGATTCACATAAACCCGGACGTCAGGCCAGTACACCACAAGGCCAGAGCGGTGCCGTGCGTGATGCGGGAAAAGATAGAAGGCGAATTGGACCGCCTGCTGAGGGAAGGCATCATCTCGCCAGTCGAATTCAGTGACTGGGCGAGCCCGATTGTGCCGGTGCTCAAGGCGGATGGGTCGGTCAGGATATGTGGTGATTACAAGGCCACCATCAATCGGGTGTCACTCCAAGACCAGTACCCGCTACCGAGAGCGGAGGACCTCTTTGCGACGCTATCCGGTGGCAAACTTGTTTCAAAATTGGACTTGACCTCAGCTTACATGACCCAGGAGCTGGCGAGTGAGTCGAAGAAGCTGACCACCATCACGACACACAAGGGGTTGTTTGAGTACAACAGATGTCCGTTCGGGATTCGCTCGGCCGCCGCGATCTTCCAACGAAATATGGAAAGCCTCCTCAAGTCGATTCCAGGGACGGTGGTTTTTCAGGACGACATCCTCATTACGGGTTACGATACTGAAGAACACCTCCACAATCTGGAGGAGGTGCTACGCAGACTGGACCTGGTACGGCTGCGACTGAAAAAGGCGAAGTGCATCTTCCTAGCTCCAGAGGTAGAATTCCTGGGGATGAGGGTAGCAGCAGACGGGATCAGCTCTACTGCGTCCATGACGGAAGCGATCCAGAAAGCACCCAGACCCCGTAACACGACGGAGCTGCGTTCATTCCTGGGGCTCCTGAACTATTTTGGTAACTTTCTTCCCAAATTGAGCACGCTGCTAGAGCCACTACATGTGCTCCTACACAAAGGTCGCGAATGGGTCTGGGGGGACAGCCAGGAAAGGGCTTTCAATAGAGCATACAATTTGTTATGTTCCAACAATCTGTTAACGCTATATGACCCATGTAAGAAACTTGTGTTAACATGCGATGCGTCATCCTATGGTGTCGGGTGTGTGTTGCAGCATGTCAATGCCAAGGGTCAGTTACAGCTGGTAGCTTAGGCCTCCAGAAGTCTGTCCCAGGCAGAAAGGGGCTACAGGATTGTAGAAAAGGAGGAGCTCGCATGTGTATATGCGGTAAAGAAAATGCACCAGTACCTGTTTGGCAGGAAATTTGAGTTGGAGACAGATCACAAACCCCTAACCTCCCTTTTGGCCGACAACAAGGCCATAAATGCAAACGCATCGGCCCGCATACAGAGGTGGGCACTCACATTAGCCGCCTATGACTACACAATTCGACACAGACCGGGCACCGAAAACTGCGCCGATGCACTCAGCAGGCTCCTACTAGCCACCACTGAGGGGGCTACCGAGCATGCTGCTGAGATGGTCATGGCTATTGAAGCTTTCGGAAGCGAAGGTTCACTCGTGACAGCCCGTCAGAAACATAGAAACATAGAAAATAGGTGCAGGAGTAGGCCATTCGGCCCTTCGAGCCTGCACCGCCATTCAATAAGATCATGGCTGATCATTCCCTCAGTACCCTTTCCTGCTTTCTCTCCATATCCCTTGATCCCCTTAGCCGTAAAGGCCATATATAACTCCCTCTTGAATATATCCAATGAACTGGCATCAACAACTCTCTGCGGCAGGCAATTCCACAGGTTAACAACTCTCTGAGTGAAGAAGTTTCTGCTCATCTCAGTCCTAAATGGCTTACCCATTATCCTTAGACTATGACCCCTGGTTCTGGACTTCCCCAACATCGGGAACATTCTGCCCGCATCTAACCTGTCCAGTCCCGTCAGAATCTTATACGTTTCTATGAGAGATCCCCCCTCATCCTTCTAAACTCCAGTGAATAAATGCCCAGTTGATCCAGTCTCTCCTCATATGATAGTCCAGCCATCCCTGGGATTAGTCTGGTGAACCTTCGCTGCATTCCCTCAATAGCAAGAACGTCCTTCCTCAGATTAGGAGACCAAAACGGAACACAATATTCCAGGTGAGGCCTCACTAAGGCCCTGTACAAATGCAGTAAGACCTCCCTGCTTCTATACTCAAATCCCCTAGCTATGAAGTCCAACATACCATTTGCCTTCTTCACCGCCTGTAGTACCTGCATGCCAACCTTCAATGACTGATGAACCACGACACCTAGGTCTCGTTGCACCTCCCCTTTTCCTAATCTGCCGCCATTCAGATAATATTCTGCTTTCGTGTTTTTGCCCCCAAAATGGATAACTTCACATTTATCCACATTATACTGCATCTGTCATACATTTGCCCACTCACCTAACCTGTCCAAGTCACCCTGCAGCCTCCTAGCGTTCCCCTCACAACTCACAACGTCACCCAGTTTAGTGTCATCTGCAAACTTGGAGATATTGCACTCAATTCCTTCATCCAAATCGTTAATGTATATTGTAAAGAGCTGGGGTCCCAGCACTGAGTCCTGCGGCACTCTGCCTGCCATTCTGAAAAGGATCTGTTTATCCCCACTCTCTGCTTCCTGTCTGCAAACCAGTTCTCCAACCACATCAGTACATAATCCCCAATACCATGCGCTTTGACTTTGTACACCAATCTCTTGTGCGGGATCTTGTCAAAAGCCTTTTGAAAGTCCAAATACACCACATCCACTGGTTCTCCCTTATTCACTCTGCTAGTTACATCCTCAAAAAATTCCAGAAGATTCGTCAAGCCTGATTTCCCTTTCATAAATCCATGCTGACTTGGACCGATCCTGTCACTGCTTTCCAAATGCATTGCTATTTCATCCTTAATGATTGATTCCAACATTTTCCCCACTACTGATGTCAGGCTAACCAGTCTATAATTACCCATTTTCTCTCTCCCTCCTTTTTTAAAAGTGGTGTTATATTAGCTACCCTCCAGTCCATAGGAACTGACCTAGGGTTGATAGACTGTTGGAAAATGATCATCAATGCAGCCACTATTTCTAGGGCCACTTCCTTAAGTACTCTGGGATGCAGACTATCAGGCCCCGGGAATTTATCAGACTTCAATACCATCAATTTCCCCAACACAATTTCCTGCCTAATAAGGATATCCTTCAGTTCCTCCTTCTCACTCGACCCACTGTCCCCTTGTACTTTTGGAAGGTTATTCGTGTTTTCCTTGTGAAGACAGAACCGAAGTACTTGTTCAATTGGTCTGCCATTTCTTTGTTCCTCTTTATAAATTCACCTGAATCCGACTGCAAGAGACCTACATTTGTCTTCACTAATCTTTTTCTCTTCACATATTTATAGAAGCTTCAGTCTGGACAAATAGAGACCCGCTATTGTCTCTAGTCAAGAAATGTGTCCTGAATGGGGACTGGGCAGCCACGTACAGGGCATGCCCTGAGGAATTTAAACCATTTCACAGGCACAGGAATGAACTCTCGATTCAGGCCGATTGCCTACTGTGGGGAAACCGTGTAGTCATGCCCCAGATGGGCCGAGAGGTGTTCATCAGAGAACTCCACAATGAGCACCCGGGCATTGTCATGATGAAGGCAATTGCCAGGTCACACGTTTGGTGGCCAGGGATAGACGCAGATCTGGAACTTTATGTTCGCAGGTGCAACACGTGTGCCCAGCTAGGCAATGCGCCCAGGGAAGCCCCCCTTAGCCCCTGGTCCTGGCCGGCCAAGCCTTGGTTACGCATCCATGTGGACTACGCAGGTCCTTTCATGGGAAAAATGTTTTTGGTTGTAGTAGACGTCTACTCCAATGGATCGAGTGTGACATTTTAAATTCAAGCACATCCTCTGCCACGGTAGAAAGTCTACGAGCAATATTCGCCGCCCACGGTCTACCGGAAATCTTGGTCAGCGACAATGGCCCGTGCTTCACAAGTACTGAATTCCAGGACTTCACGGCAGGCAATGGAATTAATCATGTCAGAACGGCACCGTTCAAGCCGGCCTCAAACGGCCAGGCAGAACGAGCAGTGCAGATAATCAAACAGGGGATGCTCAGAATCCATGGGGGTTCCCTACAAAGACGCTTATCATACCTCCTGTTGGCCTCCTGTTGGCCTACACACTCACTCACAGGGGTTCCACCCGCAGAGCTGCTAATGAAAAGGACGCTCAAAACCCGTTTATCCCTTATACACCCCACCATGAAAGAAATTGTTGAGAGCAGGCGCCAGTCACAATATGACTACCATGACAGGAATGCGAGGGCGCGATGTATTGATGTAAATGACCCTGTTTTTGTCCTCAACTACTCTGCAGGGCCCAAATGGCTCGCAGGCACTGTGATTGCCAAAGAGGGAAATAGGATTCTGGTAGTTAAACTTACAATGGACAAATCTGCCGCAAACATGTGGACCAAACAAAAAGGAGGTTCAGCAACCCCATAGAAGAAGCAGAGGGAGAAGATGATGTAGAGTTCACTCCTCCACAGGTGACCGAACACAGGAACCAAAGGGAGGAGAGCCCAGTCACTGTGGGCAGTCCGGATAGGCCTAAGGCACCGCAAACAGCAGACACTCAGGCCAGCGCCCAACAACCGGAGCCCCAATTTAGGCGCTCTACAAGGGAGCGTAAACCACCAGAGAGACTCAACCTGTGATCCCAATAAGACTTTGGGGGGGAGGTGATGTCATGTATTCAACCAGCATTGTAACCCATGTATAATCTGACCTTAGTTGTGCACTGTGAGAACAATGACCACTAGGTGGTGAATGTGTGGGAGTCACTCTTAACCTGGACCTTCAAGGTAAAAGGGGAAGCTCCACCCACTTGCTGCACTTGAGTGCTAAGGAATAAAGGACAGGTCACAGACTGACCTCTCAAGCATGGGCCTCGTGTGCATTTATACTGTATAGCAAGGACGTATCAATTTCCCTTTCATAAATCCATGCTGACTTGGACCGATCCTGTCACTGCTTTCCAAATGCACTGCTATTTCATCCTTAATAATTGATTCCAACATTTTCCCCACTACTGTCAGGCTAACCGGTCTATAATTACCCATTTTCTCTCTCCCTCCTTTTTTAAAAAGTGGGGTTACATTAGCTACCCTCCAGTCCATAGGAACTGATGCAGATTCGATTGACTGTTGGAAAATAATCACTAATGTATCCACTATTTCTAGGGCCACTTCCTTAATACTCTGGGATGCAGACTATCAGGCCCCGGGGATTTATCAGCCTTCAATCCCATCAATTTCCCTAACACAATTTCCCGCCTAATAAGGATATCCTTCAGTTCCTCCTTCTCACTTGACCCATTGTCCCCTAGTACATTCAGAAGGTTATTTGTGTCTTCCTTCGTGGAGACAGAACCGAAGTATTTGTTCAATTGGTCTGCCATTTCTTTGTTCCCCATTATAAATTCACCTGAATCCGACTGCAAGGGACCTACATTTATCTTCAGTAATCTTTTTCTCTTCACATATTTATAAAAACTTTTGCAGTCAGTTTTTATGTTCCCTGCAAGCTTCCTTTCGTATTCTATTTCCCCCCTCTTAATTAAACCCTTAGTCCTCCTCTGTTGAATTCTAAATTCCTCCCAGTCCTCAGGTTTGTTACTTTTTCTAGCCAATTTATGTGCCACTTCCTTGGTTTTAACACTATCCTTAAGTTCCCTTGTCAGCCACGGTTGAGCCACCTTCCCCGTTTTATTTTTACTCCAGGCAGGGATGTACAATTGCTGAAGTCCATCCATGTGATCTTTAAATGTTTGCCATTGCTTATCCACCGTCAACCCTTTAAGTATCCTTTGCCAGTCTATTCTAGCCAATTCATGCCTCATACCGTCGAAGTTACCTTTCCTTAAGTTCAGGACCCTAGTTTCCGAATTAACTGTGTCACTCTCCATCTTAATAAAGAATTCTACCATATTATGGTCACTCTTCCCCAAGGGGCCTCGCACAACAAGATTGCTAATTAGTCCCTTCTCATTACAGATCACCCAGTCTAGGATGGCCAGCTCTCCAGTTGTTTCCTCGACATATTGGTCGAGAAAACCATCCCTAATACACTCCAGAAAATCCTCCTCTACCGCATTACTCCCAGTTTGGTTAGCCCAATCAATATGTAGATTAAAGTCGCCCATGATAACCTTTATTGCACACATCCCTTTTTTCTTATTTGATGCTGTCCCCAACCTCACTACTACTGTTTGGTGGTCTGTACACAACTCCCACTGGCGTTTTCTGCCCTTTGGTATTCCGCAGCTCCACCCATACCGATTCCACATCATCCAGGCTAATGTCCCTTCTTACTATTGTATTAATTTCTTCTTTAACTAACAACGCCAACCCACCTCCTTTTCCTCTCTGTCTATTCTTCCTAAATGTTGAATACCCCTGGATGTTGAGTTCCCAGCCTTGGTCACCCTGGAGCCATGTTTCCGTGATGCCAATTACATCATATCCGTTAACTGTACAAAGCATGTTGGAGCCGACAGCGGGCTGGGACATTGCTATGGATATCGCCGGCCATGCTTCCACCTCAGCAGGTGAAATCACGGCCATAGATTTGATTGGAGCATTGGAGTTTCTCTGTGTTGAGGAGTTGGGAGATACAAAACTTAGGTGCTATAAGACTGTCACTGGCTGGGAGGTGCAATTGCAGCATGAAGTCTTTACATTATAAACATGGACATAGGAATTTATAATAGGAAAAGTTGGCAGGAAGTGTGTGTAGTGGCAAGAGACTTAATATATTATGGATTTTTAAAAAGTATATATAAATTAAACATCTCCCGTTGACCACAGTTAGTCTGGGGCCTGGAGAATGGTTGTGATACTTAGCTGCTATCCTGCCCTTTCTCTTTGGAAATCCAGGTAATTATCTCTGCTTGTAATTGCAGCTGGTTATAGCTGATGTCAATTAGAGGTCAGTAAATTACTCGTAAATTTTAGGCTCCAGGTCAATGGCTGGCTTTCTTTTTTAAAGATTATTTTGCAACTATAACAAAGTATGACACTTTGGAGTATAATATCTGGTGTGTAACATCTGGAGTGTGATTGAACAAGCTAGCTGCAAGAAATACATAGATGAAAGTCCTTGCTGAAATGCACTACAGCTCCAAAAGACAAACCTGTTCTATTTGCAATAAAAGCCCTATTTTCAAGGCTGTACTCTCCATTGTGACACATCATGTTAAGCCTCTGTTGGTAAATCTGTCCTGTCTAGAATAACAGATTAACTCTTATTACTGCAACTACTACTGTCATTGTATTACAGATTGTTTAATAATTAAACGTCTTATCAAAATTGATCCAAGTGCCAGTGAAGATTACTGATTTGAAACTGATCCTTTAAATAACCTTTTATTTAAGCAAGTTTATTGATCCAAAGTGTTTCATTCCTATTGCTAGTTATTCTGCAGCAAGTGTACCAACATCAGTAGGTCAATGGAGGCTGTCTCGTATTATTATAAAATAGAGGAAGTCAGAATTCCATACATTTCTATGTAAACATATGAACACAGTGCTGCTTGCAAGCTTCTGACTGCAGCTGCTGTTTTGTTCAGTGACAAACAACTGCAGGCAGGGCAACATATTTCAGTCCTTTAAAAACTGAATAGTACAGTGGTTTGCAAGTTTCTTTTGGAAAACTTTAAAGCAAGCTGCTTGAAAAGTGGGTTTCATCCCAGCTGTAGTTGTACCACACCACAAGGAGAGATGAAACAAGACTATCTATTGGATACAATCTCAGTCATGCTGATGCCAAACCACTGGTTTACTGGCCTTTCAACGCCAGCAGTGAAAATGTTGACCTCTGCCATATACATAGCATAATCGCAGCACAAGCTTTAGCCAATGTACTGTAAAAGCATAAGAAATTGGCCCAGAAATTGCGGTTGTAGACTTCCTGCGGGCGGATGCCACCGACCTGAAAAATTTCTACGAATCTAAACGGGTGGTCTGGGAGGTTGGGAGACTTGTGGTCCTGGGCCTCTACGTGAAGGCCTGCATAAAGGCCCACGTATCCCTGGGACTTAGGCGCTTCGTACGCGTCCCTGGGATCATGTGGGCCGGCCCAACCAATCCAAGTAGGGGTATTCCCATTCATACTTATGGTGATTCCGAAACACACAAACATTTAAAATAATTTTTTTATAAATCACATATTTAAAATGAACCAAAATGGAATTTAATTAATTATTTAACACAAAAATTGAATTTTTTGAAAAATAAATTTATATATTTTAAAGGGTCTAAAAATAAACTTACCTTATTTAACAAGATTTTTAATGTTTAAATTCTTGAGAAAAATATATTTTTCTTTCCTTTAAAAGCCTTGCCTGATAAAAGCAGGCCTTATGTCTGCTTTTATCATTTGTAAGAATTTCAAGGGCATTTGCTGGGCAGTAGTTGGGAAATAGCCCAACTCTCCACCCGTGGAGATCCTTTACTTCTAGATGTGTGTGATCTGGACAGATTACAAGTTCCGGGTTTGGGCGCATGCGCTTCACGTGCCTAAAACTGGAACTTGCGGGGCCCCAACAGGCGCGTGAGCCGTAGGGGCCTTGAATTCAGGGCCATTGTATATCAGGGCTGCCGTTGACCATCTAAAAATCAGAAGTTCAAATCCTCAAAATCAAAGAGTTCTTTGTCTCCCAGCCTGCAATGATTAGACCATTTTGGAAATATCTCTTCAGCTAAGCTCCTTGAGTTGGTACATGGCTGCTTTTATATAACAACCTTGCACCAAAGACACTGAAAATGTCTAAGATGCAGTTAGATATTGTGTTGAGGGGCCTAGAAATTACATATCGCCCTGTTTGGGGGCTGTAACATCTGGGAAGAACGAAACTTTGCACCAGGCGGGGAAGTCCCGCCCCACTCGATAAATTCGGGTTACCACCCCCAAAAGGAAGTGGAGCGCTAAATCAAGCTCTCTATTTCCTTTCTGGTGTAGTAACGGGGCGCACTGTGCGTAGGAGGGGTTCTTGCCTCATTTAAATGCTTATTTTTGATTTGCAAAATAGCCTTAAGAAAGCTTAATTATGGTCTATCAACACTTATCAGTCAATCATATCTACAAGAATCCATACATTATACAGCAATATTGTGGGAAATTTTAAATTTTAACCCCCAAAAACAGGTGGGTTTGTGTCAGGTTGGATGTTGAAATATTTAAAATCTCAAACCTGACTCCAAGCCATCTTGAACCTGCCCACTTCTGGTTCTCATGGTGTCAGGACGGGGATGGGTGATCAATCTGTTCGCAGGAGGTGGGTCCCTCGTTTAAATATTTTAATGAGGCTGCGTGCCTCAGATTATTTTCTCAATTTTAGGTTTAATCCTGGCCAGCCGAGTTTCCCGGGATTCGGGAAATCTGGCAGCTAAAGTGAGATGAGGACGGCTGCGTGGAAGAGGTAAGTGCCTTTCTAGCACTGCTTGTGGGCTGAGGATCAGGAGTGCTTCTCCTTGGCCCACCAAGCTAACCTGCTTCCCCCACCCCACGATCAGACACCCCCTCCCCACCCACATGATCAGACCCTCCCGTGAACTAATCTCCCCAAACCATGATGTCGCCACAAACTGGCCTTTCAGATCCCCCCCGCCACGGTCTTCCCAATCCCTTCCTTCCCATGCGCTCCCTGGCTGCAGCCTCTGATCTCCCCCCCGACTTTTCCGATCTCCCCATGACCCTTCTGATCGCCTCCCCCCCCCCTCCCTCCCTCCGGCGTCCGATCTCCCCCAACAGACACCGGTCTTCAATCATGCCTCCCCATGGCCTCCAATCTTTCCCCACCCACCTCGGCCTCTCCAATCCCTTTACCCCCCCCTCCTCTCTGCTCCCCGGCTGCGGCCTGGTGCTGAAGGCCTACACTCCCGACAGTCAGTCACCCTCTCAATCTGACTGTCTGCAGCCGGGAAATGGAAATGGAGACAAAAAATGTTAATCAGCTCCTGCCATTAAAATCGGCAGGTCCTGAGGGAAACGCATTCTTCCAGGTTTCCAGAATGCAAAACATTGACACCCCCCGCTCCCTCTCCACCTCACTGTAAATATTGGGGCCATTAAGTCCAAAGTGGCGTGAAAAATAAAATTGGCAAATCTGCAGAATCAGTGGGGTGCTTTATACTGCTTTGGTTTCTGTCTCATTACAAAATTGCTAGTCATGTTTCCATAAAAACAAGAAAACTATCGGTACGAATATGTGCAAGACTTCACAGGTATGATTTCAGAAAGTAACTGCATGATGATGGTAGCAGGATTTCAGGCGAAGATTACTACTTCTACTGATTGGTAAATAACTCCATTATATGAATTACACTAAACCACAACACCTGAGAAGTTAGATCAGATAAAATTTGTCTTACGTTCTGTTTTCCCACAATATTATCAAATGGAAGTTCAGGACTCCAGGAACCTTCAGTAAATGTTGTGGTGCTATTTCTTCTGTCACAAGATGTACTGGATTCTTTCATAATGTCTTCAGGCAAAGTCAAAAGGCTTTCTTCTGGTTGCTTTATCAGATATGTTTCAATGTTGTGTTTTCGCAGAAACTCATTTCTCTCTTTTCCGTGCCCTTCTTCTACCTCATAATCACCATTCAGACAATCCAGTGTCGCCTTAGAAATATGAATCCTCCTGCAAACCAGAAGATGAAAGAAAACACATTCAGATCCTACCAAGAAACCATCCCTCCCAGAAACCTTAATAACAAGAGCATTTGTTGTAAATTTATTATTAGAAGGAGAATAAATTGCTTACGGTTTGCGTAAAGGTCATGATATTTACCCAGGGATTCCACCAGACTCCAGTTTGTTTGCAATATCGACATCCCAGGACCAAACATCAAACTGCCACTTCCGAAGCCCGAGCACTCCACAAAGCACAGATCCAGAGTGTATTCCTATACGCATGTCAATCTCATGTTTCGTATGGACTCTCACATATCTATCCAAACAAAAACAAAAATTATAGAAACTTTCCAACATTAAAACAAGCTATTTGCTGTAATCTTAAAATTATGCTATGCAAATATAAATGGGTTAACACCTTCATTAAAAGAGTGATCAAAGCAATATGTTAAATGTTTATATTCACACAGCATCATTTCAACAGCATTGTAAATTAAGGGTCACTTTTCCACTTGTGCACTCCTGCTGGAAAATCATGGGCTGCACAGTAGCAGAATAGTTACCTTTTAATCTCATTTATGTTTAGATATGCCTTTTTTTAAGTTGTTTATAAATGCATATAACAAAGTGCTTAATATTTACTACAGAAAATTAATGAATTATTTCAAGAATCACTGCCCTCTTAAATGTTACTGATGTCTTAACTGCATTAACTTGCTGGATCACTTCACATAAACTTCAATACCAAAAGCTCATGAATTGATTTTGAAGACATAAGAGGGATTTTGAATTGACAAATCATTACCATAAAAAGCTTTAACCAGTTGAATGTGCCATTTGAAATGCAATGGTGACATTTTGTTGCATTTTAAGTGCCAGATCCTTTCTCAAAAGAGCATGGTTAAATGTCAAACGATGAATCTTACAAAGAGTTCTTGTTCTTTGGGTCTCCTCTCAAACAAATGGCCACAGGTCTGAGCAGCTGCTCAGAAAGGCATATTCAGGTCTTGGCCAGGTGATAGCGGTGTGCTCCACCTTGGTGAAAGCAAACATTTATATAGCTCACCTTGCCATCTCTGCAAACACAACAGTTGTCTGAACTTGAAGAGCAATTAGCAACAATTGTGGCAATGTTTGGAATCTGGACTACAGCATGTTTTTAGCTGAATGGTGCACAGAATAGTGCACAAATAAGGCTTTGGAGTACAGTGGCAGATGGGAAAACTGGAGATAAGGAAAAAATATAAATATTTGAAATATTACAACTTGCTTTTCTTTGAATAATCTAGTCCATACAAATCTATGCAATAAAATAATTTATTACATACTGGGGTCATTTTCAACTTCACCGCTTGGGTGGTAACCTGATGGAGCATATTGTCCGTTCAATATAGAACTTGTCCGATTGTCATTTCCATTGATTTTAACTTGTATTTATCTAGCACTTTTTACATGGAAAGCGTCCATTGGGCTTCATAGAGAAGGAGAAAAACAGACACTGAATCTTTGAGAGAAAGTGGGGAAGGTAACTGAAATCAGGGAAGAGAGGTAGCGAGACAAAACCATTTAGGCAGCGAGTTACAGAAATGAAGGTGAAGACAGCTGAATAATCCGCCACCATTACAAAAGCAAAACACTGCGGATGCTGGAAATCTGAAATCAAAACAGAAAATACTGGAAATACTCAGCAGGTCAGGCAGCTCAGCCACCATTGGTGGGGTGAGAGTATGCACGGAAGGCAAGAGGGTGGTTTACATATGTGGCTTGGCAAATTCATTTAAATTAACAATAAGTCCTATCTATTTGAGAGGCAGAACATTGCCTATTTCCGCCCCTGCCGCAGCTCATCTGCCGCTGAAACCTTTTGTTACCTCTAGTCTTGACTATTCCAGCCACACCTGGCTGGCCTCCCACGTTCTACCCGATCTGAACTTGAGATGATCCAAAACTCGACTGCCCATGTCCTAACTCGCACCAAGTCCCATTCACCCATTAGCCTTGTGCTCACTGACCTACAATGGCTCCAGGTTAAGCAACGCCTTGATTTCAAAATTCTCATCTGTCATGTATCTTACATTATTATATATAAGTGTATCCTAACATGCTATACATGACTGTAATAAGATATGACCTGTAACCACCAGCATACCTTACCACCAGGGGTGCACTTGCAAGAGACAGGTATATAAGGGCAGGTCTCAGGCAAGTGCAGCATTCCAGAGCTGTGAAATAAAGGTGCAGGTCCAGAGTGACCTTGACTTTACTACATGCCTCGTGTGAATCTGTAGTGAGGGACAGGACTTTACAGTGGTGACGAGTTACGGGATTATAGAGTCCACAGAATGGCGAACAACGGATCAGATGAAAAGTACAATGCGGGAGACAATTGGGAGGACTTTATAGAAAGGCTCCAGCAAAGCGTTGTAACCAAAGACTGGTTAGGCGACGATAAGGCAGACAAGAGAAGAGCCCATCTCTTGACCAGCTGTGGCTCGAAAACATACGCTTTAATGAAGGATCTGTTGGCACCCGAGAACATAATAAGAACATAAGAATTAGGAACAGGAGTAGGCTATCTAGCCCCTCGAGCCTGCTCCGCCATTCAACAAGATCATGGCTGATCTGGCCGTGGACTCAGCTCCACTTACCCGCCCGCTCCCCATAACCCTTAATTCCCTTATTGGTTAAAAATCTATCTATCTGTGACTTGAATACATTCAATGAGCTAGCCTCAACTGCTTCCTTGGGCAGAGAATTCCACAGATTCACAACCCTCTGGGAGAAGAAATTGCTTCTCAACTGGGTTTTAAATTGGCTCCCCCCGTATTTTGAGGCTGTGCCCCCTAGTTCTAGTCTCCCCGACCAGTGGAAACAACCTCTCTGCCTCTATCTTGTCTATCCCTTTCATTATTTTAAATGTTTCTATAAGATCACCCCTCATCCTTCTGAACTCCAACGAGTAAAAACCCAGTCTACTCAATCTATCATCATAAGGTAACCCCCTCATCTCCGGAATCAGCCTAGTGAATCGTCTCTGTACCCCCTCCAAAGCCAGTATATCCTTCCTTAAGTAAGGCGACCAAAACTGCACACAGTACTCCAGGTGCGGCCTCACCAATACCCTATACAGTTGCAGAAGGACCTCCCTGCTTTTGTACTCCATCCCTCTCGCAATGAAGGCCAACATTCCATTCGCCTTCCTGATTACCTGCTGCACCTGCAAACTAACTTTTTGGGAAGAGTTTCATGCACAAGGACCCCCAGGTCCCTCTGCACTCCAGCATGTTGTAATTTCTTCCCATTCAAATAGTATTCCCTTTTTTTGTTTTTTTTCCCCAAGGTGGATGACCTCACACTTTCCGACATTGTATTCTATCTGCCAAACCTTAGCCCATTCGCTTAACCTATCTAAATCTCTTTGCAGCCTCTCTGTGTCCTCTACACAACCCGCTTTCCCACTAATCTTTGTGTCATCTGCAAATTTTGTTACACTACACTCTGTCCCCTCTTCCAGGTCATCTATGTATATTGTAAACAGTTGTGGTCCCAGCACCAATCCCTGTGGCACACCACTAACCACCGATTTCCAACCCGAAAAGGACCCATTTATCCCGACTCTCTGCTTTCTGTTAGCCAGCCAATTCTCTATCCATGCTAATACATTTCCTCTGACTCCGCATGCCTTTATCTTCTGCAGTAACCTTTTGTGTGGCACCTTATCGAATGTCTTTTTGGAAATCTAAATACACCACATCCATCGGTACACCTCTATCCACCATGCTCGTTATATCCTCAAAGAATTCCAGTAAATTAGTTAAACATGATTTCCCCTTCATGAATCCATGCTGCGTCTGCTTGATTGACAGAAACCAGCAAGCAAGTCGTTTGAAGAATTGAGCACACTGGTAAGAGACCACCTGAAGCCAGCGAGTAGCCTACACATGGCCAGACACAGGTTCTACAACTACAGTTGCTGTGTGGGCCAGAGCATACCTGACTTCGTGGCGGAACTTCGGAGGTTGGCTTCTTATGTGAGTTCTCCAATGAACTGAGGAGAGAAATGCTGAGAGACTTTTTCATTGAAGGAATAGGCCACGCAACCATATTCCAAAAGCTCATAGAGACCAAGAACCTGACCTTAGAGGCAGCAGCACTGGTTGCACAGACATTCTTGGCAGGGGAAGAATAAACGAGGTTGAGTTACAATGCAGCTACGACAACTAATGAAATATTGGAACAAGAAGTTCACAGCACTAAACAAGCTGCTACTCCCACACACAGACAAAACCGGAAGAACAGGTTCTCGACAGCAGGCAGAAGCCATCAAGGGCCACAGGAATGGTCGTTCACACCTCATCAACCCACAATGCGAGCAATCAACTACAAACTGAGAGAAGCTCAAGAGAGATCAGCCAGACGCAGCTCATTCTTTGGAAACTCTTTGAACAATGGAACAGGTCTGTGCTGGAGGTGTGGGGTTGGGCACTCAGCAAGGGGATGTCGGTTTCAGCAGGCTGTTTGCAGGATCTGTGAATATACAGGGTATTTGGCCCGCATGTGCAAAAAAATGGCAGCTCGGCTGGTATACAAATCGGATGGGTTGAAAAGCAGACCAGAAGATGGTGGGGACAGTACCCGGGTCACCGATGTACAGCGGGTCAACTCAATCAATGGCCATTGCTCCTACAACAGGACGCCTCCTATAATGATGAGGATCCTACTCAACGGGATATCTGTCAACATGGAGATGGATATGGGAGCGAGTCAATCTCTCATGGGCGCTCAACAATTTGAACAACTGTGGCCGCACAAAAGAGACAGACCAAAACTCACAAGAGTAACACCACACTAAGAACCTATATCAAACAAATCGTACCAGTCCTTGGCAGCGCCATGCTCTCTGTCACACACAAAGGGACACTGAACCGACTTCCCCTGTGGATTGTCCCCAGAGACCCCCCAGCACTGCTGGGGAGAAGCTGGCTGGCAAAACTAAACTGGAAATGGGATGATGTCCATGCCATGTCATTAGAGGAACGGACCTCCTGCTCAACAGTTATAAAGCGATTTGAACATCTCTTTCAGCCAGGTGTGGGCACTTTCAAAGGGGCCAAAGTCAAAATCTACATCACACAGGATGCTAGACCGGTCCATCACAAGGCCAGAGCTGTACCCTATGTGATGAGGGAAACGATTGAACACGAACTAGACAGGCTTCTGAGGGAAGGCATTATATCACCTGTGGAATTTAGCGACTGGGCAAGTCCCATCGTCCCAGTCATGAAGCCTGATGAATCCGTACGAATCTGTTGGGACTACAAATCTACCATGAACAGAGTCTCCCTCCAGGACCAGTACCCTCTGCCCAGAGCGAAGGACTTATTTGCCACATTGGCTGGAGGTAAAAATTAGACCTCACATCTGCGTATATGACGCAAGAATTGACCGAGGAATCCAAGCTACTCACCACCATCAACACACATCGAGGCCTTTTCCTGTACAATCGATGCCCATTTGGCATCAGGTCGGCAGCTGCCATATTCCAGCGCAACATGGAGAGTCTGCTCAAGTCCATCCCAGGAATGGTTGTATTTCAAGACGACATATTTATCACGGGCAGGGACACCGACTCCCATCTCCGTAATTTGGAGGAAGTACTCAAGCAGTTGGATCGGGTAGGCCTGCGAGTCAAGAAATCCAAGTGTCTGTTTCTCGCACCCGAGGTTGAATTTTTGGGCAGAAGGATTGCCGCTGATGGAATCCGCCCAACAGAGTCCAAAACAGAAGCAATTCCGCCTGGCACCCAGGCCCCGGAATGTCTCAGAACTGCGAGCCTTTCTCGGGCTACTCAATTACTTTGGGAACTTTATGCAGAACTTAAGCACGCTGCTGGAGTCTCTCCACGTGCTACTCAGAAAGGGGTGCGATTGGTTTTGGGGGGACGTCCAGGAACGCACCTTCAATAAGGCACGCAACCTTCTGTGTTCCAACAGTGTTTTGACTTTCTTTGACCCAGGTAAAAAGCTAGTTCTCACATGCGATGCATCAGCGTATGGGGTCGGGTGCGTTTTGCAACATGTCAATAGTGCGGGCAAATTACAACCCATAGCTTATGCCAGGTCACTTTCGCGGGCGGAGCGCGGGTACGGAATGGTAGAGAAGGAGGCGCTCGCGTGCGTGTACGGTGTCAAAAAGATGCACCAATATCTTTTCGGGGCCAAGTTCACGTTAGAAACCGACCACAAGCCCCTCACGTCCCTCCTATCCGAGAGCAAGGCAATAAACGCCAACGCCTCGGCACGAATTCAACGGTGGGCACTCCTACGACTATACCATAAGGCACAGACCAGGCACAGACAACAGGCTACCACTGGCGACCACAGAAGGGTATGACGGACAGGACTGTGAGATAGTCATGGCAATCAATGCCTTTGAGTCCACAGGTTCGCCCATGACGGCTCGCCAAATCAGAGTCTGGACGACCAGCGACCCCACGTTATCCTTAGTAAAAAGATGTGTCCTAACCAGTGACTGGGCAGAGGTTCGCGATGCCTGCCCCGAGGAATTAAAAACCTTTCACAGGCGCGTGCATGAGCTATCACTGCAAGCAGACTGCCTGATGTGGGGCAGCCAAGTAGTCATGCCTCTGCGAGGCAGAGAGGCATTTGTCCGGGACCTCCACCGCGAGCACCCGGGGATCGTTCTCATGAAGGCCATAGCCAGATCCCAAGTCTGGTGGCCTGGTATTGACGCGGACCTGGAGCTCTGCGTCCGAAGGTGCACCATTTGTGCCCAACTCAGCAATGCCCCCAGGGAGGTTCCACTGAGCCCCTGGCCCTGGCCTACCAAACCGTGGTCGCCGATGCACGTAGACTATGCGGGCCCTTTCATGGGCAAAATGTTCCTCGTAGTTGTAGATGCATTTTCAAAGTGGATCGAATGCACCATTTTAAACTCGAGCACAACCTCCAGCACTGTGGAGAGCCTCGCAACCATGTTTGCAACGCACGGAATCCCTGACATATTGGTCAGTGACAATGGTCCATGCTTCACCAACGCAGAATTCCAAGACTTTATAATTGACCACGGCATAAATCACGTCAAGACAGCACCGTTCAAGCCGGCCTCCAACGGCCAGGTGGAGAGAGCAGTGCAAATCATTAAACAAGGCATACTTAAAATCTAAGGTCCCATGCTGCAGGGTCGCCTGTCGCGACTGCTGCTGGCATACAGATCTCGTCTGCACTCAATGATTGGGATTCCCCCCTGCGCAACTGTTGATGAAAAGGACTTTAAAAACAAGGCTCTCATTAATCCTCCCAGACATGCAAGAAATCGTTGAGGCAAAGCGCCATAAGCTGACTGAGTACCATGACAGAAATTCGAGGGGGAGATGAAATGAGATAGGGGACAAAGTATTTGTACTAAACTATGGCAGGGGTCCCAAATGGCTTGCAGGGACAGTAACGGGCAAGGAAGAAACAGGCTACTGGTAGTACAAATGGACAATGGCAAAACCTACCGGAGGCATGTAGACCAAGTCAAAAGCAGATTTACCAACAACACTGCGGAACCAGAGGCAGACTACAATGTGGAACTCGCACCACACCTGGTGGACAGACAGAGGGAACAACCTGAGGAAAGGGCAATCCCAACAGACAGCCCAGGCGAGTCAACAACAATCACACCAATCGAAACAGACAGCTGAGGCGAGATACCAGCAACCACACCCAAAGAAAAACAGACACCAAGGCAAACAACTGAACCACAACTCAGACGCTCCACGCGAGAGCGTAGACCACCTGAGAGACTGAACCTATAAAGACAATAAGACCTTGGGAGAGGGTGATGTCATGTATCTTACATTATTATATATAACTCTATCCTAACATGCTATACATGACTGTAATAAGATATGACCTGTAACCACCAGCATACCTTACCACCAGGGGTGCACTTGCAAGAGACAGGTATATAAGGGCAGGTCTCAGGCAAGTGCAGCATTCCAGAGCTGTGAATTAAAGGTGCAAGTCCAGAGTGACCTTGACTTCACTATATGCCTCGTGTGAATCTGTACTGAGGGGATAGGACTTTACATCATCCTTGGTTACAAATTCCTCCATGGCCTCGCCGCTCCCTATCATTGTAATCTCCTTCGGCCTCACAACCTCCCACCCCCCACCAAGATATCTATGCTCCTCTAATTCTGCCCTCTTGAGCATCCCTGATTATAATCGCTTAGCAATTGGTGGCCATGCCTTCAGCTGCTTAGGCCCCAAGCTCTGGAACTCCCTCCCTAAATCTCCCCACCTCTCTACCTCTCTTTCCTCCTTTAAGATGCTCCTTAAAATCTGCCTCTTTGACCAAGTTTTTGGTCATCTGCTGTAATTTCTTGTTATGTGGCTCGGTGTCAAATTTCTCTCTTATAACACTCCTGTGAAACACCTTGGGATGTTTTACTACGTTAAAAGTTCTATATCAATACAAGTTGTTGTGTTGATTGACACATGATTTAGAACGCGCCTTCGTAAACATGAGCAGCTGCAGTGAGCCTCACACATGAAACCAGCTGTGAGGACTGGTGCCTTGTTGCTGCCATTCAAAATTCAACTTGAGCATCTGATCCTCAAAACTACTACTTTTTTTGTTACTGCTTATACTTACAATGTTATTTCATGGCAGATCTGAAACAATGATTGGTTCTCAAAGCCAAGTGATGTGGAATGAGGAGAATTTGTGCTGGGATCACTGATTTTGCAGACAGGCTCAGGTTAGGTGTTTAGACGACTGGCTATGGCTGATTTTGTGGGGCCAGTGGCTCCTATTAATTTTAATAGGCTCACTGCAAGTAAAATTGCTGCTACATGCACAAGTATTGCATGACAAAAAGAAGTAACTAAAATTCTTGCAATGCAAAAAATCAGCCTTTCATAGCAATAAGAATTAATGCTTAAAGGAAAATTTACCTTGGGCGACAGTACAAATCGGCCGCCCACTATAGGCAGCGCCTGATAGTCAGTTCAACTGCAGTCAATGAGACAGAATATTAGGCGCTGTGTATATCAGGCAGCCCATCCAACACCAACCATTATGCACCAGCTCCCAAGACAAATTTCTACCCCATTAAGTTTTAACAAAATCAAACTTTGCAACCAATGTTCAAAACTACCATACAATTTAAATAAAACAGATTTCCAGAAGCGAGGATAGCAAAATATGAAGGAAGCTTCACAAAATTGTGCAGAAATTAATATTAAATAAGAAAGGGCTTGCAATTCTGTAGTGCTTTTCATGACCTCAGGAGGTACTAAAGTGCTTTTCAGCCAATGAAGCTGACACCTTTTAATGTATTGTTATTGTTGTAATGTAGCGAAATGCAGCAGCCAATTTGGACACAGCAAGATCGTACCAAAAACAATGAGATAAATGACCAGAGAATCTGTTTTTTGATGCTGTTGATTGAGGAATAAATATTGGCTGGATATCGGATCTTTTACTTCAATCTGACAGGGCAGATGGGGCCTTAGTTTAGCATCTCACCCAAAAGGCACCACTTCCAGTAGTACAACACTCCCTCAGTATTGCACTAAGATGTTAATCTAGTTTTAATCTTCACATTGATTGGACAAATCAAATTGGCCAAGGTAGCCTTGAGGAAGAGTTCAAAGAGTGTAGTTAGGATAGTATCCTTGAACAGTACGCTGCAGAACCAACCAAGGAGCAGGCTATCTTAGATCTGGTATTGTGTAATGAGACAGGATTAATAAATGATCTCCTAGTAAAGGATCCTCTAGGAAAGAGTGATCATAGCATGGTTGAATTTCAAATTCAGTTCGATCTCAAACCAGTGTTCTAAGCTTAAATAAAGGAAACTACAAAGGTATGCAGGTAGAATTGGCTAAAGTGGATTGGGAAAATAGATTAAAGTGTAAGATGATTGATTAGCAGTGGCAGACATTTAAGGAGATATTTTACAACTCTCAGCAAAAATATATTCCAATGAGAAGGAAAGGCTTTAAGAGAAGGGATAACCATCCGTGGCTAACTAAGGAAATAAAGCATGGTATCAAATTGAAAACAAGGGCATACAAAGTGGCCATGATTAGTAGGAGGCTAGAGGATCGGGAAACTTTTAAAAACCAGCAAAGAACGACTAAAAAATAATAGAGAGGGAAGATAGATTATGAAAGTAAAGATAGATTATGAAAGTAAACTAGCAAGAAATATAAAAACAGATTGTAAGAGTTTCCATAAGTATATAAAAAAGAAGAGTGGCTAATGTAAATGTTGGTCCCTTAGAGGATGAGACTGGGGAATTAATAATGGGGAACAGGGAAATGGCAGAGACATTGAACAAATATTTTGTATCGGTCTTCACAGTAGAAGACACAAAAATATCCCAATAGTGGATAATCAAGGGGCTATAGGGAGGGAGGAGGAACTTAAAACAATCACTGTCACTAAAGAAGAAGTACTCGGTAAAATAATGGGACTAAAGGTGGTCAAGTCCCCTGGACCTGGTGGCTTGCATCCTAGGGTCTTAAAATAAGTGGCTGCAGAGATAATGGATGCATTGGTTGTAATTTACCAAAATTCCCTGGATTTTGGGGAGGTCCAAGCAGATTGGAAAACCCCAAATGTAACACCCCTATTTAAAAAAGGAGGCAGACAGAAAGCAGGAAACTATAGACCAGTTATCCTAATATCTTTCATTGGGAAAATGCTGGAGTCCATTTTAAGGAAGCAGTAGCAGGACATTTGGAAAAGCATGATTCAGTCAAGCAGAGTCAGCATGGTTTTATGAAAAGAAAATCATGTTTAACAAATTTGCTGGAGTTCTTTGAGGATGTAACGAGCCGGGTGGATAAGGGGGAACCAGTGGATGTGGTGTATTTGGATTTCCAGAAGGCATTCAATAAGGTGCCACATAAAAGGTTCCTGGACAAGATAAAAGTTGACAGGTTGGGGCTAATATATTAGCATGAATAGAGGATTGTGTAACTAACAGAAAATAGAGAGTCAGGATAAAGGGGTCATTTTCCGATTGGCAAACAGTAACTAGTGGGGTGCCACAGGGATCGGTGCTGGGGCCTCAACTATTTACAATCTATATTAATGACTTGGATGAAGGGACCGAGTGTAATGTAGCCAAGTTTGCTGATGATACAAAGATGGGTGGGAAAGCAAATTGTGAGGAGGACATAAAAAATCTGCAAAGGGATATGGGGCTAGAACCGCCACTATTTTTACATGCTTAATGCCCACTTAATGCCCATTTTACCACCCCAATGGCGTATAACACTCATATCGCGCTCATTTTGACACAAAATGGAAACTGACAGGCATTTTTAGGAAACTTTCAACATGTGCTTAATGCCGGGAAAAAATATTCCCGCCCGCCCACGTTTTTTGGGCGGAGTCATCAGAATGGGCGAATCACGCCCATAATATCGCCCAGCATTACTTTCCACACGGAATTAACACCAAGATTCAATAATACCACCCGCCCACTTTTTTTTTGTCGTAAAGAGCACATTTGGCGAAACTAACGCCCAGGAGATCGCCCACCATCACTTTCACCACCTCGCACATATCGCCCACAATATCGCTCGCCCAAAAAAACGCCCATAAAAAGTGGAACTATTCTGAACGAACGCCAACGATGTGGCTGGCATTTTTTAAATCGCAGGTCACTTCATTCAAAAGGCTGCCTCAACTCTGGGGGAGTTTGCATTGACTCTGGAGTTCTTCTCAGGTGAAGTGATCATCTCAACAGACATATTTTCAGATTCTGGACTATTGGGGGTTTACTCCAGGTGTATTTTAGTGAAGAAATCATTGCTTCTGATCAATCGCTATTATACTTTCAATGCAATTGGGCCACCAAACAATAACTGTGCTTAAGCAGCGCTTCAGATGTCTTGACCACTCAGGAGGGGAGCTACAATACAACCCTGAGCAAGTAGGTAAATTTGTGGTCATCTGCTCGATGCTGCACAACCTGGCTATCAGGAGGGGCCAAGAATTGCCAGAAGGGACTGATGCTCCACCTCAGGAGAGAGAGGAAGAGGACGACGAGGGGCTGGACGCTGACCTAGGGCCAGACAATCAGGCTAGCTATGCAACCATGCCCACATCCACCTCCAGACCACAGGAAAGGGCCCGTGGTGGCTACATAGCAGCAAGACTCTTAAGTGAGAAGCTGATATCTGAACGATTTGCCTGAAAGAGCATTGATGTGAGTGACAACGCTGACACACTGCTGTGTGTGCGCAGCTCAGACATCATCTTGGCGCCAGCTAAAGTTTACGTTGATTGATGTTAAGTTGTATTTAACCCTTTCATGTTAAGGAATCACCAGTGTGTAACGGTCTAGCTATCTGAGACAATGCACAACAATGTTATGTTCAATAACAAAAATGTTATACCAACATTGGTCTGAAATCATAAGTATCACAGGCAAAAACACCCAACCCCAATCACACCCCATTTTTTTCACCATTGACATTAATCAAATGTTCAACATGTCCAGCACCACAGAATACAAAGGCAAAGCAGGAGGGTGGTCTCCAGCCCCCATACATTACAACAAATTGTATACACCCAGATGGAGATATAACACAGCCATCACCTGCAGACATGCACCTCACTTTCCAACCCGCCTCCCCTTCTTCTCCCCACCTCTACCCCTCTACCACTCCTCGCTCCATGGCACCTGGCTGAGGAGCTCCTCAGGCGGTGCCTCATTGGGGTGGGGATGAAGGCAGATGTGGTCGTTGCATGGTTACGGGAGCGGAGTGTGCCGAGGGGGCAACATTCTCTGATGCAGAAGCAGGATCTTGTGCCTGTGGCGAGGTGCTTGTGCCTTGTACCTCCAGAGTGGAGGCGGGAATGACCTGTGGACCACTAGATGGCCTTGGGGTGGAATGCCTTCTGGAGCGTGGCGATGCAGGTTCCTCGAAGTCAGCGCTCTCATCCGTGGAGAACAGACCCAGCGGATTGACGGGTGAGAATCGGAACTCCTCAGCACCAGATGTAGGATCGTTCGGAGAGTCGGGCCCCACGCCCCCACCTTCTGGCCTCTGTGGTCTTGCCTTGGGTCGCGCTGCTGGCTGAGCTGCAAAACACAAATGAGGTTATTAGAGGGTGACAAGGTGAGTCCAGCTCTACACACAGCATATGCACGGCAAAAGCATCACCGCTCTCAAAATCATCACAGACATCACATTTCATGACCA
This sequence comes from Pristiophorus japonicus, assembly GCF_044704955.1. Classification (NCBI taxonomy): domain Eukaryota; kingdom Metazoa; phylum Chordata; class Chondrichthyes; family Pristiophoridae; genus Pristiophorus; species Pristiophorus japonicus. The sequence goes on along the minus strand of NC_091977.1, from coordinate 436,776,040 downwards.
TCAACACATTTGCATTGCAATGATTTTCATTAGGCCATCATTATTTCGAGGACAATTTTAGAAATCATCTATCATATATGATTGTTCGGATACGAGATGGTGTGGCATCCATTGATTCACATCATGTAATGGTATAAGCTTTACTCACGTGGCATCACTTCAGGGTCTGCAGATACATCCGTGGCTGTCCGGGTATGCTTCCCCACGAGTGCGAGCACCCGCTCCTCCATGTCAGTGATGTCGCTGGTGACTAGTGGCCCCCCATACGTTCACCTCTGCACGGCCCTCATCGTCTATAGCTTCTTCTGTAAAAGGTGACAGGACAACATGGCATGAGATAATTGCGTGATATAATTGCTAGGTACTGTCACAGAGACTGGTACAACACATAACTGATAGATGTAATCATGATTATTATGAAAATTATCATTCTTTACCTAAAGACATACACTGTGTCCGCAGGCTTTGAGTAAAATATTCCCGGTAAAAGTGAAAGACCTCACATTTGCTGACAGTCACTCATGAATGTTACAAATCAAATTATATAAATACATAAGTACATGTAAATCAATGTAATACTTACTCTTATGGATCCCAAAAGGTCATTCCATCGTTTCTGGCATTCGTTGCCCTCACGAGCCTTGTTGGTCATCGACGAGAACACCTCTGTTATCTCGGTCCATATCCTCTGGTAGACCTTTGGGGTGGGCTTCCCACGCCTTCCCTGTGTCAAATCACCCCAGCGTAACTCCACCTCCTGCAGGAGGGAGGCATTTGCCTCGTCCGAGAACCTCCTGGCTCTTTTGCGGCCTCCAATGTGCTCTTCTCCCACCTCACTGCTCTCTCCAGCGTCAGTCTCCACATCTTGCTGTGATGTATCTCCTCTCTCTCCATTATAGGCCAAATTTGGGCAAATATGTGAGTGGTAACAGCTACTTTTTGATTGCCTACTTGCTGTGAAGCTCTAAAATCTCCCTCCTTCCTCCCAAAGCAAACATACCACACCCAGACACACCTTCAGTCACTCTGAACTACCTCTCTCTCCGTCTCCTCTTCTGCGCATGTCATGATGACCCTTGACCTCCTGAATCATGGGAATCGAGCGTTGCCATGCCGTTGCTAAGGACGGCCACACTTTACGGCAGAAGTTCAGTGAAATTTAACGCTACCGCCCATTTCATATCGCTTGCGGTAACGCCCAATTTCAAAAATGGAGACTAGGTGTTTTGAGAATGGGCGAGAAGCTGGCAATCTGAAAACCCTTTTTTACTGCCCACGCCAGAAATAATGCCATTTTTGGGCGATAAGCACAAAAGTGGAGGTTCTAGCCCATAGACAGGCTAAGTGAGTGGACCAAAATTTGACAGATGGAGTATAATGTGGGAAAGTGTGAGATTATCCACTTTGGCAGAAAAATTAAAAAGTAAATTATTATTTAAATGGAGACAAATTACAAAATGCTGCAGTACAGAGGGACCTGGGGGTCCTTGTGCTTGAAACACAAAAAGTTAGTATGCAGGTACAACAAGTAATCAGGAAGGCAAATGGAATGTTGAAATTTTTTGCAAGGGGGATGGAGTATAAAAGCAGAGAAGTCCTGCTACAGTTGTACAGAGTATTGGTGAGGCCACACCTAGAGTATTGCTTACAGTTTTGGTTTCCTTATTTAAGGAGGGATGTACTTGCATTGGAGGCAGTTCAGAGAAGGTTCACTCGGTTGATTTCTGAGATGAAGGGGTTGAGTCATGAAGAAAGGTTGAGCAGTTTGGGCCTGTATTCATTGGAGTTCAGAAGAATGAGAGGTGATCTTATTGAAACATACAAGATACTGAGGGGGTTCGACAAGGTAGATGCAGACAGGATGTTTCCACTCATGGGGGAATCTAGAACTAGTGGGCATAGTTTCAGAATAAGGGTCGCCCATTTAAAACTGAGATGAGGAGGAATTTCTTCTCTCAGAGGGTTGGAAATCTGTGGAATTCTCTGCCCCAGAGGGCTGTGGAGGCTGGGTCATTGAATATATTTAAGGCGAAGATAGCCAGATTTTTGATCAATAAGGGAGTAAAGGGTTATGTGGAGTGGGCAGGGAAGTAGAACTAAGCCCAAGATCAGATCGGCCATGATCTTATTGAATGGGGAGCAGGCTCGAAGGGCCAAATGGCCTACTCCTGCTCCTATTTCTTATGTTCTTACATGTTCTGGAGTGTGGCTTGAACCCCCAATCTTCTAACTTAGAAGCAAAACACTACCACTGAGCCAAGACTGACACTTTATAATAGATCTACCACAAGTATATCTAAATGAGAAGGTGAGCAAAATAGATGTTTTATTGATTCACCATGTTTGTGTAATAAAAATATATCTCAATGTTTCTTGCATGATTTAACATGGGGAATTGTCACTAAATCCACCACTGGCGTGCTCCGGCTGGGAAACGCAAACCGAATGAACAAGGTTTTTTCAGGATGTTATTGTTGACTGCACATTTAACTAGTACATCATATAATTTATATTATTACCAAAATAATGAATCAAAATATTCAATTAATGTTCAGTCTGTTGAAAACCTTAAAATCCATTTAAATTCCCAGTAAAATCCATTATTAATATGTTTAATCATCTCAGTAATAATCATTATTAAACACACAACTTTAAGTGCATTATGTAATTTACTGCCTTAAAGCTAGATTTTTAATGAGCTGAGGCACACTTGTATGATTATGATGAAAATACCTTATAGTTTTGATCATGTTAAGACCCATTTCAACAGAGCAATGTGCGTGGTCTTGGCGTGGTTCAGGGAGTCCAGATACGCAGTAATAGCAATCTCCCAGGATCTTAATTCTAAGACAGTGATGTTCCTAAAATGTTATTGAAAATGCATTACTTTAATTAATATAATTGTACTGCAGAATTGTGTCAGATGGAGCTTTTTGCATGCACAGTATAACAAGAAATATTCATTGTCTTACAGTACACTTGTCAAAGCTGCTATTTGCTATACATTTACAGTGAAGAGAGCATTGTTGCACATTTTCACACTTTCACATTTATAGAACATTCTGACACTTATATTTGAGGAGAAAAAGCAGAAAACAGTCATTTCTCTTCAGTGATTACACATATCATGAGATTAGAGGTCTGGAAAAACCACTCCAGGCATTATAAAAAGACAATCTCAAGCACCCTTGAAAAATGTGGAAATGGCTGAGACCTAAAACAATTATTTTGCTTCGGTCTTCACAGTCGAAGACACAAAAACCATGCGAAAAATTGCTGGTCACAGGAATGTGGGAAGGGAGGACCTTGAGACAATCACTATCACTCGGGGGGTAGTGCTGGGCAGGCTAATGGGACTCAAGGTAGACAAGTCCCCTGGTCCTGATGAAATGCATCCCAGGGTATTAAAAGAGATGGCGGAAGTTATAGCAGATGCATTTGTTATAATCGACCAGAATTCTCTGGACTCTGGGGAGGTACCAGCGGATTGGAAAGCAGCTAATGTAACGCCTCTGTTTAAAAAAGGGGGCGGACAAAAGGCAGGTAACTATAGGCCGGTTAGTTTAACATCTGTAGTGGGGAAAATGCTACATTAAGGAAGAAATCGCGGGATATCTAGATAGGAATAGTGCAATCAAGCAGACGCAGCATGGATTCATGAAGGGGAAATCATGTTTAACTAATTTACTGGAATTCTTTGAGGATATAACGAGCATGGTGGATAGAGGTGTACCGATGGATGTGGTGTATTTAGATTTCCAAAAAGGCATTCGATAAGGTGCCACACAAAAGGTTACTGCAGAAGATAAAGGCACGCGGAGTCAGAGGAAATGTATTAGCATGGATAGAGAATTGGCTGGCTAACAGAAAGCAGAGAGTCGGGATAAATGGTTCCTTTTTGGGTTGGAAATCGGTGGTTAGTGGTGTGCCACAGGGATTGGTGCTGGGACCACAACTGTTCACAATATACATAGATGACCTGGAAGAGGGGACAGAGTGTAGTGCAACAAAATTTGCAGATGACACAAAGATTAGTGGGAAAGCGGGTTGTGTAGAGGACACAGAGAGGCTGCAAAGAGATTTAGATAGGTTAAGCGAATGGGCTAAGGTTTGGCAGATGGAATACAATGTCGGAAAGTGTGAGGTCATCCACCTTGGGAAAAAAAACAGTAAAACAGGAACAGTCCTTGTGCATGAATCCCAAAAAGTTAGTTTGCAGATGCAGCAGGTAATCAGGAAGGCGAATGGAATATTGGCCTTCATTGCGAGAGGGATGGAGTACAAAAGCAGGGAGGTCCTGCTGCAATTGTATAGGGTATTGGTGAGGCCACACCTGGAGTACTGCATACAGTTTTGGTCACCTTACTTAAGGAAGGATATACTAGCTTTGGAGGGGGTACAGAGACGATTCACTAGGCTGATTCCGGAGATGAGGGAGTTACCTTATGATGATAGATTGAGTAGACTGGGTCTTTACTCGTTGGAGTTCAGAAGGATGAGGGGTGATCTTATAGAAACATTTAAAATAATGAAAGGGATGGACAAAATAGAGGCAGAGAGGTTGTTTCCACTGGTCGGGGAGACTAGAACTAGGGGGCACAGCCTCAAAATACGGGGGAGCCAATTTAAAACCGAGTTGAGAAGGAATTTCTTCTCCCAGAGGGTTGTGAATTTGTGGAATTCTCTGCCCAAGGAAGCAGTTGAGGCTAGCTCATTGAATGTATTCAAGTCACAGATAGATAGATTTTTAACCAATAAGGGAATTAAGGGTTATGGGGAGCGGGCGGGTAAGTGGAGCTGAGTCCACGGCCAGATCAGCCATGATCTTGTTGAATGGCGGAGCAGGCTCGAGGGGCTAGATGGCCTGCTCCTGTTCCAAATTCTTATGTTCTATGTTCTATTACACCTTATCTAGAATTACTGAGCTACATATGAATCCCTGAGATATGTATTTAAATTCAACTTTAAGTAAGTAAAATGTTTCCATTTGCTAAATATTGTGACATAATGCCAAAAGTCCCATAATAATGTATCATTCTGCTTAGAAAATAACATTCTATGAATCGCTGGTAAAATGCAATGTAAACGACTCTTTAAGCTAATAGCTGAGTTCTGAGAGCTATGACATCGTCTCACTAGCATTACCTCTCAAGAGGTACTATATGTCTGTCAATTTCATTATAAAACATAGTGGGGGGTGAAATTGATCTTCGCCAGTAGCGTAAACTGGGCTCAGAGCAAATGGATGCCAAAGGAAAAGAAAATAGCCCATCAGCTGAAAGATTTACAGATATTATAAACAATTGTTTCCTTTTACAACATGGTAAAAGGAAATTAGGGGTAAAAAGGCACCTGGGCAACAGTGACCATAATCAACCAAAACAAGGCAACTGAAAACGTACTGCTAACACGAGGGCCAACTTTACAACGATAACAACTAATTTAGAATCATAGAATGATAGACTGGTTACAGAAGGAAGCCATTCGGCCCGTCAAGCCTATGCCAGCTCTCCGCAAGAGCATTTCAGCTAGTCCCACTCCCCTGCCCTGGAATTTTTTTTTCCTTCAGGTACTTATCCGATTCCCTTTCAAAGCCACGTTTGACTCTGCCTCCACCATCCTTTTAGGCTGTGCATTCCAGACCCTAACCACTCGCTGCATAAACTTTTGGTTCTTTTGTCAATCACCTTCAATTTGTGTCCTCTGGTACTTGACCCTTGCGCCGATGGGAACAGTTTCTCTTTATATACTCTGTCTAGATCGTTCCTGATTTTGAACACCTCTAACAAATCTCCTCTCAACGTTCTCTACTCCAAGGAGAACAACCGCAGCTTCTCCAGTCTATCGACGTAACTGAAGTCCCTCATCCCTGGAACCATTTTTGTAAAGTTTTTCTGCACTCTCTAAAGCCTTCACATCCTTCCTCAAGTGCAGTGCGCAAAATTGGACACAATACTCTAGTTGATGCCGAACCAGTGTTTTATAAAGGTTCGTCATAACTTCTGTGCTTTTTTCTTTATACTGTATGCCTCTATTTATGAAGCCCAGGATTCCATATGCTTTTTTAACCACTTTTTCAGCCTGCCTCTGCCACCTTCAACGATTTGTGCACATATTCCCCCAGGTCTCTCTATTCCTGCACCTCGTTTAGGATTGTACCCTTTATTTTATATCACCTCTCCTCATTCTTCCTACCAAAATGTATCACTTCGCAATTTTCTGCGTTAAATTTCATCTGCAACGTGTCCGGCCATTTCACCAGCCTGTCTATATCCTCTTGAAGTCTATCACTATCCTCCTCACTGTTCACTATACTTCCAAGTTTTTAATATGTCAAGAAAAGCAGTGGTCCGAGTACCGACTCCTGGGGAAACCCACTGTATACCTTCCTCCAGTCTGAAAAACAACCATTCAGCACTACACTCTGTTCCGTCACTTAGCCAATTTCATTTCTATGCTGCCATTGTCCTTTTTATTCCATGGGCTTCAACTTTTCTGGCAAGCCTAATATGTGGCACTTGAGTAAAATTGATTAGGAGGTCCTAATGAAGAAACACTGAAGAGAAATTGAGTACTTTTAGAACCATCCTTACGCTGAAGGATGTAAGGCAAGTCTCCAGTATTAAAAGAGAGGCCGATGGTAAAATAAAACTAAAAGAGCAAATACAGCGGCTGACGGAAATCTGAAATGAAAACAGAAAATGCTGGAAATATTCAGCAGGTCAGGCAGCATCTGTGGAACGAGAAATAGAGTTAACGTTTCAGGTTGATGACCTTTCGTCATAACTGGAAAATGTTAGCGATATAACAGGCTTTAAGCAATTACAGAGGCAGGCAAAGGGGGCAGGGAAGGTGTCATGTATGTATGCTTGGATTTACTAGCCACCAGGTGGCGCCACTGTCGGAGGTCATTGGGCTGTGCGCACACGTGCACGGCCCAGGTATAAAAGGCCAGCCATCTTAATCACTTTGGACCCTAATAAAGTAGAGCCAGGTTTGTATTTGTTCAGAGTTTACAGTATTCAGTCTATTGAGTTATTGCATACACAACATTTGGCGACGAGGTAACAAGAACCTTCGCATGCAAAAATGAGCACAATTGGAATTCTGGAGCAATTCGTGGAGGGAGATGATTGGGCAGACTTTGTAGCCTGCTTGAACCAATACTTCATGGCCAACAAAATGGAGTGGTCCTCCTCATGGTTTGCGGTCTGAAAATCTATGGACACATAAAGAATCTCCTCTCGCCCTTAAGTCCGATGGACAAAGACTATGAAACATTTTGTGCTCTGGTACGTGACCATCTCAAACCAGATGAAGGCATCATCATCTCAAGATATCGATTCTATACACACGTTCGTTCTGAGGGCCAGGATGTACTGGAATTCGTTGCCAACCTAAGACGTCTAACTGGACCATGTAAGTTCAAAAATGCTTTGGCAGACATGTTGCAGGACTTCTTTATAATTGGCATCAACCACAAGGTGATCCTGCATAAGCTACTGGTGGCAGAGACGCTGGATTTGAGCAAGGCCATCACGATTGCCCAATCATGCATGACGACAGACAAAAGCTTAAAGCAGATATAATTGAAAAATCAGAACTCGGCAAGTACTGTAAACAAGATAGTATTGTTATTTGGCAGAGCCGCATATGGCAGGGCCTACCCGACTGCATACGCGAAACCTGTGGCTGCTCAAAGTCCACCAATGGGAATAAATCCGATTATCACCAAGTTGGCATTGTGGAGGAAATCATCGGCATCATCAGTGTCAGTTTAAACAGTATATTTGTGAAGGCTGTTCGAGAGTGGGGCATCTCCAGCTCATGTGTCCGCAACTGAGCAAGCGTGCTGCGACACACCATGTGGAAGATGATGACCAGTATAGCGCGGATCCGGATATGCAATCCGAGATACCAGAGGCGGCAGTGTATGGACTGTATTCATTCCCAACAAAGTGTTAACCGATAATGATCAATGTAAAACTTAATGATGTGCCGGTATGATGGAATTGGACATGGGTGCGAGTCAATCAATAATGAGCCAGAGGACATTCGACAGGCTGTGGGATACTGAGGCTGTGAGGCATAAGCTGAGTCCAGTTAATGCCAAGTTGCGTACGTACACTAAAGAACTCATAACGGTGACTGGCAGTTCAGTAATCAAGGTGTCGTATGATGGTGTGGTTCACGATTTACCGTTATGGATTGTTCCAGGCAATGGTCCAACGCTGTTCGGTAGGAACTGGTCAGAAAAATCAAATGGAACTGGAACGATATCAAAGCATTGTCGTTGGAGGAGGATACTCCATGTGCTCAAGTGCTGAGCAAGGTCCCCTCGCTATTTGAACTAGGCAACAGCAATTTCACGGGAGCCAAGGTGCAGCTCCACGTGGGCTCGATGCAAGACCCATCCATCATAAAGCTCGGGCAGTTCCGTACTTGATGAGGGAGAAGGTCAAAATCGAACTGGACAGATTCCAGTGTGAAGGGATCATATCACCGTTCGAATTTAATGAATGGGCCAGCCTCAATGTTCCTGTGCAGAAAAGTAATGGTACTGTCAGGATTTGTGGAGACTACAAGGTTACGATCAACCCAGTTTCGAAACAGGATCAATACCTGTTACCGAAGGCTGATGACCTGTTTGCAGCGTTAGCCGGGGGGAAGTTATTCACAAAACGGGATCTGACGTCGGCCTACATGACACAGGAGTTGGTCGACATGTCGAAGAAACTTGCGTGCATCAACACTTATAAAGGACTGCTTATCTACAACAGGTTCCCTTTTGGAATTCTCTCGGCTGCAGCCATATTTCCGAGGAATATGGAGAGTCTACTGAAGTCCGTTCCCTGAACCGCTTTGTTCCAAGATGACATACTGGTCACAGGTCACGACTCCGCCGAACATCTGAACAACCTGGAAGAGGTTCTACATCGTCTGGACAAAGTGGGAATCAGACTGAAATGCTCGAAGTGCGTCGTCATGACACCGGAAGTCGAATTTCTGGGGAGGAAAATTGCTGCTGACGGTATCAGGCCTATGGACTTGAAAACCAAGGACATCAAAAATGCACCCAAGCCTCAGAATGTGACAGAGCTGCATTCGTTCCTTGGTATACTCAACTACTTTGATAATTTCTTACCTAGATTATTAGAGCCACTGCACATGCTGCTAAGAAAAGACGACAACTGGGTTTGGGGTGCGTCTCAAGATAGAGCTTTTGAGAAAGCTACTAATATGCTTTGCTCTAACAAGCTGCTGGTACATTATGATCTGTGTAAGCGTCTAAAATTGGCCTGTGATGCTTCGTCATATGGAGTTGATTGCGTGCCCCAACAAGCTAATGAGTCAGGCAAATTACAACCTGTTGCATATGCTTTAAAATGTTTGTCAAAGGCAGAAAGAGCCTACAGCATGGTAGAGAAAGAAGCACTAACCTGTGTGTATAGGCTTAAAAAGATGCATCAATACCTGTTTGGTCTTCGGTTTCACCTGGAAACAGATCACAAGCCACTCATTTCATTGCTTTCGGAAAACAAAGGTATCAATACCAATGCTTCGTCCCACATCCAGAGGTGGACACTGACATTATCTGCCTATGATTATGTCATTCGCCATAAACCTGGCACTGAGAATTGTGCCGATGCATTGAGCTGTCTGCTGTTGCCCACACCAGAGGTGGAAACGCCACAACCGGCAGACCTACTGTTGGTCATGGATGCTTTTGAAAGTGAAGGAATCCCTGTCACGGCCCAACAAGTTAACACCTGGATCAGCCAGGACCCGATATTATCGGTTGTGAAACGTTGTATCCTTAGTGGTGATTGGTCTGCCATACCCAAGCAAATGTGTGAGGAGACCAAACCTTACATCCGCCGCAAAGACAACCTATCCATTCAATCAGATTGTATAAAGTGGTTTTTATGTTGTTGTTATGCCCGAAAGGCAGAGAGAAATTTGTGCATGATCTACACAGCATGCATCCCGGTATTGTCATGATGAAAGCCATTGCCAGGTCTCATATATGGTGGCCTGGAATTGACTCTGATCTGGAATCATGTGTGCATCAGTGCAACACTTGCATGCAGCTTAGTAAAGCATCAGCGGAATCGCCGCTGAGTCTGTGGCCATGGCCATCTAAACCATGGTCCAGGATCCACATCAACTTTACAGGTCCCTTCCTGGGAAAGATGTTCTTAGTTGTGGTGGATGCTTATTCCAAGTGGATAGAATGTACAATCATGTCATCCACCACATCCACAGCTACCATTGAGAGCCTTCGTGTCATGTTTGCTACGCATGGTCTGCCTGACATCGTTGTAAGTGACAACGGATCTTGCTTCACCAGTATGGAGTTTCAAGAGTTCATGAAACTCAATGGTATCAAACATGTGAGGTCAGCATTATTCAAACCCGCATCCAAAGGACAAGCAGAGCGTGCGGTCCAACCCATCAAGCAGTGTATGAAACGTGTGACTCTAGGTTCACTGCAAACTCACTTGTCACGCATATTGCTTAGTTACAGGACAAGACCCCATACGCTTACCGGGGTCTCCCCTGCTGAACTATTGATGGAGAGGTCTCAAGACCAGGCTCTCTCTTGTCCACCCTGACTTGAATAATCGTGTCGAATACAGATGTCAAAGTCAGCAAGATTATCATGATCGCGCTGCTGTGTCATGCGACATTTCTATCAATGATCCTGTATATGTACTGAATTATGGTCAAGTTCCCAAATGGATCGTCGGTACTGTTACGGCCAAGGAAGGTAACAGAGTGTTTATTGTGAAGCTCAAGAATGGGCAGACATGCAGGAAACATGACGATCAGATAAAGCTGTGGCACACGGATGAACCGGAACAGTCTGAGGAAGACACAATCAATGACCAACCAACCTACCCTCAGTCATCAGAGGACTCTGCTGTCATCAATGAATCTGGACTTTCAATCACTGACATGATCAATGAATCTGGACTTTCAATCCCTGACATGGTCATTGCCACTCCCATCAGATCAGCTGCCCAGCCCCCAGTTATAGCAGACTCAGAATGATCACCCAAGGCCGGAGTTGAACTGAGACGTTCAACTCGGGAGCAGAAAGCCAGACCATCTCAATTTGTAAAAAGACCGTTATTAATATCTTAAAGGGGGATATTGTCATGTATGTAAGCTTGGGTTTACTAGCCACCAGGTGGCGCCACTGTCAGAGGTCATTGGACTGTGCGCACGTGTGCGGCCCAGGCATAAAAGGCCAGCCATCTTGGAATGTAAGTACTTTGGGCCCTAATAAAGTAGAGCCAGGTTTGTACCTGTTCGGAGTTTACAGTATTCAGTCTATTGAGTTATTTTATACATAACAGAAGGAAAGAATAAAAAGGATGGTCTGTGGAAGACAGGAGAAATTAAATGGCAAAAGGTATGATGGTACAAAGCAAAAGGAAATGGTAATTGGACAAGTAAAGAAAAAAAAGATGGGTCTAGAGGAGGTGTAAATGGGAATATCAGAATTACGTGAAATGGCTGCTGTTCGAAAAAATGGGGGCAGAGTTTATGATCTTAAATTCATAGAATCATAGAAATTTACAGCACGGAAGGAGGCCATTTTGGCCGATCATGGCCATGCTGGCCAACAACAAATTATCCAGCCTAATCCCACTTTCCAGTTTAAGGTTCATAGCCCTGTGGGTTACAGCACTTCAAGTGCACATCCAAGTACTTTTTAAATGCGGTGAGGGTTTCAGGCAGTGAGTTCCAGACCCCTACAACCCTCTGTGTGAAGAAATTTCCCCTCAAATCCCTTCTAAACCTTCTACTAATTACTTTAAATTTATGCGCCCTGGTTGTTGATCCCTCTGCTGAGGGAAATAGGCCCTTTCTATCCACTATATCTAGCCCCTCATAATTGGATACACCTCAATGAGGTCTCCCCTCAGCCTGCTCTGTTCCAAGGAAAACAAACCCAGCCTATCCAATCTGTCCTCGAAGCTAAGATTCTCCACTCCCGGCAACATCCTGTAAATCTCCTCTGTACCCTCTCCAGTGCAATCACATCCTTCCTGTAATGTGGTGACCAGAATCACACGTAGTACTCTAGTTGTGGCTTAACTAGTATTTTTTACAGTTCAAGCATAACCCCTCTGCTTTTGTATTCTATGCCTCAGCTAATAAAGGCAAGCATTCCGTATGCCTTCTTAACTATTTAATTTACCTAGCTTGCTACCTTCAGGAATCTGTGGACATGCACTCCAATGTCCCTTTGTTCCTCTACACTTCTCAGTGTCTTACCATTTAATGTGTATTCACTTTCCTTGTTAGCCCTTCCTGTTATGTATGTGGACTTGTATTTACTCTGTACCAGAGGGATCATCCCCTGGTGTCCTAAGGGATCCCATAATCCCTTAGGAGCACAGGTATTTAAGGAGGCTTCACAGGTTGGAGAGGCACTTTGGAGACCTGCAATAAAAGAATAAGGTCACACTTTACTTTGAGCTCACAGTGTTCAGTCTGACTCTTTCTCCATACACAACAACTGTCGACAGGATACAGATAGTAAACCCAAAGATGCAGAGAACAATGGGCAACCTGGAGAAATTTTCAGAGGGAGATGATTGGGAAACTTTTGTGGAGCGACTCGACCAATACTTCGTGGCCAACGAACAAGATGGGGAAGAGAGCACTGCCAAATGAAGGGCGATCACCTTATGAAGCGTGTAGCCTCATGAAGAATCTGCTCACTCCGGCGAAACCCACGGAGAAATCATACGACGATTTGTGCACATTGGTCCGAGAGCATTTGAACCCAAAGGAAAGCTTTCTGATTCCGGTGTACCGGTTCTACACCTACAAAAGGTCTGAAGGCCAGGAAGTGGTGAGTTATGTCGCCGAGCTAAGACGCCTTGCAGGACATTGCGAATTTGAAGGACATTTGGAGCACATGCTCAGAGAATTTTTCGTACTTGGCATTGGCCACAAGGCCATACTTCGCAAACTCTTGACTGTAAAGACCCCAACCTTGAGTAAGGCCATAGCAATAGCCCAGGCGTTCATAGCCACCAGATACAAAGCATATCTCTCAGCACACAAGTGCTGCTACAAGTACTGTGAACAAAGTGATGTTGTTTTTGAATCGTAACGTACAGGGCAGGTCACACATACCTGCAGCTGTACGTCCGCAGATGACTCAGAGTCCACCATCAAGGGTGATGAATGCAAGGCCATTAATACCTTGTTGGCACTGCGGGAGTGATCATCGTTTCCATTCATGCCGATTCAAAGAGTACCTTTGCAAGGGATGTGGAACAATGGGACACCTCCAACGAGTGTGCAGGCGAGCTGCTAAGCCTGTTAAACCTGCAAACCACCATGTTGCAGAGGAGGACAGATCCACGGAGGATCACGAGGAACCAGAGCCACAGACAGAGGAGGCAGAGGTGCATGGGGTGCACACATTCACCACAAATTGTCCCCCGATAATGCTGAATGTTGAACTAAATGGACTCCCGGTGTCAATGGAGCTGGACACGGGCACGAGCCAGTCCATCATGGGCAAAAAGACTTTCGAAAGGTTGTGGTGCAACAAGGCCTCAGGGCCAGTCTTAACTCCAGTTCACACGAAACTAAGAACTTACACGAAAGAACTGATTCCTGTAATCGGCAGTGCTACCGTAAAGATCTCCTACAAGCTACCACTCTGGGTGGTACCGGGCGATGGTTCCACACTGCTCAGCAGGAGCTGGCTGGGAAAGATACGCTGGAATTGATACGACATCCGAGCGCTATCACCCGCTGACGACACTTCGTGTGCCCAGGTCTTAAACAAATTTCCTTCGCTGTTCAAACCAGGCATCGGGAAATTCCAACGAGCAAAAGTGCAGATCTACCTAATTCTGGGGGCGCGACTCATTCATCACAAGGTGAGAGCAGTACCGTACACGATGAGAGAAAGGGTAGAGATTGAGCTAGACTGGCTGGCATAATTTCACCGATTGAGTTCAACGAGTGGGCCAGTCTTATTGTCCCAGTCCTCAAAGGATACGGCACCGTCAGAATCTGTGGCGATTACAAAGTAACTATCAATCATTTCTCCCTGCAGGACCAATACCCACTACCAAAGACCGACGACTTCTTTGCAACGCTGGCGGGAGGAAAGACGTTCACGAAGATGGATCTGACTTCAGCCTACATGACGCAGGAACTGGAGGAATCATCGAAGGCCCTCATGTGCATCAACATGCACAAGGGTCTTTTTGTTTATAACAGATGCCCGTTTGGAATCCCGATCAGCAGCGGCGATATTCCAGAGAAACATGGAAAGTTTATTGAAATCGGTCCCGCGCACCGTGGTCTTCCAGGACGACATCTTGGTCACAGGTTGGAACACAGTCGAGCACCTGCAGAACCTGGAGGAGGTTCTTAGTCTACTCAACTGCATGGGGCTCAGGTTAAAACGCTCGAAGTGCGTTTTCCTGGCCTGAAGTGAAGTTTTTGGGAAGGATGATTGCGGCGGATGGCATCAGGCTCACCAACGCGAAGACAGAGGCAATCGAGAACGCACCGAGGCCACAGAACGTGATGGAGCTGCGGTCGTTTCTGGGACTCTTGAACTACTTTGGTAACTTCTTACCGGGTCTCAGCACACTGTTAGAACCACTACATGTCATACTACAAAAAGGGGGCGAATGGGTTTGGGGCAAAAGCCAAGAAAATGCCTTCGTAAAAGCGAGAAAATTGTTATGCTCAAACAAATTGCTTGTGTTGTATAATCCATGTAAGCGTTTGGTACTAGCATGTGATGCGTCATTATATGGCGTCGGGTGTGTATTGCAACAAGCTAATGATTTCGTGAAACTGCAACCAGTGGCTTATGCATCCAGGAGTCTGTCGAAGGCAGAGAGAGCCGACAGCATGATTGAAAAAGAAGCGTTAGCGTGTGTCTATGGGGTAAAGAAAATGCATCAATACCTGTTTGGGCTAAAATTTGAATTGGAAACTGACCTTAAGCCACTTATATCCCTGTTTTCCGAGAGTAACATAGAAATATAGAAACATAGAAACATAGAAACATAGAAAATAGGTGCAGGAGTAGGCCATTCGGCCCTTCGAGCCTGCACTGCCATTCAATGAGTTCATGGCTGAACATGCAACTTCAGTACCCCATTCCTGCTTTCTCGCCATACCCCTTGATCCCCCGAGTAATAAGGACTACATCTAACTCCTTTTTGAATATATTTAGTGAATTGGCCTCAACAACTTTCTGTGGTAGAGAATTCCACAGGTTCACCACTCTCTGGGTGAAGAAGTTTCTCCTCATCTCGGTCCTAAATGGCTTACTCCTCATCCTTTGACTGTGACCCCTGGTTCTGGACTTCCCCAACATTGGGAACATTCTTCCTGTATTTAACCTGTTTAAACCCGTCAGAATTTTAAACGTTTGTATAAGATCCCCTCTCATTTTTCTGAACTCCAATGAATACAAGCACAGTTGATTCAATTTTTCTTGATATGTCAGTCCTGCCATCCCGGCAATCAGTCTGGTGAACCTTCGCTGCACTCCCTCAATAACAAGAATGTCCTTCCTCAAGTTAGGAGACCAAACTTGTACACAATACTCCAGGTATGGCCTCACCAAGGCCCTGTATAACTGTAGTAACACCTCCCTGCCCCTGTACTCAAATCCCCTCACTATGAAGGCCAACATGCCATTTGCTTTCTTAACCGCCTGCTATACCTGCATGCCAACCTTCAATGACTGATGTACCATGACACCCAGGTCTCGTTGCACCTCCCCTTTTCCTAATCTGTCACCATTCAGATAATAGTCTGTCTCTCTGTTTTTATAACCTCACATTTATCCACATTACACTTCATCTGCCATGCATTTGCCCACTCACCTAACCTATCCAAGGGATAAATACCAACGCATCGGCCCGCATCCAGAGATGGGCGCTCACGTTGTCCACATACAACTACGCTATCCGCCACAGGCCAAGCACAGAAAACTGTGCCGATGCTCTCAGTAGGCTGCCATTGCCCACCACGGAGGGTGGAAATGGCACAGCCCGCAGATCTAGCCATGGTTATGGAAGCATTTGAGAGTGAGCAATCACCCATCATTGCCTGGCAGATCAAAACCTGGACAAGCCAGGACCCTTATTATCTCTAGTCAAAAGCTGTGTGCTTCACGGGAGCTGGTCCAATGTCCCAGTGGAAATGCAGGAAGAGATAAAGCCATTCCAGCGGCGCAAAGATGAAATGTCTATACAGGCAGACTGCCTTCTGTGGGGCAATCGAGTAGTGGTCCCCAAGAAGGGCAGAGACGCCTTCATCAATGACCTCCACAGTACCTACCCAGGCATCGTAATGATGAAAGCGATAGCCAGATCCCATGTGTGGTGGCCTGGTATCGATGCGGACTTAGAGTCCTGGGTTCACAAATTTAATACGTGCTCTCAGTTAAGCAATATACCCAGGGAGGCGCCGCTAAGTTTATGGTCTTGGCCAACCAAACCATGGTCTAGGGTACACGTCGACTATGCAGGACCATTCTTGGGTAAAATGTTCTTTGTGTTTGTTGGCGCGTACTCCAAGTGGATTGAATGTGAGAAGCCTGCGGGCCACTTTTGCCACACACGGCTTCCCCGATGTCCTGGTGAGCAACAACGGGCCATGTTTTACCATTGCTGAGTTCAAAGAATTCATGACCCATAATGGGATCAAAAATGTCTCATCTGCCCTGTTTAAACCAGTGTCCAATGGTCAGGCAGAGAGAGCAGTGCAAACCATCAAGCAAGGCTTGAAGAGGGTAACTGAAGGCTCACTGCAGACTCGCCTATCCTGAGTCCTGCTTAGCAACCGCATGAGACCCCACTCACTTACTGGGATCCCACCTGCTGAACTGCTCATGAAAAGAGCACTTAAGACAAGGCTCTCGTTAGTTCACCGTGATCTACATGAACAGGTGGAGAGCAGGCGGCTTCAACAAAGCGCATACCATGATAGCACAAATGTGTCACGCTAGATTGAAGTCAATGATCCTGTATTTGTATTAAATTATGGACAAAGTCCCAAGTGGTTTCCCGGCACTATTGTAGCCAAAGAGGGGAGCAGGGTTTTTCGGGTCAAACTTTCAAATGGACTCATTCACCGGAAACACTTGGACCAAATTAAACTCAGATTCACAGACTATCCTGAGCAACCCACCTTGGACCCTACCTTTTTTGATCCCCTAACATACACACCAGTGGCAACCAGCACCACGGTTGACCACGAAGCAGAACCCATCATCCACAGCAGCCCTGCAGGGCCCAACACACCAGGCAGCCCAGCAAGGCCAGCTGCACAGCAGCCCAGCGAGGGCCCAACAAATGATTCAACAACACCAGCGTTCACACCGAGACGACCAACCAGGGCAAGACGGGCCCCAGATCGACTCACATTGTAAATAGTTACACTATTGACTTTGGGGGTGGGGGTTGGGGAGGCGGTGGGAGTGTTGTTATACATGTGGACTTGTATTTACTTTGTACATCCACCAGAGGGCTCATCCCCTGGAGTCCCAAGGGATCCCATAATCCCTTGGGAGCACAGCTTTTTAAGGAGACTTCACAGGTTGGAAGAGCACTCTGGAGACCTGCAATAAAAGACTAAGGTCACACTTTACTTTGAGCTCACAGTGTTCAGTCTGACTCTTTCTCCATACACACTTCCCAAATGCATTACCTCACACTTCTCCAGATTAAATTCCATTTTCCACTGTTCAGCTCACGTGACCAGTTGATTGATATCTTCCTGCCGTCTATAGCTTTCTTCTTCATTATCAACCACACAGCAAATTTTAGTTGAACTCAATGTTGAGTCCAGAAGGCTGTAATGTGCCAAATCGAAAGATGAGGTGCTGTTCCTCGAGCTTACATTGAACTTCTTTGGACAATGTAAGAGGCCGAGGAAAGAGAGGTCTGAGTGAGAGTGGAGCAGAGAATTAAAATCATAGGCGATCAGAAGCTCGGGGTCACCCTTGCGGACGGAACAGAGGTGTTCCGCAAAGCGGTCACCCAATCTGCATTTGATCTTCCCAATGTAAGCGAGACCGGAATGTGAGCAGCGGATACAGTATACTAAATTAAAAGAAGTGCCAGTAAATCGCTGTTTCAACTGGAAGGAGTGTTTGGGGCCCTGGACAGTGGGGTGGGTGGAAATAAAAGGACAGGTGTTGCATCTCCTGCGCTTGTACAGGAAGGTGCTGCGGGAAGGGGAGTGGGTGTTCGGGGTGATAAGAGGAGTGGACCAGGTTGCCGCAGAGGGAATGGTTCCTTCGGAATACCGAAAGGGGAGGTCAGGGGAAGATGTGTTTGGTGGTGGGATCAATCTGGATGTTGCGGAAATGGTGGAGGATGATCCATTGAATGTGGAAGCTGTGGGGTGGAGTGTTAAGACAAGGGGGACCCTATCATGGTTCTGGGATGGAGGGGAAGGGGTGAGAACGAAGTGTGGGAAATGGAACGGATACGGTCTGTTAAAACTAAATTGGCTAACTAGTTATGTCCAAAGATAGGTTTAAAGAAAATAACTCTCGGGGGAACAGGAATAGGTATCTAACTCAGCTGAGGGCAACGGAAGCTGCTGTCAGAGCAGCAAAAGGACATTGGTGAAGAGGATAGTGTAGAAGTGTGCTCGTAAGAGCGAGGTCTTTTTCAGTTACGTTAGCCAGAGACGCATTAAAGAGCGTATATGGCCATTGAAGGATTTCACAGGGCAAATTCAGGTCGACACCCAGGGCTAAAAATTCTGTATAGCCTGGTTTGTGGTGGTGACACCTACTGATCGGTAACTTTAACGCCGGGCGATGTTTACCGCCTCCAACCAAGATATTCACTTTTAGCACCCCAAGAGGGGAGTGGGACGCTAAGGGAAGCATTCCACACTCCTCTTAGTGCGTGAACCCTGATTCCTGGGGCGCTATCGTGGAGGCGCTACTAAATTTCTGCCTCTAGGAAACCGGCATCCTAGCACCTAAAGGGGAGGTCAGCTAGAACACCCGAAAAGTCAAAGAAAAGCTAATGCAGCTAAACAACAGTGTCCAGCATCTAGGAGAGATGCATTAAGACAAAAAAAGTTAATTTTACCTGCTCACCTGCTCCCTCTCCGACATATCGCCATGGCAGCTTCTCCGCGATGCCTGCTTTCCCTGTCGGAAATAGCGCCAGAAGCTACGGCAGGAATCAGCAGTCATGTTCGTGACCGCGGAGCTAAAAGGGTGTTGCACACTCATGACATCACCAAGTGGGTAGAGCTAACTCTTAGTGCCGCCGGTAGACCTCCACTGAAGATTGCGGGAGGCACTGCCAGCGCAGCGCTGGGTTGGTAACAGCTTAGCGGGCAGTTAGCGTCCCTCTCAGACCCAGTGCAGAAAAAAATTCACCGACCTCTGTCGGGTGGTGAAGAACATAAGAATGTAAGAATTAGGAGCAGAAGTAGGCCATTCGGCCCATCGAGCCTGCTCCGCCATTCAATAAGATCATGGCTGACCTTCTACTGAACTCTACTTTCCTGCACCATCTCCATATCCCTTGATGCTCAATATTCAAAAATCTATCGATCACTGTCTCGAATATACTGAAAGACAGAGCCTCCACAGCCCTCTGGGCTGGAGAATTCCAAAGATTCACCACCCTCTGAGTGAAGAAGTTTCTCCTCATCTCAGTCCTAAATGACTGACCCCTTATTCTGAGCCTGTGACCCCTAGTTCTAGGTTCCCCAGCCAGAGGAAACATCCTCCCTGCATCTACCCTGTCAAGCCCTGTAACAATTTTGTATTTTTCAATGAGATCACCTCTCATTCAGAAGGTGAGTTCATGCTTCCACACCTCGTTACAGTGTCGCAGAAGCCCATCGAACTGTGCTCCAGCAGATTGATGGGGATGCTGAGGTACTGCCTCAGGGGAGTGGCACTGGGTCAGTGGAGCACTCTCGTGGGAGGCCAGAGGATTGGGAAACTTTCAAAAACCAGCAAAGAATGACTAAAAAAATAAGAGAGGTAAGATAGATTATGAAAGCAAACTAGCACGAAATATAAAAACAGACAGTAATATGAGTTTCTATAGGTACATAAAAAGGAAAAGAGTGGCTAAAGTAAATGTTGGTCCCTTAGAGGGACTGGGGAATTAATAATGGGGAACAGGGAAATGGTAGAGGCTTTGAACAAATATTTTGTATCAGCCTTCAGAGTAGAAGACAGTAAAAACATCCCAATAGTGGATAATCAAGGGGCTATAGCGAGGGAGGAAGTTAATACAATCACTATCACTAAAGAAGTAGTACTCGGCAAAATAATGGGACTAAAGGCTGACAAGTCCACTGGACCTGATGGCTTGCATCCTAGGGTCTTAAAAGTGGCTGCAAAGATAGTGGATGCATTGGCTGTAATCTACCAAAATTCCCTGGATTCTGGGGAGGTCCCAGCGGATTGGAAAACTGCAAATGTAATGCCTCTATTTAAAAAAGGAGGCAGACAGAAAACAGGAAACTATAGACCAGTTAGCCTAACATCTGTCATTGGGAAAATGCTGGAGTCCATTATTAAGGAAACAGTAGCAGGACATTTGGAAAAGCATGATTCAATCAAGCAGAGTCAACATGGTTTTATGCAAGGGAAATCATGTTGACAAATTTGCTAGAGTTCATTGAGGATGTAACGAGCAGGGTGGATAAAGGGGAAACAGTAGATGTAGTGTATTTGGATTTCCAGAAGGCATTCGATAAAGCGCCATGTAAAACGTTACTGCACAAGATAACAGCTCACGGAGTTGGGGGTAATATATTAGCATGGATAGAGGATTGGCCAACTAAGAGAAAACAGAGAGTCGGGATAAATGGGTCATTTTTCGGTTGAAAAACAGTAACTGGGGTGCGACAGGGATCGGTGCTGGGTCCTCAACTATTTACAATCTATATTAATGACTTGGATGAAGGAAACGAGTATAATGTGGCCAAGTTTGCTGATGATACAAAGATGGGTGGGAGAGCAAATTGTGAGGAGAACACAATAAATCTGCAAAGGGATATAGGCAGGCTAAGTGAGTGGGCAAACATTTGGCATATGGAGTATAATGTGGGAAAATGTGAGGTTATCCACTTTGACAGAAAAAATAGAAAAGCAAATTATAATTTAAATGGAGAAAAATATAAAAGTGCTGCAGTACAGAGGGACCTGGGATTCCTTCTGCATGAAACACAAAAAGTTAGTATGCAGGTACGGCAAGTAATCAGGAAAGCAAATGGAATGTTTCTTCTTTGCTGTTGTCCCTCATTTCAGTTTTGGGGCTTTGGTATGGAAGGGCAAATTGACATGGTGATGGAGACGTCCACAGGAAATGGGAAGTGGGATGGAATTCACTGGAACCGAACTCTGATGAGACGTTCATGGACCATCCTTGCAGAATCACGATTGACTCGCTGACTCCTCTGTCATTGGTGTTGCTGCTTCTGCTCTTCGTCCTCCTCCTCCACTTACTCGTCCTGCTCCTTTTGCTCATCCTCCTTTTCAGGTGGTGTGGCTATGCCTGGTGGCAATGGCTGTGCCCTCATGGTTGTGCAGCATGCAGCAAACGATAATGAAAAGGGTCACCCACTCAGGCGAGTACTGTGTGACTCCTCCCGAATGGTCAAGGCAGCGGAACCATTGCTTTAGCACTCCGATTGTCTGCTCAATGATGTTCCTGATGGTGGTATGGCTCTCATTGCATGAGTACTGGGCAGGAGTGTTAGGGTTGCGGAGGGGAGACATGAGCCCGGTGGAAATCGCATATTCTTTGCCTCTGAGCATCCAGCCGTGAGCTTGATGTGGTGGCTGAAAGATGCAGGTTGAATGCATCGTGGCTGCTGACATTGACGGTGAGGATTCTGCTTGTGTGGTCACACACCAGTTGCACATTCAGTGAGTGGTAACCTTTGCCGTTATGGAAGACCTCATAATTGTGATGCGGTGCCCGCAAAGCGACATGGGTGCAGTCAATGGCACCCAGCAACAGGGGAAGCCCACTATCCTGACGAAGCCACATGCTCACTTGTGCTGTTTTGCTCTGGTCCTGGGGAAGGAAATGTATTCCCTTCTCCTTCTGTACAGAGCATCTGTGACCTCGCGGATGGAGCGATGGACAGCAAACTGGGAGATGTTGGAGATGTCTCCTGTCGCACCCTGGAAGGATCCATTGGCATAGAAATTGAGCGCAATGGAACCTTGACTGCCACTGAGAGAGTCATCCTTACCCTGGTCTGAGGCTCGAGGTCTGGTTGCAGCAGATGGCAAAGCTCTGTGACCACCTCCTTGCCGAAGTGCAGCCATCGTTCACACTGTTCCTCAGTGAAATTGATGTAGGGGAACTGTGCTGGAATACTCTGGGACCGTAAGGTCTCCTGTTGCCATCCATGTTGGGCCTTCTCCCTCTGGCCATATTTTGCCGCCTTGCTCCCTGTCCTTCTCCCTGTGCTGCTCCCTGCCTTTTTCTCTGCATTTGTCTCTTCATTTGTCACTACCTAGTTGGCCTCCGACGTTGGAGCAGGAGGTCGAGTGCCAAGCCCCCATGAAACAATATAAATGTTGTGGTTTCAAATCTGCCCTCAATGATATAAGGGAATAGTTAGGTGGCAAAACAGTCCTTGAAGTAAAAATCGCTGAAATCTGTCCACCAGGCTCGTTGCCTCTGTGTTCGCAAGCTGCACAGAATAATGACCGTCAAAAATTCTTAGTCAAGTTGGCGCCTTTTAATAGCCGACTCCTGACTGCAACTCGATAACTGGAACTGTCGTTGTCAGCACCAGGCGGTAAGTGAGGGATTGCAGCCGAATTTCTCTTAGCGCCTCTGCAAAACCCCGCCCAATTCCGCAGGGGGGGCGCTGTTCTTGATGCGCCCGGGTGAAAATTAATTTGCACTCCTCCTGGAGGCGCTAA
Source organism: Pristiophorus japonicus (assembly GCF_044704955.1). Classification (NCBI taxonomy): domain Eukaryota; kingdom Metazoa; phylum Chordata; class Chondrichthyes; family Pristiophoridae; genus Pristiophorus; species Pristiophorus japonicus. Next base: position 436,753,092 of record NC_091977.1, on the reverse strand, counting down.
TGGCAGGCGCACAGGAGGCCAATTTGGGCCCCTTATGATTCTATTATTCTAAATTGAGTTCTGTGGGATTAGCAGGCAAATTTTGAGTTTGGTAAGGAACTGGTTGCATTCTCATCGATAGAAATAATTATTAATGGTAGTGGTTCCATGTGGGAACCAGTGCTCAGGTCCTTGCTGTTCACCATCTTCATCAATGATCTGATTACAGCATCCACAAATTCACAGATGACAGAACTATATTTGTTGGTGTAAGGACCTTAGAAATATAGTTATGTTTGGCAGATGTCTTATAATATAGATAAATGTAGTATTATGAACTTGGGTAGGTACAACACCAAGCATATATACACGATGCCAAGTGGGGTGTACAAGGCTGCTGAATAGGAGAAGAACCAGGTGTTAGGTAACATAAGTCATTGAAGGTCCATGTCCAATGCCACAAGGTTATTATAAATGCAAATATGGTGTTAGGATATCTCGCCAGGACAATTAAATACAAAACAAGAAATAAGGCCTTTGTCGGGTCACATCTAGAATACTGTGCCCAGTTTTGGTTCCCTTACATGGCAGGTGATATAGAGGCAATGGAAAGTGGTCAGAGGAGGACCACGAGATTGATAGCTAGTTTAAGTAACTTGAAAGTAATGAAAGGATAGAGTATTTGAGCTCGATTGGGTAGAGAGGATCAGGGGACATGCATAAGTTATGAAAGCATAGAAACAATTTAGAGGTTCAGAGGTATTTCTTTTGGCAGAGTCATTAACCTCTGGAATAATTTGCCAGCACGTGCAGTGAGTGCGGATTCACTGTAAGTATTCAAAAGGGAGCTGGGCGAATTCCCAAGATTGACTAACATGTCTACACATAGAAGGCAGATGGATCATTGGGGTTGTGTCACACAGTCATTGTAATCTCCAGGAACTTGTTTGATCAGCTTCAGAGGTCAGGGATGAATTTCACAGAGATTTTTTCTGGGTTGGCTTCAGAGTTTTTTCTGGGGTTTTTGCCTTTTCAGGATATTGCATGGCTGTGGGGGTGGGTGTTGTGGTTGAGGGGTGGGGACGATTTTCAGAAGTTACACCATGCCAAGATAGGAGTTGTTTGGTGGACCAGCTGGTCTTTATCTATCATTCTTTTTTGTATGCTTTTATGCAAGCTTTTGGTCATCTGCTCTAATATCTCCTTATGTGGCTTGGTGTCAAGTTTTGCTTGATAACACTTCTGTGGAGCGCCTTGGGATATTATACTACATTAAAGGTGCTATATAAATGCAAGTTGTTGTTGTTGTTTTTAAATTCCCAGCAGCCTATTTTCTTTTGTAGTGTTTAGCTATAAATGCCAGTTGCAAATAAGCACTTAAAATTAACTTAGCTTTCATCATCTTTCAATGCAATTGTTAGACTACAGCCATGTTCTTTGCCTTTTAAGTCATCCATCTGGCTGCTTTGATTATCAGTTCAGATTATTAGAGGACTGTGACAGGAGTCATAAAGAGCTGTTTAAAAGGTCCTTCCAGATTATTAGATGGCCATGATCAACAGGTACACTGACACCATTTAATGCTTAAAGTACTGACATCGAAATGGTGATATTAATCTTGTAGCCCTCTGATGAACCCTTTCCAATAACATGATATCACTTTTGAAGTAGGGGCACAAAAGTGGACACAATTGACGGAACTTTCAACTTCGGGCAATATCAGATCAGCCAACCACTAAACACCTCACCTAATTTTCCTTTCCATTGAAGTCAACAAAGAAAATCGGGCGGGGTGTATTACAGGTGGCCAATCTGATATCGCCTGTTTTACATCCCTAGCATAGTTAAAAGTTCCACCCAATACTCCAGACGCAGTCTCACCAAGGAAATTAGGCTGCTTCAATTTAAATGTTGGCCTGGAATTTGCGGTGGGTAATAATAGCAAACTAACGCTTTCACTGTTATTATACCTTTGAAACTGACTGCAACTCCAGGATTTAGCTCATGCGCATCCTAACGCGGAAATCCTGAAGTTGTGGCCAGTCATTCACTGTTCTGAAACTGGCTGCGCTGTGCCCCCATCGTCGACCATCAGTGAAATCAGTGAAACTGATGAAAACTTAAGCTTTTCCGCAGTACTATCGCTGTTAAATACCCCGTTAAAAGTTAGACAGGTGAATAGGTTAGATAGATAAATGTTGGATTAGGTGTAACTGGGGTTTTAACAGCGTATTGACTGCTAAACAAATGTTATGGTCCTGAAAAACTAATATTAATTTTATGGAGTGTCAAATTTCTCCATAATGATGAAAATTACAATTTTTAAGAAACTTACATTTATTTAATTTTTTTAGAAGTTTGTTCATATTTATTTCAGGTTTTCCTTTTCCAGATGTAAGAGCCACAATCTTTGTTTAGCTCTCTATAACATTTTTTAAATGTCTGATTAAAAGCAACTTCTTTTAAGCCTGACATCGGTAGTGGGTAAAATGATGGAATCAATTATTAAGGATGTCATAGCAGTGCATTTGGAAAGCGGTGACATGATAGGTCCAAGTCAGCATGGATTTGTGAAAGGGAAATCATGCTTGACAAATCTTCTGGAATTTTTTGAGGATGTTTCCAGTAGAGTGGACTAGGGAGAACCAGTTGATGTGGTATATTTGGACTTTCAGAAGGCGTTCGACAAGGTCCCACACAAGAGATTGATGTGCAAAGTTAGAGCACATGGGATTGGGGTTAGTGTGCTGACATGGATTGAGAACTGGTTGTCAGACAGGAAGAAAAGAGTAGGAGTAAATGGGTACTTTTCAGAATGGCAGGCAGTGATGAGTGGGGTACCGCAAGGTTCTGTGCTGGGGCCCCAGCTGTTTACACTGTACATTAATGATTTAGATGAGGGGATTAAATGTAGTATCTCCAAATTTGCGGATGACACTAAGTTGGGTGGCAGTGTGAGCTGCGAGGAGGATGCTGTGAGGCTGCAGAGCGACTTGGATAGGTTAGGTGAGTGGGCAAATGCATGGCAGATGAAGTATAATGTGGATAAATGTGAGGTTATCCACTTTGGTGGTAAAAACAGAGAGACAGACTATTATCTGAATGGTGACAGATTAGGAAAAGGGGAGGTGCAAAGAGACCTGGGTGTCGTGGTACATCAGTCATTGAAGGTTGGCATGCAGGTGCAGCAGGTGGTTAAGAAAGCAAATGGCATGTTGGCCTTCATAGCAAGGGGATTTGAGTACAGGGGCAGGGAGGTGTTGCTACAGTTGTACAGGGCATTGGTGAGGCCACACCTGGAGTATTGTGTACAGTTTTGGTCTCCTAACCTGAGGAAGGACATTCTTGCTATTGAGGGAGTGCAGCGAAGGTTCACCAGACTGATTCCCGGGATGGCGGGACTGACCTATCAAGAAAGACTGGATCAACTGGGCTTGTATTCACTGGAGTTCAGAAGAATGAGAGGGGACCTCATAGAAACATTTAAAATTTTGACGGGGTTAGACAGGTTAGATGCAGGAAGAATGTTCCCAATATTGGGGAAGTCCAGAACCAGAGGTCACAGTCTAAGGATAAGGGGTAAGCCATTTAGGACCGAGATGCGGAGGAACTTCTTCACCCAGAGAGTGGTGAACCTGTGGAATTCTCTACCACAGAAAGTTGTTGAGGCCAATTCACTAAATATATTCAAAAAGGAGTTAGATGAGGTCCTTACTACTAGGGGGATCAAGGGGTATGGCGAGAAAGTAGGAATGGGGTACTGAAGTTGAATGTTCAGCCATGAACTCATTGAATGGCGGTGCAGGCTAGAAGGGCCGAATGGCCTACTCCTGCACCTATTTTCTATGTTTCTTCACTCCCTGATTCCTTGTTTGTGAGAATTCTGCATTGTGATTGGCTGCTTAGACAGCTTGTTGACATTATAGCAGCTCGCACGAGGGATTCACCACTGGCAAGCTTCTCGCCACAGCGATCTCGAAGTCTTTGTGGGCAGCTTTCTTCGGGGCTAGCAACAAACTCCTTTGCTTCATCACTGTCTGCAAATTCCGGACTGTTATATACTTTGCTATACAGCCACACATTTTGTTTATTTTCTTTGAAACCTGGTACTAGTAGGATGATGGTGTTGGTAAGCTGTCCACTAATATTCTGCTGGCTCTGATCCCTCCACTACATTCCCACTGCGTGTATATAGTCCATATGCCCTTTTTTGCCAGATCTTACCACTTTATATTTACCTGCATTAAATGCATTTGCAATTTTTCTGCTCATAAACAAAGCATCTTTCTGAATTAGTGCATAGTGATTCTTATTATTTGCCACTGTTCCTATTTTGATGTCATTCTCAAACTTGAACTTATTCCAGTCTCTCGGTCATCTATGAAAATGATAAATAGCAGTGCTGAATCAATATAAAAAATATATTTGAATAATAAACAATGCTAAAAGCCAAAAAATCTTCCTTGTGGAAGGGTTGGTTGGCTTTCGTTACTGACCCTTCTGCCACTGGAAAGTTTTTCCTTATTTATTCTCTCAAAATCCTTGTTTGAACACCTTTATCAAATCTTCTTTTAACCTTCTTTGATCTAAGGAGAACAACCTTTCTATTCTCTCCATTTCTTATGTAAGACTTCAGTTACGTGGAGAGACTAGAGAAACTAGGAGCAGGAGTAGGCCATTTGGCCCCTCAAGCCTGCTCCACCTGATATTTCATTCCTGGTATCATTCTAGTAAATCTCCTCTCGAAGACCTTGACATCCTTCCAAAACTGTGGTGCCCATAATTGGATACAATACTTCAGCTGGGGCCTAACCAATGTTGTAAAGTCCTTACACAATACCACAAACCCACACGAGGCACATTCTATGGACAAGGTCACTCCATGGCCCAAACCTTTATTCACAGGACCAAGAAGTGATGACCCTGCATGGGACCTCCCTTTATATACCTGGATGACCAGGTGAGGAGTGTCTCCCACAAGTTCACCCCCTGTGGTCAAGGTGTGCATTTCTTACATATATACAGTATTGCAGTGTTGTTACATAAAGGTTACATACATGACATCATCTCCCCCTCAACAGCTTATTGGGATCATAGGTTAAGTCTCTCGGGTGGTCTGCGCTCTCTCGTGGAGCACCGCAGTTGGGGCTCTGGTTGTTGAGCCTTGGTATGCGTGTCTGTCGCCTGTGGTGATTCCGGCCTGTCAGGGCTGACTGCAGAGACTGTGCATGCTGCTGAATGTTCTTGTTGCTAGTTCACTGGTGGTGGTGTGAATACCATCGCATGATCTTCCTCAGGTTCCTCAGTGTCCATGCTGAACCTTGTTTTTTTACTTGGTCCAGATGCTTGCGGCATATCTGCCCATTGTTAAGTTTAACCACTATGGCCCTATTCCCCTCTTTGTCTATTACAGTACCCTCAAGCCATTTGGGCCCCAAAGCGTGATTGAGAACAAATACGGGGTCATCAATTTCTATACATCTCCCCCTTGAATTTCAGTCATGGTACTCATTTTGGGACTGGCGCTTGCCCTCAACAATGTCGGACAGGACTGGATGAATGAGGGATAGCCGAGTTTTGAGTGTTCATTTCATGAGTAGCTCCGCGGGCGGGACCCCCGTGAGTGAGTGCGGTCGGGACCTATAGGCCAGCAGGAGGCGCGATAGATGGCATTGAAGGGAGGGTCCTTGAATCCGGAGCATGCCTTGTTTTATGATTTGGACCGCACGTTCCGCCTGGCCATTGGAGGCTGGCTTGAACGATGCTGTCCTGACATAGTTAATGCCATTACCCAACATGAACTCCTGGAATTCGTAGCTTGTGAAACATGGGCCATTATCGCGAGCAAGGATGTCCGGCAAGCCGTGTGTCGCAAAGACCATGCGGAGACTCTCCACGGTGGTGGATGTCGTGCACGAATTCAAAATGATGCACTCGATCCATTTCGAGTACTCATCAACCACAATGAGAAACATTTTTCCCATGAATGGGTCCACGTAGTCTACGTGAATATGTGATCATGGCCTGGTGGGCCAGGGCCACGGGCTCAGCAGGGCCTCCCTGGGGGCATTACCTAGCTGGGCATATGTCGTGCACCTGCGAACACAGTGTTCCAGGCCTGAATCAATTTCCGGCCACCATACATGTAACCGGGCAATGGCCTTCATCAGCACAATGCCTGGGTGCTCGCTGTGGAGTACCCTGATGAACGCCTCCCTGCCCCTCTGCGGCATGACTAACGGGCTGCCCCATAGTAGGCAGTCGGCTTGGATGGAGAGCTCATCCATCTGTCTGTGAAACGGTCTGACCTCCTCAGGGCATGCTCCGTGTGCGGGTGCTCAATCCCCAGTCAGGACACATTTCTTAATCAAGGATAGGAGGGGATCTCTTTGGGTTCAGATTTTGATCTGGCGGGCTGTGATGGGGGTGCCTGCGCTGTCAAAGGCATCGACAGCCATGACCATCTCGGCGCTTTGCTCCGCTGCCTGCTGAGCGCATCAGCGCAGTTTTCGGTGCTGGGCTGGTGCCGGATGGAGTAGTCATACACAGCGAGCGTGAGAGCCCATCGCTGTATGCGAGCTGACGCATTGGCATTGACAGCCTTGCTGTCTGACAGCAGGGATGTTAACGGCTTCTGGTCCATTTCTAATTCGAACCTCCTGCCAAGATGTACTGATGCATCTTTTTCACCCCATAGACACATGCGAGTGCTTCCTTCTCAACCATCCCATATCCCCGTTCAGCTTGAGAGAGCGACCTGGAGGCATAAGCCACAGGTTGTAGCTGACTCTCAGCATTGCCCTGCTGCAACACGCACCCAACCCCAAAGGACGATGCATCACATGTCAGAACCAATTTCTTACGGGGGTGGTACAGGGTCAACAACTTATTTGAACAAAATAGGTTCCGCGCCCGATTGAAAGCCTGTTCCTGACAGTCCCCCCAAAACCAATTGCAACCCTTACGCAGGAGCACGTGTAGCGGCTCCAACAATGTGCTTAAGTTCGGCAGAAAGTTCCCGAAATAGTTCAAGAGTCCCAGAAATGAACGCAACGCGGATGTGTTGCAGGGCCTGGGCGCTCGTCGAATTGCCTCCGTTTTGGATTTGATAGGCTGAATCCCATCTGCAGCAACCCTCCTGCCCAGAAACTCGACCTTGGGAGCCAAAAACACACTTAGACTTCTTGAGTCGCAGGCCTACCCGGTCCAGCCGGCGTAGCACCTCCTCCAGGTTGTGGAGGTGTTCCTCATTGTCACAACCGGTGATGAGGATGTCGTCCTGAAATACGATCGTTCCGGGAATGGATTTGAGCAGGCTTTCCATGTTTCTTTGAAAAATCGCGGCCGTTGACCGAATGCCAAACGGACACCTGTTGTAAACAAACAGTCCCTTGTGCGTGGTGATGGTGGTCAGTAGTTTAGATTCATCGGCCAATTCTTGGGTCATGTAGGCTGAAGTAAGGTCCAACTTGGTGAACAGCTTGCCGCCTGCCAGTGTGGCAAAAAGGTCCTCCTCTCTTGGGAGCGGGTATTGGTCTTGTAGGGACACGCGGTTGATAGTGGCCTTGTCATCGCCACAGATCCTGACCGAGCCACCGCTTTTAGGACAGGAACGATGGGGCCCGCTCAGTCGCTGAATTCAATGGGTGAGATGATGCCCTCTCTCAGCAATCAGTCCAACTCGCTCTCAATTTTCTCCTGCATCACATACAGCACAGCTCTGGCTTTGTGGTACACTGGTCTGGCGTCCGGGGTGATGCGTATCACTACTTTAGTACCTTTGAACGTCCCGACGCCAGGTTGAAATAGTGACTCAAATTGCTGTAGGTCCTGTGAGCATGAACTTTGCTCCACAGATGACATGGCATGCACACCCCCCCATTTCCAGTTCATTTTAACCACCCAGATCCTCCCCAACAGTGCGGGACCATTGTCCAGGACAATCCAGAGCGGCAGCCAATTCACCGATCCATTGAGTGTGACCGCCAACATTGCACTGCCTAGCACTGGAATGATTTCTTTGGTGTGCATCCGTAATTGTGTCTCAATGCGTTCTAGTTTGGGTCTGCTGGCTTTGAGTGGCCACAGCTCATGAGTGACTGGCTGGCCCCCGTGTCCAGCTCCATGCGTACAGGAATGCCGTTTAATAGGACTTTCATCATCATAGGTGGTGTTTTGACATATGAGCTGTGAATGTTTGCCACATGAACCCGCTGAACTTGGGATTTGCTCCAAGCGTCATCCTGCCTCGCAGACCCCTCATCTGTTTCATCCGCCTCATATATTAGCCTGGTTACAGGCTTTCTGCACATTCTGGCTAAATGGCCATTGAGGTTACAACTTCTGCAGATGAACTGTTAAAACCTGCAAGTCCTGGCAGCATGTCTGCCCCCACACCTCCAGCATGAACTGAGATTCCCATTGTTGTGAACAAAAGAGCTGTTACAAGGCATTCCTCGCTGATTGTCCTTTTGACTGCTCTTGAACACCCTGTTAGTGGGTGTCAATGGCCCCATCCCGGGCCGCATTGTCCACTGGGGGGGGTGGGGGCGTAAATGTCCGTTCAGCCTGCCATTGTCTCTGTTTGAGACTTACTCTTGGTTCTATTGCTGCCTAGGGTGTGTCGAACAGCCCTTGCCTGCCTGTGGGGCTCTGTGTCGCATTTATGATATTGACTCCCTGATCCATCATCACATTGGAGACAGAATTGCGCGTGTATATTATCTTGGTTTCCTCCTCCCCAGCCATAAAAGTCTGAGCCATCAACGCCGCCGCTTCCAAGGTCAAGTCCTTGGTCTCAATCAGCTTTCTGAAAATCCCAGCATGACTGATGCCCTCAATAAAGAAATCGCTTAGCATCTCCCCCCTGCAGGCGTCTATGAACTTACAGAGGCTGGCCAAGCGCCGGAGGTCCGCAATGAAATCCGGTATGCTCTGTCCTTCCTGAGGCCAGTGGGTATAGAATCTGTGTCAGGCCATGTTTACACTGCTCGCCAGTTTGAGGTGCTCACCGATCAGTTTGCTGAGCTCTTCAAAGGTTTTGTCCACAGGCTTCTCGGGTGCTAGCAGGTCTAACATGAGCGCGTAAGTCGTGGGTCCACAGCTGGTCAGCAGATGAGCCCTTCGCTTGTCGGCCGCTACGTCTCCCAAGCTAGTCCTTCATGACAAAACTTTGCTGGAGCCTCTCAATGAAATCGTCCCAGTCCTCACCAACACAGTACCGTTCATCTGTGCTTCCGGTGGCCATTCTCGTTGATTCCCGTTTCTCATCGCCAATGTAATGTCCTTACACAATACCACAAATCCACACAAGGCACATTCTATGGACAAGGTCACTCCATGACCTGAACCTTTATTCACAGGACCAAGAAGTGATGACCCTGCGTGGGACCTCCCTTTATATACCTGGATGACCAGATGAGGAGTGTCTCCCACAAGTTCATCCCCTGTGGTCAAGGTGTGCATTTCTTACGTATATACAGTATTGCAGTGTTGTTACATAAAGGTTACATACATGACAAATGTTTTATAACATTTTAGCATAACTTCCTTGCTTTTCTACTCTATTCATAAAGCTAAGGATCCTTTTCCTTTCTAATCACCTTCTCAACTTCTCCTGCCACCATCAAAAACTTGTGTACATACACCCCCAGGTTACTCTGTTCCTGCACTCCCTTTAAAATTGTACCATTTTGTTTATATTGCCTCTCATTCTTCCTACCGAAATAAATCACTTCATACTTCTCTGCATTAAATTTTATCTGCCCATTTCACCAGTCTGTCTAAGTCCTCCTGAAGTCTAATACTAGCCTCCTCACAGTTTACTACATTAATGAGCTTTGTGTCATCTGAAATTATGCCCTGTAATGTCCAGGTCATTAATATATATCAAAAAGAGCAGTGGTCCCAAGCATACTTTCCTCCTATCTGAAAAATAACTGTTCACCACTATTGTCTGCTTTCTGTCCCTCAGCCAATTTTGTACTCATGCAGTCTTTAATCCCATGGCTTCAATGTTGCTAACAAGGAGGACACAAACAACCTTCCGGATATAAAAGGGGTCAGAGGGTCTAGTAAAAAGGAGGAACTGAGAAAAATCCTTATTAGTCGGGAAATTGTGTTGGGGGATTGAAGGTCGATAAATCCCCAGGGCCTGATGGACTGCATAGCGGATGCATTGACAGTTATTTTCCAACATTCCATAGACTCTGGATCAGTTCCTATGGAGTGGAGGGTTGCCAATGTAACCCCACTTTTTAAAAAAGGAGGGAGAGCGAAAACAGGGAATTATAGACCGGTCAGCCTGACATCGGTAGTGGGTAAAATGATGGAATCAATTATTGAGGATGTCATAGCAGCGCATTTGGAAAGAGGTGACATGATAGATCCAAGTCAGCATGGATTTGTGAAAGGGAAATCATGCTTTACAAATCTTCTGGAATTTTTTGAGGATGTTTCCAGTCGAGTGGACAAGGGAGAACCAGTTGATGTGGTGTATTTGGACTTTCAGAAGGCTTTCGACAAGGTCCCACACAAGAGATTAATGTGCAAAGTTAAAGCACATGGGATTGGGGGTAGTGTGCTGACGTGGATTGAGAACTGGTTGGCAGACAGGAAGCAAAGAGTAGGAGTAAATGGGTACTTTTCAGAATGGCAGGCAGTGACTAGTGGGGGTACCGCAAGGTTCTGTGCTGGGGCCCCAGCTGTTTACATTGTACATTAATGATTTAGACGAGGGGATTAAATGTAGTATCTCCAAATTTGCGGATGACACTAAGTTGGGTGGCAGTGTGAGCTGCGAGGAGGATGTTATGAGGCTGCAGAGTGACTTGGATAGGTTAGGTGAGTGGGCAAATGCATGGCAGATGAAGTGTAATGTGGATAAATGTGAGGTTATCCACTTTGGTGGTAAAAACAGAGAGACAGACTATTATCTGAATGGTGACAGATTAGGAAAAGGGGAGGGGCAACGAGACCTGGGTGTCATGATAACATCAGTCATTGAAGGTTGGCATGCAGGTACAGCAGGCGGTTAAGAAAACAAATGGCATGTTGGCCTTCATAGCTAGGGGATTTGAGTACAGGGGCCGGGAGGTGTTACTACAGGTGTACAGGGCCTTGGTGAGGCCAAACCTGGAGTATTGTGTACAGTTTTGGTCTCCTAACTTGAGGAAGGACATTCTTGCTATTGAGGGAGTGCAATGAAGGTTCACCAGACTGATTGCCAGGATGGCTGGACTGACATATCAAGAAAGACTGGATCAACTGGGCTTGTATTCACTGGAGTTCAGAAGAATGAGAGGGGATCTCATAGAAACGTTTAAAATTCTGACGGGTTTAGACAGGTTAGATGCAGGAAGAAGGTTCCCAATGTTAGGGAAGTCCAGAGCCAGGGGTCACAGTCTAAGGATAAGGGGTAAGCCATTTAGGACCGAGATGAGGAGAAACTTTTTCACCCAGAGAGTGGTGAATCTGTGGAATTCTCTACCACACAAAGTTGTTGAGGCCAATTCACTAAATATATTCAAAAAGGAGTTAGATGTCGTCCTTACTACTAGGGGGATCAAGTGGTATGGCGAGAAAGCAGGAATGGGGTTCTGAAGTTGCAAGTTCAGCCATGAACTCATTGAATGGCGGTGCAGGCTCGAAGGGCCGAATGGCCTACTCCTGCACCTATTTTCTATGTTCTATGTTTCTAAGTCTATTACGTCGTACTTTAAGAAACGCCTTTGTGAAAGTCCATATGCACACCATCAGCCACATGACCGTCAATCAACCCTAAAAGAACTAGTAGCTGTAGAGAAAAGCATAGCTGCAAGAGTTATACCCAGTCATCAAGATTCACAGCTCGGCCCTGGACAACGTGGACCATTTCCCATACCTCTGGAGTGTCTTATCAACAAGAGCAGACATTGACAATGAGATTCAACACCATCTCCTGTGCGTCAGTGCACCTTTGGCCACCTGAGGAAAAGAGTGTTTTGAAGACCAGGCCCTCAAATCTTCCACCAAGCTCATGGTCTACAGGGCCGTAGTAATACCCACCATCCTATATGTCTCAGAGACATGGACCATGGACAGTAGACACCTCAAATCGCTGGAGAAATATCACCAACGATGTCTCCGCAAGATCCTGCAAATTTCCTGGGAGGACAGACGCACCAACGTTAGCGTCCTCGACCAGGCCAACATCCCCAGCATTGAAGCACTGACCACACTTGATCAGCTCCGCTGGGCAGGCCACATTGTTCGCATGCCAGACACGAGGCTCCCAAAGCAAGCGCTCTACTCAGAACTCCTTCATGGCAAACGAGCCAAAGGTAGGCAGAGGAAACGTTACAAAGACATCCTCAAGACCTGATAAAGTGCAGCATCCCCACTGACACCTGGGAGTCTCTGGTCAAAGACCATCCTAAGAGGAGGAAGTGCATCCGGAAGAGTGCTGAGCACCTTGAGTCTCATCGCCAAGAGCATGCAGAAATCAAGCGCAGGCAATGGAAAGAGCGTGCGGCAAACCAAGCTTTTCTCCCAACGACTATCTGTCCCACCTGTGGCAGGGACGGTGGCTCTTGGATTGGACTGTTCAGCCATCTAAGGAATAATTTTTAGAGTGAAAGCAAGTCTTCCTCGATTCCGAGGGACTGCCTATGGTGTTATACTGTGGGCTGTGTATTACATTCTACTCACCATAAGAGAACTTTGCATACACATGCTTGCATGGAGGTACAAAGATCCATCCTTAGCATGTATTGAGAATGCAGGCAGAAACATTTGCTTTCTCATAACAGTCAAAGGACTCGGCAGTTCATTTAGAAAGTGCCAAGAAAGTCCAACAGATTGTCTGAGCACTTTTTGAACACAGCTTCACTACACATTCTGCTAAGCCCAAGCGAAAAGAGATGTCTTCCTGAGAGAACCTTGCCCCACTTCATTTTAGTGTATTCTGGAGTAGGATTATTTTGCCATTTTTACATCAATGAGCATTTCAAATCATTTAGCAACAATGTGAAAGTGGCAGGACACTGAACCCGAAGACACACATACTTCATCAGCTCAAATATCAATGCCCAAAACACAACAACGTGTATTTTCATCTAGCGCCTTTATTATAGAAACTGTCCCAAGGTGCTTAATCGGAGCATTATTATACAAAATTTGATGCTGAGCCACATTAAGAGATAATAGGACAAGTTGGTCACAGAGGTAGGTTTTAAAGAGCATGTCAAAGGAAGAGAGGTGGAGAGGTCGAGAGGAGGATTTCAGAACTTATGGCCTTCGCAGTTGAAGGCATGGTCGCCAATGGTGGAGCGATGGAAATCGGGGATGCACAAGAGGCCACAATTAGAGGAGTGCAGAGTGTTGTCAGGCTGGAGGAGGTTACAGAGATAGGGAGAGGCGAGGTCATGGATGTGAATTTTAAATTCGAGGCGTTATCGGATCGGGAGTCAATGTCGGTCATCGAGCACAGGTGTGATGGGTGAACGGGCCTTGGTCATAAGTACATAAGAACATAAGAATTAGGAACAGGAGTAGGCCATCTAGCCCCTCGAGTCTGCTCCGCCATTCAACAAGGTCATGGCTGATCTGGCCGTGGACTCAGCTCCACTTACCAGCCCGCTCCTCGTAACCCTTAATTCCCTTATTGGTTAAAAATCTATCTATCTGTGACTTGAATACATTCCACGAGCTAGCCTCAACTGCTTCCTTGGGCAGAGAATTCCACAGATTCACAACCCTCTGGGAGAAGAAATTCCTTCTCAACTCGGTTTTAAATTGGCTCCCCCGTATTTTGAGGTTGTGCCCCCTAGTTCTAGTCTCCCCGATCAGTGGAAACAACCTCTCTGCCTCTATCTTGTCTATCCCTTTCATTATTTTAAATGTTTCTATAAGATCACCCCTCATCCTTCTGAACTCCAACGAGTAAAGACTCAATCTACTCAATCTATCATCATAAGGTAACCCCCTCATCTCCGGAATTAGCCTCGTGAATCGTCTCTGTACCCCCTCCAAAGCTAGTATATCCTTCCTTAAGTAAGGTGACCAAAACTGCACGCAGTACTCCAGGTGCGGCCTCACCAATACCCTATACAGTTGCAGAAGGACCTCCCTGCTTTTGTACTCCATCCCTCTCGCAATGAAGGCCAACATTCCATTCGCCTTCCTGATTACCTGCTGCACCTGCAAACTAACTTTTTGGGATTCATGCACAAGGACCCCCAGGTCCCTCTGCACCGCAGTATGTTGTAATTTCTCCCCATTCAAATAATATTCCCTTTTACTGTTTTTTTTCCCCAAGGTGGATGACCTCACACTTTCCGACATTGTATTCCATCTGCCAAACCTTAGCCCATTCGCTTAACCTATCTAAATCTCTTTGTAGCCTTTCTGTGTCCTCTACACAACCCGCTTTCCCACTAATCTTTGTGTCATCTGCAAATTTTGTTACACTACACTCTGTCCCCTCTTCCAGGTCATCTATGTATATTGTAAACAGTTGTGGTCCCAGCACTGATCCTTGTGGCACACCACTAACCACTGATTTCCAACCCGAAAAGGACCCATTTATCCTGACTCTCTGCTTTCTGTTCGCCAGCCAATTCTCTATCCATGCTAATACATTTCCTCTGACTCCGCGTACCCTTATCTTCTGCAGTAACCTTTTGTGTGGCATCTTATCGAATGCCTTTTGGAAATCTAAATACACCACATCCATCGGTACACCTCTATCCACCATGCTCGTTATATCCTCAAAGAATTCCAGTAAATTAGTTAAACATGATTTCCCCTTCATGAATCCATGCTGCGTCTGCTTGATTGCACTATTCCTATCTAGATGTCCCGCTATTTCTTCCTTAATGATAGTTTCAAGCATTTTCCCTACCACAGATGATAAACTAACCGGCCTATAGTTACCTGCCTTTTGTCTGCCCCCTTTTTTAAACAGAGGCGTTACATTAGCTGTTTTCCAATCCGCTGGTACCTCCCCAGAGTCCAGAGACTTTTGGTAGATTATAATGAATGCATCTGCTATAACTTCCGCCATCTCTTTTAATACCCTGGGATGCATTTCATCAGGACCAGGGGACTTGTCTTGGTGTGGGTTAGGATACAGGCAGCAAAGTTTTGGATGAGCTGAAGTTTATCGAAGGTGGAAGGTGGGAGGCTGGTAAAGATTTCACAAACACCTGACATATGCAGGTATTGATGCTCTAAAGTACACAGATGTCACAAAGAAAGAAAGAAGTTCCATTTTTATTGCATCTTTCCTGTCCTCGGGATGTTCCAAAGCACTCCTCTGCCAATGAATTGCTTTTGAAGTGCAATCACTGTTGTTAAGTAGGCAAACATGTTAGCCACTTGCTCACAGCAGGAACCCACAAACAGCAATGAGATAAATAACAGATACTCTGATTTTGGTGGTGTTGGTTCAGGGCTAAATTTTGGCCAGGACATCAGGAGCCCTGCTCTTCTTTGAATAGTGCCATGAGATATTTTATGTCCAACTAAGCAAGCAAATGGTTTTAATATCTCATCTGAAAGACAGCATCTCTGAAAATACAGTAATCCCTCTGTACTGCATTGAAGTGTCAGCCTAGATTGTGTGCTCAAGTCTTGCAGTAAGGCTTGAACTGAGAGGCAAAAGTGTTATCACTGAGCCAAGCATATTTGATATTCAGCTTTTGATACCTTAAAATACCATTTGATGAAGTCAGATATTGATGCTCAGATTTCCTCCCTTGCAGAAGTAATTTCTATTGAATTTCATTAACCCTTTGGTATTCACATTATAAGTGTTGCATCATATCCCACAATACTAAAATGTGAGAATTTATAAAGCCATTAATAGTGTACATTAAAAAAGAAACAAAAACAGAAAATGCTGGAAATACATATCAGCATAGTTGCCATAAAAGTTATGCTCAAAATATGTATCTGTCTTCTCCTTTCGGGTGTTGACTAACCTACTGTGTATTTTCAGCATTTTCTATTTTTGTTTCAGATTTCCAGCATTATTTTTCTTTTCACCTCTTAAAGCGATATGTCCAATATAGCCTATATTAAATATTTGGACATATGGGAATTTGACCTCCACCCAAAACTAGCATGAAGTGGTCATGCCACCTGCCCAAAGTTGGCATTGGGAAGCCAGAACCATATTTGGGGAGGACGGTAAATCGACCAGCTCCCACAGTGAGCCAGCTGGCAGGGTCGGGTTTGAGGTGGGATGGGTAGGGGGCGAGTGGGCAGAGGTGGCTGGTGGTGGGGTGGGGGGGGCGGATTGGAGGGTGCAGTACGCACTACACCAATTTGTACCTGAAAATTACAATCGGGGTCTTACAATTGGCCCTAATTTACATATTTAAGCAGTCTTACACCTGTTTCAGGTGGGCATGTAGGTTGCTCGCCCATTTATAGACCCACCTGAAAATTGCATCAGGCGGGCTTTGGACATCAATGGGGCAGCCTAGGTGCGCCCCAATTTTCAACTGCTAACCGCCTGTTTTTTAGGTGAAAAATGGGCAGCTGGTAGTTGAAAATTGTCCCCATATTCTTTATTCTTAGATTCTGAAATGATAAATAAGAGCTCATCAGTTTTTTGTAACTTTATTAGTAAATGGAACTTTTTAATTTTTATAAAATGTGTGCAATAAATCCAAGCACATTGTGGACATGACTTCCTTGTTACATTTAATTATCACAATGAGTTGTATATTACTATCAAGCAACAGAGGCATGTAAGCATGCTCAGTGAATTTACAAAGCAGCACATTTTATGGAACTTTCACATCATCTATCATTTTAAACTATTAATTAAGAGAAAATTGTAACAAATCGAAGACAAAAGAAATAAAAATCAAAGATACCTGTGTTGAAACAATATTCAGAATTTAGTTTATTGCATTGAGCAAAACACCATGATGGATTTAAACCTTCAAGATTCTTTTTGAACTCAGTGTAGCACCAGACTTTTCTATCAAATTCAGTTATAATGTCCATCCACTGCATTTATGCTTAATTCAACTTACATGTGCAAGTCGATCAAATCTCGCAAACAGTTCATTCAGCATCCTCACCAGTTCCTGTGCAGATAGGGTTGTAGAGAGATTGGTAAAACCTTTCACGTCTGCAAAGAGAATGCTAAATAAAACAGAAAATATTGCATTAATATTTCTTTTGTTCGGTAAATAGGATAGCTACATTTCAATGCTTAATACACAGCCAGTTTTAGTTATTTTATTCACATTTTCTTACCACCAGGCAGCTTCTTAGTTTTATTGGAGGTTCATTTCAAAATTTGTGTCTATTTAAAAATTTGCGTCGCCCTTATTTCTGGAGCTTTCTATCTCTACTGCTGTGAACGCGCAGCTGGGAGAGCAGATAATTGGGACTGTACTCTTTACCATGGATTACATAATTAAAATATTGAGGACAAAGGCCAACCATTTCCATTCCTCACTGCCAGCCATCAATGATGATTGGCCTACTTTACTGGCTGTTTAAGCAAGTCTAGAATCTAAAGGACCATGCAAGTCATGCATGCCTCACTAGTCAGATGTTAAAAGAGTCTGACCATTTTCAATGCATTTTAACTTCTTTGTAACTAGTATGCAGGATCATTTTAAAAAGGAAAATAAAGAAAAACTGTTGGTTAGAATCTGGATGGAAGACTTGACCTCTTTGAGCAAGATTGTTTTTTTAAAATCAAACAAAGCTACCAATAGCAAATAGATTTCTTACCTCACATTTTCATAGCGATGTATGTAGATTTTATGAAACTGGTGCTGTAAATGTTCATCTTCCACATTTGACATATCATTAATCATCTCCAGTACAACAAACCGTGGCAAAACTGAAAGAACCAGCCTCTCCTTAATTATGCAAAAAAAAACATACACACGTGGATATCATTAGCAATTATAGGCAATATATTCACAGAGGGTTCTTTAGATTTGGAAGAAATGTAGTTAATACGTCTATAACTCTTCTTCTCCACCCTCTTCAAGAGTATTAATTCTGTGAAAAGGCTGACATAGCTTTTCTTCAACTTTCACACAATGATTTAAGTTCTGCTTTTATTTTACTCAATATACTCTTGTAAAAATAATCAATGTAATGATTGACCCCTGTTCAATCTCCCTACATTTCTCTCGCTATCTTTTGCCATCCCCGGCCTATGTATTTCCCAGCAGGTAGCACACAGATACTCCTATAATTGTGATTGAGGGTCTTTTGTTCTCTCTCTTTATAGGGAAGCCCATGACTTCCACACAGTGGAGGTAATGTAACTTTTGATGATGGCGTAAGATGGGGGATATCGAATTAGATGCACATTATACACCACACCTGAATTTTCCTTCCATTGAAGTCAACAGAAAATTTGGTGGGGCATATAATGAGCAGCAATTCGATATCGCCCATGATACACCGTTGCTCCTAATTAAAAGTATCCGGTGTTTTCTTTTGACAACATGGCCTAGATTAGAAACACACAAGGCAGGAGGAGAAATTTTGACTTTGTATAAAATGGGCGATATTGATTCAGCCATCCTTTAGACACACCTCCTGATTTTGAGTTCAATGGAAATGAAAATTGGGAGAAATATATATCAGGAAGCTAAATCGATATTTATTTGCTTAAAAACTGTTACATCTCTAACTTCTTCCAATATAATTCAGTTTCAATCTACAAATCAATAAATATTCTTACAATCTTTGTTTTGGTTCTAATCAAATATTCACCAATTTTCTCCAGTTAACTGGTATGGAAATGCAAGTTATATTTTTTTTAAATCTATGTGGAAATGTTTTTCCCCCATCAACTCCTGGACTATCTTAACATTAAAATCTAGCTTCCATCAATCCTTTCAGGCTCTAGAATCAGAGAGATCTGAGAGTTTGAGAATCACCGCTGACCCGGTAGCCTGTCACAGTGACACTGCAGATATTGCCCAGTATCGATTAAGCAGACACACCAACTCTGCTGCTGGAGACCTTGAGGGGGTAGAAGAAATCATCGAACTGAAACATTAACTCCGTTTCTGTCTCCATAGATGTTGCCTTACCTGCTGAGTATTTCCAGCATTTTCTGTTTTTAGTTCAGATTTCCAGCATTCACAGTATTTTGCTTTTGGCTAAATCTTTATCGCTCATTATACACTTTCACCCAAAGTCAAAATTACCCCCACTATGTGAAAAGCAAGGTCATGAATGTGCATCCTGGTGCTCGTGGAGCTTTTAACCTGCTGGCAAAGTTAAGCCTTACATTACTTAGCTGCTGATGTAATTACTGTGAGTCTTTATCAGCTGTTCGTATATTTCTGGTCAGAAATAGTTGGGCAGGACAGGTTGAGAAAGTGGTTAAAAAAGCTTATGTAACCCTGGGCTTCATGAATAGAGATGTAGAGTACAAAAGTGTGTAAATTATGATGAACCTGTATAAAACAGTGGTTCGGCCTCAACTCGAGTATTGTGTCCAATTCTGTGCTCCACACTTTAGAAAGGATGTGAAGGCCTTAGAGAAGGTGCAGAAAAGATTTACAAGAATGATTCCAGGGATGAGGGACTTCAGTTACATGGATAGACTGGAGAAGCTGAGGTTGTTCTCCTTAGAGTAGAGAAGACTGAGAGGAGATTTGATAGAAGTGTTCCAAATCATGAGGAGTCTAGACAGAGAGAAACTGTTCCCATTGGCAGAAGGGTTGAGAAGACAGATGATTGACAAAAGAACCAAAGGTGCGCAAGGAAAAATACAGCGAGTGGTTAGTATCTGGAATGCACTGCCTGAAGGGGTGCTGGAGGAAGACTCAGTCACTGCTTTCAAAAGGGAGTTGGATAAGTACCTGAAGGGGAGAAATTTGCAGGGCTACGGGGAAAGGTGAGGGAGTGGGATTAGCTGAATCGCTCTTGCAGAAAGCCGGCATGGGCTCGACGGGCTGAATGGCCTTCTTCCGTGCTGTAACCATTCTATGATTCTATGATTCTATAAATGCTCTGTTTCACCAATTTAGGCCACATGGATCACTATTCTGTCACGTTCTTATCAAGAATTATTTGTAAATGATGCATTTTAGGCCTCATAGTTCCTATGTGAGATCAGCACTGTCATTCCTCTCCCCCTGATTCTGAGTTTTATTGCTAAAGGAGAATACTGTAATATGGGGTAAGCTGCATGCGTGCAGTGATCTCACTTACTTAACAGCTTCAAGAGAAAATAGAAAGAGATGTAATGCAAATTCTTGGCAGTCTAAATAAGTGAGCACAGAATACTTTGAATGGAGAAATAAGAAATAGATGAGGAACATTCACAATAACTAAATAAAAAGGTTATTTAATAATACAACAAAAGGAATGGATTTTCTACTGAAATTTAGTTTCCCATTAATAATATTCTTAATACACCAACATGCACATGAATTTGCATTTCAAAGTAAGGACAGTATTGATTGTATCTCAGCGAAATAATTCTTGCCATATTATAGATTAAATGAGAAGCAAAGCTGAGTTTTACCTCTAATAAAAATGTAGAATCCTTACCCTTACATATCTTTGCAATTTTAATTGAAGACAAAATAAATTCAGCAGAATGCCTCATTAACCCTGACAACTGTGATGATGTACCTTATGAGATGCATTTACATCTGGCGTAATTGGAGAGAAGGATATGTAAGTACAATATATATATATCAGTGAATTTACTTCCTCAACCACAAAATGTTAACAGATATCCTTTTATCTGATCTTCACAAATTACAGATCGTTTTAAAGAGGTTTCTACCTGCCAATGTTAATGGTGAATGAATATCAGCATATCATCTTTTTTCATGAGTTTACAATTGAAAATATCAACCTTTGAGTAATGCTCCAGAATTTTCACCCTCCCAACACTTCATAGAATAGATAATATTTATCAGTTTAAATAAAAATTGATGTCAGAAACAAAATGATTGGAGTGAGGAACTGGGTGACACAATGCATTAAAACATTGGGGTATAACTTTGTCTTGAGTGATCGCGCAAAATGGGCAATAGCGAATTGCAGCCCATCTTGCATGCTAGCCTATTTTCTTTTCCATTGACTTCAGTGCAAATGAAAATCGGATGGAGTGCAAAATGGACTCCTGATTCACTACCGCCCATTATACACTACCACCCAACATGAATTTATACCCTAATGTTCGAATTTATACCCCATTGTCTTTTCATCACTGAAACCTGGCTTTGAATCAAGCTGAAACTGATGTGATGAAAATCTCTGGTTTCTAATATCTAAATAAATTTAAAAATAAAATACAATTAAAATCTCATCTTCAAAAAAACAAACCAACCCTCCCCTGAATTTTTGTGACATGTGATGGTACGGGGATTAGTACTCCAAGTTCTTGCAGGAAGTGAAGCACATTTCATATTTGAGCCCCGCACTCACCCCATAGAAAAGTTACCATCAGCAGAAGCCTGAGGACAGTTTGTCTGTTCACCTTTTCA
The DNA here is from genome assembly GCF_044704955.1 of Pristiophorus japonicus. NCBI lineage: Eukaryota > Metazoa > Chordata > Chondrichthyes > Pristiophoridae > Pristiophorus > Pristiophorus japonicus. The sequence continues at coordinate 436,731,631 of NC_091977.1, read as the reverse complement.
GTCAGGGAACAGTTCATGTTATAGGACAGGGCTAAAAAAAAAGAAGTGGCCAAAACTAAAATGTTTTTTAAAAAGCAGACTGTTTATTAATACTTGGACAGAGATACATTATTAAAGGAGCTTTCCAAAACATAGAATAACTGTTTGTTGATTAGAAGTGATCATAATCCCAGCATATATATTTTCTCCTGATATTTAGGAAGGAGGTAGAATGTGATAAGTGGCCACATAGAATTAGGGAAGCAATTTTAAGGATATGATCACAAGATAACATGTCATTTACTCCTGCTTCCATTGTATTATCAATACACAGATGCATGCAGACATACAGGTATTATATCTAGACACCACCAGCAGGTTGTGAAAGATTGTATTCCTTAAATACATCAGTCACTTTATGCTGAAAGGCACAAAATGATGCTTTGAAAAAGAGCTTGAACCTAAGAAAGAATTAACTGCTCACTGTTTCTGATACTACACTTGTTAACATAGACAGTATTGCATTCTCTTCCAGCATCATTTCAAAAACAGATTTCCTATTATATTTCTTTTACACTGCAAAATATTTTGTTAAAATGTTTCCAGAAAGTGCATTATATCACTGACATATTGTATTTACTGAATGAATGTTGTTATATTTAATGGATCCATTCCACATGCTTGAGGTGCTAAGGTACTAAAGTAATCAACAATTTAATACTAAAGAACTATCCATGCAAACCCTATTAATATTGGCAAAGTTGCTTTCCCTACTCATGGCCTAAGGCCATAATCAAACAGCATCTGGGCTTTCAGGAACTTGATCTGTTCGAATTCAAATTCAGAAAACTTATCTTTAATTGACAATATTTCCAAATGGTCAAATGAAAGGTTGAACTTAGCTGATATTTTAAGCACCATCTTAGTGATACAATGTACACATCAGCTTAGGGGCCTTAAGGTTAGAGCACAGTAATAATAACTGATATCTGGAATTATTTCAGTCACAGAATAAACAGTCCAGCCCTAACTGTTTTTTATTGTAGCTTGATCGATTATTGTACAATGAGTTTGAGATCACCCACCGAATAAAGGATAGGGGGTCAGTTAGCTCTCTTGCAATCGTGAGAATAAAGTTTTAGTCCTATTTTTGGAGGTGATTCAAGAAGAAACTGAGTGATGATAATAACTTTGTAACATCAGAAAGGAAGAGTGTGACAACTGTTGGCCAAGATTACTAAAGGAATCTTATTTATGAAACTCAGAAACAAAACAGTCTCCCAGAATTTTTTAAGAAACCATGATAACAGCCTAAGGACCATAGCACAGAACACCAGTAATATTGAAAAGGTAAGGAGAGAAGACAAGTTAAGTCAAGGAGAAGTGATTACATATGACACAGTCTTCCAATTTAAGTGGTGAAAAATCATGAACTTACTCAAATAATTACTGAACAATAGCTAATAATGAAATAGTCAATTATATTTCTGAATAGATGATTAACTGCTAATTGCAGAACTAATATTCACTTAGTAATTGTGAAATTGCTAACAAATAAAATCTGGCATTCATAATGCCATGTTCACTATCCGATGGCATTTAGTTTCAGAAACGTCGGTGAGGTGGTTCAAATATGTTATACCAACGTTAACTCGCTCATAACTGTAATGGTGTCTATACCCTGACAGGTAGCTTTAGATCATAATCAATGTGAAGTTACTGAATCTGCCAGGTTCTAGGTATAAGTTCGTTAATCGGAGTGCACAAATACTGAATAGAAAATCGAGGCAGTTTTCATTATACAGTCTTACTGTCTGCTGGTCCTTTAATATGGTCTATATATGTGAGCTATTTTCACATACAACTGGAATTATTCAGCACTGCTGCTTAAAGCTGCAGATTATAGACTCAGAATTCCTTCTGCTTCAAATACTGAACTCCAGCATAATTTAAAACTAAAGCATTAATAATTGATATCATAGAGCTTAAAATATAAATTAATGTATTCTGTTGTAGTCCAGCAAATGACATTTACTTTTTTATTTGTTTCCACTTACAAACGTTTAAAATATATGCTCGGCATTATATGGATTTTGTGATTATGTCTGCAAGAGGCCAAGCCAGTTGCGCCTGTATCTGAGATTCCGTCCTTACCTGTCTCTGATTCTCTGTTTCCAGCCGAAGTCTGGCTTCTATACATCTCCTGGTTTCCAGGAACGCCTGGCGTTGAGCTCGGTCTGCCAGGTAACTGATAAATATCCCGGCCGTGTTCATGCACATGAACAACACCGACTGGGCAATCAGCTGGAACGGCAAGAACCAAGACACTTCATTTTTCCCCCTATAAATATTTCATTTTTCTTCATCTCGCCTCCTCACAATAATAGCAAAGCACAAGGCTGGTCAATACTATCGCTCTGTTTTACTTATAGTGAGGTGAATATTGATTCCCATTACTATTACTGGCACTGAAATAAAGGACAACATGTCGAAAATACACAGCAAGTCAGACAGCATCTGTAAAGTGAAAAGACGGGTTCATGTCTCGAATGTAAGACCCTTCCTTAGAACTACCACTGGTACTGATGGGATACACTTTTGTCTTCTTAACATATCTTAATAGATAATGCCTCCACTAATTTATCACATACTACAGATTCGCTTTAAAATATTGCAATTATCCAAACATTGCTGTTTAATTGGAAAAATCTGACGTAGAAACGTATTTGAAAATGTATGTTCAATGTCTTCAGTTGCCATTAAATGTGAGGGCGCACCGTGGCATAACGTCAAGTATTTGATAGACTTAAGTGACTTCAAGTTACAATAAAAGCTGGTCAATATTTACAGATTTACTGTGCCGTTGGTAGTTGGGAGCCATCCTATTCTGATCAGACCTGACGAGGCATGTTTGCAAGCGACTTCTCTCTACAACACCCGACCACTCACCTCGGGGAGTGTGACTGGGGAATAATACAAACTCACACAGAAGCTTGGGCTCCATTGCAGAGTGCATGTCTCGGAACAATTTGCTGACACGATTTAGGCGCATTAGCTAAATAAATATCCTGGCTGTACAGAAACAAGTAACTGCCGATTGTTATCGGGGGATGACGATTACATTCAATCTCCACCGGTTAATCCAGCCTTTACACATCTGGAGAAGATATTGCGCCTTGGATTGATTTGGAGAGATTCATTTTATACGTATTTTAAATACATTACAAATATCTCTTTCTGACAATACTTATTTATTTAAGCTTAATTTGTCCCTATAGTTTATAAAGATAAACATCTATTTTTAGGCCTTTTAACGTACTTGAAGGAAACGCGAAGACTTAAAATGCAACAGCCCCATCGCTAGAGGGAGTCTGACCTCGCCGCTCTGATCAACAGGCTGCGACTTAAGTTTGGGCTTGAACTACACGCTGGTGGAAGGACACAAGCAAGGAAAGGGAACTAGAGCCGTGGGTGTCGGCTTTCCACAGATAGTTATTCTACCCTCATAAATGTAACTATGCAACAAAAAAGTGCTTTGTTTTTGACCGTTAGAATGTTTGTCAGCAATACAATGTCATGAAGATCTCATTTACTGACCAAGCAACTTTGACTGGGATATCTGAGTCCCACGAACTTCTATCTTGAAGGTGAGGCAGAGTGTGCTACCGCAGTGAAATGCCCCCACTGCGCAAAATCAGTGCTTAAATAAAATACTTTGTGTGTGTTGGTTATCGAATATATATATATATACGATGCAATGCCATCCATCGCCAAAGGCATGCTCCCGACCGTTGATACAGGATTTGCAGGTACATCTTTAACCCTTCAGGCCTGGTGCAGCATGAATCCCGTCAACAAATCCAACCTACCGAACACCACTACATCAACAATCACCAGACATAAATAAAACAGTCAGATATCAGCGCCGGGTTAGACACAAAGATGAGGACAAAGGCTGCTGACAATAAGTGTAGAAAGATGAAAGATTGGGGGATCTGGACACACGTTCAGTTAATTTCATATGAAATTGCATAGCTGGATAAATACATCGTTTACAAAAGACAAAAACCATGCCTGGCGAAAGGTATGATTGATTGGCTAGACCGAGACTAATAAATCATTTTCTGGCTACATGTACATTGCAAATCGGTCTCTTTGGTTCACCCGTCAGAAATGTAATGCATACCCACATACCGCTTGTATAACATGTACGTGAGCTACCTGGTTTGTGGTTGGGATTGCAGCTCGGGGGATGAGTAACTGTACCATAACGTGGAGGGTGGAGGTCAGGAAGCCAGCCAAGATCGCCCAGGTTAAAGGCAGAGGAAGCATGCTGTAAGTGGCGAAAAGGGTAAAAAGCACGTAACCAATACCGCCTCCCAACAGTCCGTAGCCGAGGCCAGTGGCCAGAATCTGAGTGGCCATAACCAGCCAGGTCACCAGGCCGCTGTACTGCAGATAACTGTGCGAAGTTGTGTCCTTCTTCACCACCACTAAGGCACAGATAACCACCTCGATGCCGGTGAAAAATCCCAGCAGGATGCCTTTGGCTGGGTCCATGGGGGTCGAGGCCAAGGTTAGGTGAAGAATCAGGACGGTCAGTTTGGTCAGCACGTCCAAGATGTTCATGACTACCACCGACTTGCGCCTCTGACCCAAGAAGTAGCGCTGGTAGAGTCGCTCCAGATCCCTGGACTTGAAGGAGTTCTTCAGAGTTGGGAAGATCACCCCTCGGTAGGTGTAGCCCCAATTAAGAAAGAAGTCGGAGTTACTGGGAGCGCAGTCCAGGTGCAAGAAGCCCAGGTCGTTGCTTGTGCGCTCAGGGAACACCTTGGTGCTCCCGTTGTTGTGTCCGCTTATGGACATCTTGCCCGCAGATTGCTTCCTCCTGCTGGGACTCCATGAGTCTTCCGAAGAGGAGATGGTTTTGGCGCTGGTTTGTTCGTTTATGAACCTTTGTTCGGTGATGTGCCGAACCGCATTTTGCCAAAGCAGCCTTTTAGGTCTCGTTCCTGGAGTCTTGTTAATGGTATAGAGTTCGTCGCTTGCGCTGGAGCATCTAACCTCAGATAATTCCATGATTTTGTATGTCCTTATTAGTAACACACTATAAAATTACATCGAGCGTCCTTTCAGCTTCCATATTTAGCCAAGGATACTTTGCAACACAGATTAGCGAGTTCTCAACCCTCACCGGCCTGATTCCAATGAGCATACTCACGCTCGCTGAGTCCCCCTCACTTAATTATCGCATCCTATAATCGGAAGCTCAAATATTTCTAACCTAGAGATCTTGCATTCCGGCTTTAATGAAAAGTCGAGTCTGGGGAACAAGCCTCACTTCCCGGTTCTCGCCTCTGCTCGACTGCGGATCACACGAGTAACTGGATTGGCGTCAGAAAGAGCGCCGAACATCCCACTAAGTAAACAGGGTGGTAAAAGTGTTCAGAGCCAAGTGCTTCTCTGCTGGAGAAAGGGTGCGGGGCGGAAGGCGTGCCATCGAACCGCAGCACAGCTCCACTGGACCCCGTGCTAAGAATAGCGAGCGAGCGGAGGCACTGGAGCGGTCCCTACTTGTCTTAGTCTTGTTGCTGGCATTAGAGTTGCTGATAGTGTCAGTGCCGGCTATGGAATGGATTAAAACGCGTACAGAGGCTGACAGAGCAACGCTGAGGGTGGGGGTGCTGACGTCACTCAGCAAATATGCAGGGGGGCGGGGGGAGAGAAGCAGGAGAGAGACAGAAGAGACAAATAGGGAGAGGGAGTTAAAGGGACGCAAAAACAAAGATATCAATGGAAACAAATTGACAAGTAGGCAGTCAGAAATGGGACAGAAACAGATTGCGACAAATATAGATAGTAAAAAAGAGAGGTGGAAACAGTGACACACAGAGAGCAAGGGAGGCGGAGAAACAGACAGTGGGGTCCCGAAGAGAGGGACAGCGAAAGGGACAGAGAGGGGACAAAGTGACCAAGCCATTGGAAGTTAAGTATGATGGGGAGAGAAAGGCAAAAACAGTGAAAGCCATCGGCAGGCAATACACGGCTCTGACTATGTCTTTAAATCGAGAAGAGAGTGAACAGGATAAATATCAGATGCAAGAAAACAACAGGAGAGAGCGAGACAAAGAAAATGAAAAAAGACAGAATGAGAGTGTTCTGGACACAGTGTGAAACAAAAGGAGAGAACAGAGAGGACAGAGAGAATACAAGATTGCCAGAGTGGAAGGCATTCTAAATTAAACTAGGAAGGTAAATGGAGAGGAAGAGTGGTGAAGAAAGGGTTAAAGAGAAGAAGGAACATGGCCAGAGCTGAGACATGTAACAAGAAAGAGTGAAAAGGAGCAGCGAGTGAGGAGGAAGGCAGAATGGAAATGCAAGACAAAAGGGTGTGAAGAAAAATAAACGTGTGAGCCAGAAACAAGGGCAAGGATGACAAATGAAAGGCAGTGAAAATAGGCTACATAAGCGAGCCACAGTGAAAGAGGCGAGGGGGCGTGAGAAAAGGACAGAGGCTTGCATTTTAACTGTATTCTGAATAGATATGTCGTGCATGTATTTATTGATATGCACAATACCCACACACTTGTGTATAAAATATGTATATATTGCAGATAGTAAGTAGGTAATTATATATAAACCGTGTGCTCTATATATTTACTTCTAGGCGTTCTACCTATGTGTGCATGCATTGCACATGTATACACTGTATTTGTACATTTCCTTGATACAGAAGCATTTTATGCACACCATATACATATTTGTACAGAGGACACTGTATGCATTGTCAATGTGTTGTAAATATATACATACTTCACATATATCAATGAATGCAAAATATGTATTTACGCATTATGGATATACAATTTGTTCACATTCTTGCTTTTACACGGTGTAATAAAAACAGAAAATGCTGTAAATACTCAGCAGGTCAGGCAGCATCTATGGAGAGATACCTTTCATTAGCGTACTCGAATCCTCAGGTTTAATCAAGCGTCGTGCCCATGTCTAAATTATAACCCCCTTTCTCAATGCAATAAAATACTGGCGGTCCCATACAGTGGGGTCCATTTGACGAGGTTACAAGATAATTCTAATCCTAATAATGGGAAAAAAAGTTTCGAGATATCGCCTTTAATCTCCATAAAGTATTACAACTGAGCGGGTTCATGAATAGAACCGAAGCAGGCGTTTAAAATTGTGTTTAGATAATGCATTAAAAACAAGAATGGACGAATCTATCAAAGAGTGGATAGCAATAGTCACAAATATTTTCCAAAGAAGTCCGATAATCTGATTCAGTGAAGGCGGCGCATCAATCTTTCCGGGTTCACTGATTCTGCAACCCGGCAGTATATACCGACTATTATATAGTACACACCGACTGTTCCCTTTAGCAGCTCGGCAACAAAAGTTCAATAAAATTCCCCCAAATCCAGGTAATACCTTCATCAGAAGGAGTCTCGAACAAGGAAATTGAGCCCAAGGAATGATGATCAATGGACAGGTTTCAACAATGGCTGTTTCCGAAGACTCTATCGCTTCGCTTTCATTTCCAAAGATGAGGTGGATTTCGTGACCAAACTATCCCAGATATATCTGGTCTCTTTGGTGGGTCGCAGTTTGTAGTTTTAGATATTAATTAGCATATAGTCACTTCACCACTCAATATCGATTATTCGTCGAAAGAGCTTCTCATTAGATGACTCTCAGGTCTGCAACAAACTTAGTATTCGCTTCTGAAGTATGAATTAACACCGAATTGGCTCTTTAACAAGGTAGACTACTGGATTCGTATATTCATGTGCAGTGAAGCATTCGGACTTCAAATGAAATCTTGACCCGGGGTGCACACTTCAATTCATGCTCACAACTTTTAGAAAAATACCGGCAGTTAGGTCAACAGCCAATAAACCAGTAAATTAAAAAAACGTTTAAAGGAACCTTAATAAATCAAATTAATTTTTTTTCCCATTTGTGATGATGCACTTCAGTCCCTCCGGTGCCCACCTGTCGCAGAAGGCCATGAGTGTACTGGTGGACACCGCATCTCCAGGGACACCCAGGCATGAACGTAGCGGCTGAAAAGAGGCAGGCAGTCATAGAATCATAAAATCATAGACATTTACAGCATGGAAGGAGGCCATTTCGACTCATTATGTGCGTGTCTGCTGACACAGAGCTATCCAGCCTAATCCCACTTTCCAGCTCTTGGTCGGTAGCCTTGTAGGTTATGGCACTTCAAGTGCACATCCAAATACTTTCTAAATGCGGTGAGGGTTTTTACTCTACCACCCTTTGAGGCAATGAGTTCCAGACCCACACCACTCTCTCGGTGAAAACATTTCCCCTCAAATCCCCTCTAAACCTTCTACCAATTATTTTACATCTATGCCCCCGGTTGTTGGCCTCTCTGCTAATGGAAATAAGTCTTTTCTATCCACTCGAGGCCGCTCATAATGTTATACATCTTAATAAGGTCTCCCCTCAGCCTCCTCTGTTCCAAAGAAAACAACCCTAGCCTATTCAATCTTTTCTCATAGCTAAAATTCTCCAGTCCTGGCAACATCCTCGTAAATTTCCTCTGTACCCTCTCTAATGCAATCAGATCTTTCTTGTAATGTGGTGACCAGAACTGCACGCAGTACTCCAGCTGTGGCCTAACTAGTGTTTTATACAGTTCAGGCATAACCTTCCTGTTCTTGTATTCTGTGCCTCAGCTAATAAAGTCAAGTATTCCGTATTCTTTCTTAACCACCTTATCTATCTGTCCTGCTACCTACAGGGATCTGTGAACATGCACTCCAAGGTCCTCTATTCCTCTATACTTCTCAATGAGCTACCATTTATTGTATATTCCATTGCCTTCTTAGCCTTCCGCAAATGCATTACCTCACACTTCTCTGGATTGAATTCCATTTGCCACAGTTCTGCCCACCTGACCAGTTCATTGATATCTTCCTGCAGTCTACAGCTTTCTTCTTCCTTATCAACCAAATGGCAAATTTTTGTATCATCTGCAAACTTCTTAATCATACCTCCTACATTCAAGTCTAAATCATTGATATATACCACAAAAAGCAAGGAACCTAGTACTGAACCCTTCTTTCTGCCTCTGAGGCAATTTTGGATCCAACTTGCCACTCAGCCTTGAATCCCAAGGGCTTTTGCTTTCATGACCTGTTTGCTATGTGGAACATTATGAAAAGTCTTGCTAAAATCCATACACACTACATCAGATGCACTACCCTCATCGACCCTTCTTGTTACCTCCTCAAAAATTCAATCAGGTTAATCAGACATGACCTTCCCTCAACAAATCCATGCTGATTGTCCTTGATTAATCTGTGTCTTTCTAAATGAAGATTTAACCTGTCCCTCAGAATTTTTTCCAATACTTTTTCCACCACTGAGGTTGGGCTGACTGGCCTATAATTGCTTGGTCTACCCCTGACGAAGGGCCATCGACCTGAAATGTTAACTCTGTTTCTCTCTCCACAGATGCTGCCTGACCCACTGAGAATTCCAGCATTTTCTGTTTTTATTTCAGATTCCAGCATCCACAGTATTTTGCTTTTGTATAAGTACTTTTGAAGTGTAGTCATTGTTGTAATGTAGGAATCACAGCAGCCAATTTACTCAAAACAAGGTCACACAAACAGCAATATGATAATGATCAGATAAACTATTTTGTGATGTTGGTTGAATGATAAATATTGGGCAGGACACTGGGAGAACTCCTTTGGTCTTCTTTAAAATAGTGTCATGGGATCTTTTACGTCCACCTGAGAGGACAGACGGAACCTTGGTTTATTAACGTCTCATCTGAAAAACAGTACCTCTGACACTGCAACATGCCCTCAGTAGTGCCTAGATTGTGTTTCCTTATGTTGTTGAACCATGCTAGAACCTAGATTTTCCATTCATCAACAATCACAAATGCTTCACTTTTCTTGCAGTGACTATACAACATTAAAGTAAAAACAACATGAAAATAATGAGTATAACATTAAAACTTTTACTGAGATACTTCAATACTTGTGTAACTAAATGCTTTTGCTGTGAATATTTAGACTCACCAGGTAAGAGATATCAGTGCTGGGAATGAAACACCTCCAGTTATCACCTCAAGCTTTCACTAGTTAAGGATCATGTGACTGAATGTAAAACAGGTCTCTCGAGTCTGTTGCGACAATACCCTTATATTGTTAACTTCATTAGCACTCCGCCCCTGCCCCCGCCCCAGGTTATTCTTTTCTGATTTTGCACTCCAGTGGCTTTTCAGGGTAAGATTGCAAAATTAATGTCAATCTGAACCAAATTAGATGGATTTCAGTGCTCTGGAGCATGTCCATTAGGAACTAAATCAATCACTCTTGTCACCCATAAAGCACTAAATGATATTCTAGAACAATCACTATCAGACAACCTGCATCATTCAGGCAATGATATTATACCCATCATACTCTAGTATTACCAATTTCATTGATGCTCTCTATCACTGATGGCCAGTGAGGCCATCTGTGGCACTACATCTTTGTTAGTTCCATACTGGATTCAGCCCACCTGCAGTAATGCCAAAGCCATTGTTGAGGCCTTGTGAACTTTATCAAATTTGAGAATCTGGTTTCAGCAAGGCATTTCTCTTACACAGAGAAATTTAGACATGTATTCTCAAGGAGATATTTATATGTTTCACCAACTTGATTTTGATAAAAAAATCCTATCTATTTGAGTTACAACATTACAAAGAGCATTCACATGGTGGGTAAGGGAGTGTCTATGGATGTTGTCTATATGCGCTTACATAAGCCATTTGATCAGGTTCTGCACAAGAGATTATTAGCAAAAATGAGAGCACATGGAATTGGAGGTAACCTTGTGACATTAATTGGTAATTGTTTGGGAGGTAGGAGACAGAGAGTAGAATAAAGGATTCATTCTGACTGTCAGGCTGTAACAAGTTGTATTCCATAGGGATCTGTACTGGGGCCTCAGCTTCTTACCATATATATTAATGACTTGTATAAAGGAATAGAGAATTGTATATCCAAGTTTTCAGATGTTACTAAGTTAGGAGGCACAGTAAGCCATATAGATGGGAGCAGGACGTTACAAAGGAACATAGGCAGACTAAGTGAGTGGGCAAAACTATGGTAGATAAAGATGTAGGGAAGTTTAGGGTCATCCACTTTGAATCTGAGCAACTGAAATATTTTCTTAATGGTGAGAGACTAGGAGCTGTGGAGGAGCAAATGGAGCAAATGAATGGTACACAAATCACTACAAGTGCACAAGTACAAAAAGTAATTTAAAAGCTAATGGAATGTTGGCCTTTATCTCAAGAGGGTTAGAATTCAAAAGTGAGGAAGTGATGCTTTAGTTGTACAGTCTTGGTCAGACCCCATCTGGAGTACTGCATTCAATTTTGGACACCAAGGGCTGAATTTTTACCTTTGCATGTGGATGACAGCTGGGGTGGGTGGGGGTCATGGATTGTGTCAGGAACACTGGAGTTGGAGAGATGCATTTTGCAGTGGCTTTTTAACACAGCCACTCCAATTGAATCAGACTTCCGGGTTTCCTGACCAATTAACTGTTGCGGGTTCAATGATGTCACGGATGACTCTACTTCAGCTGAGCTATTTAAAGGAGCAATGCACAGATGTTACTTGAAGGCTAGTGGACGTGGACCTGTGGATATGGGATTGTGAGGGAAGTGGATTGATTGTGCTCTAACAATTTGATAAAACTCAATCCTTAATTATGTAGGCAGAAAGCAGCCCCAAGATTCAGTGATACCTCCTTGGAGATATTACTCTAAAGAGTCGGAGCCCACAGGCACCTCCTCTTCTCTGGTGATGGGAGGAAGAGGCCAAATGATCATATGAAAAACACATGGCTGGAGATTAGTGACGAATTGAGCAGCAGGAGTATTATTGGCAGGACTTGCATCCAGTGTCAGAAATGCTTTAACGACCTCATCAGGTCAAGAATGGTGAGTACAATGCCACATTGCCCTACATCCTGATGTGTGCGTCACCCCAACCCCCTCACTCTGAGTTCCCAAGCCCACTCCCGCACATCACTCATCACACCAACTTATCTGTCACTCACCATCTATGCACTTCCTCACATCCCCATCTGTACATCCACCACTGACACTCACCCTCTTCCTCATAGTCACCCTCTACAGACATTGCCCATCCATTCATTCGATAACTCTTACTCAAAGGTCTCTTGTTTCCCTCCTTTCAGGAGAAGAAAGCACAGCACACCCGGGAGAGGTAGCAAACATGTGGTGGCTCTCCAATCACAGCACCACTCACTTCAGCAGAGGAGGAGGCCCTGGAGCTGAGTCGCATTTGTGGAGTGCTGGTGGTGAAAGATGGAGAGAAGGGGAGCTCCCAGCTACCTGGTGACACAATTAAATATCATACAGCCACGTGGCATACAACAGTCAATCATATTGAAATGATGTCAGCAGCCAGTGAAATATGATCATGTGCATAATGGTAACTCAGAACATTTTTATCAGTACAGATCTAATTCATCCCTATATTCTTCTACAGGCCCATTAAGTGTCCCACAGTCAGTCCAGCCAGAGGAGAAAGACGAATCCTCAGAGGAGGTTATGGACTTGAGGGTGCACCATCACACAACCTATGCACACTAAGTACCAGGGCAGATAGAAACATAGAAAATAGGTGCAGGAGTAGGCCATTCGGCCCTTCGAGCCTGCACCACCATTCAATAAGATCATGGCTGATCATTCACCTCAGTACCCCTTTTCTGCTTTCTCTCCATACCCCTTGATCCCTTTAGCCGTAAGGGCCATATCCATCTCCCCCTTGAATATATCTCTGTGGTAGGGAATTCCACAGGTTAACAACTCTCTGAGTGAAGAATTTTCTTCTCATATCAGTCCTAAATGGCTTACCCCTTATCCTTAGACTATGTCCCCTGGTTCTGGACTTCCCCAACATCGGGAACATTCTTCCTGCATCTAACCTGTCCAGTCCCATCAGAATTTTATATGTTTCTATGAGATACCCTCTCATCCTTCTAAACTCCAGTGAATACAAGCCCAGTCGATCCAATCTCTTCTCATATGTCAGTCCTGTCATCCCGGGAATCAGTCTGGTGAACCTTCGCTGCACTCCTTCAATAGCAAAAACGTCCTTCCTCATATTAGGAGACCAAAACTGAACACAATATTCCAGGTGAGGCCTCACTAAAGCCCTGTACAACTGCAGTAAGACCTCCCTGCTCCTATACGCAAATCCCCTAGTTATGAAGGCCAACATACCATTTGCCGCCTTCACCGCCTGCCGTACCTGCATGCCAACTTTCAATGACTGATGTACCATGACACCCAAGTCTCATTGCACCTCCTTTTTCCTAATCTGCTGCTATTCAGATAATATTCTGCCTTCGTGTTTTTGCCAACAAAATGGATAACCTCACATTTATCCACATTATACTGCATCTGCCACTCGTTTGCCCACTCACCTAACCTGTCCAAGTCACCCTGCAGCCTTTTAGCGTCCTCCTCACAGCTCACACCACCACCCAGCTTAGTGTCATCTAAGCTGGGTGGCGGTGGGCCCAGTAAAAGAGAGAGTAGTGTTGTCACCTGGTGTCTCACAGATCACATGTGGGCAAGAGCAGATGGTGGAGACAGAGACAGCAGTGGAGAGTCCTAGTCGGAAGACGCAGGATGCTCCAAGCATTGCTCGACTGGAAGAAGACGCTGAACCTCAGGGGCCATCTACAAAGTAGATGATTCTTGAGGAGCAACAGAAAATGTGTGAGGCACTGGCAGCTTTTCCAGCTGCGATGTGCTCAATTGTAGGGAGAATAGAGGAGTCCATCTCCAGCATAACTAGCATGATGTCACAGGCCATGGCTATGATGTGTTCATCCATGGAAAGGGTGGCCACCTGCATGGAGCATCAAATGGACCAGTCAAACATGGAAACATAGAAAATAGGAGCAGTAGTAGACCATTTGGCCCTTCGAGTCTGCACTCCATTCAATATGATCATGGCTGATGCTCTGTCTCAACACCATATTCCCTTTTTCCCCCATACCTCTTGATGCCTTTTGTTTCTAGAAATCTATCTATCTCCCTCTTAAATATATTTAGTGACTTGGCCTCCACAGCCTTCTGTGGCAAGGAATTCCACAGGTTCACCACCTAAATTTCGTTTCCCATATCCTGAGACTGTGACCCCTTGTTCTAGACTTCCCAGCCAGGGGAAACATCCTCCCCGCATCCAGTCTATCCAGACCCGTCAGAATTTTATACGCTTCAATGAGATCCCCTTCTATGAGATCATTCTTCCAAATTCTAGTGAATACAGGCCTAATTGACCCAATTGACCCAATCTCTCCTCTAACGACAGTCCTGCCATCCCAGGAATCAGTCTGGTGAACCTTCGCTACACTCCCTCGATGGCAAGTATATCCTTTCTTAGGTAAGGAGACCAAAACTGCACACAATACTCCAGGTGCGGTCTCACCAAGACCCTGTATAACTGTAGTAAGACATCCTTGCTCATTTACTTAAATCCTCTTGCAATGAAGGCCAACATATCATTTGCCTTCCTAACTGCTTGCTGCACCTGCATGTTTGCTTTCAATGACTGATGTACAAGGACACCCAGGTCCCTCTATACATCGACACTTCCCAAGCCAGCATTAAATAATACTTTGTCCTTATGTTCTTCCTACCAAAGTGGATAACTTCATGTTTATCCAAGTTATACTGCATCTGCAATGTGTTTGCCCACTCACTCGCCTTGCAGCGTCTTTGCATCCTCTTCACAACTCACAATCCCACCTAGTTTTGTGTCGTCAGCAAACTTGGAAATATTACATTTGGTTCCTTGATTCAAATCATTTATAATATTGTGAATAGCTGGGGCCCAAGCACTGATCCCTGTGGTACACCACTAGTCACTGCCCGTCACCCTGAAATAGACCCGTTTATTCCTACTCTCTGTTTCCTGTCAGTTAACCAATTTTTAATCCATGCCAATACATTACCCCCAATCCTATTTGCTTTAATTTTGCACACTAACTTTTTATGTGGGACTTCATCAAAGGCCTTCTGAAAATCCAAACACACTACATCCACTGGTTCTCCCTTATCTATTCTATCAGTTACATCCTCAAAAAACTCCAGTAGTTTTGTCAAACATAATTTTCCTTTCATAAATCCATGTTGACTTTGTTTAATCCCATTGATATTATCTAAGTGTGCCGTTATCACATCCTTTATAATAGACTCCAGCATTTTCCCTACTACTGATGTTAGGGTAACCGGTCTGTAATTCCCTGTTTTCGCTCTCCCTCCTTTTTTAAATAGTGGGGTTACATTTGCCACCCTCCAACCTGCAGGAACTGTTCCATAATCTGTAGAATTTTGGAAGATGGCAACGAATGCATCTACTATTTCCATAGTGCATGCTTGCTGTGAACAACAGCTTGCAAACTCTGATTGCAGACATACCTAGGATGGATAGAAACCTAGACTTAACTGTTCATCACTCCACTGATGTGCAGCAAAGTGCTCTCCAGCTCCTTGAGTAGGCTATGAGAGGGATGATGATGGGTGGGGATATGGAAGTGAGGACTCTGCTCAAAGCGCTCCCACATCTTCCCTGTTGCCCCTCCCTCAGTCAGAGCCCCACATGCTGCCTCATCTCCCAATGGCCGAGTCTGCCCCTGCACAGTTGCAGGAGCAGCAGTCTTTGGCAGGGCCCTCACAGGCTCCAAATATCAGAGGACGTCTGCTAAAAGTATCTAAACAGTAAAAGCAGGGAAGTGAGCTGCCAGCCTTCAACTTTGCTGAAGCCACAGGGTTGAACAGTGCAGGAGTTTCAGGACAAGAAAGATGACACAATTGTAGATGTACAAGGATATGCACATTGCTGTGTTATATAATTTGGTGGTTAAGTTTCTGTTGAATTTTTGAGCCACGTAAAATTATTTCCTTGCGTCTTGTCCATTTTTGTCGGCTACCTGGAAAGTGGCACGGACAGTTGGACTGAATGGTAAGACATTGCTCAACCTTGAGCAATGGGTGGGTGTGATACGAATGGTTTAGTAATTTTATGACTGCTTTGTGGTGGTGGTGGTGGGGTAGCTGGTTCAGCATCTGGGTGCCATATTGGTGCACTGGTGCAACCTAACTAAATCATGCCATAATGAGGCCATCTCGGGCCACTGCGCAATGTGCTCCACTTCTGGTGACATATCTGTTGTGTATCTGTAAGGCATGCACTCCCATGTTCTGCCACCAGGGAGCTCATCCCCTGAAGTCCCAAGGGATCCCAGCATTCCCTGGGAGCACTGTATATAAGCCGGCCCCTAAGGCCTGTTCCTTACTCTGGAGTGTCTTATTAAAGACTGAGGTCACTGTTACTTTAACCTCCCCGTGTGCAACCTCATCTGTGTTAGGAACACAATAACTGGCGACGAGAATACGAATCCAATGCAAAGATGCAGCAAACTGTGGGCATCCTGGAGAAGTTCTCGGAGGGTGAGGACTGGGAAGCCTATGTCGAATGGCTAGACCAGTACTTTGTAGCCAATGAGCTGGACGGAGAAGGAGAGCGGTCCTCCTCTGCGGGGCACTGACCTACAGCCTCATGAAGAATCTTCTGGCTCCGGTGAAACCCACAGATAAGTCGTATGAGGAACTGTGTACACTGGTTCGGGAGCATCTTAACCTGAGGGAGAGCGTGCTGATGGCAAGATATCGGTTCTACACGTGCCAGCGATCTGAAGGTCAGGAAGTGGCGAGCTACGTCGCCGAGCTAAGGCGACTTGCAGGACAATGTGAGTTTAATGGCTACCTGGAGCAAATGCTCAGAGACTTTTTTGTACTGGGCATTGGCCACGAGACCATCCTACGAAAACTTTTGACTGTAGAGACACCGACCCTCAGTAAGGCCATTGCGATAGCACAGGCGTTTATATCCACCAGTGATAACACCAAACAAATCTCTTAGCGCACAAGTGCGAGCAATGTTCATAAATTAACTGGAACTGTGTTTGCGAGCAGAAATGTACAGGGCAGAACCCACAAGTCTGCAACTGCCAGCAGGCCTCAGGTGACCCACATGACTCAGAGTCCCCAACAAAGGATGAATGCAAGGCAATTCACACCTTGTTGGCATTGTGGAGGCTTCCATTCAGCCTATTCATGCCGCTTCAAAGGATATGTTTGCAAGAGCTGTGGAACAATGGGGCACCTCCACCGAGCTTGCAAACGAGTTGTAAGCTCTGCAAAACCTGCTAACCACCACGTAGCAGAGGAAGATCGGTCCATGGTGGATCAAAGCAATTTCGAGCCTCAGAGAGAGGAGGCAGATGCTGAAGTACACGGGGTGCACACATTTTCAACGAAATGTCCACCTATAATGCTAAACGTAAAATTGAATGGCTTACCCGTAGCCATAGAACTGGACACTGGCGCTAGCCAATCCATCATGAGTAAAAAGATGTTTGAGAGATTGTGGTGCAACAAGGCATTCAGACCAGCCCTGAACCCCATCCACACGAAACTGAGAACGTACACCAAAGAGCTTATCACTATCCGAGGCAGCGCCATGGTCAAGGTCACCTATGAGGGCACAGTGCACGAACTGCCACTCTGGATTGTCCCGGGCGATGGCCCCATACTGCTTGGAAGGAGCTGGCTGGGCAAAATCCGCTGGAACTGCGATGACATCCGAGCGCTATCACATATCGATGAGGCCTCATGTACCCAGGTTCTTAACAAATTTCCTTCCCTTTTTGAGTCAGGCATTGGAAACTTTTCCGGGGTGAAGGTGCAGATCCACTTGGTCCCAGAGGCATGACCCATTCACCACAAGGCGCGAGCCATACCTCACATGATGAGGGAGAGAGTGGAAATCGAGCTGGACAGGCTGCAACGCGAGGGCATCATCTCCCCAGTGGAATTCAGCGAGTGGGCCAGCCCGATTGTTCCAGTACTCAACAGTGATGGCACGGTCAGGATTTGCGGCAATTATAAAGTAACTATTAATCGTTTCTCACTACAGGATCAATACTCGCTACCTAAGGCAGTCAACCTATTTGTGACGCTGGCAGGGGGCAAGACATTCACCAAGCGCAACTTGACTTCGGCCTACATGATGCAGGAGCTGGAGGAGTCTTCAAAGGGCCTCGCCTGCAACAACACAACAGATGCCATTTGGAATTCGGTCGGCTGCAGCGATCTTCCAGAGAAACATGGAGAGCCTACTCACTTCAGTACCACACACGGTGTTCTTTCAGGACGACATATTGGTCATGGGTCGGGACACCGCCGAGCACCTACAAAACCTGGAGGAGATCCTCCAGCGACTGGATCGCGTAGGGCTGCGGCTGAAGAGGTCGAAATGCGTCTTCGTGGCAACAGAAGTGGAGTTTTTGGGGAGTTTTTGGCCCAGAGACGCCAAGACCGAGGCTATCAGGCCACAGAACGTCACAGAGCTGCGGTCATTCCTGGGACTCCTCAACTATTTTGGTAACTTCCTACTGGAGTTAAGCGCCCTTTTAGAGCCCCACCATGTGTTATTGCACAAAGGTGAGAACTGGGTATGGGGAAAAAAATCAAGTAATTGCTTTTATGAAAACCAGAAACATTTTATGCTCCAACAAGCTGCTTGCATTGTATAACCTATGTAAAAGACATGTGCTAGCATGTGACGCGTCATCGTACGGAGTCGGGTGTGTATTACAACAAGCTAACATTGTGGGGACGTTGCAACCTGTCGCCTATGCTTCCAGGAGCTTGTCTAAGGCCGACAGGGCCTACAGCATGATTGAGAAAGAGGCATTAGCGTGTGTGTTCGGGGTAAAGAAAATGCATCAGTACCTGTTTGGCCTCAAATTTGAGCTGGAAACCGATCACAAGCCCCTCACATCCCTGTTCACTGAAAACAAGGGGATAAATACTGATGCCTCAGCCCGCATACAAAGCTGGGCACTCGCGCTATCAGCATATAACTATACCATCCGCCACAGGCCAGGCACCAAGAACTGTGCGGATGCTCTCAGTCGGCTACCATTGCCCACCACGGGGGTGGAAATGGCGCAGCCTGCAAATTTGTTGATGGTGGCGCAGCCCGCAGACTTGTTGATGGTCATGGAAGAGTTTGAAAATGATAAATCACCTTTCACGGCCCGCCAGATTAGGACTTGGACCAGCCAAGACCCTGTGCTGTCCCTAGTAAAAAACTATGTACTGCATGGGAGCTGGGCCAGCATCCCCATTGAAATGCAAGAGCCAATCAAGCCATTCCAGCAGCGAAAGGACGAGCTGTCCATTCAGGCAGACTGCCTGTTGTGGGGTAACCGCGTAGTGCGACCAAAAAAGGGCAGGGAGACGTTCATCTCGGATCTCCACAGCGCACACCTGGGTATAGTAATGATTAAAGCGATAGCCAGATCCCACGTGTGGTGGCCCGGTATCGACTCTGACTTAGAGTCCTGTGTACGGCAATGCAGCGTACGTGCTCAGTTGAGCAACGCGCGCAGAAAGGCACCACTAAGTTTGTGGTCCTGGCCCTCCAGACCATGGTCGAGGATCCATGTCGACTATGCGGGCCCGTTTCTCGGTAAAATGTTCCTGCTGGTGGTGGATGCTTTTTCAAAATGGATTGAATGTGAAATAATATCGGGAAGCACCGCCACCACCACCATTGAAAGCCTGAGGGCCATGTTTGCCACCCACGGCCTGCCTGACATGCTGATCAGTGACAACGGGCCATGTTTCACCAGTGCCAAATTTAAAGAATTCATGACCCGCAATGGGATCAAACGTGTCACCTCGGACCCGTTTAAACCAGCCTCCAATGGGCAGACAGTGCAGGCAGTACAAACCATCAAACAGAGCCTTAAATGAGTCACAGAAGGCTCACTCCAAATTCACCTGTCCCGAGTACTGCTCAGCTACCGCCAAGACCCCACTCGCTCACAGGGGTGCCCCCGGCTGAGCTACTCATGAAAAGCACACTTAAATCCAGACTCTCGCTGGTTCACCCCAACCTGCATGATCAGGTCGAGAGCAGGATGCAGCAACAAAATGTAAACGATGGTCACGCCACTGTGTCACGGGAAATTGATCTGAATGACCCTGTGTATGTGCTAAACTATGGACATGGTCCCAAGTGGATCGCGGGCACGGTGATAGCTAAAGAAAGGAATAGGGTGTTTGTAGTCAAACTAGACAATGGACAAATTTGCAGAAAGCACCTGGACCAAACGAGGCTGCGGTTCACAGACTGCCCTGAACAACACACAGTAGACACCACCTTTTTCGAGCCTACAACACACCCCCAAAGGATCAACGACACCACACCAGACCAGGAAATCAAACCCATCATGACCAACAGCTCAGCAAGGCCAGGCTCATCTAGCAGCCCTGCAGGGCCAACAACACGCCAGCCCAGCGAGGGCACAGCCAACATACCAGAACAGACATTTGTACTGAGGCGGTCCACCAGGGAAAGAAAGGCTCCCAACCGCCTCACCTTGTAAATAGTTTTCACTTTGACTTTGGTGGGGAGTGATGTTGTGTATGTGTAATGCATGCACTCCCATGTTCTGCCACCAGGGAACGCATCCCCTGAAGTCCCAAGGGATCCCAGCATCCCTTGGGAGCACTGTATATAAGCTGGCCCCGACGGCCTGTTCCTCACTCTGCAATGTCTTAATAAAGACTGAGGTCACTGTTACTTTAACCTCCCAGTGTGCAGTCTCATCTGTGTTAGGAACACAATAACATCCACTTCAGCTTCCTGCTCCTCCTCCTCATGTTCCTCTTCCTCCTCCTCCGCTGAAGAGGCTCTGCTCTCTGCGTCTTGCTCTTCCTGCAGTGGCAATCCTTGCCGCTACACTATATTGTGCAGAGCGCAGCATACCACGATCATTCTGGAGACCCTGACTTGTACGTATTGAAAAACTCCTCCAGATCTGTCCAGACACCTGAAGCGCATCTTCAGCATCCCGATTGCTTGCTCTATCACACATCTCGTTGTCATTTGGCTTTGCCTGTAGCACTCTTTAAGGGTGTTATCAACCACATCTTCAGTTGATAGCCCTTGTCTTCAAACAGCCAGCCGGTAAGTCTGTTCAGAGGTGCAAAGAGCTGAGGGAGAGTGGAGTGGCGGACGACAAATTCATCATGACAGCTCCCTGAAAATCTGGCGCATATATGCATGATGATCTTTTTGTGTTTGCAGATGAGCTGCACATTGAGGGAGTGGAAGCACTTCCTGTTCACGAACATTCCTGCGTGATCTGGGGGTACCTTGATGGCTGCATGTGTGCAGTTGATGACTCCCTGCACCTGGCCACATGTGTGCAGTCGATGACTCCCTGCACCTGGCCACATGTGTGCAATTGATGACGTCCTGCACTTGTGGGAAGTCAGCCAGAGCCGCAATGCTGAGCACACACTCAGTATGACTGGCTTTATCAGTGCAAAGTGTACATAAGTGTTTGACATGTTAAACATGGCATTGGTCACCTGGGTGATGCACTGTCTCCTGCAGATCCCTAGAAGGAGCCTGAGGCGAATCATTTGAGGGTGGTGGTCACTTTGACACTTTGGAGTGTCCACCAGGTCCACTTGGCAGCAGGTCTTCTTCCAGCAAGCTACAAATGTCTGCCACGATCTGACAGAGCCTGAGCATCGAACGATTGTCCATCTATTAAAACTAATGAATGGGCAATCGTGGTGGTTGCATATCCAAGTTCCAGTATAGGCTGTCCCACTTTGTGACTGGAGTGCAAATTTATAAACTTATCCCTGAAATGTTCGCATACATATATATGATACAATCTTTCACAAGATGTTGCCAGTGAAGATAAAATACAAAATCAAGATGAGAGAAGTGAAAATTGTAGCAGTTCTCTGCATAAATGGCAATTTTACAGAATAATATAGAGCAAATACAAATAAATAGTAATAAATGGTCTAGAGAGTACTATCAGAATTTTGATGATTTGATAGCAAAACTAATCCGTACAGGAAAATGTGCTTTATATATGCACATAAGAATACAGCATTTCTTCTTCTGTATTTTTCTATTTCTTTGCTTTTACATTTATAGGTGGATATCAAGACTTTGTTTGATAGTTTGAGTGCTCTGGGATGTTGCTTTAACATAGCATGTTACATGTACTCTCTCGGCATGGTTTTATGAAAGGGAAATCATGTTTGACAAATTTGCTGGAGTTCTTTGAAGATGTAACGAGCAGGGTGCTGGGTCCTCAACTATTTACAATCTATATTAATGACTTGGATGAAGGGACCGAGTGTAATGTAGCCAAGTTTATTGATGATACAAAGATGGGTGGGAAAGCAAATTGTGAGGACACAAAAAATCTGCAAAGGGATATAGACAGGCTAAGTTAGCGGGCAAACATTTGGCAAATGGAGTATAATGTGGGAAAATATGAGGTTATCCACTTTGGCAGAAAAAATAGAAAAGCAAATTATAATTTAAATGGAGAAAAATTGCAAAGTGCTTCAGTACAGAGGGACCTGGGGGTCCTTGTACATGAAACATAAAAAGTTAGTATGCAGGAACAGCAAGTAATCAGGAAGGCAAATGGAATGTTGGCCTTTATTGCAAGGGGGATAGAGTATAAAAGCAGAGAAGTCCTGCTACAACTGTACAAGATATTGGTGAGGCCACACCTAGAGCACTGCGTTCAGTTTTGGTCTTCGTATTTAAGGAAGGATATACTTGCATTGGAGGCTGTTTAGAGAAGGTTCACTCAGTTGATTCCGGAGATGAGGGGTTTGACTTATGAAGATTGGTTGAGTAGGTTGGGCCTATACACATTGGAGTTCAGAAGAATGAGAGGTGATCTTATCAAAACATATAAGATAATGAGGGTCATTGAATACTTTTGAGCGATAAGGGAGTAAAGTGTTATGGGGAGCAGGCAGGGAAGTGGAGTTGAGTCCATGATCAGATCAGCCATGATCTTATTAAATGGCGGAGCAGGCTTGAGGTGCCAGGTGGCCTACTCCTGCTCCTATTTCTTATGTTCTTATATTCTTATAACCATGTACAAATTACAGTGCACTATACAAAATACAGGTTACTTTGCTTATAAATCTGAAAATAAACAAAAAATTATTTATGGCTGTAACATCAAAAAAAAATGCATGTCATTGCAAGGACAGGGGGTAAAATTTGGAGAATATTGCTACTTATGAACACATTGCAAGTAATTTATAATGGTGTCACGTAAAGGCTGCCAGATCAGTCCACTTATCAAAGTATTCTTCATATTACACCCCACGGTACATTTATTTATCAGAAACATGGATAGTGTAACAGTTATGATACAAGCTATTATGGCACCATTAATCTATACCATGGTTTGACCAGTGGACCAGCAAAAACTATCAATACATCTTAAACATACAAAAACTAGTCATTATTTTATGATAATCAGAATATTGTATAGTGTGGAGTCAAATATGAAGAATAGGTGGTGCAACCATCACTTTTCAGTACCTTATAATCACAATATTTTTAATAAAACCGATCACGGTGCAATAGAAGAAGAACTTGCACTTATGCAGCACTTTTTCACATCCTCAGAATGTTCGAAATTGCTTCACAACTAATTAAGTGTTTTTGAAATGTAGTCATTGTTATTTTTTAGGCAAACATCTATGAACAGTGAGATCCACAAAAATGCAACAATATCAATGGCCAGTTAAACTGTTTTTGGTGGTGTTGGTTAAGGGATGAATGTTGGCCAGAACACTTGGAGAACTCCTCCTTCTTCAAAATTAAGGCCACGTGATCTTTTATGTCCACCTGAACAGGAAGAAGGGGCCTCAATTTGACATCTCATCTAAAAGATGGCACTTCTGAAAATGCAACACTCCTTCAGTACTACACTGAATTACCAGCCTCTTAAATGCTCAAGTCCTGGAGTTGGGCTCTGAACTCACAACTTTCTAACTTAAATGCACAAGTGCTACCAATGGACTAAGCGAACACTTAGTTCAGTTCAAGCTCTTTATCCTGGGGTCTCTTTTATCACAATAAAATGAGATTTAATTCAATCCAGTCAATTTCTATAATCTGATTTGACTATACAGTAACTCCTGAGACCAGGCTATGCTTACAGACAACACTAGCAGTGTAAGAGTTTCACAGATTTCAAATGTTTCTTAGGATTGGCAGAATATTGTCAGTGATCTTGATGTGACAGTGAATACCTGGGGCAGGGTCATATGGACAATAGCACCAGTTTGAGGTTTAAACAGTTTTTTAGGGTTTGTAAAATGTGGCCGATGATCTACTGTGCTTAGAATTTACAAAGCCTGCTCACTGGAACAGGAGGTGACATTTTATAAGAAGTTAAGTAATCTTATCTTCTGTCAATGTTTAATTTTATTTTTAATGTGGTGGAGTGGTTACATTTCTGATATTTTTCCAATTATCTCCCCCCACCCTCATGTCCCGAGAACAAATTAAAACAAAATATCATCACTATTTGTAGAATGTTGCCGAATAGTTGCTGTCTCTGTCCATGAAGCACAGTCACTGCACTTTAAAAGTAGTTATTTGTGTGAAGAGCTCTGAGATGTTTCAACATGACAAGATGCTATATAAATGCAAGTGTAATGAGTATGACTTCCAGAGACCCCACAAGCCACGAATCCTTCACTCTCAGTGGTAATATCTGATTCTCCAGTTCTCTGATTGTTCTAGTTTGTGCAGAATGTGAATCATTTTAGAGTTTAAAATGCAGCTGATGGGCATGAGTTGCAGATGGCCAAATATCATGTGACGCTATTGGCATTGCTTCTGAGTTCTCAAATAAAAGAAAATGGACCATGCTTTATCGGAGTGCACAAAGGATAGAAGTTGGGACCTCCTCCACAGACCACACTTTAAACCCACACTGGTAAATAGCTTTTGTCATTGAAAATGTTTGGTAAATCACTATCAACCAAGAATATTAATGAATTTTTGAAAGAAGCACATTGAGCTGTCACAAAGCATTTAAATTAGCTTGAGCTCGGGAGCAGATCACAGAAGAATGTTACAGAGATTATCAACTAAAATAATCCAAGACTAATTTGCACTGGTTTCTTAAGGTTTAGTATCATGCAGCAAGATTCTCCCTGATACACAGCACTGAAGATCCAGTAATCAAAAAAACTGGAAAGGAACATTGAATAAAATTAAAACTCCTGCCTCATATTTTTATTTTCATATTTGACCCTTCTGAGTTACAATTATGTCATAGGGCAGATCTATTCACAAAATAGTTGAAAGACTGTCCTTCCCCACCAAAACTCCACAGGAGAGTTGAAACACCTGCTCTTGCTCCATACACACACATATATGTTTTGACAAATTTCTCCTCCTTCACCAGTTTTCATCTGTCCTCTTTTATTGATGAGATACAAAGATAGGAGAAAACTGGTCAGGAAAGAGACTTCTTAGTATGCTATAGTTGTATGAGTCCTGGTTACCCTCCAGTACCTTGACAAACTGACCATTAATCAAATGTGACAGTGAAAACTATTCAATCATTGTGGGGAGAGGGGAGGTGAGGTTGCATATGAGAGATAAACTGTGAAATAATAGGCCTGTTGGTCAGTTGCGGGGAACTTACTTGAATCTGTTATTCGGGACAGAATGACTAAGCATTTGGACAAATATGAGCTGATCAGAGAGACCCAACATGCATTTGTAAATGGTAAGTCATGTCTAATGAACCAAGTTGAATTTTTTGAGGAGGTAGCAAACAAGATAGTCCATATAAATACCAACCACAGAAAATACAATTTTAGATAAATATAATACCGGTTAACAAATAAAGAGGGAGTGGTGGGGAAGGGGGGTGAGGGGAGGTAGCAAACAAGAAGGGAATATCTGTGGTTGTTATTTATATGGACTTCCAGAATGCATTTGAGAAGTTTCCACAGAAGAGATTGTTAACAAAAATGAGAGCCCATGGAATTGAAGGCAATCTATTGGCTTGGATAGGGAATTGGTTCGGAGATAATGGGTATGTGCTCCAATTGGCAGGATGTGACTAGTGGTGTTCCCCAGGGATCTGTGCTGGGTCCTCAGCTTTTCACAATATTTATGAATGATTTGGATGAAGGATTAGAGAATTGTATATCTAAGTTTGTGAATTACACTAATTTAGATGGCACATTAAATAGTTTCGTCAGGAGCTGAAAATTGCAAAGGGACATTGATAGATTAAATGAGTGGGCAAAACTGTGTCAGATGGGGTTCAATGTGGACCTAGGAAAGATAGGGACCGATTTTTATCAAGGCCTCCGTCTGCCCAAGTGCCGCCCAAAGTGCCGCCGATGGCCGTCGAGGTATTGAACGGTACTTTCAGCGGGATATTTATCGCCGATGTCCCTCGAAGGTCGGCGGGCAGCAAATGACGACGTACGCTGCCAATCTGGGAGGTAGTGAGAGGGAGGTCTCATTCTCGGCGGCAGAGGTGCTTGCCGCCCAAGTGCTGCCGAGGATGGAGTTGGGCCCACGAAGGGTCGAAGACCTGAAAAAAAAATCACCAGTAAAAAATACAAAAGCTATCGGAAGACCTTCAGGGAACCCCATGCAGGTAAGTTGCTGTTGAAATTTTTTTTTTAACTGTTCACTTACCTTTTTTTCAAGTTCTTTAGACTTACCGTCGGGGACAGACCAGCCTCCTTGCTACTGTCCACCCATCCCTGTTCTGCCATCGAGTCCCGCTGACTCCCGCCCGGAGGAATCTGGGAGCTCGGTGGGCGGGAGCTCAGTTGCGCCACTCAGCCGTCCGCTGACGTCAGCGGGTGATTCCCGGCGACTCTCCCCTCCCGCACACTCCAAACCAAATGGAAAGTGACACTGGGCGGATCGCCACAAGGAATGTGGGCGGCATTGGGCGGTGAGCTGATGAATTTCGGCCCTATAGAGTATATTCTGAATGGTGAGAATCTAGGAACTGTGGAGGAGCAGAGAGATTTAAGGATTCAGGTACAGAAATCACTAAAAACTAGGGGACAGGTACAAAAAATAAATTAAAAGGCTAATGGAATGTTGGCCTTTATCTCAAGAGGGCTGGAATACAAAGGGGTGGAAGTTATGTTACAGCTGTTCAGAGCTCTGATTCGACCCCATCTGGAGCAATGTTCCCTGCAATTTTTATTGCCCCCTTTAAGGAGTCATGCGGGCAATTCAAAATATCGCGCATGTGCGGTTGTTATGTTGAAAAACTGACAAGCCTGCCGCGCGGGTTCCCTGGAGCACTGTGTGACTGCAAAGCTTACAGGGAACATTGATCTATAGTACTTCATTCAGTTCGGGGCACCACACCTCAAGAAGGATATATTGGCCTAAGAGGGGGTAAATTATGGGGACAGGTTGCATAGACTAAGCTTGTATAGAAAATTAAAAGATGACTTAATTGAAGTATGTAAGAAGATTAAAGAATTTGTTAAGGTAGATAGAGAGAAACTATTTCCTCTTGTGGGAGAATCCAGAACAAGGGGGCATGACCTTAGAATTAGAGCTCGGCCGTTCAGAGTGATGTCAGAAAGCATGGGCTGTGTTTTCGGCTTTTAGTATTTTGGGGCGCAAATCAGTGCGGAGCGCAAAAGTTTGCGCCTGGAAATAGTTTGCACCCTTGTCATGTATTTTCGGTCAAAAAGTCATCTGGTGGAGTGTTGGCGTACAGTCAGGCGTTGCACGACTGACTTTGTGTGCCGGAGCCAAAACTTTTGGCGGTGAAGGAGGCAGCCATTTTGCACATGCACATTGAATTTTTTCCCCCCCATCTTGCTTTCTTTTCCGGTCACAAATGCAAGTGTAGGGCACGCCAGCTTCCTGCGTGCATGCACATTTAAACCAGCCCAGTTCAGCCACTTCTGCTGTGATGGAGGATCAGGAGGGAAAGCAGCATGCCAGGCGCTTCACCCAGGAGGCTAGTGAGGCCTTAGTGAGTGCAGTGGAGAGGAGGTGGGCCTCATTCCATCTGACCGGGGGAGCAACACCACTCCCTGCTGTTTTCAAAAGAATATGGAGGGACATCGCACAGGGAGTGTCTGCTGCAGATACTGTGCCCAGGACTGGCACACAGTGCAGAAAAACATAAATGAGGGTCATCAGGGTGTGTACCATTTGCATCTATGCATACATCCATTACTTGTAACATTAATCTCACACACTATGTGAAGTCTTTCATTTATCTGGCCCTCTCAACACTCAGTGGGGTACCTTTTACAATGCATAACAAAGATGAAGGCTTACCTCGACAACCATTGGCTTTTAATGATCTATGCACATAATTTGTATCAATAATATCGTCCCTTGCAATGCACTCCAACTGTTCATATCGCTTTCTGAAAGATCACTTACAGCCCCCATGTTAAATGCCTCTAACCTGCAAATTTATACTGACGAAGCACATGGAAGATCACAATGGATTGAATGGCAGCCTCTACAACATTCACACACTATCACCTATTCTACTGTGGTAGGCATATGTGGCACAATAGCAGAGAAACCCTTTTTGAACCCTTCCTATTTTTCTCTTTGCAGTCAAAGCACTTCCACAATAGGAGGGAGCAGCTGCGGACAGGCGGGGGTCCACCTCAAGCAATTCCTCTGATGGATGTAGAAGAGGGTCTCTGTCCTCTTCGGAGTCCCAGCTCGGACAATTGCCGGGGGTGATGCTGAGCCCCCTTTGGCTAGTGAGGGTATGTAAATGGATCGCGCTACTACGAGATATTGTGGAGTTATGGCAGCCCTCAAATGAACCTGTGCTATGCCACCTTCCTCATGTCACCTTGCCCCCTCCCCAGCTGCTAACCACTTATCTGCTTTTTTCTACTTCCAGATGACCAACCAGAGGCGCAGCATCCCTCGAGGGAGGCCTCGATTTCAGGCCATGCAGACGACGATGAGGCACTGGAGGACACTGCTCCGGCGGAGCATCTGAGCCCACCAGTTGCACCTTCCGCGTTAAGTACTTCTGGGGACAACGCGGACTTCACGGGCTTTGAGGATTCGGAGGCTCCTGGCCCCAGTGGCGTACAGCAACACAGTGCCGGTGTGGAATTCCAAAGGCCAGCTCTCGGAGGGTGAGTCGACAAAGTCGGTCTGCTCACAGACAGACAGACATTGAAGTGGACCTAGTGGAAATGTTCTGGGAAACCACAGTGATGCACCGTGATCTTATTGATGCATTGGGATGGATCCCAGCGAACATTGACAAGCTCACTGCAACTGTTGTGGAGGCAGCGTCGCAGATTATCGTTGTGAGTGGTGAGTCCAGCGAGGCTATCATTGCCCACACACAGAGGCTGGTGGCCTCTAGAAGCAGCGACAGTTGCTTCATGTCTCAATGCAGACTCGGGCGCATCACAGGCACAAGCTTTGCTTCAGCATAGGCAAGTGATGCAGTCCATGTCTGCTTCCATACTTGCTGCATTCCCCACTGTCCAATGGGGAAGTGATGATGCTGAAGCAGGCTAGCAATGTGTGGAGAGACATTGTGCTCTGGTTGCTAAGGCCCAATGGGAGGTCGTGTCATTCCTCAGGATGACTGCATTCCGGATCCCACCACGCACTCGCACCATAGACAGTTGACATCCTATCTGTTATATATGTAAACTTGTATTTACTCTGTACAGCCGCCAGAGGGCTCAGCCCCTGGAGTCCCAAGGGATCCCATAATCCCTTGGGAGTACAGGTATTTAAGGAGGCTTCACAGGTTGGAGAGTCCCTCTACAGGCCTGCAATAAAAGACTAAGGTCACACTTTACTTTGAGCTCACAGTGTTCAGTCTGACTCTTTCTCCATACACAACAACTGGCGACGAGATACAGATAGCGAACCCAAAGATGCAGAGAAGAGTGGGCATCCTGGAGAAATTCTCGGAGGGAGATGATTGGGAAATTATTGTGGAGCGATTCAACCAATACTTCGTGGCCAACGAGCTAGATGGGGAAGAGCGCACTGCCAAATGAAGGGCGATCCTCCTCACGGTCTGTGGGGCACCAATGTATGGCCTCATGAAGAATCTGCTCACTCCAGCGAAACCCACAGAGAAATCATACAACGATTTCTGCACACTGGTCTGAGAGCATTTGAACCCGAAGGAAAGCGTTCTGATGGCGAGGTACCGGTTCTACACCTACAAGAGGTCTGAAGGCCAGGAAGTGGCAAGTTATGTCGCCGAGCTAAGACGCCTTGCAGGACATTGCGAATTTGAAGGACATTTGGAGCACATGCTCAGAGACTTTTTCGTACTTGGCATTGGCAACGAAACCATACTTCGCAAGCTTTTGACTGTAGAGACTCCAACCTTGAGTAAGGCCATAGCGATAGCCCAGGCGTTCATTGCCACCAGTAACAATTTGAAGCAAATCTCTCAGCACACAAGTGCTGCTACAAGTAATGTGAACAAAGTGCTGTTATTTTCAAATTGTAACGTACAGGGCAGGTCACACATACCTGCAGCTACACATCCGCAGATGTCTGAGTCCACCATCAAGGGTGATAAATGCAAGGCCATTAACACCTTGTCGGCACTGCGGGGGTGATCACCATTTCCATTCATGCTAATTCAAAGAGTACGTTTGCAAGGGCTGTGGAACAATGGAACGCCTCCAACGAGTGTGCAGGCGAGTTGCAAAGCCTGTTAAACCTGCGAACCATCATGTTGCAGAGGAGGACAGATCCATGGAGGATCACGACGAACCAGAGCCTCAGATAGAGGAGGCAGAGGTACATGGGGTGCACACATTCACCACTAATTGTCCCCCGATAATGCTGAATGTTGAACTAAGTGGATGGAGCTGGACACAGGCGCGAGCCAGTCCATCATGGGCAAAAAGACTTTCGAAAGGTTGTGGTGCAACAAGGCCTCAAGGCCAGTCTTAACTCCAGTTCACACAAAACTAATGAACTTACACAAAAGAACTTATTCCTGTCATCAGCAGTGCTACTGTAAAGGTCTCCTATGATGGAGCGGTGCACAAGCTACCACTCTGGGTGGTACCGGGCGATGGTCCCACACGGCTCGGCAGGAGCTGGCTGGGAAAAATATGCTGGAACTGGGACGACGTCCGAGCGCTATCGCCGCTGACGACACTTCGAGTGCCCAGGTCTTAAACAAATTTCTTTTGCTGTTCGAACCAGGCATCGGGAAATTCGAAGGAGCAAAAGTGCAGATCCACCTAATTCCGGGGGCGCGACCCATCCATCACAAGGCAAGAACAGTACCGTACATGATGAGAGAAAGGGTAGAGATTGAGGTAGACCGGTTGCAAAGAGAGGGCATCATTTCACCGATCGAGTTCAGCGAGTGGGCCAGTCCTATTGTCCCAGTCCTCAAGGGAGACGGCACCATCAGAATCTGTGGCGATTACAAAGTAACTATCAATCGTTTCTCCCTGCAGGACCAGTACCCACTACCAAAGGCCGACGACCTCTTTGCAACGCTGGTGGGAGGAAAGATTTTCACGAAGCTGGATCTGACTTCAGCCTACATGATGCAGGAACTGGAGGAATCATCGAATGCCCTCACCTGCATCAACACGCACAAAGGTCTTTTTGTTTATAACAGATGCCCATTTGGAATCTGATCAGTGGCGGCGATATTCCAGAGAAACATGGAAAGTTTACTGAAGTCAGTCCTGCACACCGTGGTCTTCCAGGACGACATCTTGGTCACAGGTCAGAACACAATCGAGCACCTGCAGAACCTGGAGGAGGTTCTCAGGCGACTCAACCGCATGGGGCTCAGGTTAAAACGCTTGAAGTGTGTTTTCCTGGCACCTGAAGTGGAGTTCTTGGGAAGGAGGATTGCGGCTGACAACATCAGGCCCACCAACATGAAGATGGAGGCAATCGAGAACGCACCGAGGCCACAGAACGTGACGGAGCTGCAGTTGTTTCTGGGACTCTTGAATTACTTTGGTAACTTCTTATCGGGTCTCAGCACACTGCTAGAACCACTGCATGTCTTACTACGAAAAGGGGGCGAATGGGTTTGGGGCAAAAGCCAAGAAAATGCCTTTGTAAAAGCAAGAAAATTGTTATGCTCAAACAAATTGCTTGTGTTGTATGATCCATGTAAGTGTTTGGTACTAGTATGTGATGCGTCGTCATATGGCGTCGGGTGTGTATTGCAACAAGCTAATGATTTCGGGAAACTGCAACCGGTTGCTTATGCATCCAGGAGTCTGTCTAAGGCTGAGAGCGCCTACAGCATGATTGAGAAATAAGCGTTAATGTGTGTCTATGGGGTAAAGAAAATGCATCAATACCTGTTTGGGCTAAAATTCGAATTGAAAACTGACTATATGCCACTTATATCCCTGTTTTCCGAGAGTAAACGGATAAACACCAACGTATCAGCCCACATCCAGAGATGGGTGCTCACGTTGTTCGCATACACCTATGCCATCCGCCACAGGCCAGGCACAGAAAACTCTGCCGATGCTCTCAGTAGGCTGCCACTGCCCATCACGGGGATGGAAATGGCGCAGCCCGCAGATCTAGCCATGGTTATGGAAACATTTGAGAGTGAGCAATCACCCGTCACTGCCCGACAGATCAAAACCTGGACAAGCCAGGACCCTTATTATCTCTAGTCAAAAGCTGCGTGCTTCACGGGAGCTGGTCCAGTGTCCCAGTGGAAATGCAGGAAGAGATAAAGCCGTTCCAGCGGTGCAAAGGTGAAATATCGGTACAGGCAGACTGCCTTCTTTGGGGCAATCGAGTAGTGGTCCCAAGAAGGGCAGAGACACCTTCATCAATGACCTCCACAGTACCCACCCAGGCATCATAATGATGAAAGCGATAGAAAGATACCGTGTGGTGGCCCGGCATCGATGCGGACTTAGAGTCCTGCCTTCACAGATGTAATACATGCTCGCAGTTAAGCAATGTACCAAGGGAGGCGCCATTAAGTTTATGGTCTTGGCCCTCCAAACTGTGGTCTAGGGTACACGTCGACTATGCAGGCCTGTTCTTGGGTAAAATGTTCCTTGTGGTTGTAGACGTGTATTCCAAGTGGATTGAATGTGAGATAATGTCGGCTAGCACGTCCGCTGCCACTACTGAAAGCCTGTGGACCATGTTTGCCACTCACGGCTTACCCGATGTCCTAGTGAGCGACAACGGGCCATGTTTTACCAGTGCTGAGTTCAAAGAATTCATGATCCATAACGGGATCAAACATGTCACATCTGCCCTGTTTAAACCAGTGTCCAATGATCAGGCAGAGAGAGCAGTGCAAACCATCAAGCAAGGCTTGAAGAGGGTAATTGAAGGCTCACTGCAGACTCGCCTAACCCGAGTCCTACTTAGCTACCGCACGAGACCCCACTCACTCACTGGGATCCCACCTGCTGAACTGCTCATGAAAAGAGCACTTAAGACAAGGCTCTCATTAGTTCACCCTGATCTACATGAACAGGTAGAGAGCAGGCAGCTTCAACAAAGTGCATACCATGATAACGCAAATGTGTCACTCGAGATTGAAATCAATGATCCTGTATTTGTATTAAATTATGGACAAGGTCCCAAGTGGCTTCCAGGCACTGAGGTGGCCAAAGAGGGGAGCAATGTGTTTTAGGTCAAACTTTCAAATGGACTCATTCACCGGAAACACTTGGACCAAATCAAACTTAGATTCACAGACTATCCTGAGCAACCCACCTTGGACCCTACCTTTTTTGATCCCCAACACACACACCAGTGGCAACCGGCACCACTGTTGACCACGAAGCAGAACCCATCATCCACAGCAGCCCAGCAGGGCCCAACACACCAGGCAGCCCAGAAAGGCCAGCTGCACAGCAGCCCAGTGAGGGCCCAACAAATGATTCAACAACATCACCTTTCACACCGAGATGATCAACCAGGGCAAGAAGGGCCCCAGATTGACTCACATTATAAATAGTTACACTATTGACTTTGGGGCGGGAATGTTGTTATATATGTAAATTTGTATTTACTCTGTAAAGCCACCAGAGGGCTCATAGAAACATAGAAACATAGAAAATAGGTGCAGGAATAGGCCATTCGGCCCTTCGAGCCTGCACCACCATTCAATAAGATCATGGCTGATCATTCCCTCAGTACCCCTTTCCTGCTTTCTCTACATACCCCTTGATCCCTTTAGCCATAAGGGCCATATCTAACTTGCTCTTGAATATATCCAATGAACTGGCATCAACAACTCTCTGTGGTAGGGAATTTCACAGGTTAACAACTCTCTGAGTGAAGAAGTTTCTCCTCATCTCAGTCCTAAATGGCCTACCCCTTATCCTTAGACTGTGTTCCCTGGTTCTGAACTTCCCCAACATCGGGAACATTCTTCCTGCTTCTAACCTGTCCAGTCCGGTCAGAATCTTATATGCGTCTATGAAATCCCCCCTCATCCTTCTAAACTTCAGTGTATAAAAGCCCAGTTGACCCAGTCTCTCCTCATATGTCAGTCCAGCCATCCCGGGAATCAGTCTGGTGAACCTTCGCTGCACTCCCTCAATAGCAAGAACGTCCTTCTTCAGATTAGGAGACCAAAACTGAACACAATATTCCAGGTGAGGCCTGTACAACTGCAGTAAAACCTCCCTGCTCCTATACTCAAATCCCCTAGCTATGAAGGCCAGCATGCCATTTGTCTTCTTCACCACCTGCTGTACCTGCATGCCAACTTTCAATGA
This sequence comes from Pristiophorus japonicus, assembly GCF_044704955.1. NCBI lineage: Eukaryota > Metazoa > Chordata > Chondrichthyes > Pristiophoridae > Pristiophorus > Pristiophorus japonicus. Next base: position 436,696,899 of record NC_091977.1, on the reverse strand, counting down.
CTGATGAACCATGACACCCAGGTCTCGTTGCACCTCACCCTTTCCTAATCTGCCACCATACAGATAATATTCTGCCTTCATGTTTTTTCCCCCAAGTGGATAACCTCACATTTATCCACATTATACTGCAGCTGCCATGCATTTGCCCACTCACCTAACCTGTCCAAGTCACCCTGCAGCCTGTTAGCGTCCTCCTCACAGCTCACACCACCATCACATAATCCCTTGGGATCACAGGTATTTAAGGAGGCTTTACAGGTTGGAGAGGCACTCTGGAAACCTGCAATAAAAGACTAAGTTCACACTTTACTTTGAGCTCACATTGTTCAGTCTGACTCTCTCCACACACAACACCATCCAGCTGTGACTGGTAATGCCGAGGAAGCGGCGCCCCAGTCGAAAGCCGGGCCTTCCAGGCCAGGAGCTGGTCCAGTGCATCTTCAGACGCTGTTTCCATTGTCTGACCCCAAGGCACAGCAGTCCTCTAGCAGCCTTGCCCTACGTCCTGAGGCCACATTGAGGAGGAGCAACAGGCATGGAGGGGGTGGAGGGGAAGGAAGTGGGGGAGAGTCAGTCCAAGATGCACTAATGGCTGGCAAAAAATCATTATGGCTTTCAATTTTGTGCACTGCAGGATGCAGTTATTTTTTTCTTTATATGTTGTTCATTGCAGGGATCATTGATGTATCCATAAGTGTTCAACCATTCTATTATGACGGGTTTTGTGATTGTGTGTGTGTGGTGGGGCGGGGGGGGGGAGGGGGATATTGAGAGTGTTAAATGCGAGTAAAAATTGTTCTTTGTTCTTTGACATTGCTGCCTTGTGTCTCATTTGCACAATCAGTCGTACATTAGCCAGCATTGTGGCATACTGAGCCAAAGGTGGGCAGCGGAAACATTACAAGGACACCCTCAAAGCCTCCCTGGTAAAGTGTAACATTCCCACTGACACCTGGGACTCCCTGGCCAAAGACCGCCCTAAGTGGAGGAAGTGCATCCGAGAGGGCGCTGATCTCCTCGAGTCTCGTCACCGAGAGCATGCAGAAATCAAGCGCAGGCAGCGGAAAGAGCGTGCGGCAAATTGGTCCCACCCACCCCTTCCCTCAATGACTGTGGTTCTTGTATTGGACTGTACAGCCACCTCAGAACTCATGCTAAGAGTGGAAGCAAGTCTTCCTCGATTCCGAGGGACTGCCTATGATGATGATGATGATGATAGAGTGGCGAAGCAAAGCTCAAACCTCCCATTCCGTGTTCATCAAACCGGTCAATGATGAGCTGCCGATGAAAGGCTCTTGCAGTGACCACACATCCATGCTGTCTCCGCTGTGGTTGTGGTGGTTGCGGTATAGGTTCCTTGCCAGGCTCCGCATCCTCGTCTCTCTCCTCCCTTAGGTGTTCCTGCAATCCCCATTGGCAATGCCTGTCCCCTCATGATGCCTAAGTTGTGTAGCATGCAGCACACGACAATGAACTCAGAGACCTGCTGAGGGGACTATTGAAGGCTGCCTCCAGAGATGTCCAGGCATCGGAAGTGCTGCTTCAGCACGCCAATTCAATTCATGTCTTTTTAATAATGTTGTGGGTGGCTGCATGGCTATCATTATAGCGGTGCTTGGCTTCTGTGGCAGGGTTCCAGGGGGGAGCGGTGGGGGGGTCATGAGCCTGGTGACCAGGCTGTATCCTTTGTTCCTGATCAGCCAGCTCTGACCTTGTCTTAGTCGCTGAAACATGCGTGAGACACTGCTCTCATGCAAGATGAAAGCATCATGTGTGTTCCCTGGAATGCGGGCATTGACTGTGAGGATGCACTGAGTGTGGACGCGAACCAGCTGAACGTTTAGGGAGTGGTATCCCTTTCTGTTTCGGAAGACCTCTGCATTTTATGTTGGTGCTCGTAGGGCGACATGCACACAGTCAATGGCACCCTGAACCTTGGGGAAGCCTGCAAATCGTCCAAATCCTACAGCCTTCTCATTCTGGCTCTCCCTGCTTATTAGGAACTTTACGAAGTCTATCCTCTGTGTGTACAGTAAGTGTCCTTGTCACCTGGCGAATGCAGCAATGTGTAACGTGCTGCAAGATGCTGTATATGTTCCCTGCTGCTGCCCAGTCACCTTCACCTTGACGAGCAGCGCAGTCCTGTTTACGTTGGTAGGTTGTAGGTCTGCCTATAGGAAGTGGCATATCTCTGTCAGCACTTCTTTTCTGAAGCGCAGCCTTCGAATGCACTGCACATAAGAAATGTGGAGGTATGAGCGATGCTCCCTGTAATCCCGTGGAGGGTAAGGCACCCTCCCCAAACGTCTGTGACCTCTTCGATTCTGTTTGCAAACCATAAACAATAAGCTTTCTTCCAGCTTGACACCACCAGCCAATAGCAAACAGCACGATTTGCTGCCGAACCAGCATTGCCCCCATTGAACTCCTCTTACTGACCTTGAAAATAAAGGGTTAAGTCACATAAAAGTGGCGCTTTAAAGTGTGCACTCATGCAACGTTCTGCGCGCACCTATGGCAGTCACTGATATCTGCGATCTAAGATTCTCCAGCCTCCCTTTAAATATGGCGCCCATTGCGTCTGCTGCACCCTGCGACGTTCTGGTTTTTTTGGTTGGGTCCTGGGGCGGACGCAAAATCAGGCGTAATGCCCGAAGGTTCCACCCGGGGTACTCGCGCAGCCTTGCATGACAATTGACGTCATCCCGATGGTCAAAGCGGATGGCGGGGCAGTAAGTTTTTGCGCCACCACAAAACCATTGCTGAAACTTGCGGTTTTGCTCGAAATCCTGGACTCCCTGTTTGATGCACATTAACACTTTTTTCCGCCCCGCCAAGATGCAAAACAGGGCGCAGATTAACGGGAAATCCAGCCCCACATCTTCCCACAAAGGATAGTGGAAATCTGGAACTCTCTTCTCCAAAAAGCTGTTGGTACTAGGTCAATTGAAAATTTCAAAACTGAGATTGATAACATTTTTGTAGGCAAGAGTATTAAGGGCTACAGAAGCAAGGCAACTAGATGGAGTTAAGATACAGATCAGGTAGCATATAATTGAATGGTAGGACAGTCTCAAGGGCCTGAATGGCTTACTCCTGTTCCTATGGGCCCAAGTTTCGGGCCACGCCTAGAATGGCGCAGCCCCAACCTGGACGCCCATTTTTCGCGCCACAAAGTGCGCCTAAAAAAAACTTACAGATTCTCCGGCTCCCTGCTGGTCTTCTTGAGTCAAGTGCGGCGCAGCATGAGCTGTAGGGGGCGGAGCTAGGTCCCTGCACTGAAAACAGTGCCAGGACCTCTGCACATGCGCGCTACAGTGGGCGCGCATGTGCAGTAGCTCCAGGCGCCCAAAACTGTGTGGGAGGGGCCCGAAGCACGCAGCCCCTAGCCCTGGCCAAATGGCCTCACTGGGGCTGCGTGCATAAGGCTGCATCCCACGCCCAGCTCCTGCTTCCTCCCGACCCAACTCGACTCCCGCTTACCCCCCCCCCCCCCCTGCCCCCGGACAGGATTGGACCGGACCCGCGCTCCCCCCGCCCCCCCCACCCGACCTGACCTCCCTCTCTCTCCCTCCCTCCCCCCCCAACCCGAACCGAACCAACCTCCCTCCCACTATCCCCCCCCCCGACCCGACCCGCGCTCCCCCCCCCCCACCCGACCTGACCTCCCTCTCCCTCCCCCACGACCCGAACTGAACTGACCTCCCTCCCACTACCCCCCCCCCCCCCGACCCGACCCACGCTCCCGACGCCCCCCCCACCCGAACTGGACCTAACCCGACCCGCGCTCCCCCCCCCCCACCCGACCTGACCACCTCCCTCCCTCCCTCCGACCCGAACCGAACCGACCTCCCTCCGCCCCCCCCGACCCGACCCGCGCTCCCGACCCTGGACCCCGGACCCGACCTGACCCAATGCCACCTACCTGTAAATCTGGTGCTGGGGACGGGTCCTGCCCGAAGTCTTGGGCCCGGCCGGGCCCGGCCTGTTCAGCTTCCCCCCCCTCTCTCCTTTCTCCCCCCCCTCTCTCCTTTCTTTCCCCCCTTCTCCTTCCCCCCTTCTCCTCTCCCCCGCCTTTCCCCTTCTCCTCTACTCCCCCTTTCTCCTTCTCATCCTCCCCCCTTCTCCTCCTATCCCACTTCTCCTCATCCCCCCCTTCTTCTCCTCCCCCCTTTCCCCTTCTCCTCTCCCCCCTTCACCTTCTCCCCCATCCCTCCCCCCCCTGCCTCCCTCCCTCCCTCCCCCTCTCCCTGCCCCCCCCTCCCTCTATCCCCCTCCTCCCCCTCCCCTCGCTGTCAGAAACACAGACACTGACAGACAGAGAGTGAGAGACACACACAGACAGACAGAGAGATAGAGACACTGACAGAGACACACTGGGCGGGGGGGGGGGGGGGGGAGGGCATCCCAGCACACTGTTGGAGGGCTCCCGGTGCTGCAGTCAGTAAGTAGAAAATGTTTTATTTATTAATTTTTCAAAATTTTTTTATTTCTTATTAATTTTTTGGGGTTGATTTATTGATGTTTTTATCATTTATTATTGATGATGGCTCTTTATTTGTAAAACTGAAATGTTTAATGTTTGTAAACCTCCCTTTAAACCCCCCCCCCCATTCCCTACGCCTGATTTGTAACCTACGCCTGATTTTCTAAAGTGTAGACAAGGTTCTTTCAAGCGTACAAAAATCTTCACTTACTCCATTCTAAGTTAGTTTGGAGTAAGTTTTCACTGCCGAAACTTTGAAAACAGGCGTAAGTGGCCGGACACGCCCCCTTTTGAAAAAAAAATTCTGTTCCAAAGTGAAACTGTTCGAACTGGAGCAAACTAAATGCCGAGAATTTGAATTTCCAAGATACTCCGTTCTACACCAGCTGCTCCAAAAAATCAGGAGCAACTGAGGCCGAAACTTGGGCCCAAAGTTTCTATTCTCCTCAAGTCATCTAATTCTGCTCTCACCAGCCACTGGAGAGTGGGAACCCTGATCAATTTCCCCCCCCCACTCCGGCAGTATTGAGGCCAATTGTAACAGCCATACTCTTACTGAGACCAGCTAACTCATCTCAGACTGGATATCAATTGTGGGATGTTTCTGTCTTGTATGGCTCAGCCATGCAGTGGATAAACTTGCTGTCTCATCAGGGCAGCTACCCCGTGCTCTCGGAAGAAGCATACAATGTATGCTGTTGTGAGCATATTTCTTTTTCAGGGCAACATGCTGTGACTGCATTGAGCTTTCCAACAAATCTAAGCAGTTTGTCTACTAAGAAAATCCATTTCATCGTTGTCTCAGTAGCAGCAGGAAAATAAATTGAAAGGACTTAGAGCATTGCTCATTGTCATGCCGGTGACATCATTTTCTTGTTTACGTGGGTAGTTTAAATAAAAATCCTAATCAGGGTTGAGCACAGGTTTATGCAGAGGCTGCAAGTGACTCAGCTGTGCCTGCAGCAGCAGCGCCTCAACACAGGGAGCTTGAAAATTAGTTGGTCCAGTGGCTCCAAGAGACACTGAGCTACTGGCAAAGAAGGGAGGTAAACCAGGAATGAAATATGACCTAACAGAGCACCAAAAGCCATGGATACCAAGGAAGATGAGAATACACTCCTGGCTGAAGAGGAATCTGGGAATGTTGAGAGCAGGGATTTTGCCAGCTCTAGGAGAGGAGATCTGAGATAGTGAGACTGGAGATAATTAACAATCTGTTGAGATGCAGGAGGAGGAAGAAGAATAAAAGGCAGAAACTAAAGAAATAAATAGGGCATATTACTGAGGAGATTGGTAAATAAATAAACAAGGAAGAAAACAAAATTAATAATGCAACGGTATAAGCAAAAAGAAAATCCTTCCACTATATCATGAAGGGAATCAGAGATGAGGAGGAAATAAAAAGGTTGATCTGGAACTGCAGGAAGATGTGAGTGGAGAGGGGGAGGCTGTCAGTGGGAGACTGGAAAAATATGATATCCTAGCACCAATGGACCAAAGGAAACAAAATCAAGCAATAAATGCTGGGGGGCCAACAAGAAGCACAGAGTAAGGAAGGAACGCTGTATGAGCCCAGCTGATGGAGTACATTTTAAATTTCTAAACAATATGACATGATTGGCAATTCACAACGGAATATGAACTTGTCTATCACCATCCCGTACAGTCACAAATAAAGCATAATGGTAGGTGTGTGAAAATGTCATTTCTTGTTCACTTGATCTACGACAAACATACAACAGTACAATTATAGATTTTTTCCTTCCAAACTTGACTTGTCTCTGAACTTTTGCATCCTTGGGGAATATTTCAAACTATGTAATACTACCTAACACTAGGGTGAAGTAGCAATGGTTATAGGTCTGTCATTGGGGATGTAACTACAGTAGCAATTAAAGATGCACACAAAAAGTGTATTTCCACTTGCATGTACTCATGGAGGTGTTCTTAAAGTGACATATCCCTTATAGATGTATAGGTTATAGCTCACTCTGGGTGACTATAGGTTAGCCACAGTCCTGTAGAGTCCGGTTTGGCCTCAAGCCTTATTATGAGTCTGTTGCATTTTATGTGATGATGTTTGATCAGGGAAGGGTATCATGTGTATCAATAAAAAAACAGTAAATGCTAGAAATACTCAGCAGGTCAGGCAGGATCTGTGGAGAGAGAAACAGAAAGGTCGATGACCTTTCATCGGAACTAAAAAAGTTGGAGTCACCGGGCCAAACTTCCTCCAACGTTCCTCCCTGTCCTAGACTAGAACTCAAATATTTCTCCAGTTTCTTTCTGATTTCCCTTCATGATCTCTTTACACTCATCTTGTCCGTGAGCTAAACACTAATGAGACATCATGGATGAATAAAGACATAAGGGAAAAATTGAAGGTAAGGAAGGAGGCAAACATTAAGTACATGGATAGCAGGAGAGAGCATGATAAGGGTAAATATGAAGAGATTAGGAGAGAAGTACAAAAAACAATTAGGAAGGCAAAGAGGAACTATGAAATTAAATTATCAAGGAACACAAACCAAACTAGTAAAATATTGGACAGGCACATGAATAAAATGGCAGAAGGGTCGAGAACCAGAGGACACAGATTTAAGGTGATTGGCAAAAGGACCAAAGACGATGCAAGAAAAAACTTTTTTACGCAGCGCGTGGTTGGGTTCTGCAATGCACTGCTTGAGAGGGTGGTGGAGGCAGACTCAACCTCATTTTTCAAAAGGAAGTTGGATAAGTATCTGAAGGAAAAAAAAATTGCAGGGCTATGGGGAAAGGGCAGGGGAGTGGCATGGGCTTGATGGGCCAAATGGCCTCCTTCTGTGCTGTAACCATTCTATGATTCTATGATGCAATGAAGAAAAAGATAGTGGGGATGGGAATAGGGCCACCAAGGGATGGACAGGATAATACCACAGGCAGTGATCGAGAGATAGCTTCAGTATTTACCAAGGAGACGTGACATCGGATGATGAAATTAGAAATGAGATAAGTGCACTTAAAATAAAAAGGAGAAATATTAAACAAACTAATCAAACAAAGGGCTAAAAATTAAATAGATTAGCCCCACCTGGGTTAGCGTGGTGAAGGGCCCTGGTGAAGGGCGCTACCAGGGCACTAAAGGGTTATCGCCCAGGCACAGCGATAATAGCAGCGCTCACCAATTTGATTAGTGCTTTAGCGGCGGCACAAAAACTGGGAATCCTGCGCCAATGAGACCGTGACATCAATGAGTGTGCAACGTTCAGCTAGCATCCAATCACAATATTGATTGTTTTCACTGCATTTACCGCTTGGTGCTAATCACGCCAGCAAAACCAAGCGCTCACAAATGGTATTGGCGCTATCGCGGCGATATATAAGGCAATGTGCAACTGGGTCATTGGGAAGTCAGGTTGATTGTTACTTTCCCAGAGATCATTTTGAATGCTTTCAGATTGTGAACATAGTTGCTTTGTTGCTGGTGCTACAATTTGTTCATTAGCATTTCTCACAAGTTTTGGACCTGCTGCTTTCACGCAGTCATGGGGGCTGTCCTGGCAATGCACCTTGGCATCCGGCATCTACTTTTAAAGCAGCAGCTCCAGAGACATATCGTGCCAAGTGGGACCAGAGGCAGGGGGAGGGCCCGCAGACGTCACAACAGGAGGCCATACCCTCCCAGGGTTTTCCGGGAGCAGTTCTCGTACATTCACCAGTGCCTTAGAAGGTTATGCTTAAGCAAGGAGGTGGTCACAGAGCTGTACCACCTGCTGCACCAAGACCTCGAGCATCATATCAAGAGATCCACTTCGCCTCTCAGTGGCAGTCAATGTTATGTTCAGAATAACTCCACAAGACTGTGGGCCCAAGTTTCCACACGATAAAAAACGGGTGCCCCTCCGAGCGGGGCGTCCGTTTTTCGCGCCTAAAACGGCGCCTAAAAAAAAACTCGCGATTCTGGAGCGTTCTGCAGCTCCTTGTCTGCCTGGTGCGGCGCCCAGGGGGGGCGGAGCCTACACTCGCGCCGATTTTGTAAGTGGGAGGGGGCGGGTAGTATATAAATTAGTTTTTTTCCTGCCGGCAACGCTGCGCGTGCGCGTTGGAGCGTTCACGCATGCTCAGTGTGAAAAAAACATTGGCACTCGGCCATTTTTGTAGTTCTTTGTAGCTGTTTCATTTTTGAACATTTTTAAATAAAAGCACATTGCCATCAGCACATCAGCACTTGCAGCCTTCTCACTGTCTCCTCCCCCCCCCCCCCCCACGGGAAGAACGGGCGCCTCCTCCCCCCCCCGCGGGAAGAACGGGCGCATCCTCCCCCCCGCGGGAAGAACGGGCGCCTCCTTCCCCCCCCCGCGGGAAGAACGGGCGCCTCCTACCCCCCCCCGTGGGAAGAACGGGCGCCTCCTCCCCCCCCGCGGGAAGAACGGGCGCATCCTCCCCCCCGCGGGAAGAACGGGCGCCTCCTCCCCCCCCCCGCGGGAAGAACGGGCGCCTCCTACCCCCCCCGCGGGAAGAACGGGCGCATCCTCCCCCCCGCGGGAAGAACGGGCGCCTCCTACCCCCCCCCGCGGGAAGAACGGGCGCATCCTCCCCCCCGCGGGAAGAACGGGCGCCTCCTTCCCCCCCCCGCGGGAAGAACGGGCGCCTCCTACCCCCCCCCGCGGGAAGAACGGGCGCCTCCTACCCCCCCCCGTGGGAAGAACGGGCGCATCCTCCCCCCGCGCGGGAAGAACGGGCGCCTCCTTCCCCCCCCCGCGGGAAGAACGGGCGCCTCCTACCCCCCCCCGTGGGAAGAACGGGCGCATCCTCCCCCCGCGCGGGAAGAACGGGCGCCTCCCCTCCCCGCGGGAAAGAACGGGCGCCTCCTACCCACCCCGCGGTAAGAACATGCGCCTCCTCCCCCCCCACGGGAAGAACGGGCACCTCCCCCCCCCCCGCGGGAAGAACGGGCGCCTTCCCTTCCCGCTGGAAAGAACGGGCACCTCCTACCTTCCCCCCCGCGGTAAGAACAGGCGCCTCCTCCCCCCCCCCACGGGAAGAACGGGCACCTCCTACCACCCCCCCGCGGGAAGAACGGGCGCCTCCCCGCCCCCTGCGGGAAGAACGGGCGACTCCTCCCCCCACCCGCGGGAAATAACGGGAGCCTCCTCCCCCCCCCGCGGGAAGAACGGGCGCCTCAGGCTGACTGCAGAATTCTCCGTGCCTGAAGCACTTTCACACAGGTAGGAAGATGGTTTATTTAATCTTTTCTTTGCTTATAAATGTTTATTCAGATTGGATTTATTTGTATAATATTTGTGGAAGTATAAATAAGGATTTATTGTAGAATTTAATGACTTCCCTTCCCCCCCTCCCCTCCCCCCCCACCTCGTTCCCAACGCCTAATTTGTAACCTGCGCCTGATTTTTTAATGTGTAGAAAGGTTTTTTCAAGCCTACAAAAATCTTCACTTGCTCCATTCCAAGTTAGTTTGGAGTACATTTTCACTGTTGAAACTTTGAAATCAGGCGTGAGTGGCCGGACATGCCCCCTTTTGAGGAAAAAATTCTGTTCCAAAGTAGAACTGTTCTACCTGACTAAAACTGCAGAAAACAAAATGTGGAGAATTGTGATTTCTAAGATAGACCGTTCTCCACCAGTTGCTCCTAAAAATCAGGCGCAAATCATGTGGAAACTTGGGCCCTGTATACTTTAAGCTCAAACTGTTGTGACCTTGGTCTCTTTAATGTAACTCGAGAGTGAGGAAGCAGCATGGTAGACTGCCTTTTATACCTGCTTGCCCGGGGTGTGCAGGTCACCCTTGGGTCTCCAACAGGTGAGCCCCTGGTGGCAAGTCTTACACACTAGTAAAGTTTATATACGTAACATCACTCCCCCCAAAAGTCTTAGATACAAGTTATTTACAAGTTGAGGCAATCCAGGATTCTACGATCCCGGGTCGATCGCCTGAGTTGAAGTCCTGCCATGGATGAGTTGGTTGGATCATTGCTGCACTGCAGCACGGCTGGTCTGATAAGACTGTCGGGCATGGTGGGTTCATCCTCCTGGTTGACAGTGAGGTCGGTTGCTGGTTGGGTGCTTGTTGGTGGATCGATGATGGTAATGTCCCCTTCAAAGTGTTTTTGGTTGTCAGTGAATCGCAGTTTGGTCTGATCCAAATGCTTTCTGCACGTTTGTCCATTCAAAAATTTGACAACAAACACTCTTGGTTAAAACAGTGCCAGTAACCCATTTGGTACCATGACCGTAATTAAGAACAAACACAGGGTCATTAACCTCAATGTCATGCGATACAGCTGAGCGATCGTGGTACACGTTATGCCGGTGACACCGGGTTTCTACATGATCATTGAGATCTGGGTGGACTAAGGAGAGCCTGGTTTTGAGAGCTCTCTTCATTAACAATGCTGCAGGGGGAACACCAGTAAGTGAGTGGGGTCCCGTCCGGTAGCTGAGCAGAACCTGAGATAACCGGGTCTGCAGGGAACCGTCCATCACGCGTTTCAAGCTCTGCTTGATATTTTGGACTGCCTGTTCCGCTTGACCATTGGATGCGGGCTTAAATGGGGCAGATCTGACATGCTTAATGCCATTGAGAATCATGAACTCGTTGAATTCCGAGCTGGTGAAACATGGTCCATTATCATTAACAAGGACATCGGGCAAACCATGGGTAGCGAACATGGCCCAGAGGCTTTCAATGGTGGCAGTGGACGTACATGATGACATTATTATACATTCAATCCATTTAGAGTAAGCGTCCACTGCTACAAGGAACATCTTTCCTAGAAAGGGGCCAGTGAAATCCACGGTTTGGAGGGCCAGGACCACAGACTCAGTGCGGCCTCCCTTGGTGCATTGCTCAACTGTGAGCAAGTGTTACATTGGTGTATGCATGACTCCAATTCCGAGTCAATGCCGGGCCACCAAAGTGCGACCTGGCGATAGCCTTCATCATGACTATGCCTGGATGGGTACTGCGTAGGTCACGTATAAATGTTTCCCTGCCTTTTTTTGGGAAACCACGCGATTCCCCCATAGGAGACAATCCGAATGGATGGATAGTTCATCTTTGCATTGGTGGAATGGCTTAATTTTGTCGAGCATTTCCCCAGGAACCGCCGACCAGCTCCCATTAAGAATGCAGCTTTTTACTAGTGATAGCACAGGGTCCTGGCTAGTCCAGGTCCTGATCTGCTGAGCCATGATGGGTGACCCCTCGCTCTCAAAAACATCCATTACAAGAAGCAAGTAGAAACATAGAAACATAGAAAATAGGTGCAGGAGTAGGTCATTCAGCTCTTCGAGCCTGCATCACCATTCAATAAGATCATGGCTGATCATTCCCTCAATACCCCTTTCCTGCTTTCTCTCCATACCCCTTGATCCCCTTAGCCATAAGGGCCGAATCTAACTCCCTCTTGAATATATCCAACGAACTGGCATCAACAACTCTCTGCGGTAGAGAATTCCACAGGTTAACAACTCTCTGAGTGAAGAAGTTTCTCCTCATCTCAGTCCTAAATGGCTTACCCCTTATCCTTAGACTGTGTTCCCTAGTTCTGGACTTCCCCAACATCGGGAACATTCTTCCTGCATCTAACCTGTCCAATCCCGTCAGAATTTTATATGTTTCTATGAGATCCCTTCTCATCCTCTAAACTCCAGTGAATACAGGCCCAGTCGATCCAATCTCTCCTCATATGTCATTCCTGTCATCCCAGGAATCAGTCTGGTGAACCTTCGCTGTACTCCCTCATTAGCAAGAACATTTTTCCTCAGATTAGGAGACCAAAACTGAACACAATATTCCAGGTGAGGCCTCACCAAGGCTCTGTACAACTGTAGTAAGACCTCCCTGCTCCTATACTCAAATCGCCTAGCTATGAAGGCCAACATGCCATTTGCCTTCTTCACCGCCTGCTGTACCTGCATGCCAACATTCAATGACTGATGTACCATGACACCCAGGTCTCATTGCACCTCCCCTTTTCCTAATCTGCCGCCATTCAGATAATATTCTGCGGGTTGCTCCATTTCCACCCCGGTGGTAGGCAATGGTAGCCGACTGAGGGCATAAGCACAGTTCTCAGTGACTGGTCTCTGGTGGATTACATAATTATACACAGATAATTTTATTGCCCATCTTTGGATGCGGGACGAAACATTGGTGTTAACACTTTTGCTTTCTGAGAACAGCGAACTGAGCAGTTTGTGGTTGGTTTAGAGCTCGAACTGGAGTCCAAATAAGTATTGGTGCATTTTCTTAATCCCGTATACGCATGCTAATGCTTCTTTCTCAACCATACTGTAGGGGCTTTCAGCCTTAGATAAACTTCTGGACGCATTTGCAACCGGTTGCAGTTTGCCTGACACATTGGCTTGCTGTATCACACAACCGACCCCTTACGAAAATGCATACAAGCTAGTACTAAACGTTTACACGGGTCATACAATACAAGTAACTTGTTAGAGCATAGGAGGTTTCTGGCCTTATTAAAGGCTGTCTCTTGAGATTTACCCCAAACCCAGTCGTCATCCTTGCATAGCAATAAATGCAAAGGTTCCAGCAAAGTGCTCAACCCCAGTAGAAAGTTACCAAAATTATTGAGGAGTCCCAGGAACGAACACAATTCCATCAAATTCTGTCATCTGGGTGCATTCTTGATGGCCTCTGTCTAGGAGTCTGTGGGTCTGATGCCGTCCGCCGCAATCTTTCTCCCCAAAAATTCGACCTCTGGCGCCAGGAAAACACACGGAGCGTTTCAGCCTGAGTCCCACTCTGTCTAGTCGCTTTAGAACCTCTTCCAGGTTGTGCAAGTGTTCGGTGGTGTTGCGACCAGTGACCAGGATGTCATCTTGAAACACCACAGTAAGCGGAACTGATTTCAGCAGAGTTTCCATGTTCCTCTGGAAAATGGCCACAGCCAAGCGAATCCCAAAAGGGCATCTGTGGTGTATGAACAGTCCTTTGTGCGTGTTGATGTACGTCATATTTTCAAAGGATCAGTCAGCTCCTATGTCATGTAAGCAGAGGTTAGATCCAGCTTGGTGAATAACTTGCCCCCTCCTAGCGATATGAACCGGTCATCTGCTTTGGGTAGTGGGTACTGGTCCTGTAATGAGACTCGGTTGATCGTTACCTTGTAGTCCTCGCAGATTCTGACCGTCCCATCGCTTTTCAACACCGGAACAATTGGACTGGCCCACTCGTTGAACTCGACTGGCGATATGATTCCCTCTCATTGACGTCTGTCCAGCTCGATCTCGATTTTCTCTCGCATCATATATGGAATCGCTCGGGCCTTGTGATGAACAACCGTGCTTCAGGGACTAGATGGATCTGCACTTTGGTGCCTGTGAAGTTGCCAATGCCTGGCTCAAATAACGATGGGAATTTGTTTAGCACTTGGGTGCACGAGGCGTCATCCACCGAAGATAGTGCTTTGATGTCGTCCCAGTTCCATCGAATCTTTCCAAGCCAGCTTCTGCCGAACTGCGTTGGGCCATCGCCTGGTACAATCCATAGTGATAAATCATGCACAGTTCCATCGTACGATACCCTCACTGCCGCATTGCCAATGACTGGTATGAGTTCTTTGGTGTAAGTGCGCAGCTTTGTGTGAATCGGGCTTAGTTTTGGCCTTTGTGCCTTGTTGTCCCAGTTTCTCAATAGCTTTCTGGCTCATAATTGACTGACTCGCCCCCATGTCCAATTCCATGGAAACTGGAATGCCGTTTAATTTGACTTTCAACATTATCGGAGGGCTTTTGGTGGTGAAGGTGTGTACCCCATACACTTCCTCTTCAGCCTCGGGTTGAGTTGCCTCTCTTACTCGTTCAGCGTGATCCACGCCGAATCGGACATCTTCTGCCGACTCTGCCACATGGTGAGTTGCACCACATTTGCACATTCGCTGGAGGTGCCCCATTGTTCCACAGTCTTTGCACACGTAGTACTTGAATCGACGTTGATGGGCTCTATGATTACCCCCGCAGCGCCAACATGGTGTTAATGGACTCGCATTCATGCCCCACGGCGGACTCTGAATCATCCTAGGTCTGGCCTCTGCAGGTGTGTAGGCCCTGTCATGTACAGTTCTGGCTGCTGAAGCATTATTTTATGCAAAGTACTTGCCGGTGAGCTTCGATGCTGCAAAGATATCTGTTGAGTGTTATCGTTCGTGGACATGAAAGCCTGGGCTATCGTGATGGCCTTGCTCAGATCTGGGGATTCGGCAGACAGCAGTTTGCAAAGAATGACCTTGTGACCAATTCCAAGCACGAAAAAGTCCCGCAACATTTCCCCCAAAAATCCAGCAAATTCGCACAGTCCTGCAAGGCATCTTAGGTCGGCGACATAGCTCGCCACGTTCTGGCCCTCAGAGCGATGATGCATGTAAAAGCGATACCTGGCCATTAAGATGCTCTCCTTCGGCTTGAGGTGTTCCCGAACCAGCGTGCACAACTCTGCATATGCCTTGTCCATTGGTTTTGTCAGTGCTAGCAGATTTTTGACGAAGCCATATATCGTGGACCCACAAATGGTGAGGAGAATCGTCCTGCGCTTTACCGCGGTATCTTCCGTATCCAGCTCATTGACCACGAAGTATTGGTCCAGACACTCATTGAAGGTTCCCCAATCATCACCCTCAACCAATCTCTCAAGAATACCAACGGTAGCCATAACCACATGAAAGTTCGTGATCTGTTACTCGTGGCCAATTGTTATGTTCAGAATAATTCCACAAGACTGTATACTGTAAGCTCAAACTGTTGTGACCTTGGTCTCTTTAATGTAACTCCAGAGTGAGGAAGTAGCATGGTAGACTGCCTTTTATACCTGCTTGCCCGGGGTGTGCAAGTGACCCTTGGGTCTCCAATAGGTGCACCCCCGGTGGCAAGTCTTACACACTAATAAAGTTTACATACATAGCAGTCAAGGTCACCGTTGCTCTGAATTTCTACACTAGCGATTCCTTCCAGGCTACAGCAGGGGATATAGAAAACATTTCAGAGTTCGCAGTCTATGTTATATCCGAGATGTAACAGACACTTAGTACAGCAGGAGAAGGGACTATATCTCATGGAGCATGTCCATGGAGAATCAGTGGGAACGCACATGTGGATTTGCAAGAATAGCGTGCTTCCCCATGGTTCAGGGCACCATACAGTGCACCCACGTGGCATTGTGGTCACCTTATCACAATGCAGTGATGTTCCATAACCGCAAAGGCTACCACTCTCTGAATGTTCAATTGGTGCATGATTCAGTTGGTCAATGATCGCTAGCCTGTCAGAACCCACGATTCATTCATCCTGCAACAGACCACTGTGCCAGGACTCTTCCAACGACCACATGGGGCTCGTGGATGGCTGCTCGGGGTCAAGGGTTATGCCTTCGTCACCCAGTTGATGACACCCTTCCGCAACCCCAACACTCGTGCTGAGCATGCATATAATGAGAGCCATGCAACCACGAGGAACCTCCTCGAACAGACTATCGGGGTGCTCAAACAATGGTTCCGATACCTTGACTGCTCTGGTGGAGCCCTGCCGTATTCCCCGAGTCTCCCTTTTCGTTGTTGTGTGCTGCATGCTGCATAACCTGGCCATTGAAAGGGCCCAGCCATTGCTACCAGAGAATGCAGGTCCACCTCAGGAGGAGGAACTGGAGGAGGAGCAGCAACGGAGGAGGGAGCATGCTGATGTTGCTTCTGCAAGGGCGGTGCATCAACACCTCATTATGCAGCATTTCCACTAAAGCACGTATCACATTGCAATTGGGCTGCACCAATAAAGGGTGATGTGCACAGCGGAGAGTCTATCACCCTGCGCATGGCAAATGAAAAACAGGACCAAATATGAACTTTAAAATTACCCATTTATTACATCCCCTAACATCACCCATAAATACCCACAACCAAGAACAACAACAATATATTTGCAAACAACCCAGTTGCTATTCACAAATCATAACCCTCAACCAGCATCAAGAATATATTTATAAAGTAATCATCTGCCCATGTCATCAAAAGTGGTTTATTTCCATTTTTTGGCATATTTCCCTCCCGGTCCCTTCTCCCCGCTCCCAGCCCTACTGATCAGCAGAGGAGGACAAAGGGTTTAATTAGGAGGGGCAAAATAGAGTATGAGAGGAAGCCTGCTGGGAACATAAAAACTAACTCCAAAAGCTTCCATAGATATGTGAAGAAAAAACGATTAGTGAAGACAAACGTAGATCCCTTGCAGTCAGAATCAGGTGATTTTATAATGGGGAACAAAGAAATGGCAGATCAATTGAACAAATACTTTGGTTCTGTCTTCACGAAGGAAGACACAAATAACCTTCTGGAAATACTAGGGAGCAGAGGGTCTAGTGAGAAGGAGGAACTGAAGGAAATCCTTATTAGTCAGGAAATTGTGTTAGGGAAATTGATGGGATTGAAGGCTGATAAATCCCCAGGGCCTGATAGTCTGCATCCCAGAGTACTTAAGGAAGTGGCCCTAGAAATACTGGATGCATTGGTGATCATTTTCCAGCAGTCTATCAACTCTGGATCAGTTCCTATGGACTGGAGGGTAGCTAATGTAACACCACTTTTTAAGAAAGGAGGGAGAGAGAAAACGGGGAATTATAGATCAGTTAGCCTGACATTAGTGGTGGGGAAAATGTTGGAATCAATTATTAAAGATGAAACAGCAGCGCATTTGGAAAGCAGTGACAGGATCGATTTATGAAAGGAAAATCATGCTTGACAAATCTTCTAGAATCTTTTGGGGATGTAACTAGTAGAGGGGACAAGGGAGAACCAGTGGATGTGCTGTATTTGGACTTTTAAAAGGCTTTTGACAAGATCCCACTCAAGGGATTGGTGTGCAAAATTAAAGCACATGGTATTGGGGGTAATGCATTGACGTGGATAGAGAACTGGTTGGCAGACAAGAAGCAGAGAGTTGGGATAAACGGGTCCTTTTCAGAATGGCAGGCAGTGACTAGTGGGGTGCCGCAGGGCTCAGTGCTGGGACCCCAGCTATTTATAATATACATCAATGATTTGGATGAAGGAATTGAGTGTAATATCTCCAAGTTTTCAGATGACACTAAGCTGGGTGGTGGTGTGAGCTGCGAGGAGGATGCTAAGAGGCTGCAGGGTGACTTGGACAGGTTACGTGAGTGGGCAAATGCATGGCAGATGCAGTATAATGTAGATAAATGTGAGGTTATCCACTTTGGGGGCAAAAACAGGAAGGCAGAATATTATCTGAATGGTGACAGATTAGGAAAAGAGGGGGTGCAACGAGACCTGGGTGTCATGGCACGCAGGTACAGCAGGCGGTGAAGAATGCAACTATCATGTTGGCCTTCATAGCGAGGGGATTTGAGTATAGGAGCAGGGAGGTCTTACTGCAGTTGTACAGGGCCTTGGTGAGGCTTCACCTGGAATACTATGTTCAGTTTTGGTCTCCTAATCTGAGGAAGGATGTTCTTGCTATTGAGGGAGTGCAGCGAAGGTTCACCTGATTGATTCCCAGGATGGCAGGACTGACATATGAGTAGAGACTGGATCGACTGGGCCTGTATTCACTGGAGTTTAGAAGAATGAAAGACGATCTCATAGAAACAAATAAAATTCTGACGGGACTGGACAGGTTAGATGCAGGAAGAATGTTCCCAATGTTGGGGAAGTCCGGAACAGGGGACACAGTCTAAGGATAAGGGATAAGCCATTTAGGACCGAGATGAGGAGAAACTTGGTCACTCAGAGACTTGTTAACCTGTGGAATTCTCTACCACAGACAATTGTTGGTGCCAGTTCGTTGGATATATTCAAGAGGGAGTTAGATATGGCCCTTACGGCTGATCAAGTCCTTCGTACGTGCATACAGGGCTGCAGTGACCTATGTAATGCAGCGATGTGTGGCATGCTGAGAAAGTCTGCATATGTCGCCAGCTGTGGCCTGAAAAGAACCGGAGGCATAGAATGACAGTACAGCGGTGACTTTGGCCTCGACGGACAGTGCAGTTCTGATGGTGCTGTCAGGCTGCAGATCTGCCCTTATCAACTGGCATACCTCAGTGATAACCTCTTTGTGGAAGCGCAGTCTCCGAAGGCAGGTAGTGTTGGGCAAGTCGAGGTAAGAATGCTTCTTGTACTTGCGGGGGTGTAACGTCTGGTCCTCCTCATCTGTCTGTCACTTTGTACATTGGGCACATAATGCAGTGCAGCGTTCCTTCGATGATGTTGAGTCTGCTACACGTATTTGGTCACCAAGAGAGGGTGAGAAAGGACAGGCGCCATTGCAGTAGTTCTCCATTTTCCACCGATTGCACACAAACAAGGAATGTCCCAACGAACACTCCTCTTCAATTCCAATTGGTCACTGTGTGGTTAAGATGTTTTTAGAGATGTTCACATCAATTCCAATGACCTGCAGAGTACATCTGAATTCCGCCAAGGTTGAAGCACAGCAGCCTTTTAAAGGACGCGACGTGATCTACAACATGGCATCCATAACGCTGTGATTCATCCCATTGAGTTCCACTTTTTTGTGGCCGTTTTTTTGAGCGAGCGATATTGTGGGCGAAATGTGTGCGAGCTGGTGAAATTGACGATGGGCGATCTCCATGGCCGCTAGTTTGGGTAAATATGTTCTTTACGACAAAAAACAGTCGGCAGGCGTTAATATTGAATCTCGCTGTTAATTCCATGCAGAAAGTAACCTCGGGCGATATTATGGGCGTTGAAGTCGCCCATCCTGCTGATTACACCCCAAAAAAGTGGGCGGGCGGTAATATTTTTTATCGCCGTTAAGCCCATTGAGAAAGTAACGCTTGGTGATAAGTCTCCTAAAAAACCCCATCAGTTTCCATTTTGTGCCAGAATGGGTGGTATATGGGCGTTATATGTAATTTCAGCGGTAAGATGGACATTAGGTGGGCGTTAAGCAGGCAAAAAAAGTGGAGGTTTTAGCCCTATGTTTGAAAGTATGAAACATGCAACACCTATCAATCGAGCCAACCAAAAGAGCCATTGATAAGTCACGACCTCTCTCAGAGACCGTGGGAAAAGATTGGTTGCGACATATTTACACTCAATGGCCAAGAGTACTTATGCACAGTCGACTACTACTCGGACTATTTCGAGATAGACAATCTGCACAGAAAGAAAGATGCCACTATCATCATCAAACACCTCAAGAAACACTTCTCCAACCAAAGTATTCCAGACACGGTTCAATCCAACAATGGACCTCCCTTCAATTCACAACAGTTCACAAACCTTGCCACAAAGTATGGATTCGATTACACAACAAGCTCACCAGAATATCCACAAAGCAACAAAAAGGTTGAGACCGCGGTTAAGGTCGCGAAGCGTTTAGTCAAGAAGACAAAGAAAGACTGCGGTGACCTCTACATGAACCTTCTTGTTGTGTCCTTACACACTACAGCAAATCAACATGAGGCACATACTGGAGACAAGGTCACTCTGTGGCCTGTACCTTTATTCACAGGACCAAGAAGTGATGACCCTGCGTAGGACCTCCCTTTATATACCTGGATGACCAGGTGAGGAGTGTCTCCAACAAGTTCACCCCCTGTGGTCAAGGTGTGCATTTCTCAGGTGTATACAGTGTACAGTGTTGTTACATAAAGGTTACAGTTATGTGAGGTTACAAACATGACATCACCTCCCCCCAACGTCTTTGGGTCAAAGATTGAGTCTTTCAGGCGGTCGACGCTCTCTCGTGGAGCGCCGCAGTTGGGGCTCTGGTTGTTGAGCCTTGGCATGCGTCTTTGTCACCAGTGGTGATTCTGGCTCATCCGGGCTGACCGCAGGGACTGTGCATGCTGCCGACGGTTCTTGTTGCTCGTTCACCGGCAGTGGTGTGGACAGCATCTCATGATTTTCCTCAGGTTCCTCAGTGTCCATGCTGAACCTTTTTTTACTTGCGGCATATCTGCCCATTGTTGAGTCTGACCACTATGACCCTATTCCCCTCTTTACCAATTACAGTACCCTCGAGCCACTTGGGCCCCACAGCGTGATTAAGAACAAATACAGTGTCATCGATTTCTATACATCTCCCCTTTGAGTTCCGGTCGTGGCACTCATTTTGGGACTGGCGCTTTCCCTCAACAATGTCTGACAAGACTGGATGAATGAGGGACAGCCGAGTTTTTAGTGTACGTTTCATGAGTAGTTCCGCTTGCAGGACTCCCGTGAGTGAGTGCGGTCGGGACCTGTAGGCCAGCAGGAGGCGCGATAGACGGTATTGAAGGGAGGGTCCTTGAATCCGGAGCATGCCTTGCTTTATGATTTGGACCGCACATTCCGCCTGGCCATTGGAAGCCGGCTTAAACGGCGCTGTCCTGACATGTTTGATGCCATTACCCAACATGAACTCCCGGAATTCATAGCTAGTGAAACACGGGCCGTTGTCGCTAACTAGGATGTCCAGCAAGCCGTGGGTCGCAAAGACCGCACGCAGACTCTCCACTGTGATGGATGTCGTGCACGAATTCAATATGATGCACTCGATCCATTTTGAGTACGCATCAACAACAATGAGGAACATTTTTCCCATTAACGGGCCCGCATAGTCTACGTGAATACGTGACCATGGCTTGGTGGGCCAGGGCCACGGGCTGAGTGGGGCCTCCCTGGGGGCATTGCCCAGCTGGGCACATGTCGTGCACCTGCGAACACAGTGTTCCAGGTCTGCATCAATTCCCGGCCACCATACATGTGACCGGGCAATGACCTTCATAAGCACGATGCCTGGGTGCTCGCTGTGGAGTTCCATGATGAATGCTTCCCTACCCTTCTGGGGCATGACTTCCCGGCTGCCCCATAGTAGGCAGTTGGCTTGGATGGAGAGTTCATCCATCCATTTGTGAAATGGTCTGACCTCTTCAGGGCATGCTCCATGTGCGGGCGTCCAATCCCCAATCAGGACACATTTTTTAATCAGGGATCGGAGGGGATCTCTGTTTGTCCAGATTTTGATCTGGTGGGCTGTGATGGGGGAGCCTGCGCTGTCAAAGGCATCGACAGCCATGACCATTTTGGCGCTTTGCTCCGCTGCCCCCTCAGTGGTGGCCAGTGGAAGCCCGCTGAGTGCGTCAGCGCAATTTTCGGTGCCGTATGATGTCGTCATATGCAGCCAGCATGAGAGTCCATCGCTGTCTGCGAGCTGACGCACTGGCATTGACAGCTTTGCTGTCAGACAAAAGGGATGTTAACGGCTTGTGGTCCGTTTCTAACTCGAACCTTCTGCCAAAAAGGTACTGGTGCATCTTTTTCAGCCAGTAGACACATGCGAGTGCTTACTTTTCAACCATCCCATACCCTCTTTCTGCTGGGGAGAGCGACCTGGAGGCATAAGCCACAGGTTGGAGTTGGCCGTCATCATTACTCTGCTGCAACACGTACCCAACCCCATAGGATGATACATCGCATGTGAAAACCAATTTCTTACAGGGGTTGTACAGGGTCAATAACTTATTAGAACAAAGCAGGTTCCGCACCCGATTGAAAGCCCGTTCCTGACAGTCCCCCCAAAACCAATCGCAACCCTTACGCAGGAGCACATGTAGTGGCTCCAGCAATGTGCTTAAGTTTGCGAGAAAGTTCCCAAAATAGTTCAATAGTGTAGGGGAGGACGAAAACCCCCTCATTTTACCCAGAAGCAAAAGGGCTGTGGGATCAGTCTGTGCTGTGAATTGAAACTGATGGAAGGAAAACTTTGGTCACAAATGAATGGAGACCCCCCCCCCAGTGTTTGGACTCATAGGAAAGGGAATTTAATTTGAAACTATCTACCAGAAAGTTTGAAATCCTAAAGTGCACATGGAAGAAACTACGAACTTTAATCGAATTTGGGATTTTTTAAAAGGTGTATGTTGGGTCTGCAAGAAAAGGGGTGGAGTCAATATCAAAAGGGCCAGTTTGGACATTGGAACTAATCAAATTGTCTGGGAACTGTATACCCTCGAAACTCGCCCCTTGAAAACATTAGCATTTAAACAATGCCACATACATATTCCAACACCTTTTTCATCAGGCATAGAAATATCTGGCTCAGGCCAGACTAGCACAATGGCTACAGGAGGCCAATGCACTCAAACCTTAACATCAGTGGAAAAAAAACCCTCAAACTAAAACTGCTGCATTTTTCAAAGTCAAGAAGTCCACCAATGAGAAGAATCGACTTCAGCAGGAGAGGCGGACTGAATAATCTGGCTATAAAAAAGGGGTTTCTGACGTAGTGAAAAAGGAGTGATGATTTTCCCTGCCCTCATCATCCAACAACCACAACCACAAGCCTCTCGACACTGAAGGAAAACCAGTGTCCAAAGACACCGAAGATAGAAGAAACAAACCACCAGACTGCGGAAGGCACAGTAGTGAGTATAATCTCTGGTCCCCAGAACTCCCAACTCAGTTAGGCCAGGAAAGGTGGGAGGTTGGGCATTGTACTGCTATACTTGTGTAAAGATTTTCGTTGGGTCCGTTTTAGTGGGATTTAGGGGGATTGTTTTGTTGGTGTATTGCTGTTTGTTGAGTTACACCTTGTCAAATAAATTGGAAGCCTAAAGTTCCTCTTGGAATCACCTTGTCTCAGTTCTATTGTATTACATCTCCTGATCGTGAGTCTTATGTCAGAACCGTGTAAGGGAAGCTAGGAGCGCCTCGAAAACGCTCAACTGTGTGTCACAGGCTAGGGAAGAAGGGGTTAGGAGTGTTTGACACTCACAGGTGCCTCACAGGCTAGGCATAAGCTGTGGGGACGCATGAGTCTCAAAACCCTCTTCATAAGCTGTGGACACAGTCTCTCCAGGGGTGCTCTTGCAGCACTCAGAGTACCTCACAGGCCAGGCATAAGCTGTGAGGGCAGAAGCTCAGAGAGAGACACCCAAGGCACAGCAACCCTGTGAAAACCCTTTACAATAGCCCCAGAAATGAACGCAACTCTGATGTGTTGCGGCGCCTGGGCGTGTGACGGATCACCTCTGTTTTGGATTCGGTGGGCCGGATCCCATCTGCGGCAACCCTCCTGCCCAAAACCTCGATCTCTGGGGCCAAAAACATACACTTGGACATAATTAGTCGCAGGCCTACCCGGTCCAGTCGGCGTAGCACCTCCTCCAGGTTGTGGAGGTGTTCCTCGGTGTCTCGACCCATGATAAGGATGTCGCCCTGAAATACGATTGTTCCGGGGATGGATTTGAGCAAGCTTTCCATGTTCCTCTGAAAGATAGCAGCTGCTGAACGAATGCCAAATGGACACCTGTTGTAGACAAACAGCCCCTTGTGCGTGGTGATGGTGGTCAGTATCTTGGATTCTTCGGCCAGTTCCTGGGTCATGTAGGCTGAAGTGAGGTCAAACTTGGTGAACGGCTTGCCTCCTGCCAGCGTGGCAAAAAGATCCTCCGCTCTCAGAAGCGGGTATTGGTCCTGAAGGGACACTCGGTTGATGGTGGCCTTGTAGTCGCCACAGATCCTGACCGAGCCATCCGTTTTTAGAACAGGGATGATGGGGCTTGCCCAGTCGCTGAATTCAACGGGCGAAATTATGCCCTCTCTTAGCAACCTGTCCAACTCACTCTCAGTTTTCTCCTGCATCACATACGGCACAGCTCTGGCTTTGTGGTGCACTGGTGTGGCATCCAGAGTGATGCATATCCTTACTTTGCTGCCTTTGAAAATCCAGACACCAGTTTGAAATAATGACTTGAACTTTAGTAGGACCTTTGAGCATGAACTTCGCTCCACAGATGAAATGGCGTGCACAATCCCCAATTCCAGTTCATCTCGGCTAGCCAGCTCCTCCCCAAAAGCGCGGGGCCATTTCCCGGGACAATCCAGAGTGGCAGCCGGTTCTGAGATCCATTATGTGTGACCACCAACATTGCACTGCCTAGCACTGGGATGATCTCTTTGGTGTACGTCCGTAATTGCGTGTCAATGCGTTCTAGTTTGGATCTGCTAGCTCTGAGTGGCCACAGTTTCTCGAATTGTTGGATACTCATAAGTGACTGGCTGGCTCCTGTGTCCAGCTCCATGCATACTGGGATGTCGTTTAACAGTACTCTCATCATTATAGGTGATGTTTTTGTGTATGAGCTGTGGATGTTTGCCACCTGGACCCCCTGAATTTCAGCGTCCATTGCTGTGTCCCAGGCATACCCCTGCCTTGCAGACCCCTCTTGTGGTTCATCCACTTCATAAACCAGCCTCGCTGCAGGCTTCCTGCACCTCCTGGCTAAATGTCCGCTCAAGTTACAATTTCTGCAGGTGAATTGTTGAAACCGCCAGGTCTTCACAGCATGTTTGCCCCCACACCTCCAGCATGAGCTGAGATTGTTGTGAATAAAAGAGTTGTTACCAGGCATTCCGCTCTGATTGTCTCCTTGATTACTCTTGAGCACTCTGTTTGTGGGTGTCAACGGTCCCATCCCGGGACGTATTGTCACTTGTGATGGTGTAAATGTCCGTTCAGACTGCCATTGTCTCTGTTGCGGACCCACCCTAGAGTCTGTTACTGCCTAGTTAGTGTTGAATTGCTCTTGCCTGCCTGCGGGGTTCTGAGTCGCGTTTACCATGTTAACTCCCAGCTCCATCGCCATGTTGGGAGCAGAGTTGCGCGTGTCTATGATCTTGGTTTCCTCCTCCCCCGCCATGAAGGTTTGAGCCATCAAAGCCGCTGCTTCCAAGGTCAAGTCCTTGGTCTCAATTAGCTTCCTAAAAATTCCGGCATGACCAATGCCCTCAGTGAAGAAATTCCGTAACATCTCCCCCCTGCAGGCGTCTGTGAACTTACAGAGGCTGACCGACGTCGGTGCATATAGAATCGGTGTCGGGCCATGTGTATACAACTCGGCGGTTTGAGGTGCTCACCGATCAGTTTGCTGAGTTCCTCAAAGGTCTTGTCCGCCGGCTTCTCGGGTGCGAGCAGGTCTTTCATCAGCACGTACGTCTTAGGTCCACAGCTGGTCAGTAGATGCGCCCTTCGCTTGTCAGCCGCTGCCGCTCCCAGCCAGTCCTTCGTGACAAAGCTCTGCTGGAGCCTCTCAACGAAATCGGCCCAATCCTCACCAACACAGTACCGTTCCTCCATGCTAGCGGTGGCCATTCTCTTGAGTCGTTGATTCCCGTTTCTCGTCGCCAAATGTTGTGTCCTTACACACTACAGCAAATCAACACAAGGCACATACTGGAGTCAAGGTCACTATGACCTATACCTTTATTCACAGGACCAAGAAGTGATGACCCTGCGTGGGACCTCCCTTTATATAGCTGGATGACCAGGTGAGGAGTGTCTCCCACAAATTCACCCCCTGTGATCAAGGTGTGCATTTCTCAGGTGTATACAGTGTTGTTACATAAAGGTTACAGTTATGTGAAGTTACAAACATGACACTTCTCATCTGGCGAAAAACACTAACTGAAGGCCTTGATAGTTCTCCAGCACAACGCTTACTCAGTCACCGGACAAAGGCAAACATCCCAATCACAAATTAACTACTCAAACCAAGAATCGTACAGGACATCAACGTCAACAAAGAAAAGAACCATGCCAAACAAGCACACTACTACAACAGAGGTGCTACAGCACTTCCTACACTGCAGGAAGGAGAAACAGTGAGACTGAAACAAATGCGAGACAGCAAAGTGTGGCAAAAAGCTCAGGTTCAGAAACAAGTCAGCATTCGGTCATATCAGGTCATTACAGAAGATGGCCGTGAGTATCGCTGAAATAGGAAATATCTGAGAAAGAGCGCTGAGACATTCAGTGAAACTCCAGAGGTCTCAGTGACACCCACAGTTGACTACACAGCCAACTAACACGCGAAACAGCACTTCAATGACAACACGCGAAAATAGGGATATGTCGCCTGATATTTCCCCTCAGAGTACTGATAAACGGACTAAAGCAATCAGTGCACAGAACACCACTGAAACAACCAGTTTGAGGTGAAGCAACAGAATCTGCACAACACCAAAATACCTGAAACACTATGTAGAGAAAAAGAAATCATTGACACTGGACACTCGGATAAAGACAAGGTATTTGTTGTTGTTTGTTAAACTTGTAGTTAGTTACTACATGTATTCATAAGACGTTAATTACCAGTTTATATTGAAGCTCACTGTAATCTACTTTGTTTCTTATGAAGGGAGAAGCGTAACGATAAAATGTAGAGCGCCCTCTAGCTAGGAGGTATAGCGCCCTCAATCTGTATGGGGAAATGCTCATGTGTGTATGAGGATTGGAGAAGCTGGAGTTGTTCTCCTTAGAGCAGTGAAGGTTGAGAGGAGATTTGATAGAGATGTTCAATATCACGAGGGGTCTGGACAGAGTAGATAGAAAGAAACTGTTCCCATTGACAGAAGGGTCGAGAACCAGAGGCCACAGATTTAAAGTAATTGGCAGAAGAACCAAAGGCGATATGAAGAAGAACTTTTTTACGCAGCGAGTGGTTATAGTCTGGAATGCACTGTCTGAAAGGGTGGTGGAGATAAATTCAATCGTGGCTTTTAAAGGGGAATTGGATAAGAAAAAAGAAAGGAAGACTTGGAATTATATAGCGCCTTTCACGACCACTGGATGTCTCAAAGTGCTTTGCAGCCAATGAAGTACTTTTGGAGTGTAGTCACTATTGTATTGTGGGAAATGCGGTAGCCAATTTGTGCACAGCAAGCTCCCATAAACAGGAATGTGATAATGACCAGATAAACTGTTTTTATTATGTTGATTGAGGTATAAATATTTGCTTGGACACTGGGGATAACTCCCCTGCTCTTCTTCAAAATAGTGCCAGGAGATCTTTTATGTCCACCTGAGAGTTCAGACAGTGCCTCAGTTTAACATCTGATCTGAAAGATGGCACCTCTGACAGTGCAGCACTCCCTCAGCACTGCAGTGTCAGCCTAGATTTATGTGCTCAAGTCCCTGGAGTGGGTGTGCTGACTCAGAGGTGAGCCACAGCTGACACTGTGCTATCTATATATAGGCGCTATATAAGTACCTGAAGGGATAAAAATGTCAGGGTTACGGGGAAAAAGCACGGGAGTGGGACTAGCAGAATTGCTCTTGCAAGAGAGCCGTCTGGACTCGACGGGTCGAATGGGCTCCTTCTGTGCTGTAACCATTCTATGATTCTTTTATGATTCAATAAGTTATAATTTGTTAGAAAAAGGTGAAGTGCCAGAGGACTGGCAGATAGTTAACATAATAGCTATATTTAAGAATGGAGATAGAACACATTCAGGGAACTATAGATCATTCAACTTAATATCGGTGGTAGGAAAAATAATGGAATCCCGACTAAAGCAGAACCTACAACCAAAAATATAATAATGAATAGTCAGCATAGATTTCAAAAGAGAATTTCTTGCTTGAACAACCTCATTGAATTTGTTGAAGAGTTAACAGAGTGAGTAGACAAGGGTAATGCAGTAGATGTAATATATCTAGATTTTCAAAAGGCCTTTGATAAGGTACCACATGATAGACTAATGAATAAGGTCAGAGAATGCAGAGTCAGGGGACAAGTAGTAGAATGGATAGCTAGCTGGCTTCAAAACAGCAAGCAGAGAGTAGGGGTAAAGGATAGCCATGTCAAAGGTAAACAATCCCTCCTCATGCTTCTTAACCTCTGACAACCAACCTCAACCTTTGACACGGTTGATCACTTCATCCTTCTCCAACGCCTTGTCACCGTCGTCCAGCTGGGTGGGACTGCACTCACCTGGTTTCATTCTTACCTATCTAATCAAAGCCAGAGAATCAATTGCAATGGCTTTTATTCCCGTTCTTGCATCATTACCTCTGGTGTCTCCCAAGAATCTATCCTTGGCCCCTCCTATTTCTCATTTACATGCTGCCCCTTGACAGCATTATCTGAAAATACAGCATCAGTTTCCACATGTAACTGACAACACCCAGCTCTACCTCAACACCATTTCTCTTGATCCCTCCACTGTTTCTAAATTGTCAAACTGCTTGTCTGACATTCAGTACTGGATGAACAGACATTTTCTCCAATTAACTATTGCCATTGTTTTTGGTCCCCACCACAAATTCCATTTCCTAGCACCAACTCCCTCCTTCTCCTTAGCAACTGTCTGAAGCTGAAAAACACTGTTCGTAACCTTGGTGTCATATTTGACCCTGGAATGAGCTTCTGATCACATTTGTTACCTCTAGACTTGACTATTCTAATAGACTCCTGGCTGGCCTCTCACGTTCTACCCTATGTAAACCTGAAGTCAACCAAAACACGGCTGCCTGTGTCCTAACTCACACCAAGTTCCATTCACCCATTACCCCTGTGCTCCTGGTTAAGCAATGTCTTGATTTTAAACTTCTCATCCTTGTTTAAAATCCCTCCATGGCCTCGCCCCTCCTTATTTCTGTAACCTCCTTCAGCCCTCGAAGTTCCTCCCTAAACCTCTCTGCCTTTCTACCTTCCTTTCCTCCTTTAAGATGCTCCTTAAAACCTACTTCTTTGACCAAGCTTGTAGTTATCTGCGCTAATGTCTCCTTATATGGCTTGGCATCAAATTTTGTTTTATGACACTCCTGCGAAGTGGCTTGGGACAGTTTACTATGTTAAAGGCGTTATATCAGTAGAAGTTGTTGTTGTTGCAATAGGATTTAAGCAGGTGCAGAGGCAGTTTCTCCGTCTCTGTCGCATCTGTTCTGATGATGTCACTTTCCATACTAATTCCTATATGTCCTCCTTTTTCCTTACCTGATGATTCTCCTCGACCGTGGTTGACAGAGTGCTCGACATTTCTCTTTAAAGTGAGAACACCAGTGTTTACTTCAACAGTCAGAATAAATAAGAGGTACAATATATTGAGAATAACCATTCACAGAAATGGGTTTGTCCTAATCACATTCAGGTATTCAATATATACTATACAGTGTGCTGTATTTACACTCACAATTGTCAGTCACAACAGACATTCTGTGCCCTGAACTGCTTTGTTCCATTTCTCGCACTTTTGCTCTCACCGCTTCCCCTCCCTCCCCGAACCACAACAGTCTCCCCTGTCCTTCCCTTCCACCCCACCAGCCTCCACATTCAACGGATCATCCTCCACCATTTTCGCCACCTCCAGTGTGATCCCACCACCAATCACATCTTCCCCTCCCCTCTCCTTTTAGCATTCCGAAGGATCCATTCGCTCCGCAACACGCTGGCCCACTCCTCACTCACCCCGTCCACTTCCCATGACACCTTTTCATGCAAGCGCAGGAGATGCACTGCCCTTTTACCTCCTCCCTTCCCACCGTTCAGGGCCTTAAACACTCCTTTCAGGTGAAATAGCGATTTACTTGTACTTCTTTCAATTTAGTATACTGTATTCACTGCTCATGATACGGTCTCTCTACATTGGGGAGACCAAATGCAGATTGGGTGATCACTTTGTAGAGTACCTCCATTCAGTTCGCAAACATGACCTGGAGCTTCCAGTCGCCTGTCACTTTAATTCTCCACTGCACTCCCACTGTGACCTCTCGGTCCTTGGCCTCCTACATTGTTCCAATGAAGCTCAATATAAGCTCGAGGAATAGCACCTCATCTTTCAATTAGGCACTTTACAGTGGATTCAACATTTGGACTCAACATTGAGTTCAACAATTTCAGATCATAACCTCTGCCTCCATTTTTTCAGATGATAGCTGTTGCAGATGATTCTGATTTTTCCATTGACACCTCTTCTCGACTCATCTTTCATTTCCTTACCTGTCCCATTACCATCTCCTTTTACCTTAGACAATCATACCTTTTGTCATTTACTCTCTCCTCCCTGCCACCCTATCACAGATCTTACCCTTTGTTCTTTCCTCCCCTCCTCACTTTTCCTGCCACTGCACTTGCTTAAGTCCTATGCATTGTCTGTATTTTTCCAGTTCTAAAGAAAGGTTATCGACTTGAAATGTTAACTTTGTTTCTCTCTCCATAGCTGCTGCCTGACCTGCTGAGTATTTACAGTATTTTCTATTTTTATATCAGATTTCCAGCAACCGCAGTATTTTGCTTTTGTAACCTATGTATCAACTGTTCTGCTATACTCAGCCCGGTAAAGCAAACACTTCCTGGAAGACGGAAAAGAGAGCCCAAGTTACTTATTTAAAGGCTTGGATTCCTTCTATTGTACGGTTCACATAAGTACTGTGTCCTGCAGGTTTTAGGAAGGCACAAGATTTTGTACAACTCGTCAATAGAGTTAATGAAGAGGAAACAGCAGGTAGAACTAAAGTTCCAAAAGTTCAAGAAAATAAATGCCTCCCCGTGTCCGTACTGAGTGTCTACGGACTCGGGAAGGCATTGCAAAAGCCGGCTTTCAGCGCACAATACGCATGCGCTGAAAATCGGCTTCTCCGATCTGTCAAGTTGGAGTTTGACAGATCCAACGCATAGCGCGAGTGAGGACATTTGTAAGGGCAAGATTGCGGGATTTACCCATATCTTGCTCAGCATGTCCTCAAAACTCTTGCGCATAATAAAAGCAGATGCATAGCCTACTTTTACAAGCATAAGAGTTTTAAAACATACAAAAATGTAATTACATTAAATTAAAAAAACACATTTTATTGTTAAAAACCTTGCCCACTAAGGTAAGTTTATTTTTAACCCTAATTACAAAACTTTTTTAAAAATCGGAAAAATATGTATTTTTTCTAAGGCATTTATTAACTTTAATTTTAATTATGTGAAGTGTGTTTTTTATTTTTTATTTAGTATTTTTTTTTCTCATTAATAGCAATTATAACTCGTAGCTACGGAGTTCTCATTGCTATTAATGAGAAAGCTGTGGAATACTGTACCTGATTGATTGTAGAATCACACGTGACTGCATCTTCTGCGTGGGAACCTGGAGGCCTCCCCAATGGAATCCCACGCTCCTCCGGGACCATCAGGTAGATTCATAGAAATTTTTCAGGTCGGAGGCATCTGCCCGTGGGAAGCCTCCGACCGCAATTTCTGGGCCATTAAAAATCGACGTTTCCTGAGATTTGCTGGCTCAGATTTTGTTTTCCTGATGCGGCTCTTTTCGGCAGAAATGCATTAATGAGAAATGCTTTCTCATTAATAGCAATGAGAACTCCGTAGCTACGAGTTATCATTGCTATTAATGAGAAAAAAAAACACTAAATAAAAAATAAAAAACACACTTCACATAATTAAAATTAATTGAAATTAAAGTTAATAAATGCCTTAGAAAAAAATACATATTTTTCCGATTTTTAAAAAAGTTTTGTAATTCGGATTAAAAATAAACTTACCTTAGTGGGCAAGGTTTTTAACAATAAAATGTGTTTTTTTAATTTAATGTAATTACATCATTAATCTTCACACTTACCAGAAAATATTCACTGTTAATTTGCACTTGGGAACCTTTAACACGGATTCCATTTTTTAAAAAACCGAGCCTCCAAACTTTCTCCAGACGACATGATGGCCACATTATTTTAGACAGTTTCATCCCAATTAAAAAGTAACAAAACCTATACAAAATAAGCACTTCCACTATGACTGTGACAGCCTCTTCATGGAGCTACAGATGTATTTAACAGTCGCTGCAAACGGCTTCACAGCAGAGTTTCACCCAATAGATTTCTTTCACTAGGAAGCACCTAAAAACCTGCCCCATCTCCATATGCCTTAACACATTTCAGTGATGATTTCATGAGATAGCACTCCCAGTAGGGACTCATGCCTGGTAGGAGTGTACATTGCGAATTTGGCATGTAGTCTCCATAATTTTCCAGCTTTTAATTAAGAAAACCCATGGGTGACAAAGATTACTTTTAAGAATGATGCTAGTGAGGGCCAAACAAATGGAAGGGCATAAATGCAGAGTGGTCCGACGACAAAAAGAAGGCACCCAGGAGAACATTGTCATTTTTACATTTGGCCTCCTTTCACTGCCCGGCATTAATGGGCACGGAACGGCTGGAGTGGTGCTCAGGTACTCGAGTCACATCAAGTCATCCTTTTTTAAATACAGTTTGCGGGGTCAGTGGTAGAACACCTAATTTGTATAGGGTAGGTGAATGGAAATGCCAATAAGTGCACGTCTCTGCTTTCACCTTCCCCATCAGAAAATCTAATGTCCAAGCCACAAAGGAAGGCTAGCCAGCCTTCAACCCACCCTGTGACCCAGTCGCGGCCCCAGGGAGTTACTAGGGAAGTCAGTTCTGAAGTCCTAACTACTAAACTGATGTTTTTCCATGGAATACGAATGAAGGAATGCAAAATTCACAAGAACCCCCCCTGTGTTTGGGCTCATTCGAAAGGAAATTTAATTTGGGACTATCTACCGAAAAGTTTGGAACTATAAAGTGCTTATGGAAGAAACTACGAACTTTAATAGAATTTTGGATTTTAAAAGACACACTCAAGGCTGTGTGCGGACCTACGGAACTAGCCAGAGACAGTCTAATTAAATGAAGCTACCTGGGTGTTGAGAACTGAGTTAACCTGTCTGGAAGAATGAGTATTTGAAAATCCTTCTCCACAAGAGACATTAACATCACAAAATCACCCAGAGGTAGCTACCCATCAACATGGGTCTGGACAACCATTTCAGCATATACATCACAAAGAGGCCCAATCCAGCCTGTAGGCGAAAGACTAAGCACAAAAGGACATTGCAATTACCAAACTAATATTTCCATCAGGAAACAGTTTTCGAACATCAACCCCCACCCAAGACATATCAACTTTTAACGAGCCCGACAAAATATTACAAAGAAGAACCAAGCCCGCCAAAATTATACAAAGGATTTTGAAGAGATTTGGCGCTAAGATTAGAACACTGAAATTGTATAACTGGCCTCTGTTTTCAACAGAGGTTAGGTGGTTTCTGGGTAGCTACAAGGCTGCTACTACCTCAGATGCTATACTACACGGGTGGTTGCTAGGTAGCTACAAGGTTGCTACCACCTCAGATGACACTTTGACTGACAGACTAGTACCACACTATGCTGTGTCATCAAGACAAGGAGAGAAACCAACGCGACAGTTGTAAACTAACTTCTCCAGCCCAAAATCCTAAAGTCCTGAAGGAAGGAAGAACACCACCATCGCAGCAGCGACCGACCACAGTCAACATGGTATCAAGGGAAAAACAACCGTGATCTACCGTTAACTATCAAAAGGTTTGGTAAGCATAGTCCCTGCCTGCCCTGGAGTCTAACCTAGCTAGAATTAGGTATTGGGAGGTGGGAGGTATAATTTTACTGTAACCCCCTTTGAATGTGTAGTGTATTGTTCTTTATTAGAGTGATTGTAAGTTTGACCTTGTACCTTTCCTTGTATTGTTCTTTGCTAGAGTGATTGTAAGTTTGACCTTGTATTTTCTTACTAGAGTAATAAGCCTGTATTACTTTGACTGTAATAACAACAAAGTTCTTTGCATCAAACCAGTGTCCTTTGCACTTTTGTCACACCCCCCAAATAAATCCAGAGTACAAAACCCAAGGGAGTGGGAGCGATTCAAACCGCTCAAGTTGGTCAGAAGGGAACCTGACCCCCTCATAGAGACCACCCCTTACAAACTAACGATCGCGGCAGGATTCTGGTACAAGGGGTGTGATGTGGAGAGTGCTGGTTTGGGGCAACGAACCAAGATGGAAGAAAGGATTTCCTTCTATGTGTATGAGAAAGTGAATGCAACTAAAGAATGGGTGCTTAGTCTATTACATGCTGAGCGTCCAGCTGACACTGCAGCCCAGTGGACAGCAAGCAAAGATCACAAAGAAGCAATCTGGTTGGTCTGTCTACAGCGTCAGGTCCAACTCCTAGATAGAATGAATGCAACAATTGCAGGCATAGTTATGGGAGTGCGCAGAGATATCAGGAAAGGGTTATGTCAGAAGAAAGATTATCAGGAGAACTCCGTAAGCTAAAACAGGAAAGAACCTAAATAATGGAAAGGCAGGACTATTTTCAATGTCAGGTTACTGAGGCCAAAAGTAATGAAAAGTCACTGAGGGAAGAAAGTACTCGCCTCACCTTACAAGTAAAAGAGCTCCAGGAAAGATTAAAAGATGTGCAGGCAGTGTATAAAGTAGCTAGCACTAATGGGTTTGAATTGGGAGACCACGGTCTCTGCCAGCAACAAATTAAAAGTTTAAACCTTGTTCTGTCCAAGGCAAAAGGCATGGTATGCCTAATGAGCTCGGGTATGCCCCAGGTAAACCTGGAAGAGAAGGAAGAAACAACTTGGCCACTACCTGTGACACCGGTGACTACACCGGTTCAGCAGCAGGAGGGGCAAATCAGTTGCGGGGCGGACAGGGATAGTGAACCACCACCACCTGTAGCACCAAGTTTCAGCTTGGCTTGGCCGCAGGGAGCAGAGGGAGGCAAGCCAGAACAGGGAGAGACAGAACCAGGGCCAGGGGAAAGTCCAGGGCCGTGGAAAGTCAGTTTGTGGTCCCCCACACTCCCCAGCAGCTTAGGGCTATGATAAACCACCTGGGAAAGCTAACTCCAAAGGGAGACCCCTCGGTTCACTTTGTGGAAGTGGAACAGGCAGGGGATATTAATGGGTGCGATGATAAAGAAATGGCAAAGATGCTTCTCCTATCTCTAGACAGCAAATTGTACCAGTCCCTCTCTACTGAGAGCAAAAGAGGACAGAGAACACTTGCTGCCACCCAGAAAGACATTTTAGAAGCTATGAGCTACAATGACGGGAGTCCCTTCTCTAGAGTAGAGAAAACGGTGCAGCTTACAGGAGAAACCCCACAGGCTTTCGCAGACCGACTGTGGCCGGTGTACAAAAGCGCCTGTAGTGGGGACATATACAGAGATGACTTAAACCTGGACGAATTAGCACACTGGCTCCGAAGCCTAGTAGCTAACAGTTTACCCAGAATAAGAACCAAGGCTGAGACCTGGGGTTCGACCCCAGAGATCCCTGAGCCACAGAACAGGGAGTGCTTAGGCAGCCGACCCTAGCTTACAGAAACGGCAGAGGGACAGAAGAGCACCCACAAAAGGGAAGGGTTCACGAAATCCGACCTAACCAAGATAAGAGGGAATGGCGCCATGAGGGGGGTAACCCATCCAATACAAAACATAAAAATCCTTGGAAGAATAGCGCAGGAAAGAATTCTCCAGCCCCTGCCCAAAAGACCGAGACAGATAAGTCAGTCCCCCACACTCATTTGATACTTTTTTAACTGCGCTCTGAGCCATGTTCGATGACCCTGGGAAGATAGCCACTGCCACCGAAATCCCATCTGCCCCCTCTCAATCAAAACTGTGACTAGGACAGGCACAGCCTGTCCACCTGTGTGCCCTCGAGTATGATGCTTTCGGGAGACAGACCGTACAGATGGAAGTGGAAAAGGTGAAAGGGACTTACCTGCAGGACACCGGTGCCTCAAGCACCCTTGTCTATGCAGCTAACACCGCCACCTCACCTCTGTCTAACGGGGTCCCCTACAGCTTGGTGGGTTTCACAGGCACTGAACAGACTGGCTCATTCTCCGTTCCGCTCTCCATTCATTTAGGTACACTCCACACAAAGTGGACTTGTGCCCTGATGAAGTGGGAGCAGGAAGGGAAAGAGATCCTGGGAGCTGACTTCATCCTATGCCACAGGATCCTAGTGGATTTAAGAAACCACTGTCTTTGGGGGTCAGTCTGTACGGGACAGGAGAGTAAGGTAATGGTTATCCCGGGAAAACAGGGAAAAGGGATGGTGTGCACCATGAAACCAAAGGAGGGTTACGACCTTGAATCACTGGTCAGTAACACTCTGATAGAATATCAAGAATATGTGAGGGAAAACCTTGCAGCTTTTGTCACTCACAAACACGACTGGGAGAATAAATGGGATCGAGGTTAGCATAGATGGGGACCACATGACCTGACCACAGAAACAGTATAACTTCCCCAGGGAGGCGGAGGCAGACTTGGAAACAGCCTTGGGTTCTTTGGTTAAACAGGGGGTATTGAGACCAATAGCTACCCATGTGAACTCTCCATTGTGGCTGGTTAAAAAACCGGACAACTCCTGGAGAGCCACGGTGGACTATCGAGTACTCAACTGTAACATCCCCGTCTGTGCACCCACCGTTGCTGCTGTCGCCGACCTCATTGGAAGTATCCCAGCCTCCCAGACCACCTTCAAGGTGCTGGATATTTCCAACTGGTTCTGGTCCATACCTTTAAGAAGGGAAGATCAGTACAAGTTTGCTTTTACCTTTAAAGAACAGCAATATACTTGGAACTGTCTCCCTCAGGGCTTCCACAACAGCCCCAGTATTTTCCACCAGTGTATGGCCAACTGTTTAAAGAGTTTCAGCAGACCCTAGCAGGTAGTCCAGTATGTGGATGACCTGCTCCTGTTCACCGATGAGGGGGCGGAGCATGGCCCAATGCTGGCTGAACTGCTGGAGCTGCTGAAAGAAGAGGGATTTAAAGTAAACCCCAAGAAGGCGCAGATCGGCCTGAAGGAAGTAAAACATTTCTGGGACTGGCTGTGTGCGCAGGGGAGAGAGTCATTGACAAAGTTAGAAGGGAAGCAGTGCAGAAGTTACCCGCCTCCAACACAGTGACAGAAGTAAGATCTTTTCTAGGGCTAACCGGGTACTGCAGAGGCTTCATTGAGGATTATGCAGCCACCGCAGCCCCTCTGCTCTGACTCCTACACAAGGGAGTGGAGTGGGAATGGGACAAAGGTTGCGAGGCAGCATTTATCCAACTCAAGAAAGACCTGCAGACCACGCCAGCTCTAGGGGGTCATAGAGGGGGGGGTAAATAGTTTTTCCTGGAGGTAGCAGCCAGTGGGGACAGCCTGAGTACAGTACTGCTCCAAGAGCGGCACGGCCGGCTGAGACCAGTGGTCTACTCCTCCAGGATACTCACGGACGTGGAGAAGGGATACTCCAACTTTGAGCGGCACCTCCTAGCCATCACTGGGCTGTGAAAAGATCACTGATCTTCACAGGGGGGTCCCCTATCACACTCCTTACCCACCATACGCCCACCCAAATGCTCCTGGATGGGAGAATCAAGGACGGGACAGTGAGCAGTGCCTGCATTGCTCGCTGGACCCTGCTCCTCTCCCAAATGGACCGAAGGGTAAAGGGTCTCTGCGAGCCAAGACTCGCAGCCAACATGATTTATCCAGGGACAGCCCACCGGTGTTCCATAGAAGGGGTATGGGAAATTAATATCGGCTTTCAAGCTGGATTACACCCCACAGGCCGAGCGATCTATGTGGACGGTTCAAGTATCTGCAGGTGAACGACTCACAGGCTGCGGAGTTTATGACCCCGAGGCAGGCTTTGCCCTGGCGATTAAACTCCCCAGTACTATGAGCGTCCAGCACGCTGAACTGTCTGCGGTGGTGTATGTAGTTACACACCCCGAAGAATTCCCTACTCCATACACGATTTGCTCAGACAGTATGTTCACCTGCAATTCGTGTACGGAGTACCTGGCTATTTGGTCTCGCTGCAGATACACATCCGCAGACGGGAGACTCCTGGCAATTAAGCTCCTACTGGAAAAGATCATGAAAGCCAGGAAAGGAATATCTACATAAATAAGGTGAAGGCACATTCCACCACAGAACCCCGTAGCGAGGGAAACCAGCAGGCTGACATGTTAGCCAAGCACACTGGCAAGCTCTGGGATCTGTACAACCCAGGACCCATCGCAGCAGTCAGGGGCAGGATAGGGATGGCAGTGAAGGCAGGGATAGCTTTGCCCCTGGACATAAAAATGGTCCAGAGTCAAGACCCCGCCCTCAAAACTGTCCTGAACACACTAGCTAAAGGGGAAAGGATAGACGGCCCATACGGCACTGCAGCAATTGCCATTAAAGAAGGCTTGCTGTTCAGGAGGGAGCAATGGGCAGTACCGCAACAACACCGGAGAGAATTCCTCCGGCTGGCCCACGGGGGTCCAGGAGCAGGATACCCCGGACCTGAGACCACTTGGCAACGAGTGGAACAGGCAGGGTGGTGGCCAGGACTCAGGGAAGATGTCCGCGAGTTCTGTGCTGGCTGTCTGGTGTGCGCGGCCAACAACCCTGACCCCCCGAAAAGAAAGGTGTCGATGGGACATATCAGGAGGGTAGAGGGACCCTGGCAGTTGATCCAAATCGATTACATTGGGCCCCTACTCACTGCCCAGGGAGACTACAAATACTGCCTAGTATTGGTGGATGTATTCACCAAATGGGTGGAAGCCTTCCCATGCCGAACAGTTATTGCCCTGGGAACAGCTAGGATCCTGGTCAGAGAATTGTTCTCTCGATGGGGACTACCACTGTTATGTATTGTCCATGTACATTAAATGTATAGTTACAATGGCGTGCCACAAGGGGCACTGTGGTGGGAGACCCGAAAGTACCTGCGAGACAGAGTATAAAAGGCTGACCACCGCACCTGAAGGGCACTCTGGAGTTACACAAATAAAGGACCAAGGTCACAGCAGTTACTACAACACCAGACTGTGTGGAGTCAGTGATTTGAGTGCTACGTACATCACAAATTGGCGACAAGGACACGGACGAGCTCTTCACGCAACCATGGCTACTTTGGGCATTCTAAAGGATTTCACAGAGGGTAATGACTGGGATGCCTTTACGGAAAGGCTCGAGTACTATTTTATAGCAAATGACCTGACAGGGGATACGAATGCACTGATAGAGAAGCGTAAGGCGATATTGCTGTCCAGTTGTGGCGAGGAGGTTTACCGTCTCGTCAGGGATTTGCTGGCACCCACAAGAGCCAAGGACAGATCATATGAGGAGCTGATTGAACTCATTCGTAACCAACTGAAACTGAAGGAGAGCATCCTCACGGCCAGGCACAATTCTACCACCACTGAGGGCCTGAGGGCCAGGAATTCACAAAATATCCGGAGACTTGCGGCGCCGTGCGATTTTGGCACACACCTTGACGAGACATCTTTGTTATGGGGATTGGCCATGAGGGTCTCCTTCACAAGCTGCTATCTACTGAACCTACAGTCAGCCTGCAGCAAGCCATCACCATCAGCCGGGCATTTATGACCTCGACTTGCAGCACCAAGCAGATGATCCACACGGTCTCGAACCCGGCAGGTACTATTCACAGGATAGCGCCCGTCACGGACAAAACTGCAGAACATGGCTCTGTCCAGGGCAGAGAGCACGGACCTCAGAATCCTGGAACTCAGACTCCGCCGAGGGGGGATAATCGAGTAGCACCATGCTGGCGCTGCAGAGAAAGCCATGGGGCTCACCGGTGCAGGTTTGCAGAGTATACGTGCAATACCTGTCACACAAAAGGCCACCTTCAGCGTATGTGCGAAAGAATACGACTTACCATGTGGCTGAGGAGACGGTAGATGATCTGCTATCCAGCGAGGAGCATTGCGGTTTGGCTCGACGGGCATCCCAGCCCCAGGTAGAAGAAGATGATGCGTTTGGACTGTATACATGTACCGACGATTCGGCCCCAGTGATTATGGAAGTCAAGATTAACGGAGTCCCAGTGAGTATGGAAGTGGACACGGGGTCGGGTCAGTCGCTGATGAGTCAGGAAACTTTTGATAAACTGTGGATCAACCCAGCTGCATGACCTAAGCTGGTCCCGGTCACGGCGAAGCTGCTCACCGACACCAATGAACTGATACCTGTTCTTGGCAAAGCAGATTTGCAGGTATCTCACGGTGGCGAGACGCACGGTTTACCTTTGTGGATCATTGCAGGCGATGGACCAACGCTACTCGGCAGGAGATGGATGGGAAAGGTCCGTGGGAGCTGGGAAGACTTAATTGCTCCACAGACCGCTGTCCCCCGTGTTCACAGGCAGAGCAGGCCTCCACTTTCAGATTGGATGGCAGTGAAGGAAGCGTGTGTGGGGTTGGGCAGAGCAGTGGCGGCCGTTGACTCTCCCCTGCAAAGTCTGAGAGTGAGAAAGAGGCGTTGGAACCAGCAGCAGCGCCGACCGAGCTGGAGAAGAGAGAGGGAGAGCAGGCAGCAGCTCAATGGATTTCTGGTATTGGCGGATCTCCCTCAGAGCCACAGTGCCGTGTCTGTAGCGATGAGGCTTCTTCACTCCGCCTGTGGCCGGAGCGCTCTTCTGGGCCATTTTGGTCGCCAGCTGTTTGCGGGGAGAGAGAGAGAGAGAGAGGCACAGCGAGTTCAAGATGGAGGCAAGCCTTGTGGCAGCAGAGTTCTGCAGAGAGAGGCAGGCAGGCACCAGCAGATCACCTAAAATGGTGGTGCCCAGTAGAAACCTCGTGGAAAAATCAAAATGGCATCTTAATAGGGAAATGAACCCGGGAATCTTAAATGGGCCTTACATCGTTGGTGGTCCCCACAAAGAGACTTTTGTAAGGGCAAGAGTGAGTCAAAATGATTACTGTGATTTGTATGATGACGTGATTTATGACAAGAGTTAATATTTTGATGCTAAAATGATTACTGTGATTAAAATGATTGAGATGATTGGTGAAAAGAGTTAATATCACAATGTACAGTTAAAAGATCTGTGACTAACATGACCAATGGATTAATGCAATTTCTGATTTTATGTGATTTATGCAATTGTTCAGCGGCTGCAGAAAAGCTGCAAAAAGGCAACTATTTTCTGAGAACAGAGGCAACGCACCAGTTGCCATACCCTGTCTCAGCGCAGCCCATTACCTCGGGCAAAAAGGGGCAGTATGCCGCCACCACACCTCACCCAGTGGAGCTGGGATTTAATAACTGTTCAGTGTACCTGCAAACTTTTGATATAACTCTTCAACGCATACAAATGTACTGTGTACCTTCCTTCTACTGGAGATTATGTTTGTGTACTTGTATCACCCATGTAAGGACTGCAACTACCACATGCTTGCACCGGATCGCAAGCATAATCTCTACATGGGGGGGAAGAGGGAAGTGGATGGTCATGGACTCACACTCACAAATCAACCAGGACGAACCAGGCCGAGGTTACCGGCAATTTGCTTTTGGAACTGGGGGGGGTGGGGGGGAGTGAGATGTTATGTATTGTCCATGTACATTAAATATATAGTTACAATGATGCGTCACAAGGGGCACTGTGGTGGGAGACCCGAAAGTACCTGCGAGACAGAGTATAAAAGGCTGCCCACTACAGCTGAAGGGCACTCTGGAGTTACACAAATAAAGGACCAAGGTCACAGCAGTTACTACAACACCAGACTGTGCAGAGTCAGTGATTTGAGTGCGACATACATCACAACCACAATACGTGGAGTCCGACCAAGGGAATCACTTCACTGGGCAGGTGATGCAGGAGACCCTTGAGGTACTCAGCATCAAAGGAAAATGGCATGTCGCCCACAACCCGCAGTCATCCGGGCCTGTGGAGTGTTTAAAGCGCACTATCAAGGAAAGGCTGCGCAAAGAGACAGGGAACTCACCCAAAGGGTGGGTCGAGGTCCTACCACTGGTCCTCATGGGGATCCGGGCCAGCCAGTCAAAAAGCATGGGGTACTCCCCGTACGAGCTCATGACTGGCAGAGCCATGCGAACCCCTACCCATGTGTTAGTCCCGGGACTCAGGGAAGGTCAGCTTAGGGAAGCAAACTGGGACAGCTTTGTCATAAATCTGTTTGAACACCTTAAACAGATTCATTGGCAGGCTGCTAACAACATGGGAAAACAGCATCGGAGCATCCAACTGCTGCTAGAACCCCGCAAGCACCATGAGTGGGAGATAGGGGACCAGGTTTTGGTAAGGAACTACGCTAGAGTAGGGGTCTTTGAGGCACTGTATATTGTCGACAAGGCAAGCCCCATGGTCTCTACCATAAAATTGCCCCGCCGAACAAAGTGGTTCCACATAAACCAGTGCAAACTTTTCAACCCAGGGGCAGCAGCTAAACATAAGGGACAGCCAAAAACTGTAAAGCGCACTAAAGACAGGGACCCCCAGCCAACAAACCTGACTGTGGAGATCCCACAGGGAATGTGGCAGACGCACAGACTGCACCTGGAGGGGCGGTGGACTGTGTTACTGGAGGAGCTGTCCCACCAATCATTTGGGACTCGGATGCACCCCCAGTAGCCAGAGCCTTAAGAAGGACTCCCCGCACACCACGGCCAAAGACACCGTGGTCACCAGCGCTCCAATTAAAATGGTTCAGCCCCGGGAAAGGGACCAGCCGCAAAAGGGCACCTAAGATCAGAGACCAGCCCGCGAGCAGGGACACCCAGCCTGTAGTCTCGGGCAAAAAGGGACCCCAAGAAGAGATAGTGGTGGAACAGCCACCAAGTGAGAGTCCCCAGCCCGTAGCCCTCAACCAGGCAGAACCCCCAGGGGAAGAAAGGAACCAGGCAGTCACCCCCAAAGGAGCGGTGTGCTGCAGCACCGGAGGGGACGTTCCCCCGATAGTGTGGGACTCAAACCCACGTCCGGTCAGGGTACTTAGGGTTAGACGGTGCAGACCGACCTATTACCGACCTCGCTGGACACCCAGTGGGAGAAGAAGAAAGAGAGAAGGCAGGAATTAACTTGGCCACCCGGAGATGGGTGGCAGATGTTCATATATAGCGATGTGAATTTAAGGATGTTTCGTGAATAAGTTTAGAATAGTATAAGATTTATCTGTGTAATGATAAGTATATATGTATTAGTTAACTGGGGTAAGGAAAAGAATCTACCTGTGCAGCTGTTAAAAGAAGTACAGGCCGGGTAATATCCGGGAGTAAGAAGAATCTACCGGTATAGCTATTAAGGAAGCCGGTAAGATAACAAGCAAAATGGCTGTGAGATAAAAGTTAAAAGCAGACATCAGTCCACAAGGAACTGAATAAGACAGCCAGTCAATTAAAGACTTTGAGCCAAATTGGAACTCAGTCACCTTTGTCAAGCCAGAGAACTTTCTCAGGGCTAGACAATCTGTTTCATGTGCCCCTATAGGAAAAAGAACAGTATGGAAAGGATCCTGTTCCTGCTCGCCCTGATAGGGATGAGCAGTAGCGACCGAGGAGACGTGGAAGAATCCCTCATTTACGGGTGTTCAGGAGGGAGAGCACCGATCGTAACCGCCGGGGGTGGCCCCCGAGACGTGGAAGAACTCGCTGTTTACTCCCACGAGGGAAGATGGCCAGGGTGGCTGGGATCTAATTCTACCCACTACTCCAGCCAAGAAGGCTTTACCTATGGGGAGGCCTCAATTCCATGCCCCCGGATACGGATCATCGCTGCCCGAGTCAGTGTTACAGAGGGAAAACGTGTATGTT
This sequence comes from Pristiophorus japonicus, assembly GCF_044704955.1. NCBI lineage: Eukaryota > Metazoa > Chordata > Chondrichthyes > Pristiophoridae > Pristiophorus > Pristiophorus japonicus. Next base: position 436,653,165 of record NC_091977.1, on the reverse strand, counting down.
TAACTTGCAAAGGAAACATTCCCCTGGGAAGATGGTGGTGGCTCAGAAAACTCAGCAAGGACGCATGGAACCAGGAATCGGACTGGGAAAGACTCGGTAATGATACGTACCGCACCATCACGGGGACACAAAGAGGAGTAAAAGTGTGATGGGACAAATGGTGGGAATCCGAACAAGGAATTTATGTTTGCATGTGGGCATCAGAGAGTATTTATCCTGCCGGCATATCGATCGTCTTCGCCAGGCAATGGCAAGATGAAGGGGAAGGGATGGGGTGGGATTCTAGCCTACACGGGTGTGCAGTCCCACATTCTCCACTCCCAATTAACGCCACCGAACTAAGAGCACACATTAAGAAACCCCTGCCCACAACCCCGCCAATACGCACAGTAATAGAAAGGTGTCCTACCACCACCAAGGGACCTGGGAACGGATTAATATTGGTACTGAACAAAAAGATGTTTTCCCAGAGGGGTACATTATGCAGTAGCTTCAGTAATTTTAAACCTTACCGAGGTACACCTGCCTGCATGGTGTCCGAAGGAAACAGAGCTGCTATACCAGGCTCTACTTAGAGACATGTTCAAGAAATTTTATGAGTTAGACTTTGGAAATGTAGACAAAGCAGACCTATACACCCTAAATGCTAGGGATACCATGGGCTCGGGGAGAACCAGAAGGGGAATCATAAACAACGTTTTCACTACCTACAATACAGCATCCTCTGTAATAAATAGCCTAGATGACATAGAGCTGCAAACACAGATAAACGGTTTAAAGACCCAATTGAGAAAAGTCCTGAAACAGGAGAACACAGTAGTAGGATCAGAACTACATGAGGACCAGGCTGTGACTGTCCATTTAAAAGAAATAGTGGCTGAGCTGGAAAAACATGCACAGACAGTGAATGCACTCATACGGGAGGATAGAAACGCTTCTGACCAGGCTGCACAGAACTAGGTGTGCATGCTGTATGGGACATGGTTCTTGGGCGAGGGCCGCAACAACCTGAAGGATTTAAAACAAGGTTTAGTCCCCTCTTGGATCAGGAACAAGCACCTCGCAGCCCTCCACCCGTACAGCAATTCACTAAGCCCGTGCCAGCTCCGCCTAGCCTCTGAAGCCTACTCTGTCCCAGTAGACTGTGGGAAATCTAACCACACCATTATGGGGATAGTATTAAGGATGCTGGTCATGGGTGGGACAGCCCGACCTGCACCGGTATATCAGGTGGAGAACACTGGAGTTATTCAGGGAGGTGCACATTTTGTTTCGCAGCAGTCCCACCCTTTGTCATAAAGTGGGAGCACGCTGTAACGGGTACTGATCTCTCTGGGTGCCAGAGCCGGGGTGCACACGTAATACTGTGTCCCCAGCACTTGAGTGCCCATTCAAAGTCACAGTGTGGGTTTAAAGCTGCTGGCGCACAGCCTATTAACTGCACCATGGAAGTAATGGAACAAGACCATGTCCCTCCACAGGTAACATACATAGGGGGTGGGACATATTGTGTCACCACCAGTGCGCCCCACTACCAACATGGACACTTCTGGTATCCGGTAAGTGACAGCAGTTTTTGCTTCAAACATGAGGCATCAGTTCAAGTGGCCCAGGAACAGATTGTCCCCATTCCTGAACCCTTCACTGTCCACCTCACCGTGAAGGAAAACATTACAAACCTGCAGGATTATGTTGTACATTTTGGCTATGCAATTCCCCCTCTAACCGAACATCTTAGCACTCTGCTAAAAGCTGTAATTATCTCACAAAAACACTTCTATACTCTAGAACAGAAAACAATTGAGATAAGGAAAAAGATTCTTGAGATCACCATTCCGCCTTGGTGAGACCTTTTCAGAAATATAGAGGTCCCAGTTTGGATCCGAATCGCTTCCCACACTTTAGTTATCTATCAATTCGCAATTATACTTTATTTAGGGTGTCTCACTTGCCGAGTGAAATGCAGAGGCCATCAGGTCAGGCACCAAAGGGTGCTATACGCTCCTTGGCCGAACTTGGGAATCGCGCAGGGAGGGGTGACACCATACTACCATGTTTAATTTGTGTGTGATTTTACCTGCTGTAAACCGCAACATCGCGAGTGTTGTAAGAGTGTTACTTAAATGTTTTGACTATGTACCTTTATTTTACTGAACTTAAAACGTGTTTGACTATGGACCTTTATGCTATTTGAGATTGTGTTACTATATGTTTTTATTTTACTTTACTTAAAGTTGTGTATGACTGTATACCGTCATTTTACTGTGAAAACCGAGTAAAAGAAGGACATCATACCCCCTCTATGCTATAACCGAATTGTGATTACTGTATTCGCCTGTATATTGCATTGCATTTCAACGGGGGGATGCAGCGTAATGTTTAGCTAGCATAAATGCAGGGAAGGTTGACTCTCGGGAGCAGGAATTTTTGCTTACCTTGATTGACACTCAAGAGTGTGGAGTGTCAACAGGGGGAATGAAGGAATGCAAAATTCACAAGAAACCCCCCTTGTGTTTGGGCTCCTTCTAAAGGAAATTTAATTTGGGACTATCTACCGAAAAGTTTGGAATGCTAAAGTGCTTATGGAAGAAACTACGAAGTTTAATAAAATTTTGGATTTTAAAAGACAAACTCAAGGCTGTGGGCCAGTCTAATTAAGTGAAGCTACCTGGGTGTGAGAACTGAGTTAACCTGTCTGGAAGAATGAGTATTTGAAAATCCTTCTCCACAAGAGACATTAACATCACAAAATCACCCAGAGGTAGCTACCCATCAACATGTGTCTGGACAACCATTTCAGCATATACATCACAAAGAGGCCCAAACCAGCCTGTAGGCGAAAGACTAAGCACAAAAGGACATTGCAATTACCAAACTAATATTTCCATCAGGAAACAGTTTTCGAAAATCAACCCACCCAAGACATATCAACTTTTAATGAGCCCGACAAAATATTACAAAGAAGAACAAAGCCCGCCAAAATTATACAAAGGATTTTGAAGAGATTTGGCGCTAAGATTAGAACACTGAAATTGTATAACTGGCCCCTGTTTTCAACAGAGGTTAGGTGGTTGCTAGGTAGCTACAAGGTTGCTACCACCTCAGATGACACTTTGACTGACAGACTAGTACCACACTACACTGTGTCATCAAGACAAGGAGAGAAACCAACATGACAGTTGTAAACTAACTTCTCCAGCCTCAAAGTCCTAAAGTCCTGAAGGAAGGAAGAACACCACCATCGCAGCAGCGACTGACCACAGTCAACATGGTATCAAGGGAAAAACAACCGCGATCTACCGTTAACTATCAAAAGGTTTGGTAAGCATAGTCCCTGCCTGCCCTGGAGTCTAACCTAGCTAGAATTAGGTATTGGGAGGTGTAACCCCCTTTGAATGTGTAGTGTATTGTTCTTTATTAGAGTGATTTTAAGTTTAACCTTGTACCTTTCCTTGTATTGTTCTTTATTCGAGTGATTGTAAGTTTGACCTTGTACCTTTCCTTGTATTGTTCTTTGTTAGAATTATTGTAAGTTTGACCTTGTATTTTCTGACTAGAGTAATAAGCCTGTATTACTTTGACTGTAATAAAAACAAAGTTCTTTGCATCAAACCAGTGTCCTTTGCACTTTTGTCACACCCCCCAAATAAATCCAGAGCACAGAACCCAAGGGAGTGGGAGCGATTCGAACCACTCAAGTTGGTCAGAAGGGAACCTGACCCCCTCATAGAGACCACCCCCTTTACAGACAAGATAGAGAAGATACTGGATTTTTGTAATCTCACTGCTACACAGAGAAAGAATTTGAATTTCCTGATGGAATGGAAACAAGCCAGTGTTGTGGGAACATAGGAACAGGAATAGGCTATTTTGCCCATCAAGGCTGCTCCACCAATTTATTTCCTCTGACCTCAGCTGGTTTCCGCTGGGCCTTTGCTTGTCTTTCCCCAGAGTTACAGAGGGAAATGACGGAACATTTGGGGATTTTAGGGGTTAGTGCGTGCGAGGTCCTAATGCGCTCAATGCTTGCCACACACATTTTGGTGAGCTGAGATTATCAGGTTTAATATAGGCCTCACGCATCCATGCCTGATATCATAGGCAGTCCCTTGAAATCAAGGAAGACTTGCGTCCACTCTAAACTTGAGTTCTTAGGTGACTGAACAGTCCAATACAGGAATTACAGTCTCTGTCACAGGTGGGACAGACAGCCGTTGAAGGAAAGAGTGGGTGGGACTGGTTTGCCGCACGCTCCTTCAGCTGCCTGCGCTTGTTTTCTGTACGCTCTCAGTGACAAGACTCTAGGTGCTCAGCACCCTCCCGGATGCACTTCCTCCACTTAGGGTGGTCTTTGGCCAGGGTCTCCCAGGTGTTGGTGGGGATGTTGCATTTTATCAAGGAGGCTTTGAAGGTGTCCTTGAAACGTTTCCTCTGCCCACCTTGGGCTCGCTTGCTGTGTAGGAGTTCCGAGTAGAGCACTTGCTTTGGGAGTCTTGTGTCAGGCATGCGGACAATGTGGCCCACCCAACGGAGCTGGTCGAGTGTGGTCAGTGCTTCAATGCTGGGAATGTTGGCCTGGTCGAGGAAGCTTACGTTGGTGTATCTGTCCTCCCAGGGGATTTGCAGGATATTATGGAAACATCACTGGTGGTATTTCTCCAGCGATTTGAGGTGCCTGATAATATAGGGCCTCAATGCTTGAAGTTCAACAGCACCTCATGGGCAGCAAGCCACCCCAGTTTCCTCATGTGTGGGGCAGGCAGGACTCAAAGATGTGCCCCAAGTAGCACTTGCTCCTGCTGATCCCACATAAATGAGGTGCCCTTGCACTGACCTTGCAAACACTGGTGGGGCTTAATGTCAGAGGGAACTCGCAAGTATGATCCTAGAGCAACCGTCATGACCACCGCCCATGACATTTGGGACCACTGTGTTCAGTGTAGTTTACATTGCAGTTCATTGTAATTGATACAACTGTTTGTTGTTTCCTATTTTATACAAAGGGATAAATAAGCCTGTATCCACAGTCTGTCAACGCTTTTGTTCACATCCATTTATTATTTAGTAAATCTGCTTGCAGTTTTTAGCCTAAGCCACAGTCTGACAAAGTGTTTACTCTACCACTTTCCAAAGTCAAGGAAAATCATTTGGGCACATGATATGACCAGCTGCTGAAATATAGTGACAAGGATTTTCCATTTTACCCTTGAAATCACTACAAATTACTTAGATATTCAGCGGAAAAAAACACACTCTGGCTCAATGAGGCCTTGGCTACAGGAATGGTGTGAGATGCTGAATCTGAGAAAAATATCTCGTACAAAAGTAAAGATACATATCACCGCTCTCTTCATTAATGGAAAGAGGTTCCGTTACATGAATATGCAGCAGGCCTGTACCAAATCTTGCACATGAATGCCCACCACCCAGGCAGTTGCCATGATTCACTTTATGCCAGTCCATGGCACCACCAATATTTCAGGGCAAGGAAGACTAAATAGATAGCTACTGACAAACCATGGCTACTCACTCAACCAAGGACAAGACCTGAACATCAGCCTAATATCAGACATGGCTCAGTTGGTAGCACCCTTGTATGATGTCATGTATTCAACCAGCATTGTAACCCATGTATAATCTGATCTAAGTTGTACACTGTGAGAACAATGACCACTAGGTGGGAGGCACTCCTTACCTGGACCTTCAGGTATAAAAGGGGAAGCTCCACCCACCTTCATCACTTGAATGCTAAGAAATAAAGGACAGGTCACAGACTGACCTTCTCTCAAGCATGGGCCTTGTGTGCATGTATACTGTATAGTAAGGACGTATCACTTGTAGCTAGGTCAGAAGGTTGTAGATTCAAGTCCCACTTGAGCACAATAAATTGAGGCTGACACTTTGGTGCAGTACTGAGGGAATGCTGTACTGTCAGAGGTGCCATTTTTCAGATGTGATGTTAAATCAAGGATCCATCTTTTCTCTCAGGTGGATGTAAACGATCCCATACCACTAATTCGAAAAAGAGCAGGGAGTTATCCCTGGTATCCTGGCCAATAATTGTCCCTCAGTCAGCATCACTAAAATACAGATTATCTGGTCATTAATACATTTCTGTCTGTTGGAGTTTGCTGTGCGCAAATTGGCCACTGCATTTTTTACATTACAACAGTGGCTACACCTCAAAAAGTACTTAATTGACTGTAAAGCACTTTGGGACATCCGTGGTCATGAAAAACGGTACATAAATGTAGGTATTTCTTTTAATGAAGTACAGGATGCTAACAGTCTTGATGAAGCAAAGTTTAAGTTGAATGGACTGATTAGGGGAATGTTACAGTGGAGCCAGTCCAGACATCCATCCTGTTGAGTATTAGACAACTTCATACTGCACTATGGAACATGCAAAAGAAAAGCAGCAGCAACCGGAGGCAGAAGACAATTTGAATCAAGAGGTAGAAGACTTGACTGCAGAAGGAACAAGTCACTCAAAAAAAGTTGGACACATAGAGGACATAATGGGGCTGAAAATATTTGACCCTTCCGGTTCACTCCTACTATAACTCTGGCTGGAGTGTGGCAAAAAGGGTGAAATTTAGTCTGGATCTATCTCTCGCAAAACAATGCTGACTGTTCCTAATTGGCTTACACTTTTCCAAGTGCTCCCTTATTCTGCCCCGATAATGTATTCCAGCAAATTTTTCATTACTGACGGTTAAGTTATTGGGCTGTAGTTACTTGATTTCTTCCTCTTTCTTAAAATAATGGTGTAATGTTTGCTATTAGGTACTCTCCAGTGAGCTTTTAATGATTATTACTAAAATATTCATTATAGACCTTTTAACACAGCAATACAAATTTGCAATATATTCCAGGCAGTATGTTGTGGTCCTTGTTTTGCTTACAACTATTCCAATGACAATATTTTGGTATTGAGGGAATGGTTTGGTCACAGAACGGTTTCTGAGAGGTCCATTGGATTCAAGAAACGTGAACATGATGCATATATTTTTCTGTTTCTTTGTGAAGGGAAGCCAAAACAACATTGTAGTCTCTGTCTCATTGTGACAAGAAGATGAAAGAATGGACCAGAGCTCCCTTCGTAAAATTATAAATAACATCATACAATGTTGGAGGAAGGATATTGTATTGTGAGAAAAATTTTACATTTTGATTCATAGCATGGAGATGGATCCCATTAGAATCATGATCAGTTTGCTATGTGCATCATGAGATGACTGGTCAGGTTGAAATACATGAAGGTTTTATGATTGTTGTCTGAACTGTTTCTTGTGGTAATTAATAGCTTGGAGCATAGGGAAGAATTGCAAGAATAAGCAATGGCAAAGGTAATAACAATTGGAAACTATTATGGGGTTCAGCCACACATCTAAACAGTTGTCCCTAGAGACCTTGTTTGCAAAACCGATAGCCCCAACACTGCAATATTCTAGTCATAAGGAAAGTAGCAAATATTTTTGACATTTAAAACAAGTTTACTGTAGTGCTAAAACATTTTACCAATCAATAAAATGTCTACCTTTTAAAACTACAAGAATGTAACGATCGTTTTAGTGACTATTTAAGATGAACCTGCAGGCTGAACCAGACCTATGCCTCCAACACAGTGGTTTTCAAACTGGGGTCCGCAGACCCCCGGAGACCCATAGAGTCTTTTCAGGGGGGTCGGCAAAATAATATGAAAGTTAAATTTTTTCATTGATAAAATCTTTCAGTGTGTTGCATTTTGTGACAATATCTTCTTCCTTTCTACGATAAATATACATTTGTGTTATCCTTTACTCCGTTGAATTCTTTGACTTTCCACTGATGATCGCTGAGCTATCGCCCATCTATCGCTCAAATAGGCAGGCTATCGCTCATTTTAGCTTAGAAGTGGAAAGTTGGGCCGGAACATCGGCCACTAATCGCCGGCCCAACTTTCAGTGCACATGAATCTCCTATCGCCGAGGTGAGTGCCCACCGCAACCTTCGCCACATCGCCCACACATCATCGGGATGTTCGCTCACCATGAAGATCGCTGGAGATCACTGGAGAAAAGTTGCTCCCGACTGGCACTACTCGGCAGAACTTGACACTACGGACGCCATTTTGAAGGTCGGAGTAACTGAGAGAGGCTGCTACAACAAGGGGCTTATGAGGAGAATTAATTTGTGAGTGATTTTAAGGGCCTTATTGACTCTTGGCAATCATCTAATCACATTTCTATGTGTTGAGGACAAATTTAGGACATTTATAGCGATTTATAATGATGGTGTCTGTAATTTCTCTACCAGTATTGGTCAATAATCACATGCTGCAGACTGACGATAGTTGAAGGTATATTGAAGAGCACTTTGTGCCCAATCAAAGAGATGGTAGACTGCTGCTGCGGAGGAGACATTACACCCACGCAATTACAGGGAAAAGCGATCATACCTGAACGTGTCTGATAACACGTGCCTTAGGAGGCTATGCTTCCGAAAGGAGGTAATCGCTGAGATATGCCAGCTCATCAGGGGAGATCTGCAGCCTACCAGCACCATCAGGACTGCACTGCCCATTGAGGTAAAGGTTACTGCGGCACTTTCCTTCTACGCATCAGGCTCCTTTCAGCTGGCGACATTTGCGCTATCTCTCAGCACACCACACATTGTTCCATTCAACAAGTGACTAAAGCCCTTTACACACACAGGATGGACTTTATAAGCTTCCCTATGACCAGGGAGGCACAGACCAGGAGGGCTTTGGGTTTCTCGCAAATATCAAACTTCCCCAAGGTGCAGGGAGCAATAGACCGTACGCACATCGCCCTGAGAGCACCTTTACAGGATGTGGAGGTGTTTCGGAACCAAAAGGGATTCCATTCCCTGAATGTGCAGCTCGTTGTCGACTACAACCAAATAACCATGGCAATAAATGCAAATTTTCCAGGCAGCATCCATGATGCCTATATCTTGCGTGAGAACACTGTACCTGACCTGTTTACCAGTCAGCCACAAGGTCACAGTTGGATACTGGGGAATAAACGATTTGACCTTGCCAGCTGGCTCATGACCTCCTGCGTAATCCCCAGATGGATGCCGAGAAGCGATACAATGAATGCCATATAGCTACACGCAATAGCTTTGAAAAGACAATTGGAGTTTTGAAGCAGCGCTTCAGATGCGTGGACCACTTAGGAGGCAACCTACAATACCATCCTGACCAGGTCGCTGAGTTTATTGTGATGTGCTGCATGTTGCATAACCTAGCTATAAGGAGAGGATAACAATTGCCAGCTGGGACTGCCAGTCCACCTCAGGAGAGAGGGGAGGTGGAAGAGGAAGACGAGGAAGAGGATGACGAGGACCTCGGGGAGGACAATCAGCCTGGTGATGAACCCATGCCAGCCCGTCCCATCCCTCGCCCCCCCACAAAGCCCCGTGGGAGTTATGCAGCTGTAAAACTCTTGTGTCCGCAGCTCATAAATGAACGCTTTGCATGAACTTACATTGGTGACAGTTACAGTTACAGTTACGGAAAGACAACAGTTGCAATTGCGTGATGTTTCATCCTTGCCTGGCTATTGTTTTCCAACAATTGTATTCACGTTTTACCTTACCTTACATTATTAGAAGACACTGCACAACAATTGTAAAATTCAATAAATTTAAAAAAATAATTTAACAATGCAGCCTGTTCTTTAATTGGAGTTACCTATTCTGATTTTATTTCTCTGCCCTTTCCCATATCCATTGATAAACTTCCTTTTCAAATATTTATCCAGATATAATTATATCCTTAAAAGCATTCCATTTTTGGCCAGGTGCTTCTCTCCTATAATGTTTTGTCTTATTGCCAATTCAAACTGTGTGGCTTTAGAATCAGGTTTCCTGAAATCAGTTTACTTGATTTTATGGGGCCAATTTTGATCCCTTTATCACCTTTTTTAACCTTCTTTGCAAAAAAAAATGCATGCGCAGAAAGGCCATTGCTAGGGACACGAGTCTTCCACATCGCTGAGGCCCATTTCACATCACTGAGCTATCACCTCCCAAAAAAAGCCAAAAGTAGCGATCAGAAAAATGGCCGATCTTCCAGTGATCCTGAAAGCTAAAACATCGCTAAGGCTGGAACATCGCCCATTTTTTGGTCGATAACCAGCTAAGTGGAAAGTCTAACCCAAAAGGCGTGTGGCTCATCTCCCCAACGACCATGCGGTTGCTAAGTAAAGTCATCCCCAGGCTCCAGCGCGGGATCCTGGCTGGCCTGGTTGCAATAGTCGGGTAGAGGCAGCCGGCCGGACAGGCAGCGTAGCGAGGAGCGCGGTGGGTCAGGCCACTGCTCAGTCTCTTTCAGGCACCAATGGAGCAGCAGAAGTCGGCTCATAGTTGCTGCAGCCAAGCCCCCGGAGTTGCAACAAGCCAAGCGGAAAGTGAGAGTCTGCGACTCGAGCTGCGGGCGCCCTGCGTCAACCTCACTGAAGTAACAAAAGGCGAGTTGGATCCAGGTACCTATCCTAGGCTGCCCCCACAGATACTCTGAAGCGATAAAAATGAGTTTAAATATATTTTAATCTTTCTTGCAAATTCACAGTGAGAAAACTTCAATTAAACGCAAATTACAGGTGGGAAAGTATCAGTGCTCAATGACTGTTATGACTGAATATATGGCAAGTACCTCCATTATCGTAGAATCATAGAATGATAAAGCACAAAAGGATGCCATTTGGCCCATCGGGTTTGTGCTGGCTCTTTGTGGTAGAGCTATTCAACTAGTCCCAATTCCCCCGCCCCCTGCATCCCAGAGTACTAAAAGAGGTAGCCATGGAAATAGTAGATGCATTGGTTGTCAACTTCCAAAATTCTATAGATTCTATAGCTGGCGAACAAGGGAAATTTAGGATAGTGTTAAAGACAAGCAAGATGCATATACATTGGCTAGAAAAAGCAACAAACCTGAGGACTGGGAGAAATTTAGAATTCAACATAGGAGGATTAAGGGTTTAATTAAGAGGGGGAAATAGAGTACAAGAGGAAGCTTGCGGAGAATATAAAAACTGAAAGCAAAAGCTTCTATAAATATGTGAAGAGAAAAAGATTAGTGAAGACAAACATAGGTCCCTTGCAGTCAGATTCAGGTGAATTTATAATGGGGAACAAAGAAATGGCAGACCAATTAAACAAATACATTGGTTCTGTCGTCATGAAGGAAGACAAAAATAACCTTCCGAATGTACTAGGGGACAGTGGGTCTAGTGAGAAGGAGGAATGCCTTCTTATTAGGCGGGAAATTGTGTTAGGGAAATTGATGGGATTGAAGGCCAATAAATCCCCGGGGCATGATAGTCTGCATCCCAGAGTGCTTAAGGAAGTGGCCCTAGAAATAGTGGATGCATTAGTGATCATTTTCCAACAGTCTATCGACTCTAGATCAGTCCCTATGGAATGGAGGGTAGCTAATGTAACACCACTTTTTAAAAAAGGATGGAGAGAGAAAATGGGTAATTATAGACCGGTTAGCCTGACAACAGTAGTGGGGAAAATGTTGGAATCAATCATTAAGGATGAAATAGAAGCACATTTGGAAAGCAGTGACAGGATCGGACCAAGTCAGCATGGATTTATGAAGGTGAAATCATGCTTGACGAATCTTCTGGAATTTTTTGAGGATGTAACTAGCAAAGTGGACAAGGGAGAACCAGTGGATGTGGTGTATTTGGACTTTCAAAAGGCTTTTGACAAGGTCCCGCACAAGAGATTGGTGTGCAAAATCAATGCACATGGTATTGGGGGTAAAGTACTGACATGGATAGAGAACTGGTTGGCAGACAGGAAGCAGAGAGTTGGGATAAACGGGTCCTTTTCAGAATGGCAGGCAGTGACTAGTGGAGTGCCGCAGGGCTCAGTGCTGGGACCCCAGCTCTTTACAATATATATTAATGATTTAGATGAAGGAATTGAGTGTAATATCTTCAAGTTTGTGGATGACACTAAACTGGGTGGCGGTGTGAGCTGTGAGGAGGACGCTAAGAGGCTGCAGGGTGACTTGGACAGGTTAGGTGAATGGGCAAATGCATGGCAGATGCAGTATAATGTGGATAAATGTGAGGTTATCCATTTTGGGGGCAAAAACACGAAGGCAGAATATTATCTGAATGGCGGCAGATTAGGAAAAGGGAAGGTGCAACAAGACCTGGGTGTCATGGTTCATCAGTCACTGAAAGTGGGCATGCAGGTACAGCAGACGGTGAAGAAGGCAAATGGTATGTTGGCCTTCATAGCTAGGGGATTTGAGTATAGGAGCAGGGAGGTCTTACTGCAGTTGTACAGGGCCTTAGTGAGGCCTCACCTGGAATATTGTGTTCAGTTTTGGTCTCCTAATCTGAGGAAGGAAAGTTCTTGCTATTGAGGAAGTGTAGCGAAGGTTCACCAGACTGATTCCAGGGATGGCTGGATTGTCATATGAGGAGAGATTGGATCAACTGGGCCTCTATTCACTGGAGTTTAGAAGGATGAGAGGGGATCTCATAGAAACGTATAAGATTCTGACGGGACTGGACAGGTTAGATGCGAGAAGAATGTTCCCGATGTTGGGGAAGTCCAGAACCAGGGGACATAGTCTTAGGATAAAGGCCATTTAGGACTGAGATGAGGAGAAACTTCTTCACACAGAGAGTTGTTAACCTATGGAATTCCCTACTGCAGAGAGTTGTTGATGCCAATTCATTGGATATATTCAACAGGGAGTTAGATATGGTCCTTATGGCTAAAGAGATCAAGGGGTATGGAGAGAAAGCAGGAAAGGGGTACTGAGGGAATGTTCAGCCATCATCTTATTGGATGCTGGTGCAGGCTTGAGGGGCCGAATGGCCTACTCCTGCACCTATTTTCTATGTTTCTATGTTTCTATTATAGAACAGTTCCTGCAGATTGGAGGGTGGCAAATGTAACCCCATTATTTAAAAAAGGAGGGAGAGAGAAAACAGCGAACTACAGGCCGGTTAGCCTAACATCAATAGTAGGGAAAATGCTACAGTCTATTATAAAGGATGTGATAACGGCACACTTAGATAATATCAATGGGATTAGACAAAGTCAGCATGGATTTATGAAAGGGAAATCATGTTTGAAAAACCTACTGGAGTTTTTTGAGGATGTAACTGATAGAATAGTTAAGGGAGAACCAGTGGATGTAGTGTATTTGCATTTTCAGAAGGTCTTTCATAAAGTCCCACATAAGAGGTTAGTGTGCAAAATTAAAGCACATAGGATTGGAGGTAATGTGCTGGCATGGATTGAAAATTGGTTAACTGACAGGAAACAGAGAATTTGAATAAATGGGTCATTTTTGAGGTGGCTGGCAGTGACTAGTGGGGTACCACAGGGATGTATGCTTGGGCCCCAGCTATTCACAATATATATCAATGAGTTGGATGAGGGAACCAAATGTAATATTTCCAAGTTTGCTGACGAAATAAAACTAGGTGGGATTGTGAGTTGTGAGGGGGATGCAAGGCGATTTAGATAGGTTGAGTGAGTGGGCAAACACATCGCAGATGCAGTATAACATGGATAAATGTGAAGTTATCCACTTTGGTAGGAAAAACATAAGGGCAAAGTATTATTTAAGTGGTGATGGCTTGGGAAGTGTCGATGTACAGAGAGACCTGGGTGTTCTTGTATACCAGTCATTGAAAGCAAACATGCAGGAGTAGCAAGCAGATCAGAAGGCAAATGGTATGTTGGCCTTCATTGCAAGAGGATTTGAGTACAGGAGCACGGATGTCCCACTATAGTTATACAGGACCTTGGTGAGACCGCACCTGAAGTATTGTGTGCAATTTTGGTCTCCTTACCTACGAAAGGATATACTTGCCATCGCGGGAGTGCAGCGAAGGTTCACCAGACTGATTCCTAAGATGGCAGGACTGTCGTATGAGGAGAGATTGGGTCGACTAGGCCTGTATTCACTAGAATTTAGAGGAATGAGAGGGGATCTCATTGAAACGTATAAAATTCTGACGGGGTTGGATAGACTGGATGCGGGGAGGATGTTTCCCCTGGCTGGGAAGTCTAGAACAAGGGGTCACAGTATCAGGATACGGGGTAGGAAATTTAGGACTGAGATGAGGAGAATTTTTTTCACTCGGAGGATGGTGAACCTGTGGAATTCTCTACCACAGAAGGCTGTGGAGGCAAAATTACTGAATATATTTAAGAGGGAGATAGATAGATTTCTAGACAAAAAAGAGATCAAGGGGTATTGGGAAAAAGTGGGAATATGGTGTTGAGATAGAGATCAGCCATGATCATATTGAATGGCGGTGCAGACTCGAAGGACCGAATGGCCTACTACTGCTCCTATTTTCTATATTACTATGTTTCCCCATAGCCCTGCAAATGTTTTCACTTCAAGTATTGATCCAATTCCATATTGAAAGTTACGATTGAATCTGCTTCCACCACTCTTTCAGGCAGTGTATTTCAGATCACAACAACTTGCTGTGTAAAAAATGTTTCCTCATGTCGCCTCTGGTTCTTTTGCCAATCAGTACCCAGAATTGATAAAAGAAGCAATGTAAATGTTGCTGCCTTTCCCATCACTGTACATTTGTGAAACATCATTTTCTGCTATATTTGCAATGAAGACAAAGTACAAGTCCCATCTGGAAGTTGAGAATGATTTACGAATATCATTGTCATGAACCACACCAAGGATAGAGAGTGTGAAGCCGTCACATCCATCTCACTGATATCGGAGTAAATATCTGTTTTCTTAAAAGCATTGTTAAAAAAACCTGACATCAATCATCGGGAAAATTCTGGAATCCATTTAAGGAAGTGGTAACATGGAATTTAGAAAATCATAATATGATTAGACAGAGTCAACATGGTTTTATGAAAGGGAGATCGTGTTCAACAAATTTATTAGAGTTTTTTGAGGATATTACTAGCAGGGTATATAAAGGGGAACCAGTGGATGTGATATATTTGGATTTCCAAAAGGCAATCGTTAAGGTGCCACATAAAAAGTTGTTACGCAAGATAAGGGTTCATGGGGTTGGGAGTAATATATTAGCTTGGATAGAGGATTGGTTAATGGACTGAAAGCAGAGAGTAGGGATAAACGGGTCATTTTCAGGTTGGCAGGTGTAACTAATGGCGTACCGCAAGGCTCAGTGCTTGGCCTCAGCTATTTACAATCTATATTAATGACTTGGATAAAATGACCGCGTGTAATGTATCCAAGTTTGCTGACAATACGAAGCTAGGTGGGAAAGTGAGCTTTGAGGAGGACATGTTTGGCTGGATTTTCCGGTCGTTAGCTCTCCGGGTTTTGCCCCGGAGCGGAGTGAAAGGCGGCGGTGAGGTCTCCAGCATCCTGCCGCAATCCTCCGGTTGGGTTTTGCGGTGGCGCTGAACAGAACTGCTAGGAAAAGCTGCGCGGGTGTGCAATGCCCCTGGTTGCATCAACGGCATGAGTTTGAGCTGCTGCCCGACTCGTCCTCCTTGAAGTGAGCCTGCAATGACCACCTGGGAAGTCAGAGTGGTCCAGCCATGCCAGCGGCGGAGAGGAAGGTAAAGTACGACAAAAGTAAGTGCGAGTGATTTTTGTTTTAATCTTTTGTGCAATTTGTGTTGCGGTGGCATGGGCAATGTATTAGGAATGTTTTTGTGGGGGTATTTTTAGGTTTATTTCCCCCCTCCCCCCCCAGGCCTCTCTCGGAGCACTCACGGCCCAGCTCTTTAGCTCGGTAGTTTCCCATCCTTGCGCCACGAGAGGTGTGCAAAGCTTCCCTTAGCACTGCACCCCCTGACGCAGGGCCCAGATGCCCAAACTTACATACTAAAGAGCAAACTATTCCCGGACGATAACTTTCCCGCCCCGCCGCCATTATCGCCCCAAAAATGAAAAAGCTGAAAATCCAGCCCAAAGAACTTGCAAATGGATATAGACAGATTAAGTAAGTGGGCAATAAGGTGACAGATGGAGTTTAACATGGGGAATTGTGAGGTTATTCACTTTGGTAGGAAGAATAGAAAAACAGAATAGTTTTTAAATGGTGGGAAACTATAAATATTGGTGTTCAGAGAGATTTAGGTGTCATGCAGGAAACACAGAGAGTTAGCATCTAGGTACAGCTGGCAATTAGGAAGGCAAATGGCACGTTGGTCTTTATTGCAAGGGGGTTGGAGTACAAGAGAAAGGAAGTCTTGCTACAATTGTACAGGGATTTCATGAGTCCACATCTGGAAAACTGTTCACAGTGGCGGTCTCCTTATTTGAGAACGATATACTTGCCTTAGATTCGATACAACAAATGTTCACTAGATTGATTCCTGGAATGAGAGGTCTAGACAGAGTAGATAGAGAAAAACTGTTCCCATGGTGGAAAAGTCAAGAACCAAAGGACACAGATTTAAGGTGATTGGCAGAAGGTCCAAAGACGATATGAGGAAAAACGTTTTTATGCAGCGAGTGGTTATGATCTGGAATGCATTGCCTGAATGGGTAATCGAGGCAGATTCAATCGTGGCTTTTAAAAGGGAATTAGATAGGTTCCTGAAAGAAAAAGAATTGCAGGGCTAAGGAAAATTGCAGAGCTCAATGGGCTGAATGGCCTCCTACTGTGCTGTAATGATCCTATGATTCTATGAGAGGGTTGTCCTATGAGGAGAGATTGAGTAGATTGGGCATATACTCTCTGGAGGTTAGAAGAACGAGAGGTAATCTCATTGAAATATATAAGATTCTGAAGGAGATTGACAGGGTAGATGCTGAGAGGTTGTTTCCCCTGGCTGGAGAGGTTAGTACTCGGGGGCAGAGTCTCAGGATAAGGGGTCAGCCATTTAAGACTGAACCAGCGCGAGAGCGGGAGGAGCAGCAAACTACAAAACAGCGCGAGAGCAGGAGGAACGACAAACTACTAAACAGTTAGCCAGAACAGCACCAACGGACCTGGGAGGGTGAGAAGTAAAAAGAAAGCAAGGTATGATGTCACAGGAAAGCGGGAAGTGATTGGTTGGTCAGTATTTCTCTCTTTTTCTTGGGCAGTGGTTTAAATTAAGAGTCGGGATTAAAAAACAAAACCTTTAAACTGTAATTAATTAAATAAAATACATTAGAGATGGCAGGGAAGGCGATGTGTTAATGCTGCAGCATGTGGGGGCTGGTGGACACCATTAAGGTCCATGGCGACCACATCTGCAGTAAGTGTTTGCTGTTCGAGGAACTTTGGCTCCATGTTGTTGAACTTCAAACACTGCGACACATCAGGGAGGGGGAGAGTTACCTGGATGCTGTGTTCCAGGAGGCAGTCACACCCCTAAATTACAATAATTCAAATTTGGTCCGTGGTTAGCGACAAGAAGGTGTGAGACAGGTATGGGGACTCAGGAGGTAGTGATGGAGGAGCCTTGGCCCTTACTCTTGTCCAACAGGCATGAGGCTCTTACTCCCTGCGTGGACGAGAGCAAGGACTGCAGTGAGGATGAGTAAACTGACCACAGCACCTTGGTACAAGGGGCCATTCAAGTGGGGGGAGTAAAAATAAATGTAGTGTTAGGGGACAGTATAGTTAGGGGGATAGATACTGTTCTCTGCAGCCGAGAGCGTGAGTCCCGAAGGCTGTGTTGCCATGGTTAAGGACATCTCCTCTGGGCAGGAGACGAACTTGGAGTAGGAGGCGGAAGATCCAGTTGTTGAGGTCCACGTAGGTACCAATGACATAGGCAGAAGAAAGAGGTTCTGCTGAGGGAGTATGAGCAGCTAGGGGCCAAATTAAAAACAAGAACCACAAAGATAATAATCACTGGATTATTACCTGAGCCATGAACAAATTGGCATAGGATAAATAAGATCAGAGAGATAAACGCGTGGCTCGAAGACTGGTGTGGGGAAAATGGGTTTCGATTCTTGGCGCACTGGCACCAGTACTGGGGTAAGAGGGAGCTGTTCCACTGGGACAGGCTTCACTTGAACCGTGCTGGGGCTACGGTCCTGGCGAATCAAATAACTAGGGCTGTAGAGAGGACTTTAAATTAAATTGTGGGGGGAAGGGATCAGGTGAGTGAAAATTTAAAAAGTCAAAGAGCAAGGGAGGGGTAATGATAACCAGAGTGTGACAGGAAGGGACAGAATGTATAAACATAAGAGTGCATCAGAAAGTGGTGTCAAAGTGGGAAAAATGGGAAAAAGACAACATTAAAAGCTCTTTATCTGAATGCACTCAGCATTTGTAACAAGATAGATGAGTTGACGGCACAAAAATGGGTATCGTCTGATGGCCATCACAGAGACATGGTTGCAAGGTGACTGAGGCTGGGAAATGAATATTCAGGGGTATTTGACAATTCGGAAGGATAGACAGAAAGGAAAAGGCAATGGGGTAGCTCTGTTAATAAAGGATGAGATGAGTGCAGTAGTGAGAAATGATATTGGCTCAGAAGATTAAGAGGTAGAATCAGTTTGGGTGGAGATAAGGAATAATAAGGGAAAATGTCACTGGTGAGCCTAGTTTATAGACACCCTAACAGTAGCTACACTGTTGAGCAGAGTATAAATCAAGAAATAATAGAGGCTTGTAAGAAAAGAATGGCAATAATCATGGGCGACTTTAGTCTTCATATTGATTGGACAAATCAAATTGGCCAACGTAGCCTTGAGGAAGAGTTCGGAGTGTATCCGGGATAGTTTCCTTGAACAGTACGTTGCGGAACCAACCAACAAGTAGGCTATCTTAGATCTGGTACTGTGTAATGAGACAGGATTAACAAATGATCTCATAGTAAAGGATCCTCCAGGAAAGAGTGATCATAGCATGGTTGAATTTCAAATTCAGTTGGAGATTAAGATAGTTGGATCTCAAACCAGTGTCCTGATCTTAAATAAAGGTGATTACAAAGGTATGAAGGCAGAGTTGGCTAAAGTGGACTGGGAAAATAGATTAAAGTCTAAGACGGTTGATGAATAGTGGCAGACATTTCAGGAGATATTTCATAACTCTCAACAAAAATAAATTCCAGTGAGAAGGAAAGACATTAACAGAAGGGAGAACCATCCATGGCTAACTAAGGATGTAAAGGATTGAATCAAATTGAAAACAATGCCATACAATGTAGCCAAGATTAGTGGGAGGCCAGAAGATTGGGACATTTTTAAAAACCAGCAAAGGACGACTAAAAAACTAATAAAGAGAGTGAAGATGAATTATGAGCATAAACTAGCAAGAAATATAAAAACAGATAGTAAAAGCTTCTACAGGTATATAACAAGGAAGAGGGTAGCTAAAGTAAATATTGATCCCCGAGAGGATGAGACTGGGGAAGTAATAATGGGGAACAGGGAAATGGCAGAGACATTGAACAAATATTTTGTATTGGTCTTCATGGTAGAAGACACTAAAAACATCCCAATAATAGATAATCAAGGGGCTATAGGGAGGGAGATCTTAATACAATTGCTATCACTAAAGAAAAAGTACTCGGTAAAATAATGGAACTTAGGCCCCAAGTTTCCACATAATTTGCTCCTGATTTTTAGGAGCAACTGGTGTAGAACGGAGTATCTTAGAAATCGGAATTCTCGTCATTTAGTTTACTCCAGTTCTAGTCAGTTAGAACAGTTTCACTTTGGAACAGAATTGGTTTTTCAAAAGGGGGCGTGTCCGGCCACTTACACCTGTTTTCAAAGTTTCGGCAGTGAAAACTTACTCCAAACTAACTTAGAATGGAGTAAGTGAAGATCTCGAAAAAACCTTGTCTACACTTTAGAAAATCAGCCGTAGGTTACAAATCAGGCATAGGGAATGGGGGGAGGGGGGGTTTAAAGGGAAGTTTACAAACATTAAACACTTCAGTTTTACAAATAAAGAGCCATCATCAATAATAAATGATAAATACATCAATAAATCAACCAATAAATCAATCAAAAAAAATTAATAAGAAATAATTTTTTTTTAAAAAGTCAATAAATAAAACATTTTCTACTTACCGACTGCAGCACCGGGAGCCCTCCAACAGCGTGCTGGGATCCCCCCCCCCCCAGTGTGTCTCTGTCAGTGTCTCTATCTCTCTGTCTGTGTGTGTCTCTCATTCTTTGTCTGTCAGTGTCTGTGTTTCTGACAGTGAGGGGAGGGGGAGGAGGGGGGTAGAGGGAGAGAGGAGGTAGCAGAGGGAGGGAAAGGGGAGAAGGGGGAGGGATGGGGAGAAGGGGAGGAGGGGAGAAGGGGAGGGGGAGAAGGGGAGGGGGCAGAAGGGGATAAAGGGGAGAAGGGGGGGAAAGGGAGATGGGGGGAAAGGAGATGGGGGAAAGGAGATGGGGGAAGGAGATGGTGGAAGGAGATAGGGGAAGGAGATGGGGGGAAGGAGATGGGTGGGGGGGTGGAGATGGGGGGGGAAGGAGATGGGGGGGGGGAAGGAGATGGGGAGGGGGAGGAGATGGGGGAGGGAGGCTGAACGGGCCGGGCCCGAGACTTCGGGCAGAGCCCGTCCCCAGCACCAGATTTACAGGTAGGTGGCGTTGGGTTGGGTCGGGGGGAGGGAGGGAGAGGGAGGTCAGGTCGGGGGGAGGGAGGGGTCAGATCGGATCCAGTCCGGGGTGGGGGGGGGGGGGAAGTTGGAGTCGGGTCCGGTCCGGTCCGGGGGCGGGGGGGGGGAAGCGGGAGTCGGGTCCGGTCCGGTCCGGGGGCGGGGGGGGGAGCGGGAGTCGGGTCCGGTCCAGAGGCGGGGAGGGGGGAAGCGGGAGTCGGGTCGGGTCGGGTCCGGAGGCGGGGGGGGGTGTTGGGGGGAAGTGGGAGTCGGGTCGGGTCGGGTCCGGAGGCGGGGGGGGCGGGGGGAAGCGGGAGTTGGGTCTGGTCCGGAGGCAGGCAGGGCTGGGGGAAGCGGGAGTCGGGTCGGGTCCGGTCCGGGGGCGGGGGGAAGCGGGACTTGGGTCGGGTCGGGTCCGGAGGCGGGGAGGCAGGGGGAAGCGGGAGTCGGGTCGGGTCCGGTCCGGGGGCGGGGGGAAGCGGGACTCGGGTCGGGTCGGGTCCGGAGGCGGGGGGGCAGGGGGAAGCGGGAGTCGGATTGGGTCCGGAGGCGGGGGGGGCTGGGGGAAGCTGGAGTCGGGTCCGGTCCGGTCCGGGGGCGGGGGAAGCGGGAGTCGGGTCGGTGTCGGGATGAAGCAGGAGCTGGCTGTGGGAGGAGCCTTATTCACGCAGCCCCAGTGAGGCCATTGGGCCAGGGCTAGGGGCTGCGTGCTTCGGCCCCTCCCACACAGTTTCGGGCACCTGGAGCTACTGCACTTGTGCGCCCACTGTAGCGTGCATGTGCAGAGGTCCCGGCACTATTTTCAGCGCAGGGACCTGGCTCCGCCCCCTACAGCTCCTGCTGCGCTGCGCCAAGGGCCAGAGGACCTGCAGGGAGGTGGAGAATCTGGAGGGTTTTTTTAGGCGCACTTTGTGGTGCGAAAAACGGGCGTCCAGGTCGGGACTGCGCCGTTCTAGGTGCGGCTCGAAACTTGGGCTCATAAGGTGGACAAGTCCCCTGGACCCGATGGCCTGCATCCTTGGGTCTTAAAAGAAGTGGCTGCAGAGATAGTGGATGCATTGGTTGCAACTTACCAACATTCCCTGGAGACTGGAGAGGTTCCAGCGGATTGGAAAACCGCAAATGTAACGACCTTAAAAAAGGAGGGAGACAGAAAGCAGGAAACTATAGACCAGTTAGCCTAACATCTGTCGTTGGGAAAATGCTGGCGTCTATTATTAAGGAAGCAGTAGCAGGACATTTGGAAAATCATAATGCAGTCAAGCAGAGTCAACATGGTTTTATGAAAGGGAAATCATGTTTGACAAATTTGCTGGAGTTCTTTGAGGCTGTAACAAGCAGGGTGGATAAAGGGGCAACCAATGGATGTGGTGTATTTGGATTTCCAGAAGGCATTCGATAAGGTGCCACATAAAGGTTTATTGCACAAGATAAGAGCTCATGGGTTTAGGGGTAATATATTAGCATGGATAGAGAGTTAGCTAACTAACAGAAAACAGAGAGTCGGGATGAATGTGTCATTTTCCAGTTGGCAAACGGTAACTAGTGGGGTGCCACAGGGATTGGTGCTGGGGCCTCAACTATTTACAATCCAAGTTAATGACTTGGATGAAGGGACCAAGTGTAATGTAGCCAAGTTTGCTGATGATACAAAGATGGTGAGAAACCAAGTTGTGAGGAGGACACAAAGAATGTGCAAAGGGATATAGAGAGGCTAAGTGAGTGGGCAAACATTTGACAGATGGAGTATAATGTGGGAAGGTGTGAGGTTATCCACTTTGGCAGGACAATTAAAAAACAAAATTGTTATTTAAATGGATAGAGATTACAAAATGCTGCAGTACAGAGGGAACTGGGGGTCCTTGTGCATGTACAGCAAGTGATCAGGAAGGCAAATGGAATGTTGGTCTTTATTGAAACGGCGATGGAGTATAAAAGCAGGGAAGACCTGCTGCAACTGTACAGGCTATTGGTGAGACCACACCTTGGGCCCGGACTTGGTCAAAGCTAAGGCCCACCCATTTCTCGGCGGTCGCCGGCGGAACGTACCTTTTTGCCGCCCGCTGCCGCTGGGGCCAGTCGCGAACGAGTTTCGCGGCGGTTGTATTGGCAGCAGCCGCAGGCGGCAGGCATGAGCGGGCGTGAGTGGGTGGTGCCAGCAGTGGGCGCTAGGTGCAGGCCTCTCGACTCAGCAAACATCAGAGGCAGTGCACTGCGCATGTGCGAGATTTGTTTTTTTTTGTAGTTTCCTCTGCGTGATGACATCACTTTTGCCATGATTGGGGCTGATGGCACAGCTATGCATGCGCATAAAAGCTGTGCAGTCACTTGCACCTGCCAGTTGGAGAGGGGTAAAGTTTGCAGAGAGAGAGAGATACAAATTCATCATCAGCCATCCATCAAGGAAAGTAATAATGAGTGCAAAGAAAGCTTCCAAGAAGTCTGACGGAGCCAAGCCCAGAGCTCCCTGCTTTAATGATGACGAGCTGGAGGAGCTTGTATCTGAGGTGGAGCGCCGGTATAAAGTCCTCACCTGTGATGGTCGTGGCAAGCCTCCACCAACCCAACATAGACGCACTTGGAGGGAAATTGGTGAGGCTGTGCCCTCAGTGGGCAACATTGTGTGGGATGGAGATCAGTATCGGAAACGATGGAATGATGTGGTGGTGTCAGCAAGAGTGACTAAACATTTATTGGACCATTCCCGTGCAACTCCAAAAGATTCTGTGCCAGTTGTGTGTGTGTGTGTGTGTGTGTGTGTGTGTCTGTGTGTATGTGGGTGTGTGTGTCTGTGTCTGTGTGTGTGTCTGTGTGTGTGAGTGTGTGTGTCTGTGTGTGTGTGTCTGTGTGTGTGCCTGTATCTGTGTGTGTCTGTGTGTGTGTGTGTGTGTGTGTGTGTGTCTGTGTGTATGTGGGTGTGTGTGTCTGTGTCTGTGTGTGTGTCTGTGTGTGTGTGTGTGAGTGTGTGTGTCTGTGTGTGTGTGTGTCTGTGTGTGTGCCTGTGTCTGTGTGTGTCTGTGTGTGTGTGTGTGTGTGTGTGTGTGTGTGTGTGTCTGTGTGTATGTGGGTGTGTGTGTCTGTGTCTGTGTGTGTGTGTGTGTGTCTGTGTGTGAGTGTGTGTGTATGTGTGTGTGTGTGTCTGTGTGTGTGCCTGTGTCTTTGTGTGTCTGTGTGTGTGTGTGTCTGTGTGTGTGCCTGTGTCTGTGTGTCTGTGTGTGAGTGTGTGTGTCTGTGTGTGTGTGTGTGTCTTTGTGTGTGTGTGTGAGTGTGTGTGTCTGTGTGTGTGTGTTTCTGTGTGTGTGCCTGTGTCTGTGTGTCTGTGTGTGAGTGTGTGTGTGTGTGTGTGTGTGTGTGTGTGTCTGTGTGTGTGTGTGTGTGAGTGTCTTTCTGTGTGTGTGTGTGTGTGTCTGTGTGTGTGTGTGTGTGTGAGTGTGTGTGTGTGTGTGTGTGTCTGTGTCTGTGTGTGAGTGTGTGTGTTAGTGTAAGTGTGTGTGTGTGTGTGAGTGCCTGTGAGTGTGTGAGTATGTGTGTGTGCATCTGTGTGTGTCTGTGTGTGTGTCTGTGTGTCTGTGTGTGAGTGTGTGTGTGCCTGTGTCTGTGTGTCTGTGTGTGAGTTTGTGTGTCTGTGTGTGTGTGTGTGTGTCTGTGTGTGAGTGTGTGTGTGCCTGTGTCTGTGTGTGTGTGTGTGTGAGTGAGTGTGTGTGTGTGTCTGTGTCTGTGTGTGAGTGTGTGTGTGAGTGTGTGTGTGAGTGTAAGTGTGTGTGTGTGTGAGTGCCTGTGAGTGTGTGAGTATGTGTGTGTGTGTCTGTGTGTGTCTGTGTGTGTGTCTGTGTGTCTGTGTGTGAGTGTGTGTGTGCCTGTGTCTGTGTGTCTGTGTGTGAGTTTGTGTGTCTGTGTGTGTGTGTGTGTGTCTGTGTGTGAGTGTGTGTGTGCCTGTGTCTGTGTGTGTGTGTGTGTGAGTGTGTGTGTGTGTCTGTGTCTGTGTGTGTGTGTGTGTGAGTGTGTGTGTGTGTCTGTGTCTGTGTGTGAGTGTGTGTGTGAGTGTGTGTGTGAGTGTAAGTGTGTGTGTGTGTGAGTGCCTGTGAGTGTGTGAGTATGTGTGTGTGTGTCTGTGTGTGTCTGTGTGTGTGTCTGTGTGTCTGTGTGTGAGTGCCTGTGTGTGTGTGTCTGTGTGTGAGTTTGTGTGTCTGTGTGTGTGTGTGTCTGTGTGTGAGTGTGTGTGTGCCTGTGTCTGTGTGTGAGTTTGTGTGTCTGTGTGTGTGTGTGTGTCTGTGTGTGAGTGTGTGTAAGTGTCTGTACGTGTGTCTGTGTGAGTGTGTGTGTGTGTGAGTGTGTGTGTGTGAGTGCCTGTGAGTGTGTGAGTGTGTGTGTGTGTGTGTGTGTGAGTGTGTGTGTGTGAGTGCCTGTGTGTGTGTGTGTGTGTGTGTGTGTGTGTATGTGTGTCTGTGTGTGTGCTGCATGAGCAAAGGGGGCAAAGGCTGCAACGTTTCTTTCTACAGAAGAAAAGAACATCCAAGGCATCAAGCCTGAGTGCCACGGGAGGGGGCCCAGCAGATGTCATCGAGTTAAGCAGCCTAGAGGAGCATGCCTTAGCATTGGTAGGTGACCACCGCCGTGCCACCACAAAGGGTGCTGCAGATCCTGTGCTGGAGCATGGTAAGCTTATACGAAACCCGGTCCACATCACGCTCATGTCATGAAATGTTATGCAATGTTAAGTCAAATGCCTTTTAACGCACAGTGTGTCGGCCATTAATGGTGTGCTCATGTAGCAATGGAACTCGTTGCAGTAAGAATGTGAAATGTTACGGCTCACATGTCAGCTTGGCCAATCCCACCCTCCAGCTATACACTGAAATGTTGTCCTCTACTAGCAGATGTTGATTCGGACAGTACCGAGCAATGCACCCCATCCACCTCTGGCACACAAAGGCCGGGTGTGACACCAACGTCTCCCTCCCCGACGTTGTCACCAGCTCAACACACCAGCTCCTTCCTCCACTCCCCCAAGTTTACCCATATCCACCGCACCCATCTCTGCCACCCAGAGCCATGAAGACCAGGAGGGAAAGGAAGGAGAAGTGCCAGTCTTCGAACCACTTGAGGTCGAGGAGGTGGAAGAGGAGGACCGGCCACATTGGTGCCAACTTCTTAGGATTCAAGTCGGACGACGCAGGAACAAGTGCTGGGAGGCGCAGAGGCCGTGCTGGAAAAGCCATAGAGCCGCAAGCACCCAGGATGATGCAACAATTCGACGAGGATGCAGGACGGCTCGCAGCAATTCAGGAAATGGTCCAGCTGTCGAGGACGAGCATCGACCGAGCTTGAGATGTGCTGCAGACCACGGCTGGGATAGCTGCCAGCATCCACACCTTGGCTGAGCAGCATACTGCCAGTATGTCGCAGCTCATTAATGCGGTGGAGCGCAACACCGACTCTGTTGGGCTGATGAGGCAAGCGATGTCTGGCCATGTCATGCAGCCTCCCAAGTCCACACCATCGAGGCCGACAGATCGCGAGGAGCCGGAGATGCCAGCCTCTTCAATCATACCCCTTACCTTCTCTCCAAGACGAACACGTCAGCAGCGCTCTGGCTGCCCTCCTGCACAATATGATGGAGCAGAGGCGTAAAGGGCAGGGGTGCGGCTCACTGTGGTGAAGGCGGACCCATGAAGAGGATGATGGGCCTCACATCGAGGTGAGGGAAGAGTGGTGGTGGTAGTGGGTAGAGGGTTGGTGGTGGATATGATCTTTACTCCTCATTAAGTTGTGGCTGTTGTTTCACATGGGTCATTGTCAATGTGACTTGCGTGGTCTCGGAACAACTGTACATATGTTGGATTCAATTGTTTGCATGTTCTGTCACTTTGGCATGCTACACTATTCAATACAGTCACATTGTTCACCCACTCTTGGTCAGTGTCTCATTTTTACATTATCTGGGGTGCGTTCTGAGAAAAAGACAAATCTCCTTCAGGTATACTGCTGTATGAGGAATATCTTACTCTCCACATATGATGCGACTGTTTAATGGGTCCTGTCATCAGGCGATTGCGATACGACAAGGGTTACCAATGCAGGAAGGCTGCCTTTCAACTAGAGACAGTTGCACAACTTGCAGGGCACATCTTAAGGCTTGCACTTCAGTCCACTTTTTCTTAGGTCCACCATTGTGGTCCTATCCCTAATATGACATGTTCCTCCATGACCTTGTAGTCCATTATATATCTATTTCTGTTTTCTATATTTGAGGTCATGCTGTTCTCACTATCACATGCTATGACCTGTCAGAACATTACATGTTCTCATTTTCGCCTATTTACTCAGATGACTATTTCTGAGCCTCTGATAATGGTGCAGTATGTGGACGGTGGAACCTCAATGGTTGTGGGTGGAACTCTGACCCTAGAGTACTGTGTACAGTTTTGGTCTCCTTATTTAAGGAGGGATATAGTTTTATTGAAGGAAATTCAGAGAAGGTTCACTAGGTTGATTCCTGAGATGAAGTGATAGACTTATGAAGATATGTTGAGCAGGTTGGGCCTATACTCATTGGAGTTTAGAAGAATGAGAGGTGATCTTATCGAAACATATAAGATAATGAGGGGGCTCAACAAGGTAGATGCAGAGAGGATGTTTCCATTCATAGGAGAATCTAGAACTAGGGAGCATAGCTTAAGAATAAGGGGTTGCCCATTAAGAACTTAGATGAGGAGGAATTTCTTCTCTCAGAGGGTAGTAAGCCTGTGGAATTCTCTGCCCCAGAGAGCTATGGAGGTTGGGTCATTGAAGATATTTAAGTTGGAGTTAGACAGATTTTTGAACGGTAAAGTAGTGAAAGGTTGTGATGAGCGGGCAGGGAAGTGGAGCTGAGCCCATGATCAGATCAGTCATGATCTTATTGAATGGTGGAGCAGGCTCAAGGGGCCAAATGGCCTACTCCTGTTCCTATTTCTTACGTTCTATTTCTTACGGTCTTATGAGGCGGAATTCTTTCACTCAGAGAGTTGTGAATCTTTGGAATTCTCTACCCCAAAGGGCTGTGGATGCTGAATCATTGAATATATTCAAGGCTAAGATAGATAGATTTTTTGATTCTAGGGGAATCAAGGGATTTGGAGATGAGATGGGAAAGTGGAGAAGATCAGCCATGATCTTATTGAATGGTGGAGCAGGCTCGAGGAGCCATGTGGCCTACTCCTGCTCCTAATTCTTACGTGCTTATTTTCTTAAAACTCTCTTTACATGCAGCACTTTCATATTATGAATAGTATATAGTACTATCATTTAGATGGGGGGGGGTCCATGATTAATAATTCATTTGAAAAGGGGTCCTTCATCCAACAAAGTTTGAGAACCATTGCTCTAACAGGAACCAGCAGATAATAAGCCAGACAGATTCTCTTTGAAGAATGAAGGCAAAATATCTCGTGATTGTAAGTTAATTGGAGAAGGTTGCAAAGTCTGACAATGATTCAGAAAGATTTCTCTATTCCAACAATAAAACTTGATGTTCATATGACCTTATGCTGTGTTGATTACATTCTGTCCATCACTAAACCCTGCACCTCTTCTGGCATCATGTGGATATTGACTAGATTCAAGTTGCATTGTCCTTATGCACCAAAAAGAGTTCCAGTAGCACTTTGCTGCACTGTACTGGCATAACTTGATTTTGGCTGAGTCAATAACGAGTCAGTTATTCATGCATGTAGAAGGCAAACGCAACAGTGATAACAGTGTGGAGAATTCCAGATATTACAGAGTCAAAACATTCATCAATTTCAGGATCATGTTATTTCTTATAACAGGATAGGTTTACTGAATAGTTCTTGTTTCAGCAAAGTGCAGTTTGTTCAGGATGAAGGCAGGGAGTCTAAGCTCCATGGTACATATATGGGTGACTTCAGTAGCTTTGAAGAGTTTGAGACAGAGCCATGAATATGGAATGCAAAGTGGATAAATGTTCCATGGAATATCATCCAGCTACAGTACTATTACTTTCACATTACAACACCTGAATGTAGTTTTATGTACTATAATCAATGCTATTGTATCAGTCTCCAGGAACCATTGGGGGCTGCTACCAAAAAGGTAAATGAGCCAAAGGTGGGCAGCGGAAACGTTACAAGGGCACTCTCAAAGCCTCCCTGATAAAGTGCGATATCACCACTGACACCTGGGAGTCCCTGACCGAAGACTGCCCTAGGTGGAGAAAGTGCATCTGGGAGGGCGTTGAGCTCTTCGAATCTCAATGCCGAGAGCATGAAGAGGTCAAGCACAGGCAGCAGAAGGAGAGTGCGACAAACCAGTCCCACCCACCCCTTCCCTCGACAAATGTCTGTCTCACCTGTGACAGAGTCTGTGGCTATCGTATTGGACTGTTCAGCCACCAAATAACTAATTTCAGGAGTGGAAGCAAGTCTTCCTCGATTCCGAGGGACTGTCTATGATGATGAAGTATTACATTTTTACTTAACTGAATATGTAGCCAGAAGTGTGCCTCCGATCTCCACATTAAAACTGCGAGCCCTCGCTCACCCCCACCCCCGCCGATCTCCTATTCCGAAATCCAAGGACACCAGTAGAGATCAAATACAAAAGCTCATCAGGAGCAGTCCATAGGGGTGTTGAAACAATGATTCCACTGCCTGGACTGGTGTCAGGGATTCCTATAGTACAGCCCCGAGAAAACGCCAAGGATACTGCTAGTGTGCTGCCTCCTGCATAATCTGGCCCTGCAGCAGGGGAAGCTACTGTTGGTGACAGATGAAGAGGAGGAAGCTGTTGAACTGGAGGAGGCAGCAGTGACAGGAGGTCTGCATCAGTAGCTTAGAGCCAGAACTGTATATCAGCCAGAGCTATACTACATTGAAGTATCAGTCCAGATGAGATTATGTGCTCAAGTCTCTAGAGTGGGGCTTGAGCCCGCATTCTTCTCACTCTGGCACTGAGGCAAGACTGATACCTTGGGAGAGGAAGAAGCAGCAAGTTGTGAATAAGATGGGAAGTTAGTATTGCGTAAGAAAGTGGCTCTAGTGTGAAATGTGAAAACAGCAGAAGAGAGGAATGCTTTCCAGTTGCTACCAGGTACCTGTAAAAGCAGAATGCAGAATTGAAATTGGTGGAATGAGAGTTGGGTGGGTTCTATAAAAGGTGGGTGACTTACTCTGCCAGATTACTGCCCAGGTGATGAAGATGAAAGTATATCCCTATATTTCATACATGCACAAAATGATTTTTTTTAAACTATCAGTGATAAGAACCAAATATTGGAAGAGTGCTGTCATATATTAAATACTGTTTGAAGCTGGGCGTTCCTCTGCCTTGTGCTTACAATATATTCATGATGATGCTGAAGAGAGGATTTCATATTACAATTTTGCTTGCAAGCTTGTCCTGTCGAGAGGTTTTAAAAGATAAAACACAAGTCACAAGGGGGAGATTATGGCAAACGTGCATTTAGGATTATGTGGCATCTCAGATGAGTAGAGTTCTCCTTTTATGTGGTACAATCAATGTACTGAGTGACAGGGCAGTGTCTCAGACTTTAATCCTTTGAACCACATTAAATTACAAACTTGGATTATGCAAACTGGTGTTTGTATAATCCTGAAAATGCTGCAGAAAATCAGTAAATTTTACACACGCAAACATTGGCAGATAATTCATTTGCTTTGCTCTTGTATGGACAAATTCCAGTATCAATCTTTGTAAAATGTGGCATTTTAAGAGACTGTTATGAATTCTCAGCGGGGGATTGTCAAATACCAGTATATTTGTGGTGGGAGCATTGGGATCAACCTGAGGGGTTAAAGTACTTTAACCTCGAGCCCAAAACATTGCTACACTGTCAAATTTACTTCTTAGCTTCATATAATATCAATTTTGTTTTTCATAGGAACATTAGAAAACAAGAAATGAGAGAAGCTATCATCCTATGTAGCCCACTCCCTTTGCCAGTATTGTATAATCTGCTCTATTGTGGAATCTACCCTACTCCATTTCATCTCCTGAGGAAAAGTTCTGTATAAATATTTCATGAGGCCCAACAATAATTGAGTAAATTTTCAGAACAGTTTTATTCACCAATCCCACATCACTGCTATTCACCTTGGTTAATGCCCTCTTTAGGCAACATTCTCTCCCTTTTCCCTTCTCTGCATCAAAGGTTTTAGGTTTTAGTGCTCACTGAATATCCCTATCCCTAAAGTCTCCAATAATTTGTTATATTGTTGTACTTAAAAAAAACCATCATCGGAGTGCATTCTCCATGTCAGGTGAAATCAATCGGCCAAGAAAGGTTGGAGTAGGGGAATGACAATAAACCTGGCTGCAGACAAGATCCCAAGTTCAATTTCCAGTCTGTGTTGTGATTGCTGATCTCAGCCTGGGTGGCAATGGGGATACTGCACTTGACCTCAGAAACTCTGAGTTAGTGAGGGGGAAATCAGCAATGACTAATTCTGCTGGAAATATGCATATGTGGGTGGGGTATTGGCAAGGACAGCTTTCAGCTTCACCTTGATGCCCCACCCCCATCCCCTCCACAGTTGAAGAGCCTGCTGTCATTCACAGCCTAGGCTTGCACACGGGTGAGATACTGGAGGGCAACTAACCATGTGGGACTAAACCCCAGCAGTAGGTTATCTTCAGGAGAAAGAAAGGTGAGAAAAGAAAAACAAGTCCTGAGGTTTAATTGTCCTTTTACTGTTCTGTTGCTGCATCAATCATTTTATTATTATTAGATTTCTAATACAACATAGCAGAAGGTGTAACATAATTTGTGCATCTTGACAACTGTAATGATGCATTCTATGGATCTGTTTTAACTTTTGTAAAGCTGAGCTGACGGGGATTGTTCAAACCCATTCATTAGCACAGACGCTGGCATTTGTGTGGCTATTGATTGATGAGCCGATTTCATTTTGTCATTTGATTTCTTAGTTTTACGTCAGGCTCACATCAGTCAGCGTTTCTAAAGCTGAAACTAATGTTTTGCTGTGTAATGTGTTGCTCGAATTCTAACATTATGGAGTGTGTTATTGTTATGAAATAAAAAAAGAAATAACTATTACATAGAATTTATAGCACAGAAACAGGCCATTTGGCCCAAGTGTTCTGTGCCGGTGTTTATGCTCCACACCAGCCTCTTTCCACTCTACTTCATCTAACCATATCTGCATATTCTTCTATACCTTTCTCCCTAATCTAATTTTCCCTAAAAGGCATCTATATTATTCACCTCAACTACTCTTTGTGGTAGCGAGTTCCACATTCTAAACACTCTCTGGGTAAAGAGGTTTCTCCTGAATTCCCTCTTGGATTTATTAGTGACTATCTTATATTTATGGCCCTAAGTTTTGGACTCTTCACTTGGTGGAAACATCTGTGCGTCTACCTTATAAAACTGTAAACATTTTGAAGACCTCTATTAGGTCACCCTAAATAAAAGACCCCCAGCCTATTCAGTCTTAACATTAAATGACCATAAAAAAAATAGGAGCAAGAGTAGGCCATATGGCCCTTCCAGCCTGCTTCACCATTCAATAAGATCATGGCTGGACTAGACCTCAACTCCGCTTCCTCGCTCTATCCCCATATCCATTGATTCCCTTAGTATCCAAAAATCTATCGATTTCTGTCTTGAATATACTCAATGACTGAGAACCTATAGCCCTCTGGGATAGAGAATTCACAATCGTTTGAGTGAAGAAATTTATCTTCATCTCAGTCCTTAATAGCCAATCCCTTATCATAGAATCATAGAATCATAGAAATTTACAGCACAGAAGGAGGCTATTTTAGCCCATTGTGTCCGCGCCGGCTGACAAGGAGCTATCCAGCCTAATCCCACTTTCCAGCTTTTGGTCCGTAGCCCTGTAGGTTACGACACTTCAAGTGCATATCCAAGCACTTTTTAAATGTGGTGAGCGTTTCTGCCTCTACCACCCTTTCAGACAGTGAGTTCCAGACCCCCACCACCCTCTGGGTGAAGAGATTTCCTCTCAAATCTCCTCTAAACCTCCTGCCAATTACTTTAAATTTATGCTCCCTGGTTGTTGAACCCTCTGCCAAGGGAAACAGGTCTTTCCCATCCAATCTATCCAGGCCCCTCATAAGTTCATATACCTTAATAAAGTCTCTCTTCAGCCTCCTCTGTTCTAAAGAAAATAAACCCAGCCTATCCAATCTTTCCTCATAGCTAAAATTCTCCAGTCCCGGCAACATCCTCATAAATCTCCTCTGTACCCTCTCTAGTGCAATCACATTATGTGGTGACCAGAACTGCATGCAGTACTCTAGCTGTGGCCTAACTAGTGTTTTGTACAGTTCAAGCATAACCTCCCTGCTCTTGTATTCTATGCCTCAGCTGATAAAGACAAGTATTCCATATGCCTTCTTAACCATCTTATCCACCTGGCCTGCTACCTTCAGGGATTTGTGGACATGCACTCCCAGGTCCCTTTGTTCCTCTACACTTCACAATGTCCTACTATTTAACGTGTATTCCCTTTCCTTGTTAGCCCTCCCCAAATGCATTAGCTCACACTTCTCCGGATTGAATTCCATTTGTCACTGTTCTGCCCAACTGACCAATACATTGATAAATTCTCCGGTCCCGGCAACATCCTCATAAATCTCCTCTGTACCCTTTCTAGTGCAATCCCTTCTCTGGATTGAATTCCATTTGTCACTGTTCTGCCCATCTGACCAGTTCATTGATATATTCCTCCGGCACCACACCTGTAACCAGAAAGAATTGGAAAATGGTGGCCAGAGCCTCTGCTATTTCCTCTTTTGCTTTTCTTAACAGCCTGGGATACATTTCATCCGAGCCTCAGGATTTATCCACATTCAAAGCTGCGCAGCCCCTTAATACTTCCTCTCTCACTATGTTTATTTCATCTAATATTTCACACTCCTCCTCCCTGATTCCAATGTCTGCATCGTCCCTCTCTTTTGTGAAAACAGATGCAAAGTATTCTCTTAGAACCATACCCACGTCTTCCGCCTCCACACAGAGATTACCTTATGGTCTCTAATCGGCCCTACCCTTTCTTTAGTTATCCTCTTGCTCTTAATGTATTCATAAAACATCTTTGTGTTTTCCTTGATTTTACTCCAAAATTATTTGATGCTCTCTCTCTTTGCTTTCCTAATTTCCTTTTTAATTGCACCCCTGCATTTTTCATACCCCTCTAGGGTTTCTGCAATATTGAACCCTTGGTATCTGGCATTAGCTTCCCTTTTTTCTTTATCCTACCCTGTATGTCCCTTGACATCCAGGGGGCTCTAGATTTGTTAATCACACCCTTTTTTTGCAAGGAACATGTCATGTATCCTACATGGTTACTGCTTGTACTATTACAAGGTGTGCCACCAGGGGGCACCTCAATTGAAGACTTGTAGGTTACCTGTACAGGTGTGCCAGGCTGAGTATAAAAGGCAGGCCACCAGGTGTGATCCTCACTCTGGAGTTATCAATAAAGGACTAAGGTCACTACAGTTCAAGTACAACACATTGCCTCGTGGAGTCAATATCAGAGCATCGAAAGACATAACAGAACATACTTGCTCTGAACGCACAGGATCTCCTCCGTGAATGCCTCCCACTGCTCTGACACTGAATTACCGTCAAGTAGCGAGTTCCAGTCCACTTTGGCTAAATCCCATCTCAGCTTAGCAAAATTGGCTTTTCCCCAATTGAAAACTTTTATTCCTGGTCTATCTTTGTTCTTTTCCATAACTACGCTAAATCTAACTGAATTATGATCACTAGCACCAAAATGCTCTCCCACTGATACCCCTTCTACCTGCCCAGCTTCATTCCCTAAAACAAAGTCCAGGAACGCCTCCTCCCTTGTTGGGCTTGTTACATAATGGCTAAAAAAGTTCTCCTGAATGCATTTTAGGAATCCACATCCTCTATACCATTCACACTAATTTTATCCCAGTTAATATTAGGATAGTTTAAATCCCCTACTATTACGGCCATATAGTTTTTGCACTCCTCTGAAATTTGCCTACATATTTGCTCTTCTATCTCCCTCTGATTGTTTGGGGGTCTATAATACATTCCCAGCAGTGTGATCGCCCCTTTTTGTTCTTCAATTCAATAAATATGGCCTCATTTGATGATCCTTCTAAAATATTGTCCCTGCTCACAGCTGTAATTGTTTCTTAATCAATACAGTGGCTCACCCTCCTTTTTTATCCCCCTCTCTATCCCATCTGAAAACCTTGTAACCAGAAATATTGAGCTGCCATACCTGCCCTTCTTTCAGTAATAGCTATAATATCATACTCCCAAGTGTCTATCTGTGCTCTCAGCTCATCTGCCTTATTCCCTATACTCCTTGCATTGAAGTATATACCATGTAGCATTGCCAAACTCCCCTGTTGTCTATTTTCTAGCCCTTGTTTCCTCTGTCTTCCAAATTCATTTTCCACTTTTTTGCTTTCCAATTTCAGCTTTGCTTCACTCCCTTCTGAATCTATTCTCAGGTTCCCATCCCCCTGCTCAGCTAGGTTAAACACTCTGTAACAGCACGAGCAAACCCCCTCGCAAGGATATTAGTCGCAGCTCTGGTGAAGTGCAACTCATCCGGCTTGTACAGGTCCCACCTTCGCCAGAAACCATCCCCAATGTTTAAGGAGTCTAAAGCCCTCCCACCTGCACCAGCTCTCCAGCCACACATTCATCTGCTCTATCCTGCTATTTCTGTACTCACTAGCATGTGGCACCGGGAGTAATCCGGAGATTACTACCTTTGAGGTCCTGCTTTTTGATCTCTCTCCTAGCTCCCTAAACTCTGCCTGCAGGAACTCATCCCTCTTTCTACCTATGTCATTGGTACCGATATGGAGCACGACCTCTGGCCATTCATCCTCCCCCCACAGAATGCCCTGCAGCCGCTTGGTGACATAAGAACATAAGAACATAAGAATTAGGAACAGGAGTAGGCCATCTAGCCCCTCGAGTCTGCTCCGCCATTCAATAAGATCATGGCTGATCTGGCCGTGGACTCAGCTCCACTTATCCGCCCTCTCCCCGTAACCCTTAATTCCCTTATTTGTTAAAAATCTATCTATCTGTGATTTGAATACATTCAATGAGCTAGCCTCAACTGCTTCCTTGGGCAGAGAATTCCACAGATTCACAAACCTCTGGGAGAAGAAATTCCTTCTCAACTCGGTTTTAAATTGGCTCCCCCGTATTTTGAGGCTGTGCCCCCTAGTCCTAGTCTCCCCTACCAGTGGAAACAACCTCTCTGCCTCTATCTTGTCTATCCCTTTCATGATTTTAAATGTTTCTATAAGATCACCCCTCATCCTTCTGAACTCCAACGAGTAAAGATCCAGTCTACTCAATCTATCATCATAAGGTAACCCCCTCATCTCCGGAATCAGCCTAGTGAATCGTCTCTGTACCCCCTCCAAAGCTAGTATATCCTTCCTTAAGTAAGGTGACCAAAACTGCACGCAGTACTCCAGGTGCGGCCTTACCAATACCCTATATAGTTGCAGCAGGACCTCCCTGCTTTTGTACTCCATCCCTCTCGCAATGAAGGCCAACATTCCATTCGCCTTCCTGATTACCTGCTGCACCTGCAAACTAATTTTTTGGGATTCATGCACAAGGACCCTCAGGTCCCTCTGCACCTCAGCACGTTGTAATTTCTCCCCATTCAAATAATATTCCCTTTTACTGTTTTTTTTCCCAAGGTGGATGACCTCATACTTTCCGACATTGTATTCCATCTGCTAAACCTTAGCCTATTCGCTTAACCTATCCAAATCTCTTTGCAGCCTCTCTGTGTCCTCGACACAACCCGCTTTCCCACTAATCTTAGTGTCATCTGCAAATTTTGTTACATTACACTCTGTCCCCTCTTCCAAGTCATCTATGTATATTGTAAACAGTTGTGGTCCCAGCACCGATCCCTGTGGCACACCACCAACTACCGATTTCCAACCTGAAAAGGACCCATTTATCCCGACTCTCTGCTTTCTGTTCGCCAGCCAATTCTCTATCCATGCTAATACATTTCCTCTGACTCCGCGTACCTCTATCTTCTGCAGTAACCTTTTGTGTGGCACCTTATCGAATGCCTTTTGGAAATCTAAATACACCACATCCATCGGTACACCTCTATCCATCATGCTCGTTATATCCTTGATCCTGGCACGAGGGAGGCGACAGACCATCCTGGAGTCACGTCTTCAACCGCAGAAACTCTTATCTGCTACCTTAACTATCAAATCTACTGCCACTATTGCACTTCCACTCTCCGTCCTCCCCCCTGTGCAACTGAGCCACCCGTGGTGCCGTGGACTTGGCTCTGGCTGCACTCCCCAGAGGAACCATTCCTCCCCCCACCAGTATT
Source organism: Pristiophorus japonicus (assembly GCF_044704955.1). NCBI lineage: Eukaryota > Metazoa > Chordata > Chondrichthyes > Pristiophoridae > Pristiophorus > Pristiophorus japonicus. Next base: position 436,616,260 of record NC_091977.1, on the reverse strand, counting down.
CACACTGGTTGGAGTGAGAGATACACTCTGGGGACTCATGCACTACCTGCCTGGTGATCTTCTGTCTGGCCGATGACCCATTCCCTCTTTGCCTGCGCGCTTTTAAGCTGCGGGGTAACTGTTATATATGTATACTATAGATATACTCTCTGTGTAGTCACTGTATAGTTGCATAAGATGGAGACTTGTTTACCGGAGGTACCATCAACAAGGTTCACACTGTATACACTATGCTGGCACCACCAGAGGGTGCAACTGGTGGAGACCCAGGGGTCACCTGTACACCACAGGTACCCAGATATAAAAGGGAGTCCACCATGTGGTATCCTCACTCTGGAGATATATTAAATGGACTAAGGTCACTACAGTTCAAGTACAACACTTTGCCTCGTGGAGTCATTATCAGAGCATCTAAAGACATAACAATTGGCGACGAGATTACGGACTTTCATACGAAAATGGCTAACCTTGGTACGTTTCAGCAATTCGCCGATGGGGATGATTGGGATGCCTTTGTGGAGAGGCTCGACCATTTCTTCACAGCAAATGACCTGGTAGACGATGATCCGGCCACACTGGCTGATAAGTGCAGAGCTATCCTGCTCACCAGTGGTGGGCCCACCGTCTATGGCCTCGTCAGGGACTTGCTGACACCAGCGAAGACAATGACCAAGATGTACGAGGAGCTTGTAACGCTGATCCAAGAACAACTCAAGCCCAAAGAGAGCATCCTCACAGCCAGACACCGGTTTTACACCCACCGATGGCCCGAAGGCCATGAATTCGCAAAATATGCTGCAGACCTCAGGAGGCTGGCGGCACCATGTGATTTCAGCAAACACCTCACCAAAGCGCTGCGGGATAGCTTTGTCATCGGAATCGGCCACGAGGGCCTTCTTCACAGACTACTATCTGCGGATACCACAGTCACACTGCAGAAGGCCATCACCATGAGCCAGGTATTCATGACCTCGACCTGCGGCTCTAGGCGGATGACTCATCCTCAGGACTCAAACCCGGCAAGTACTGTACACAGACTGGTGCCTTTTAGAGGCAGAACTGTAGAACGTGAATTTCCTCAGGGGAGAGAGAACAGGCCCCTGAGTCCCTTAACTCTGAGTCCGCCAAGGGGGGCTAATCGGTCAGCACCATGCTGGCGTTGCGGAGGAAATCACCAGGCTCACCAGTGCTGTTTTAAGGACTATTTGTGCAATGGGTGCAGCACAAAGGGCCACCTCCAGTGAATATGTAAAAGAAATAGGACTCATCATGTTGATGAATAGTCTGCAGAGGGCCATGAATCTAGCGCGGATTATGAAGAAGTGGTCAGAGAGGCAGCTCGGACCCATGGTGAGGTGTATGGCATGTTTACCTGCACCACAGAATGTTCCCCATTGAGAATGGAAGCCGAGATAAACGGCGCTCCAGGCTTCATGGAGGTGGACACGGGGTGAGCCAGTCAGTAATGAATCAAGAAGCCTTTGAGAGGCTATGGGACAATCAAACTGAACGACCCAAGTTGGTCCCGGTTCAGGCAAAGCTGCGCACCTACACCAATGAACTTATCCCAGTCGTTGCTAGTGCAAATGTTAAGGTACTCCATGATGGCGCGGTGCACAAGTTACCCCTGTGGATTGTTGCAAGTGATGGAGCAATGCTACTCGGAAAAAGGTGGATGGAGAAGATCCATTGGAGCTGGGAAGATTTCATCCCTCCAGCGATCGACGTCCTCCGTGCTCAGAGACAAAGCAAGCCCCCACCTAAGGTTGAATACGGCACCAGAGAGCAGACCAGCACAGCACCCAAGCACAGACCACTCAGCACGACTGCGTGGAGATGATCCAGCTGAGACGACCAGAACGTACCTTCCAGGCTCCAGAAGCAGACTCCGGAGGAAGAAAATCGGATCCTAAGGCGATTTCCCAGCTTTGGTGGCAGAACCCGGGGAGAAGGGGATCACAGCCGTCAATATCGTGGATGGAAGAAAGATGGCGCCCAAACCACGAGGTGAAGTGCTGAAGGAAAAGATGGCGGCGGCCAGACCACGAGGTGCAGCGCTGATGGAACAACATGTGGTACCAAGCGAAGAAAAGGATTGGGGTAAAGATAGCAAGGCTCTCTTAAAGGAGGCCAGCAACCCACCACACTTAAAGGGATAGTCTCACATTCACACTCAATGTAATAACAACTGTGAGCTAAATGTAAAGCTTGTAATTGATGATCAGAGTTTTATACATGTAATAATCAAAGAAAAGTCGGGCGATTGCGATCGGAGCTACAGTTTATCTACAATAAGCAATGAAACGTTGTGCGATGCAGGATTTCAACTGTATTCTGATAATGTAGCGGGCAAACACCCATCGGAAGCACACAGGTCCAGCGGGCTACCCGATGCTGTAGCCTGTGCCTCTGGGACCAGAGTGATGAACCACGGAGTGTGGCCACAAGCAGCTAAATTAGACAAGTTTCAGAGCAAGCGATCTCAGGAGAGCAACGGCACCGGTATCAATACCCTGCCCCTGATTGGCTCCACCTCTCAGGCACTCAATGATATCAACCGCCACGATTCTGAAAGGGCAAACCGCGCTAAGGCGCAGCCCCCAGACCCCATCGCCACCAAGACTACACCCGGGACGAAGGGTCACCCACAACGGTTCTCCCAATTGGGACCAGGACCAGCCAGGATCCCAAACCAAATAACGCCCAGGCAAGCTAGTCAGAAGTTCCCTGTGCACTGCTAGACGACTGCTCCTCTGGGAGCAGCAGGACCCGGGGTGCAAGGAGAGGACAGGGAGGTCACAGGCATCTGTGAACCTGCCCGACGCTAGGAGCAATGGCAAAGAGCCCGAGAGCAGGCAACTCGAGCCAACCGGGTTTCCACTGCCAGTACCGGGCAACGTGCCGCCACCAGGATACCTGGACACCATCCAGCAGCTCTGGAACTAGCTTGTCCTCACGCACTGGTGCTGACCCCAGCACTGATCCCAAAGATGTACCATTAATGTATCTCACCAGTCAAATGTACTTGCCTCACACCTGTACCACAAATGCAATGATATAAATGCAAATTTACTTTTCTGGACTTGAATGTATATGAATGTGATGAGCCACCGGCATGATCTACATGTGGGGAGGAAAATGGATGTATGTAGCCATGGACACATACATGGACCACACCCAGAACCCACTGAAGCCCCACTGCATCATTGAACCATCCCAACTGGTAACCACAGCCAACATTGTGGCAATAAAAACTTGGGGGTTATCAGGGAGAGCGCCAAGCCAAAGCACAGCCAAGGTGCAAGGGCTATTGGCACTTGTCTGGGGAGAGCTAAGCCGGAGCACATAGTGCAAAGGTATTGGCACAAAAGACTTGGGGGAGAGTGATATTATATATGTATACTATAGATATACTCTTTGTGTAGTCACTGTATAGTTGCATAAGATGGAGACTTGTTTACCGGAGGTACCATCAACAAGGTTCACACTGTATACACTATGCTGAAACCACCAGAGGGTGCAACTGGTGGAGGCCCAGAGGTCACCTGTACACCACAGGTACCCAGGTATAAAAGGGAGTCCACCATGTGGTATCCTCACTCTGGAATTATATTAAATGGACTAAGGTCACTACAGTTCAAGTACAACACTTTGCCTCATGGAGTCATTATCAGAGCATCTAAAGACATAACAGTGAACACCTCCTGAAACGTGCTATCCACGAAGTTCTCAGCCTCGCGGATGTACCGCAATGACTCCAGCTGCTGCTCAAGCTCCGAAACAAGTATCTCGAGCTTCCGGAGCTGGTGACACTTCCTGCACATGTGGTCGTCCAGGCCACGAGAAGCATGTAGGACTTCCCACATGGCATAGGATGTGCACTCCATGATATTGAGCTGCCCTGCCATGCCTCTATTTAATAGTCTAAGGTCTAAACTATGAACTATGAACTATTTGACTATGAAATAAACTTAAAACTTAAAAAAAACACTCACCATCTACTCACCAATCAGCTCGTTCCCTTGTGCCGTTGTCACTTTTTTTACTCTGACATTACTTTCGATTTTTGCCTCCGTTGAGTTGCTCTCAGCTCAGCCTGCACTCCGTGCTCCTTTTATCGCTGTTGCCGCTCTCTCTCTGCTCCCGCTCAGATTTCGCCCAGGTCTGCTGCCTCCTCCAGCTGAGGCTGTGACCCCCTTGGCCTAGAAATTTGACATCAGTAAAATGTGCTGATGCCACTGTGGGCTGCCGAAAATGATGGAGCTGGTAGAACCGATAAATTGGCGCTGGTAGCTAATTAACATTAGCCCAGTGCTAAAGTTACTGTGCAACGCCGTTCTGGTGGTGTTAGTCCCAGTCGGAGGCCCCAATGTAGCGTGGCCACAGCATCATTGCATCAAAAACAGCCTTCTCTTGAAGCAAGGCTGTCATTTCAGACAGCAGTCAAGTACCCTTTGGGACCTGCCTTCTGAAATAAAAATTGAAGTAAAATAATGCAGATTTCAGCCCTTACAGCTCGACTGCCTTTAAAAGAAAATTACATTTGAAAATAAACATTCCCAAATGGTAGTCTTCAGCTCTTAAAGCTGAATTCCCTTCCACAGCTCAGATATGGGAAAAGTGCTGCAGCACTAACGCAAATGGCTCAGCAAGCCAGGGAAGTGACACCCAGGGTCTTACATGCAGCATTCCAGCTTTGTGCGGTGGGGTTAACACTGCAAGAGGGGTCCTCTACCCACAGGGGCCAGGAGGCCCTCCGGAAAGAAGGATGTGGAACCAGATCAACGAGGCCGTCACTGCCAGCAGTGTCACCCCCACCACTGGCTCCAATGTCCAAAGAAGCTTCATGATCTCAGTGAATACACCTTCAAAAGCCGTCTCATACCAACTGCACCACCAGCCTCACACATTTCTCAATGCATGACACCCTCTCTCCCAATCAATCACCTACCAACAATCTCTACCAAACATGAGGTACACCTCCCATTCCTAGCCTCAACTCACCGCCCCACCTCCCCGCTCCTTGGTGCAGACAGTGCAGGCCATTCCTGTCAGGGGAATGGCTGAGCCCTTGGCCAGTGGTGGGGATGAAAGGATACAAGATGCTGGTAGCCTCATACGTTATCCTCTTTCTCGCATGCACCTCTTGCTTTTCCGCTCTCCCATCACCACAACTCCATTTTTGTGCTTTCCTCATTTCACACACCCAAGAATTGCAGCCTACCCAGCCAGTGGTTGACCAAGAAGAGGGAGAGGAGAATGAAGCAGAAGAATAAGAAGAAGAAGAAGAATCATCACTTGATTTCACACAAGCAGCCACTAGCTCCTCAAGTTGGACCAGAAAGGCCATTTGCAATGTCCCTCCCTGATAGTCAGCAGCCTTCCACCAGCCATGCTGCAGCCACTGGGGTACACTGTGTGACATCAGAAGGATGGGCAAAGGCCCCTGTGGGTAAAGGATCTCTCGTGCAGTGTTACTAAGAGAATGCATAAGGGTGATGAGTTGATTTCTTGTTGTAATATTGGATCTATATATGGATAAAGTTGGATTGGAAGGATTGCTTTGTGGTGGCTTTTATTTCAGCACTGTGGCCAAGCCGACACTGATGGTCAGTAACAGAGGGAAGGTAAGGTGTGGGACGAATGTTGAAAGGGGATTGGGGTTGTTGTCAGTGGTACTGCAGATGTTGATTCTATCCCAGATATCCCAGCCAAAAAAGGGCTGGCTGGGTTACATTCTTCCTTTCGCTACCTCCTCTTTGGCTTCTTCCTGTTCTGCATTTTTCTTTTCCCTCTGCGAGCAAATGCTGTAAATCTGAAATAAAAACATAAAATGCTGGAAATACTCAGCAGATCAGGCAGCATTTCGACCTGGGACGTGAACTCTGTTTCTTTCTGCACGGATGCTGCCTGACCTGCTGAGTATTTCCAACTTTTTCTGTCTTCTTAGAAGCCTTCCTTTACCATCTGAGGCCTTGCAAGCACCCAGTAGCATTCCGTGCACACTTAAAAAACTTTTAACAAGTATTGCACCAAGCCACTACTTCAATAACATTTTTAAAAATCCAATCCAAAAGCTTAAATGCAAACTTACCTGTCAGTCTGCTGCACGCTTGCTTTTCAGCACGAGTTTAGGACCCAGCGCGAAGGTTAAAGTTCGCAGAACGTGACGTTAGGTTGGCATTGCACGCCGACTGATGTCACGCTTTCGATATTTGCATCTCCAGGGCCAGCACTGTCAACCTTCACCAAAATGGCCTCTGCTGAGTTCCACGCTAAAGAAGGGTATTAGAGTGGCGGCCACCATTTGTCACCAGGATTGCAGCACTAACTCACGGCAATAGATAGGGAATTTCTGGGCCCTAGTTCGAGAATGTGCAGCCAAGAGAAACATTCTTGCAGGATCTACTCTGTCAAATCCATTAAGACTTTTATATGTTTCAATGAAATCACTTCTTATTCTTCTAAATTCTCGAGAATATAGGCCTAGTCTACTCAATCTCTCCTCATAAGACAGTCCCCTCATCCCAGGAATCAGTCTCGTGAACCTTCGTTGCACTCCCACTCAGGCAATTATATCCTTAGGTTAGGAGACCAAATCTGTACACAGTACTCCAGGTGTGGTCTCACCAAGGCCCCATATAGGGCCCAAGTTTCGGCCTCAGTTGCTTCTGATTTTTTGGATCAACTGGTGTAGAACGGAGTATCTTAGAAATTCAAATTCTTGTCATTTAGTTTGCGCCAGTTCTAGTCAGTTAGAACAGTTTCACTTTGGAACAGAATTTTTTTTTCAAAAGGGGGCGTGTCCGGCCACTTACGCCTGTTTTCAAAGTTTCGGCAGTGAAAACTTACTCCAAACTAACTTAGAATGGAGTAAGTGAAGATTTTTGTATGCTCGAAAAAACCTTGTCTACACTTTAGAAAATCAGGCGTAGGTTACAAATCAGGCGTAGGGAATGGGGGGGCTTTAAAGGGAAGTTTACAAACATTAAACACTTCAGTTTTACAAATAAAGAGCCATCATCAATAATAAATGATAAAAACATCAATAAATCAACCAATAAATCAATCAAAAAAAATTAATAAGAAATAATTCTTTAAAAAATCAATAAATAAAACATTTTCTACTTACCGACTGCAGCACCTGGAGCCCTCCAACAGCGTGCTGGGATGCCCCCCCCCCCCCACAGTGTGTTTCTGTCAGTGTCTCTATCTCTCTGTCTGTCTGTGTGTGTGTGTCTCTCACTCTCTGTCTGTCAGTGTCTGTGTTTCTGACAGTGAGGGGAGGGGGGGGAGGGGGTAGAGGGAGAACGGGGGGGCAGGGGGAGGGGAGGGAGGGAGGGATGGGGGAGGGGGGGAGAAGGGAGAAGGGAGAGGGGGGGAGAGAAGGGGATGGAGGGGGAGAGAGAAGGGGGAAGAAGGGGAAGGGAGAAGGGGGGGAGGCTGGGGCGGGGAGGCTGAACGTGGGGGGGGAGGATGAACGGTGGGGTGGGGGGGGAGGCTGAACGGGCCGGGCCCAGCCGGGCCCAAAACTTCGGACAGGGCCCGTCCCCAGCACCAGATTTACAGGTAGGTGGCGTTGGGTCGGGTCGGGTCCGGGGTCCGGGGTCGGGAGCGCGGGTCGGATCGGGTCGGGGCCGGTCCGGGAGGGGGGCAGTCGGGAGCACAGGTCGGGTTGGGGGGGGCGGGGAAGAGGGAGGTCGGTTCGGGTCAGGTCGGGGGGGTGGGAGTGCGGGTCGGGTCCAGTCTGGGGGGTCCGGTCCGATCCGGTCCGGGGGCGGGGTGGGAAGCGGGAGTCGGGTCGGTGTCGCGGTCGGGTCCGGTCCGGGAGCGGGGGGGGGGTGGGGGGGGCGGTGGGGAAGCGGGAGTTGGGTCTGGTCGGGAGGAAGCAGGAGCTGGGAATGGGAGGAGCCTTATGCACGCAGCCCCAGTGAGGCCATTCAGCCAGGGCTAGGGGCTACTTGCTTTGGGCCCCTCCCACACAGTTTTGGGCACCTGGAGCTACTGCACATGCGTGCCCACTGTAGCGCCGCGCCGAGGGCCAGAGGACCAGCAGGGAGCCGGAGAATCTGGAAGTTTTTTTAGGTGGCACTTTGTGGCGCGAAAAACGGGCGTCCAGGTCGGGGCTGCGCCGTTCTAGGCGCGGCCAGAAACTTGGGCCCATAGTTGCAGTACGACTTGTTTACTCTGATATTCCAATCGCATTATAATAAAGGCTAACATACCATTTGCTTTCCTAATTGCTTGCTATATCTGCATGTTAACTTACTGTGATTCATGTACATGAACTACCAGATCCTTCTGAATACCAATATTTTTCAGTCTCTCACTTTAAAAAAAATATTCTGCTTTTCTATTTTTTCTAGCAAAGTGGATAACTTCACATTTCTCCATGTAATATTCCATCTGCTATCTTCTTGCCCACTCATTTAACCTGTCTATGAGTTCCGGGGGAGTCGAGTTCAGAAGGTCGGTGATTCGGTAGGCCCTGAGGTTGGTGATTCAGTAGGCCCTGAGGTCGGTGATTCGGTAGGCCCTGAGGTTGGTGATTCAGTAGGCCCTGAGGTCGGTGATTCGGTAGGCCCTGAGGTTGGTGATTCAGTAGGCCCTGAGGTCGGCGAGTCGGTAGGTCCTGAGGTCGGTGATTCGGTAGGCCCTGAGGTCGGTGATTCGGTAGGCCCTGAGGTTGGTGATTCAGTAGGTCCTGAGGTCGGCGAGTCGGTAGGTCCTGAGGTCAGCGAGCCGGGAGTTCGGAGGCCGGGAGTTCAGAGGCCAGGAAGTCGTTGAGGTGAGTTGGTAAGTAGCTCTCTTTTCGCTATTTAAAATTTTTTTTTTTAAGTAGGTCGGGAGTTCAGAGGCCGAGAGGTCGGGAGACCACAGAGGTCAGTGAGTTTGGGAGGCCACAGAGGTCGGTGAGTTTGGGAGGCCACAGAGGTCGGTAGCTCTCTTTTCTCTATTTCTTTTGAAGTAGATTTTAAACTAGATAAGTCTAACTACAGGGAAGGCAGCGCAGCTCAGCCCCGTGGAGTGCACATCCTGTGGGAAGTCCTGGACGCTTCGCGCAGCCTAGACAACTATGTTCACAGGAGGTGTCTCCAGCTTCAACTGCTTGAGCTCAGCGTTTCGGAGTTGGAACAGCGGGTGTAGTCAATAAGGTGCATCCGCGAGGCTGAGAATTACGTTGATAGCACATTTCAGGAGGTGGTTACCCCGCAGCTTAAAGGTGTGCAGGTGGAGGGGAAGTGGGTGACCACCAGACGTAGTAAGTGTGCTAGGCAGGTAGCGCAGGAGTCCCCCCGTGAGTCCATCTCGCTTTCAAACCAATATTTAATTCTGAGTGTCGGTAAGGCTGATGGTGCCTCTGGGGAGTGCAGCCAGAGCCAATTCCAAGGCACCACGGGTGGCTCAGCTGCACGGGGAGGAGGAATGAAGAACAAAAGAGCCCTAGTGATAGGGGATTCTATAGTTAGGGGAACAGACAGGCATTTCTGCGGCCGTAGACGTGACTCCCGAATGGTTTTGTGCCTCCCTGGTGCCAGGGTCAAGGGTGTCATAGAGCGGACGCAGGGCATCCTGTGCGGGGGGGGGCGGGGTGGGGAGGGGTCGTGGTCCATATTGGGACCAACGACATAGGTAAAATGAGGGATGAGGTCCTACAGGAAGAATTTAGGGAGCTAGGAAGAAAATGAAAGGGTAGGACCTCAAAGGTAGTAATCTCCGGGTTACTACCGGTGCCACGTGCTAATGAGTAAAAGAATAGAAGGATAGTGAGCATGAACATGAGGGAGGGCTTTAAATTCTTGAGGCATTGGGACCACTTCTGGGGAAGATGGGCCCTGTACAAATCAGGCGTGTTGCACCGCAACAGCGCCGGGACCAATATTCTCGCGGGGAGTTTTGCTACTGCTGTTGGGGAGAGTTTAAACTACCTTGGCAGGGGGATGGGAACCTGTGAACAAATTCAAAAGGGAAGGAAGTAAAGCAGAAGTTGGATAGCAAGAATCTAGAAAGCGAATCTATAAGACACAGGAAGCAGGGCTTAGCATGTAGTCAGCAAGGAGGTCATCCAGTGCTGAATGGTATATACTTTAATGCAAAGAGTATATCGAATAAGGTAGATGAGCTAAGAGCACAGGTAGACACTTGGGAGTATGACATTATAGCCATTACAGAAACATGGCTGAAAGAGGGGCAGGTTTGGCAGATCAATATTGCTGGCTACAGGATTTTTAGACAAGATAGAGAGGGGGGGTAAAAAGTGGGGGGGGGCGCATTGCGGTACTGATTAAATAAACTATTACAGCAGTGAGGAGGAATGATATGTTAGAGGGATCATCAACTGAGGCCATATGGGTCGAATTGTAAAATAAAAAAGGGGCAATCACACTGCTGAAAGTGTATTATAGACCCCCAAACAGTGGGAGAGAGATCGAGGAGCAAATATGTAGGCAAATTGCTGTGAAGTCTAAAAACCATCGGGTACTAATAGTAAGGGATTTTAACTATCCAAATATTGATTGGGACAAATTTAGTGTGAAGGGTATAGAGGGTGCGGAATTCTTGAAATGCATTCAAGAGAACTTTTTTAGTCAGTATGTAGCAAGCCCAACACGAGAGGGGGTGGTCTTGGATTTAGTTCTGGGGACTGAAGCTGGGCAGGTTGAAGGGGTATTAGTGGGGGAGCATTTTGGATGCCAGTGACCATAATTCAGTCAGATTCAAGTTGGTTATGGATAAAGAAAAGAATAGGTCAGGAATAAAAGTTCCGAATTGGGGAAAAGCCAATTTTGCTCAGTTAAGGAGTGATTTGGCCATAGTTGACTGGAAACAGCTATTTGTGGGTAAATCAGTATTGGAACAGTGAGAGGCATTCAAGGAGGAAATCCGAAAGGTTCAGGCCAAACATGTGCCCTTAAAGAAAAAGGCTGGGAAAAATAATTCTAGAGCTCCGTGGATGTCTACGGACTTACAGGGGAGGATTAAGAAAAAAAGGGATGCCTATGTCACATATCAACGGCTAAATACTTTAGAATCTTAAGAGGAATATAGAAAGTTAAGAGACAAAATTAAAAAGGATATTAGAAATGCTAAGAGAGAGCATGAGAAATTCTTGGCCAATAAAATTAAGGAAAACCCTAAGATGTTCTATAAATATATTAAGTGTAAGAGGATAACTAAGGAAAGGGTAGGGCCTATTAGAGAGTAATCTTTGAGGGTAATCTTTGTGTGGAGGTGGAAGATGTTGGTAGGGTTCTAATGAATACTTTGCATCTGTTTTCAAAAAGGATAGAGGTAATGCAGATACTGCTTTATAGAGGAGGAGTGTGATATTCTGGATGAAATAAATATAGTGAGAGAGGAAGTATTAAGGGGTTTAGCAGCTTTGAAAATAGATAAGTCCCCAGGTCTGGATGAAATGCATCCCAGGTTGTTGAACAAACTAAAAGAGGAAATAGCAGAGGCCTTGACCATTATTTTCCAGTCCTCTTTGGATACGGGCATGATGCTGGAGGATTGGAGGACTGCTAATGTCGTACCCTTGTTTAAGAAGGGAAAAAGGGATAGGCCGAGTAATTACAGGCCTGTCAGCCTAACGTCAGTGGTGGGAAAATTATTGGAAAAAATCCTGAAAGACAGGATAAATCTGCATTTGGATAGGCAAGGGTTAATTAGGGACAGTCAGCATGGATTTGTTAAGGGAAGATCGTGTTTGACTAACCTGATTGAATTTTTTGAGGAGGTAACCAAGAGGGTCGATGAGGGTAGTGCATATGATGTAGTGTATATGGACTTTAGCAAGGCTTTTGATGAGGTCCCACATGGTAGACTGGTCATGAAGGTTAAAGCCCATGGGATCCAGGGCAAAGTGGCAAGTTGGATCCAAAATTGGCTTAGAGGTAGGAAGCAAAGGGTAATGATTAATGGATGTTTTTGTGACTGGAAGGATGTTTCCAGTGGTGTTCCGCAGAGCTCAGTACTGGGTCCCTTGCTTTTTTTTGTGGTATATATCAACGCTTTAGATTTGAATATAGGGAGCATGATTAAGAAGTTTGCAGATGAAACTAAAATTGGCTGTGTGGTTGATAAAGAAGAGGAAAGTCATGGGCTGCAGGAGGATATCAATATACTGGTCAGGTGGACAGAGCAGTGACAAATGGAATTTAATTCAGAGAAATGTCAGTTGGTCACACCGCAGGTAAAGGTTACAAAGGCAGCTAGGGAATGAGTGACCATCAGGCAGAGCAGGAGTAGGAAGGGAGTGCAGGGGTCTCCTGCGGTCATCTCTCTCCAAAATAAAGTCACCGTTTTGGATACTGTTGGGGTAGATGGCCCATCAGGGGAAGGCAGCAGCAGCCAAGTTCATGGCACCATGGGTGGCTCTGCTGCACAGGAGGGCAGGAAAAAGAGTGGGAGAGCTATAGTGGTAGGGGATTCTATTTTAAGGGGAATAGATAGGCATTTCTGCGGCCGCAATCGAGATTCCAGGATGGTTTGTTGCCTCCCTGATGCAAGGGTCAAGGATGGCTTAGAGCAGCTGCAGGGCATTTTGGAGGGGGAGGTTGAACAGCCAGTTGTTGTGGTGCATATAGGTACCAACGATATAGGTAAAAAACAGGATGAGTTCCTACAAGCTGAATTTAGGGAGCTAGGAGTTAAATTAAAAAGTAGGACCTCAAAGGTAGTAATCTCAGGATTGCTACCAGTGCCACGTGCTAGTCAGAGTAGAAATAGCAGGATAGTTAAGATGAATACGTGGCTTGAGGAGTGGTGCAGGAGGGAGGGATTCAAATTCCTGGGACATTGGTACCGGTTCTGGGAGAGGTGGGGCCAGTACAAACCGGACGGTCTGCACCTGGGCAGGACCAGAACCGAGGAGGAGTGTTTGCTAGTGCTGTTGGGAAGGGTTTAAACTAATATGGCAGGGGGATGGGAATCTATGTAAGGAGACAGAGGGAAGTAAAATGGGGGCAGAAGCAAAAGGTAGAAAGGAGATAAGGAAAAGTGGAGGGCAGAGAAATCAAAGGCAAAAATCAAAAAGGGCCACATTACAACATAATTCTAAAAGGACAAAGAGTGTCAAAAAAACAAGTCTGAAGGCTCTGTGTCTCACTGTGAGGAGCATTCGTAATAAGGTGGATGAATTAACTGCGCAGATAGCTGTTAATGGATATGATGTAATTGGGATTACGGAGACATGGCTCCAGGGTGACCAAGGCTGGGTACTCAACATCCAGGGGTATTCAATATTCAGGAAGGATAGATAGAAAGAAAAAGGAGGTGGTAGTGTTGCTGGTTAAGGAGGAGATTAACGCAATAGTAAGGAAGGACATTAGCTTCGATGATGTGGAATCTGTATGGATAGAGCTGCGGAACACCAAATGGCAGAAAACGCAAGTGGGAGTTGTTTACAGACCACCAAACAGTAGTAGAGAGGTTGGGGATGGCATCAAACAGGAAATTAGGGATGCGTGCAATAAGGGTGCAGCAGTTATCATGGGTGACTTTAATCTACATATAGATTGGGCTAATCAAACTGGTAGCAATACGTTGATGGAGGATTTCCTGGAGTGTATAAGGGATGGTTTTCTAGACGAATATGTCGAGGAACCAACTAGAGAGCTGGCCATCCTAGACTGGGTGTTGTGTAACGAGAGAGGATTAATTAGCAATCTTGTTGTGCGAGGCCCCTTGGGGAAGAGTGACCATAATATGGTAGAATTCTTCATTAAGATGGAGAGTGGCACAGTTAATTCAGAGACTAGGGTCCCGAACTTAAAGAAAGGTAACTTTGATGGTATGAGGCGTGAATTGGCTAGGATAGACTGACGAATAATACTTAAAGGGTTGATGGTGCATAGGCAATGGCAGACATTTAAAGATCACATGGATGAACTGCAACAATTGTACATCCCTGTCTGGCGAAAAAATAAAATGGGGAAGGTGGCTCAATCATGGCTAACAAGGAAAATTAGGCATAGTGTTAAATCCAAGGAAGAGGCAAATAAATTGGCCAGAAAAAGCAGCAAACCTGAGGACTGGGAGAAATGTAGAATTCAACAGAGGAGGACAGAGGGTTTAATTCGGGGAAAATAGAGTATGAGAGTAAGCTTGCAGGAAACATAAAAACTGACTGCTAAAGCTTCTATAAATATGTGAAGAGAAAAAGATTAGTGAAGACAAATGTAGGTCCCTTGGAGTCAGAATCAGGTGAATTTATAATGGGGAACAATGAAATGGCAGACCATTTGAACAAATACTTTGGTTCTGCTTTCACTAAGGAAGACACAAATAACCTTCCAGAAATACTAGGGGACCGAGGGTCTAGCGAGAAGGAGGAACTGAAGGAAATCCTTATTAGTCAGGAAATTGTGTTTGGGAAATTGATGGGATTGAAGGCCGATAAATCCCCAGGGCCTAATAGTCTGCATGCCAGAGTACTTAAGGAAGTGGCCCTAGAAATAGTGGATGCATTGGTGGTCATTTTCCAACATTCCGTAGACTCTGGATCAGTTCCTATGGATTGGAGAGTAGCTAATGTAACCCCACTTTTTAAAAAAGGAGGGAGAGAGAAAACAGGGAATAATAGACTGGTTAGCCTGACATCGGTAGTGAGGAAAATGTTGGAATCAATTATTAAAAATTTAATAGCAGCGCATTTGGAAAGCAGTGACTGGATCGGTCCAAGTCAGCATGGATTTATGAAAGGGAAATCATGCTTGACAAATCTTCTCGAATTTTTGAGGATGTAACGAGTAGAGTGGACAAGGGAGAACCAGTGGATGTGGTGTATTTGGATTTTCAAAAGGCTTTTGACAAGGTCTCACACAAGAGATTAGTGTGCAAAATTAAAGCATGTGGTATTGGGAGTAATGTATTGACGTGGATAGAGAACTGGTTGGCAGACAGGAAGCAAAGAGTAGGAATAAACGGGTTCTTTTCAAAATGGCAGGCAGTGACTAGTGGGGTACCGCAAAGTTCAGTGCTGGGGCCCCAGCTATTTACAATATACATTAATGCTTTCGACGAAGGAATTGAACATAATATCTCCAAGTTTGCAGATGGCACTAAGCTGGGTGGCAGTGTGAGCTGTGAGGAGGATGCTAAGAGACAGCAGGGTGACTTGGACACGTTAGGTGAGTGGGCAAATGCATGACAGAAGCAGTATAATGTAGTTAAATGTGAGGTTATCGACTTTGGTGGCAAAAACATGAAGGCAGAATATTATCTGAATGGTGACAGATTAGGAAAAGGGGAGCTGCAACGAGACCTGGGTGTCATGGTACATCAGTCATTGAAAGTTGGCATGCAGGTACAGCAGGCGGTGAAGAAGGCAAATGCTATGTTGGCCTTCATAGCAAGAGGCTTTGAGTATAGGAGCAGGGAGGTCTTACTACAGTGTACAGGGCCTTGGTGAGTCCACACCTTGAATGTTTTCATCTCCTAATCTGAGGAAGGACTTTCTTGCTATTGAGGGAGTGCAGTGAAGGTTTACCAGACTGAATCGCGGGATGGCAGGATTGACATATGAAGAAAGACTGGATTGATTAGGCTTATATTCACTGGAATTTAGAAGAATGAGAGGGGATCTCATAGAAACATGTAAAATTCTGATGGGATTGGACAGGTTAGATGCAGGAAGAATGTTCCCAATGTTGGGGAATTCCAGAACCAGAGGTCACAGTCTAAGGATAAGCCATTTAGGATGAAACTTCTTCACTCAGAGACTTGTGAAGCTGTGGAATTCTCTGCCACAAAAAGTTGTTGATGCCAGTTCGTTAGATATATTCAAAAGGGAATTAGATGTGGCCCTTATGGCAAAAGGGATCAAGGGGTATGGAGAGAAAGCAGGAACGGGGTACTGAAGTTGCATGATCAGCCATGATCGTATTGAATGGTGGTGCAGGCTCGAAGGGCCTACTTCTGCACCTATTTTCTATGTTTGTATGTTTCTATGAAGCACTTTGGGAGGGCTAATAAGGAAAGGTTATTCACATTAAGCGGTAGGCCACTTAATAGTGTTGATGAACAAAGGGACCTTAGAGTGCTTGTCCACAGATCCTTGAAAGTAGCAGGCCAGGTGGATAAGTTGGTTAAGAAGGCATACAGAATGCTTGCCTTTATTGGCCGAGGCATGGAATATAAGAGCAAGGCGGATATGCTTAAATTGTATAATACTTTGGTTAGGCCACAGCTGGAGTACTGCGTGCAGTTCTGGTCGGCGTATTATAGGAAGGACGTGATTGTATTCAAGAGGGTGCAGAGGAGATTTACTAGAATGCTGCCTGGAATGGAGAATCTTAGTTATGAGGACAGATTGGATAGGCTGGGTTTGTTCTCATTGGAACAGAAGAGGTTGAGAGGAGACCTCATCAAGGTGTACAAAATAATGAGGGGCCTGGACATAGTAGATAATAAGGGTCCATTTCCATTGGAGGAGGGGGCTATTATGAGGGGGCATAGTTTTAAGGTGGTTGGTGGAAGGTTTAAAGGGGATTTGAGAGGGGGCTTCTTTACGCAGAGGGTCGTGGGGATCTGGAACTCGTTACCTGGAAGAGTGGTAGATGCAGAAACCCTCACCACTTTTAAGAGATGGTTGGATGGGCACTTAAAGTGCCGTAACCTGCAGGGTTACGGACCAAGAGCTGGTAATTGGGATTAGACTGGATGACCTTTTGTTGGTCGGCGCAGATATAATGATAAGTACTGCAGGGACTAGAATACGGCCAGGGTGATCTCCTGGACTAGTGTCAATCGCCTGGATGGGTCAGAGAGGAATTTTCCCAGATTTTTTCTCCCTAAATTGGCCTGGGTTTTTATCTGGTTTTTGCCTCTCCCAGGAGATCTCATGGCTCCGGTTAGGGTGGAGTATAGATGTTTTTTACTATAAGGGGTTCTGCAGTGGTGTGGGGTGGACTGGTTTGGCTGGGTGCTCTTTGCCTTTCCGTCATTGTTCATAGGTTTATATGTAACCTTTAGGGCTGCTGATCAAGGGCCGTGCGGCTCTTTATCGGCCGGTGTGGACACGATGGGCCGAAATGGCCTCCTTCTGCGCTGTATCTTTCCATGTTTCTATGTTTCTATGTCCCTTTGCAGCCTCTTTGCACCCCCTCACAATTTACTTTCCCATCTAGCTTTGTATCGTCAGCAAACTTGGATATATTACACTCAGTAATGATTGTTATAACCTCTCCGTTCTGGTAAAGTCCTTGTAAAAAAAAATTGCATTTTCTTCAGTGGCTCGATATTCTGTACACAATACTGTAAGTGTGGTCTAACCAAGAATATTTACAAGTTTAACATAATTTCCCTGCTTTTCAATTCTATTCCTCTCGAAACGTGTATTTATGTAGAACCTTTCATGTCCTCAGGGCATCCCAAAACACTTCACAGCCAATGAATGGCTTTTGAGGTCTTGTCACTGTTGTTATTTAGGCAAATGTGGGATTGATTTTGCATGAGCAAGGTCGCACAAGCAGCAATGAGATTAATGACTGGCTTATCTATTTTGATAGTATTGGCTGAGGAATATATGTTGGCCAGCACACTGGGACAATTCCTCTGTTCTTTTTCAAATAGTGTCACTTAAAGATGGAGATATATGGGATAATTTTACAAAGTCGCACTGAATTTTAATTGACAGGAAATCTTGGGATGGGTGCCTGAATTCCTGAAATGTACTCCTGGTGAATGACACCTGCCAGATTATGCTGCTGGGTAAATAGTGCGAATTTGGTTGTAATAGATTTTTAAACTACATTTCTGACAATTTCCAAGCTTTAGAGTAAAAGAAGTATTGGAATATTTTTAATAAAAACAGAAATTGCTGGAAATACTCAGCAGGTCAGGCAGCATCTGTGGAGCGAGAAACAGAATTAACGTTTCAGGTCGATGACCTTTCGTCATGTTTGTATTGGAATTGTTTTGTCACCCCACCACAGAATTCCATTGTATCTTCTCCCTCATGTGTTGTTTCAAGAGTTAGTTCTATCACAAATCATAACATTGGCTTCAGTTGTTTGTGACCTCTTGTAAAATAATCATAAAGGAACCGATAGGATGGTAACTAAACAAACTAAATTCACAAACTCAAACTTTACAGCAGCAATCGTTGGATAATGATCAGCAGTCGGAGCCCTGGCTGATATCAACTACTTTGCGATAGACCAGAAATCAAACCTAGAAGATTCTTGGTCCGTGTGGTCCAGTATTACACAAAGTATTTATCTGTAAGTTATCAGTCAGTACATTTTCTACTGTCCCTGGTGCCCAGAGATGCTGGGCCTTTGGAGACAGTCAAAATTTAACAAGCCAGTGCTTCCTTATTGTAAATGGATAACTGTAAAATAAATGTACAGTTTCTTTTAATTTCAGATTGGCCAATTTACACTGCAGCTAGGACTTGTTGTTAATTCCCTGACTGCCCTGAGGCAGATACCTTTGTTGCACTGTAAATGGCAGAGGCACCTGCTGTCAGCATGCAAATGCCCTTCCCTAACCCTGGGATTTCGGGACAGTTTCAGAATTGTGTTCATGGGGTGAAGGAAAGTTCTGCACCATCCCAGACCTACTATAAAGGCCTTTGCTGGAAGTTCAACCCCATAGTCTGGACATGTTAAAGGAGCATCTACATAATAACAGAACTAAGCCCATCCTATAGGATATCTTTGATGTTAGCATCATAGAACTAGGTTACATTACAATGATTTCATGTATGAAGATCTTTGAAGATGTCAGTATGACCAGGCTTTCACTTCATAATTGCAGCTTGAATGTGCACCTGCTGGAATATTGGTATGCGTGTGTCAAAGGGAGCCCTCCCCTTTTATAGGGGGCACTTGTAAAATATATGGTTTTAATGCCCCCCCAAAAAAAATCAAAAAAATACACAAAAAAAACCCCAAAAAAACCCAAAAAAAACAAAAGAAACCCAAAAAAACATTTATTAGAAAATGGGGCAGTTAAGTGTCTGGAGTGTCCCCCAGATCGGGGGGCACTTGATCTAATGTCTATTTTGTTCCCCCCCCGCCCAAAAGAGTTGTGTCAAAGGGAGTATAGGCATGTTGACTATCCACTATGAATTTAGCCAGCTACATTAGGCAGCTACAAGTTCTTGAGGCTGAGCTCCATAAGGAAATCTCTTAAACTCAATTAATCAGTGAATCAGGCTCGAACGTATTGTCGAAATGCAAGTTTATTACTCAGACACCAATAATATAGCAACTATTACAGTTATACAACAGACTCATAGAAACATAGAAACATAGAAATTAGGTGCAGGATAAAACCTGGTTTCCTCCAGACCCAAGCTGATCAAGCTTGGCCTCCATTGGTGTTGGACTTCTGATAGTCCAGTGAGCTCTCTCTACAAGGCTGCTACCTGTACTTTGTATACCTCTTTTGTCATCTGTCACATGTTCAAAAACCTCCCAGGCATCCTTAAAGTACGCTCCCCCTAAATGTGAATCATATCAAATGATGCCCAGAATGTATATTGAAGCAAGGTTCCTTCTCCCCAAACCTCCAGATTGACATAATAGCCATCTTGATGTTTTAACTATTAATCAGTTTCACCTGATATCCTGCCTTAACATTACAAAAGGAACAGGACGACCTAGACAATCCCAGATAGTTAATGTGATACTGCTTGGGTGCTTCCATTGTTCTGGCCAATTCCTGCTACTCGCACCTCACATGGGATGTAGTCATCCTGTCTGCTATTTGCTGCTCCAATTGTCCCGACTAATCTTCAATATTAGCATATCCTAATCGGAAAATGGCCATCATAGAAGCTCTAATGGCATAAATGCAATGGAGAAGAACCCCCATCTGCCCTGGCCAGGCTGGAGACCTTTTCCTATTTTCCAAAGTCGGGGTAATTTGCAAATCTGGGGCATGCCATCACCATCAGCGAGGGTGCATCAGTGGTGCCTATCCATCTGCCTTGTTGCTCCTTCTGAAGTCCCTTAGAGGCCTAAATGGACTGAAGAAAATAATTGTTTTTAAAAGTCTTTGGGGGAAAGATTTGGGAGCACCTCGTTTGGAGCGTTAACTTTTAAAAGTTGAAAAAATTAGTGTCAGGCACCAATACTTTTCAACTTTAATAAAATTCAGGGTTTGTACTCCTGGAAGGAAGTGGAGCACTAAAGCAACTGCTCCACATTCTTCCTGAGCAGGCAGGCGTGCAGCGCTGCTGCGTTGGAACACTTCCTCCCTTCCTTAAAGGGAAGGGCTATCACTACAGGCTCTGCAAGGGAAAAACTTACCTGGTCCCCGACGGTAGCCGTGATCCGGCCCAATACACTGCAGCAGAGTGCTGGGCTGATTGATCGGAACAGAAGAGGTTTGAAAAAAATGGAATTACAACATTGCACAAATTTTTTTACTTCCCTCGGCCACCTTGCCTTTAAGCATTGCCCCCGAAGCGCCCGGTCTCTTGGTGAACGCCTCCTGCAGCTGCTAGTGTTTTCGCCCAGTGATGCTGCAGGGGTTGGAACCAAATTTCGGGTCTGTGGCGTTACCGGGGCGATGTGCACGGCGATGACGTCATGATCTCTGGGCGAAGGAGATCGTTGCGCAATGTCCTGCTGCCACCGCAAACCTCCTGCCGAATTTAGAGGGAGTCGATCTTCTCGTCTCGCCCAGTTGGTAAATGCCTGATATCGGCCCCCGGAGACGATAACGTGAGGCGCTAAGGAGGCCAATTTCTAGACCTTAGCCTCCCACTGGGGCAGTTTGGCTACTAAAGGTAATTAAACCCTCCTTATTTAATTGGAATGTGCATTTTGTGTCTCTACCTTTAATAGAGTATATATGCAGAACTATGATGTGTAAAACGATATGTGCAGCAAAATAGGAATGGTTGCCCAGTTCTCCTTCTTAAACATGTGGGTCCAAATGTAACTTTGGCCCCTGTGACTTTTGGGGATACACCAAAGATGACAGGATGTAAAATGGCCCTGTGTGTTTCTGAAGAAGCTAAAGCCTCTTCACCTCTCATATGATAAACCATGATATTGTCAAGGGTGGATGGTCTACAGGAGCAGAGAAGGAGTGATTTTTATGAGGTGCTTGCAATCCCTCCTGAAAAGCAGTGCTCTCGGCACAGAGAATCAGCCACAGAGGTTAGCATTCTCCACTTACTGTGCCCCTGATTTTCCAGTGATTAATATTAATCACTAGAAAATATGAAGTGCTGTGACTTGAGCATGCTGTCCTCCACACTTGTTAAACCTTCTGTTGAGCAAGGCTCCATACCAAGATCCTCACCTTTTAAAATTCAACCTATGTCTCCATTGGTGAGGCTGCTACACGTCATGGTGGCTGACTCTTGATAGAGCTCAGGCTGGAGTATCCTTCATTGATTGCCTTACCTTTGTACTTCAAAGCTCTTGTCATTTTACATAATAACATAAGAAATCGGAGCAGGAGTCGGCCATTTGGCCCCTCGAGCCTGCTCCGCCATTCAATAAGATCATGGCTGATCTGATCTTGGCCTCAACTCCACTTCCCTGCCCGCTCCCCATAACCCTCGACTCCCTTATCATTCAAAGATCTGTCTATCTCCACCTTAAATATATTCAATAACCCAGCCTCAACAGCTCTCTGGAGTAGAGAATTCCAAAGATTCACGACCCTCTGAGAGAATAAATTCCTCCTCATTTCTGTTTTAAATGGGCTATATACTTATTCTTGGCATCTAGACTTTGCTGTAAAAAAAATCCACATGATACTAAGATTGATGTATCACACACATGGGCCAGCTTCTCTTGCTTAAAGGGATTCACTAAGGGATCTACTTCCTCAGACATGTCCAGAGAGGTTCTGGGCTTCTCTGAAGCCTTTCTGAAGACTCTTCTAGTATCAGTCCCTCACCAATAGCATAGTTACCTTCATCAAGCGAGATCAACTGTTATCCCCCTATCCAGTCAATTAGATGATTCCATGCCATGAAAATGTATGCAACAGAAACACTCTGCTTCATGGTCTTTCTTCTGCTCTTGGTGGCACTAGGGGCCAGATTTGTGGACTGATCATCTATGCAGACTGCATATGGGACCAGATAAGTATTGCAGTGCAGTCATGGCAATATAGGCACAAATGCCTTTCTTTACTGCCTTGATGCTGTTACACTTGCCAAAGTCATACAATGCAAAAGCACATGGCATATACAAAGGCATGTACATACCTTAGTGAGGTTGTGGGCTATCTACTGTTTTTTTGGGGGGAGGGGAGTTGTGGTGTCGTTGAACCCACTTCTAAAAAGCCCCTGTAGCTGATGAACTCAAACAGGTGAGCCTCCAGGGCAGCAGAATCTTCTCCAAGAAACACCCTTCCGCTGCTACTTCTGACTTTCATTTTACAAGTGAGCTTAGCCAAGAAAAAGCAACATATTTGGTTTATCAAATAGCGCTGATAAAGGAAGATGCACTGATGTAGCTGTTCTATCTTCATGAGTAACTCAAAGAGTTTAGTTCTTTTGAAACCAAGAACAACATACCATTTATTCAAGGTATGCAAAGACTATGCCAGATTATTCCCATCATTTCAAGCACGTGTGAATGGCAGTGGGTGCGCATATTTCTTAGCAATATAATGTCTATCTCTCCAGTTCCAGAACGGCAACTCTTTTATTGAACAGTCATTATTTTCTTCATATATATACATTTATAACAGCAACGAGGTTGAATATTCCCCAAATGTGAGGGTCTGTATTATTTATAGACCCTTTACACATTAATTTCAATGTCATGTCATATTCTCATCATGTTGTGAGGATATCAGGGATACCTAAGGGATTAAGCTTATGAGGCTATCTGGCAGGCCTGCCATTGCCCCCAGCATTTCTGCGTGCATGTCCATCACCCTCCTTCTGAAGGCCGTCCCATTGAAGTCCTCATCTGAGTGCTCTGAAGCAGAACTCATGTGCGATCTCGCCCTCTGGGGAGCTGGCACCTGCACTATCCTTTCCCTCTGGCCTGTCTACAACCCACTTGTGCCTAGTGACTCATCACGTGCAGATCTGGCTTCTATATTACCCTCTAAAGTTCGAGCAGTGCCATTTTCTGAGCTAGTACCTGGGAGTGTCAGATCGAGTGACATTGTCTCTTCTTCTCCATCACTCTCCTCCTCTATTTCTTCCTACACAGTTTGGGTTGGTGGCACTTTTTGTATATCTGAAAGGAAAAAGGCACAGGAGTCAGGTTGTGGTGAAGGGGAGCAGGGGGAGGGGGGAGGAGCAAGATGTGCATGCTTAGACCATCAGCAGCTTATAAGTGAAAAGAGATTGTGGGATGACGGGGAAGTGGAATGTGAGGAGGAGGATTAATTATGAGCATACCGTCATCATCAGCAATGGTTTCAGCCTCGCTGACAGCCCCTCCAATTATTTCTCGAACTGTCTCCTCCAACTGTGTCAAGTTCTACAGCCATGCTTGTCACCCGCCTGTTTGCTCCTGCTCGCACCGATTATGAGCCACCTTGGCCTGCAAGAGAAAGGGAAGTGTATCAATGAGTGTGGTGCAATATGTTTGGGTGATTTGTCTGTCATGGTTGAATAGCTGGTATTGTGTGCAAGGTATGAGGTGTGGGTTTGAGGCTTGCAACAGTGGTAAGTGTTTGAGGGTGAGGTGAAGCTATGATTTTGAGGTATGAGTCATGATTGCTGGAGATTGTTGGTAGATGAGTGATGGGTGTGTGATGCATTGAGGAAAGTGTTGCAGTTGGCTAGGATATGCCAGTTAAAGAGGCATTCACTGACCTTGACCACTCATGTGAGGTGATTAAACTTCTTCTGGCACTGGTTCCATGTCCTGGGGAAGCACTGCCCACTTCAGCAGTCATCTCCCACTGCCTTTGTACAGTTTGTCTGGCCCTCTGCAGGTAGGGGTCTATCTCCTCCTATAGACTCCCTGCACCAAGCGCTCCAGTACTGTATCGGAGAACTGAGGTGCCATTTCTCTGCCCTGTTGAGGTAGTGCTAACTTCCAGCTCTAGTCAAATGAGGTACTTCTTTCACAAAGCACCTTCCAGTTAAGAAGTGCAAACAGCGTTTCACTCTGCATGCAACCTTTAAATACAGAGCAGTCTTCCTATGATATTGGGCCCCCTGTTGAGCACTGAGCCAACCAGTAGAGCGTTAGCACTGGACTCAGTGTTGCAATTATGTTAATGACCAGGCAGCCATGATTTTCGCATATACCACTATACCACTTTCAACAGGCATACCCATTTTCTGGCCTTATCCAATTTAGCCCTCTAAGAGTTTCACACTTATGGGTTTACACCCACTAGACACTAAGTTGATCCGTATCAAAATCACTTCATTTATAAACTAAGAACCAGGTGAGAATGTTATGCCACCAGTGTGTTCTGGACTAAAGGTTAGGATTTGAGTGAAAGATCAGCATGTTTACTGATGGCTCCCCCAACTTGCCATCCAGCATAAATATGTTCACCACAGGGCACTTCTTAATGCATTAATTAGGGTAGAAACTGTAGATTGAAGATCTATCCAAGTTTCTAAGAGACTCTGCATGGTTGCTATGGAAGTTAGGAAAGAACCTGTGTGATGGTAATCAGTGGTAGCATTGTATGATAGGTGACATTAATGAATGCCTCATGTTGCAGTTTTGTTAGTTTGATGCTGCAATTACTTCTCTTACCTCTCAAAATGTTTCAGTTTCAATATTAGAAAGCATATGTTATTTAATCATTTGAGACAAAGGAGATAGAGAACAAATGAGACATTGCATATATCTGTCTGAATCTTCAATTCTAAATTAGCCTTGCATCTACTCAACCCAGCTGTGTTGAAAGCTCTGCGACATAATTGAATGCATCTTGGGAAGACTGCAAGATGCATAATTAGGAATTACCTCAACAGTAAAGTCTAACATCGAGATTCACCCAGCAAAGGTGGGTAATGATGATGGCACAACAAACAAGCACGCCAATGAGATTATGTAAAGTCATTTGAAAATTGTCTGACAAAAACAGTAGGACTAATTGCATAAAATAATTTTATTTAGTGTAATTTTAAATCATAGATGCTACCATCACCATTCTGAACACAGCTAGTGAAAAAGCAATAATAAAAACAGAAAATACTGGAAATCTCAGTGGATCAGGCAGCATCTGTGGAGAGAAAAAGAGAGTTAATATTTCAGGTCGCTGACCCTTTGTGTTAGTGAGGAAACAACTTACTTTATCTTAGAATCTGGAAAAAGAATGCTTTTCCGAAGTGCTTCACCTTAATTAGATCTGTCATGTTCTTTCAAGGTATGTACATTTTTTAAATTAATTTATGGGATGTGGATGTCATTTGCAAGGCTAGCATTTATTGGCCACCCCTAATTGCCCTTGAGAAGGTGGTGGTGAGCCGCCTTCTTGAATCGCTGCAGTACGTGTGGTGAATGCACTCCCACAATGCTATTAGGGAGGGAGTTCGAGGATTTTGATCCAGCGATGATGAAGGAATGGTAATTTGCAAGTCAGGATGGTGTGTTACTTGGAGGGGAAATTGGAGATGATGCTGTTCACATGTGCCTACTGCCATTGTCTTTCGAGGTGGTGGCAGTCATGGGTTCGGGAAGTGCTGTTGAAGTCTCGGTGAGTTGCTGCAGTGTATATTGCAGATATAAGAACATAAGAACATAAGAACATAAGAAATAGGAACAGGAGTAGGCCATATGGCCCCTTGAGCCTGCTCCGCCATTCAATAAGATCATGGCTGATCTGATCATGGACTCAGCTCCACTTCCCTGCCCGCTCCCCTTATGGTTTAAGAACATGTCTATTTCTGTCTTAAATTTATTCAAAGTCCTAGTCTCCACAGCTCTCTGAGGCAGCGAATTCCACAGATTTACAACCCTCTGAGAGAAGAAAGTTCTCCTCATTTCAGTTTTAAATGGGCGGCCCCTTATTCTAAGATCATGCCCTCTCGTTCTCGTCTCCCCCATCAGTGGAAACATCCTCTCTGCATCCACCTTGTCAAGCCCCCTCATAATCTTATACGTTTTGATAAGATCACCTCTCATTCTTCTGAATTCCAATGAGTAGAGGCCCAACCTACTCAATGTTTCCTCATAAGTCAATCCCCTCATCTCCGGAATCAACCTAGTGAACCTTCTCTGAGCTGCCTCCAAAGCAAGTATATTCTTTTGTAAATATGGAAACCAAAACTGCACGCAGTATTCCTGGTGTGGCTTCACCAATATCCTGTATAGCTGTAGCAAGACTTTCCTACTTTTATACTCCATCCCCTTTGCAATAAAGGCTAAGATTCCATTGGCTTTCCTGATCACTTGCTGTACCTGCATACTATCTGTTATGTCTTGAATAAAGAGTCAGATCAGATACTGCAAGCTCAAAGGAAGATGTGACCATAGTCCTTTATTACAGATCTCAGAGTGCCTCTCCAGCCTGTGAGGCCTCCTTATATAATGGTGCTCCCAAGGGATTGTGGGATCCCTTGGGACTCCAGGGGATGAGCCCTCTGATGGCAAAACAAGGTATTTACAGGTTTACATATATAACACTATCCTTTTGTGTTTCATGCACAAGTACCCCCAGGTCCTGCTGTACTGCAACACTTTGCAATCTTTCTCCATTTAAATAATAACTTGCTCTTTGATTTTTACAGCCAAAGTGCAGATGGTACATACTGCAGTCATGCTGTGCCAGTGGTGGAGGGAGTGAAGGTATAAGGTGGTGGTTGGGGTGCCAATCAAGCAGGCTGCTTTGTCCTGGATGGTGTCGAGCTTCTTGAGTGTTAGAGCTGCACTCATCCAGGCAAGTGCCTTGTAGATGGTAGAAAGGCTTTGGGGAGTCAGAAGGTGAGTCACTCGCCACAGAATACCCAGCCTCTGACCTGCTCTTGAAGCCACAGTATTTATGTGGCTAGTCCTATGAAGTTTCTGGTCAATGGTGACCCCCAGGATGTTGATGATGGGGGGTTTCAGCGAAGATAATCCTGTTGAATGTCAAGGAGAGGTGGTTAGACTCTCTCTTATTGGAGATAGCCATTGCCTAGCACTTGTGTGGCATGAATGTTACTTGCCACTTAGTAGCCCAAGCCTGAATGTTGTCCAGGTCTTACTGTAAGCGCACATGGACTGCTTCATTATCTGAGGAGTTGCAAATGGAACTGCACACTGCAATCATTAGCGAACATCCCCACTTCTGACCTTATGATGGAGGGAAGGTAATTGATAAAGAAGCTTAAGATGGTTGGGCCTAGGACACTGCCCTGAGGAACTCCTGGAGCGTTATTAGGGTAAATATGCAGTTTACACTCTCCTGTTGCTGGTGCCAGATTGTTTATGTTTGTGTAGGAGACATAACAACAGTTGTATGCAACCTGAAATGTGTGATAAATGCCGAAAGACTTTGGCCTAGAAATTCAGTAACACTCGCGAGGCGCGAGACTTTGCGCCAGGCGCAGAAGTCTCGCCTCTTGTGATAAATTGGGGTTACTGCCCCGAAAGGAAGTGGAGCACTAAATCAAGCGCTCCATTTCCTTTCTATGCGGGAGTGGGGCACACGGCTCAGCTGCGCTACACCATTGGGCCGCGTAATGCTGCCGCGTACGAGGGCCTCTTCCCTTAAATAAAGGGAAGGGCCCAAGCTGCATACGCTGCATATTGGCTATGTACCTGGACCACTGGGGAGTGGGGGTGCCGTGTGATCGTGGCATGGACTCCGCTTCCAGATCAGTACCAGTGCAGAAAAGAAAAGAAGCAGCCGGCCACCTCCCCTATAAATTCTTCCTACATTACAACTGTGACTACATGCCAAAAGTACTTAATTGTCTGTAAAGTGCTTTGAGATGTCCAGTGGTCGTGAAAGGCGCTATATGAATTCAAGTCTTTCTTTCTTTCTTAAATTTCATCCCGCTAGCAGCCAGCAGTGACCTAAAGCTGTTGCTATCAACGCCCAGCACAACTTCAGGGGGCGAAGCCCAATTTAGGGTCGTGGGCTCTAACGGGGCACTACGCATGGCGATGACATCACGATCTCTGGGTGCATGAGATCGGGGTACACACCGTAGCACCACTGTTAAACTCCTGCCGAATTTAGCTGGAATCGTTTGCTGTGCCATGCCCAGTCGCAAATGGGGGATGCTAATGAAAGGTGCAAATTACCCCAATTTCTCCCCCATTGTAGCATTGCTCCCAGGATATTTTTTACAATATGGGCTTAATAACAGACTTACATTTATATAGCACCTTTCATGACCATCGGACGTCTCAAAGCGCTTTACAGCCAATTAAGTACTTTTGGAGTGTAATCACTGTTGTAATGTGGGAAATGCGGCAGCCAATTTGCGCACAGCAACTCCCACAAACAGCAATGTGATAATGACCAGATAACCTGTTTTTGTAGTGTTGATTGAGGGATAAATATTGGCCAGGAACTCTGGGGATAACTCCCCTGTTCTTCTTCGAAATAGTGCCATGGAATCTTTTACGTCCACCTGAGGGCAGATGTGGCCTCGGTTTAACGTCTCATCTGAAAGACGGCATCTCTGACAGTGCAGCACTCCCTCAGCACTGTGTTGGAGTGTCAGCCTAGATTTATGTGCTCAAGTTCCTGGAGTGGGATTTGAACCCACAACCTTCTGACTCAGAGGCGAGTGGTTACTCACTGAGGCACAGCTGATAGGATAGAAGAAATACAATTTTAAAAGATATAATTTGTAGTGTTAATGGAATGGGATTTTTGGGCAACCTATACTAATGCTTTTGTAATGGATGTACAATGATTTAAAATCTGCAGTCAGATAACTCAAAAGTCAGATCAGTGATCAGACTTGTGACTGCAATAGACCCAAGATATAAGAGGTCTCGCATTCATTGAAGTATATCTGTAGACAAATATAAAGCCAAATTTTAAAAAATTCTCTGAGACTTAGCACAGTGTCCTTTAGATCCAATTGATAAGTATAAGTAATAATAGTGACAGAGGGAAAGAAGAGATGTGGTTGAAATTAAACTAATGCTGGTGAATATACAAGAAATCTGGTTGCACAATGCATAAGGACACTCAAACCTGGAGTCCATTCAATGCTACCAAAAACATGGGGTGGAGTTTTACTGTAAAAAGTGAGTGGGTTTGGGAGCAGGTGGGTGGTTAAAAGTGCTGAAATTGACAACATGACCGGCTCCATCCCATCGACTTACATAGAAACATAGAAACATAGAAAATAGGTCCATTAGTAGGCCATTCGGCCCTTCGAGCCTGCACCACCATTCAATAAGATCATGGCTGATCATTCCCTCAGTACCCCTTTCCTGCTTTCTCTTCATACCCCTTGATCCCCTTAGCCGTAAGGGCCATATCTAACTCCCTCTTGAATATATCCAATGAACTGGCACCAACAACTCTATGCGGTAGAGAATTCCACAGGTTAACAACTCTCTGAATGAAGAAGTTTCTCCTCATCTCAGTCCTAAATGGTCGACCCCTTATCCTAAGACTGTGTCCCCTGGTTCTGGACTTCCCCAACATCGGGAGCATTCTACCCGCATCTAACCTGCTCCGTCCCGTCAGAATCTCATATGTTTCTATGAGATCCCCTCTCATCCTTCTAAACTCCAATGTATAAAGGCTCAGTTGATCCAGTCTCTCCTCATATGTCAGTCCTGCCATCCCGGGAATCAGTCTGGTGAACCTTCGCTGCACTCCCTCAATAGCAAGAACGTCCTTCCTCAGGTTAGGAGACCAAAACTGAACCGAATATTCCAGGTGAGGCCTCACCAAGGCCCTGTACAACTGCAGTAAGACCTCCCTGCTCCTATACTCAAATCCCCTAGCTATGAAGGCCAACATACCATTTGCCTTCTTCACCGCCTGCTATACCTGCATGCCAACTTTCAAAGACTGATGAACCATGACACCCAGGTCTTGTTGCACCTCTCCTTTTTCGAATTTGCCGCCATTCAGATAATATTCTGGCTTCGTGTTTTTCCCCCAACGTGGATAATCTCACATTTATGCACAATATACTGCATCTGCCATGCATTTGCCCACTCACCTAACCTGTCCAAGTCACCCTGCAACCTCCTAGCATCCCCCTCACAGCTCACACCGCCACCCAGTTTAGTGTCATCTGCAAACTTGGAGATATTACACTCAATTCCTTCATCCAAATTATTGATGTATATTTTAAAGAGCTGGGGTCCCAGCACTGAGCCCTGCGACACTCCACTAGTCACTGCCTGCCATTCTGAAAAGGACCTGTTTATCCCGACTCTCTGCTTCCTGCCTGCCAACCAGTTCTCGATCCACGTCAGTATATTACCCCCAATACATTGTGCTTTGATTTTGCACACCAATCTCTTGTGTGGGACCTTGTCAAAAGTGTTTTGAAAGTCCAAATACACCACATCCACTGGTTCTCCCTTGTCCACTCTACTAGTTACATCCTCAAAAAATTCCAGATTTGTCAAGCATGATTTCTCCTTCATAAATCCATGCTGACTTGGACCGATCCTGTCACTGCTTTCCAAATGCACTGATATTTCACCCTTAATAATTAATTCCAACATTTTCCCCACTACTGATGTTAGGCGAACTGGTCTATAATTAGCTGCTTTCTCTCTCCCTCCCTTTTTAAAAAGTGATGTTACATTAGCTACCCTCCAATCCATAGGAACTGATCCAGAGTCGATAGACTGTTGGAAAATGATCACCAATGCATCCACTATTTCTAGGGCCACTTCCTTATGTACGCTGGGATGCAGACTATCAGGCCCTGGGGATTTATCGGCCTTCAATCCCATCATTTCCCTGACACAATTTCCCGCCAATTAAGGATATCCTTGAGTTCATCCTTCTCACTAGACCCTCGGTCCCCTAGTACTTCCAGAAGGTTATTTGTTTCTTCCTTCGTGAAGACAGAACTGAAGTATTTGTTCACTTGTTCCACCTTTTCTTTGTTCCCCATTATAAATTCACCTGAATCCAACTGCAAGGGACCTACGCTTGTCTTCACTAATCTTTTTATCATCATATAACTATAGAAGTTTCTGCAGTCAGTTTTTAAGTTCACGGCAAGCTTCTTCTTGTACTCTATTTTCCCCCTCTTAATTAAACCCTTTGTCCTCGTCTGCTGAATTCTAAATTTCTCCCAGTCCTCAGGTTTGTTGCTTTTTCTGGCCAATTTATATGCCTCTCCCTTAGATTTAACACTATCCTTAATTTCCCTTGTTAGCCACAGTTGAGCCACCTTCCCCGTTTCTGCATTTAACTGGAGTGCATTCGGATGTGTGCGTGAAACTCCTCAGGAGAGACGGGTTGCCAATTTAAATATGTTAAGCGGTAAATAAAAGCTTTTTTAAAAGAGGTTTTCAACCTTACCTGTGGGTCCATGGGTTTCCTGGGCTTAGTGGATCTCGCACAGCAGGAGCAGCAGAAGCTTTCTCCTCACAGACCTTCTGCTCCACAGGATAGAGGGGATGAGCACAGAGGTGCACTTCGCAGGAGGCAATCCCCCCAACACTGGGGAAAAAGGCAGAGGATCAGCTTCCAGGACATGTCGAACATCAGTGCCTCAGGAAGCTCAGGCTACCGTGTCAGGTCCTGGCAGACATTTGCAACCTGCTGGAACAAGGACTGCTGCCAAGTGGACCTGGTAGCCATGCTTTACCAGTAGCTGTCAAAGTGACTATTGCCCCCAACTTCTTCGCCTGAGGCTCCTTCCAGAGATCTGCAAGAGACTTTTGCAGAATTTCGCAGTCAGCCACAGGTGACCAAAGCCGTGAGTGCCAGGATAGGCAATTATGTGCACTTTGCCACCAATGAGGTCAGTTAGAGAGAGCAGGCACTGATTTGCGGCTCTAGCCGGCTTCCCACAGGTGCAGGGCTTTCATTGTCTGTTTTTGTTATGTTGATTGAGGGACAAATATTGGCCCAGGGATAATTCCCCTGCTCTTCTTTGAAATAGTACCAAGGGATCTAGAGTTATAACTCATCAGGCTTCTTATCCTTGCCCACTCAGTACTGCAAGGCTCACTCACACACCAGACAGCAATTTGACTACACCCCCCCTTATATAGAATTACACCGAATTTACAGCATAGAAACAGACCATTTGGTCCAACTGCTCCGTGCCAGTGTTTATGCTCCACAACTCCATGAGTTCTGAGATGGCGCACCCTCAGAGTGTGTGGCCTCCTCTGAGGAGTCATCATCCTCCTGGCTGCTTGATGGGCCTGTGGGAGATTAAAGACATGAATTAGGACTGTCATGGTTAGAATGTTTTAAATCATTATTATGCATATGATCATCTTTCACTGGCTGCCAACTTCAAGTCAACATGAGTGAGTGTTGTATGCCATGTGGCTGCGTGATATTTAGTTCTGTCACCAGGTAGCTGGGAGTTCCCCGTCTCTCCATCTCCAATGGCTAGGCATGCCATAATCGGCTTATCTCTTGCACATCCTCCTCTGCACCTGTGAGTATTGCGATGGCTGGAGGGCCACCTTTGGTTCTCTGCCTCTCCCTGGTGTCTGCGCTCTCTTCTCCTGCAAAGAGAGAGAGAAGAGACCTATGACTGAGAGCCATGGAATGTGCTGAACGGATGGCTGGTCAACATCTGTTGAGGGTGACTATGAGGGAGAAGCATGACATTGCATTATGAGGCTGAGTGTCAGTGGTGGATGGATAGATGGGGATGTGAGTAGGTGCATAGACAGAGAGGGATGGGTGCACCTGCAAGAAGATTAAGGAGTGATGTGCAAGAGTAGGCTTGGGAAGGCAGAACGAGTGGGCTGGTGTGATGCAGGATGTAGTTGAATGTACCAGTGTCCTCAGCTTTCCTGACTTCACTCGGTCATTAAAGCGCTTCCAGCACTGTATCAAGGAGCCTGGCACCATACTCCTGCTGCTCATCTCCTGAGCTACCTCCAGCCACCTTCTTGGTCTCATTTGCAGGCTTCTTCCTCCCGTCAGCAGGGAACAGTATGTCCCTATGGGCCCTTATACACTGCAGCATCTGCTCTAGGCAGGCATTTGAAAAGTGTGATTTTGCCTTGGAATGTTGTGACTCCATCACTCCAGATCGTTGCTCTGTTTCCCACACCTCCACAATCCTTCAACTGTCATCTTTGCAGTGTCCCTTTAAATAGTGGAGTTGAAATCAACTCATGTGAGTCGTCATCATGCGCGCTAATGCTAATTGGTCGGGAAACTCAGAAGTCGGATACAAATGTAGTGGCTAGGTTAAGATGTGTTGCACTGACTTCCAGGTGTTCTGCGCAACTACCGCAACCCCCCCACATCTCCCTCTTGGCAAGTCAAAAAGTAAAACTTTTGGCCACTCACAGAGTGAGAATTCCTCTGGCTGTACATTAGCAGCACTGCAAATAAGTTAGTGAAGATTTTTTTAAATTTGTTCTCAGGCATCGCTGGTAATGCCAGCATTTTTTGCTTTTGAGAAGGTGGTGGTGAGCCGCCTTCTTGAATTGCTACAGTTCGTGTGGTGAAGTTACTCCCACAGTGCTGTCAGGGAGGAAGTTCCAGGATTTTGACCCGGCGACGATGAAGGAACAGTGATATATTTCCAAGTCAGGATAGTGTATAACTTGGAGGGGAACTTGGAGGGGATGGTGTTCCCGTGCACCTGCTGCCCTTGTCCTTCTAGGTGATAGAGGCTGCGGGTTTGGGAGGTGCTTGGTATGATTTCATATTCTTTGTATTTCCTGTGAAATCACAAATGAGTTCTTGTAGAAATAGTGATGGCCACAGCAGCTAGAGGTTGTAGCCCTATCACTTGTTTTCTGTACTGTGAAAATTTACTTTAGGAACACTAATGTTCTGCTGTTAGTTGATCTAATACCAATGCTAATTAATACCAAGTACATGCTTGTTCAGAGCTAGTAACACTGTTTGGAGCTGTATTCCGTTGGGTGAAGTGAACTTTCAACAGACCCCTTGCTCTGCATTGTCTTTCTTTATCTCTGGCAAAGATAAATATCGCTCTGATGAGCATAGCTGCTGTAATTACTGCTGCTTTACATCTGAACAGTAATGATTACTAATGAGCATGTGCTGATATCACTTGGTCTCCACAGAAAAGGCAAAGACAGCATGATATTTCAATTAGTGGCAACATTTATTATGTATTACTGTGCAGATGTTTGTATTTACTGTGCCCATCACTATTACAGATTGAATGTGCATAACTGTGTTCATCTAAAAAGGTGTTTTTTGTGCAGAATTTCTGTGTAACAAATGAACAAGTGAGCTGAATTTACTGGGTTGTTTCTGGGTTTCAACCTACCGCTTGTGGCTGTTGCACAGGCCAGTGGCTGTGAACTGCCTCTACTTACTCCTTCGGATAGAGCAGTCATTAATGCAAGAACTTCCTGAGAGGTTTCTGCCACAGTATCCAAGGATTCAGAGGACTGTTCCATTCACACATATTCTGGGTTTGGAGTTGACACAAGCCCACCACCAGCAATTGTCAAAGCCTGACTTATTTTATGCCTCATACTGCAATGCATATGCTTGCAAGAGCAGTGTCCTGCTGCAGCACAGAACAATGCAGCTGTATGAACTCCAGTAATTACTCCTAGAGAATAGTCTGCAGTTGAGCTCCTAAAGACAGGAAGCGAGTATTCACTGATTTTTGCAAGGCTTCCATAACAGCATGTGAGCTGCACGCACTGCTTCTGGTCTCACGTACTGAAGCTGCTGTAACGCTTACAGTACCTGAGAACTCAAGTTCAAGACACCTTTCCTGATTGCCTTACACATGTCATTTAGGCTCCAAGAGATCTGGGACACAGTGAGGCAGGAAGCTGGCTGGATTGCATTAGCTCCCCATATTACATTGCCCCTTTCTCCCACCTCCCCAGCCCCCATAGAAAATAAAATCAAGCGGGGTGCAAAATGGGCAGCTGATCGGATCCTGTCAGTTTCCCACTGGGTGAGTTAGGTTAAAATTAGCCACAAAATTGCTTTCAGAACACCCAGACTTTG
Source organism: Pristiophorus japonicus (assembly GCF_044704955.1). Lineage (NCBI taxonomy): Eukaryota > Metazoa > Chordata > Chondrichthyes > Pristiophoridae > Pristiophorus > Pristiophorus japonicus. The sequence continues at coordinate 436,581,277 of NC_091977.1, read as the reverse complement.
CTTTACACTCCTCAGTGCAGTGTCACATTAAGTGGACCCCCGCCATAAAAATGGGCCGGCATCCTCTGTTTGAGTCTGTTGAGAGGTCTCTACATGCCCAAGTATGTTAGAAGAAGCTTCTTAGCAACTGGGCCCCAGTTCAGCAGCTGAGCCGAATGGAAGAATCCTAATCCCTTACAAGGATTATTCTTATTGTGAGTCAATCCTTTTCTGCATAGTTAACCTCTGCATTTGATGATGTCTCCTGTGTTTCTAAAATGTAGGTGAGGAAATCTCATCTTGCTTATCTTCTTCTTGTTCCTGGGAGTGGCCAGTGACCAGACTTCTCAATCCTTTACTTGTGAAAAGAGTACATGGAACAACTCAAATATGAGCCAGTATTCTTAATATTCAGTCATGCCAGAACATAGAATAGTGGGGGGAGGGGGCGAGGATTCAGGTTAGGGGAAATTTAAAAAGTCAAAGAGAGAGGAGAAGGCAGTAGTGATTGGGATAATGGTAACCAGAGTGTGACAGGAAGGGAATGAGCGTATAAACATAAGAGAGCATCAGAAAGTAGAGTCAGAGTAGGGAAATATGGAAAAAAGACTAAATTAAAAGCTCTTTATCTGAATGCATGCAGCAATCATAACAAGATAGATGAGTTGACGGCACAAATATAAATAAATGGGTACGATCTGATGGCCATTACAGAGACGTGGTTGCAGGGTGACCAAGGCTGGGAACTGAATATTCCGGGGTATTTGCCATTTCAGAAGGATAGGCAGAAAGGAAATGGAGGTAGGGTAGCTCCGTTAATAAAGGATGAGATCAGTGCAGTAGTGAGAAATGATATTGGCTCAGAAGATCAAGATGTAGAATCAGTTTGGGTGGAGATAAGAAATAATAAAGGAAAGAAGTCACTGGTGGGAGTAGCCTATAGGCCCCCTAACAGTAGCTACACTGTAGGACAGAGTATAAATCAAGAAATAATGGTGGCTAGTAAGAAAGGTACGGCAATAATCATGGGCGATTTTAATCTTCATATAGATTGGACAAATCAAATTGACCAAGGTAGTCCTGAGGACGAGTTCATAGAGTGTATTTGGGATGTTTTTTTTAGAACAATATATTGTCAAAACAACAAGGAAGCACACTATTTTAGATCTGGTAATGTGTAACATAGAAACATAGAAAATAGGTGCAGGAGTACGCCATTTGGTCCTTCGAGCCTGCACCACCATTCATTATGATCATGGCAGATCATACAACTTCAGTAGCCCATTCCTGCTTTCTCTCCATACCCCTTGATCCCTTTAGCCGTAAGGGTCATATCTAACTCCCTTTTCAATATATCTAATGAACTGACATCAACAACTTTCTGTGGTAGAGAATTCCACAGGTTCACAATTCTCTGAGTGAAGAAGTTTCTCCTCATCTCGGTCCTAAATGGCTTACCCCTTATCCTTAGACTGTGATCCCTGACTCTGGACTTCCACAACATCGGGAACATTCTTCCTGCATCTAACCTGTCCAATCCCGTCAGAATTTTATATGTTTCTATGAGATCCCCTCTTATTCTTCGACATTCCAGTGAAGATAAGCCTAGTTGATCCAGTCTTTCTTCATTTGTCAGTACTGCCATCCTGGGAATCAGTCTGGTGAACCTTTTCTGCACTACCTTAACAGCAAGAATGTCCTTCTTCAGATTAGAAGACCAAAACTGTACACAATATTCAAGGTGTGGCCTCACCAAGGCCCTGTACAACTGTAGTAAGACCTCCCTGCTCCTATACTCAAATCCCCTCGCTATGAAGGCCAACATGCCATTTGCCTTCTTCACCGCCCGCTGTACCTGCATGCCAACTTTCAATGACTGATGTTCCATGACAACCAGGTCTCGTTGCACCTCCCCTTTTCCTAATCTGTCACCATTCAGATAATATTCTGCCTTCCTGTTTTTGCCACCAAAGTTGATAACCTCACATTTATCTATATTATACTGTATCTGCCATGCATTTGCCCACTCATCAAACCTGTCCAAGTCACCCTGCAACCTCTTAGCATCCTCCTCACAGCTCACACTGCCACCCAGCTTAGTGTCATCTGCAAACTTGGAGATACTACATTCAATTCCTTTTGTCTAAATCATTAATGTATAGTGTAAATAGCTGGGGTCCCAGCACTGAACCTTGCGGTACCCCACTAGTCACTGCCTGCCATTTTGAAAAGGACCCATTTAGTGATACTCGTTGCTTCCTGTCTGCCAACCAGTTCTCTATCCACGTCAATACATTACCTCCAATACCATGTGCTTTAATTTTGCACACTAATCTCGTGTGTGGGACCTTGTCAAAAGCCTTTTGAAAGTCCAAATACACCACATCCACTGGTTCTCCCTTGTCCACTCTACTAGGTACATCCTCAAAACTTTCCAGAAGATTTGTCAAGCATGATTTCCCTTTCATAAATCCATGCTGACTTGGACCAATCCTGTCACTGCTTTCCAAATGTGCTGCTATTACATCTTTAATAATTGATTCCAACATTTTCCCCACTACCGATGTCAGGCTAACCGGTCTATAATTCCCTGTTTTCTCTCTCCCTCCTTTTTTAAAAAGTGGGGTTAAATTAGCTACTCTCCAATCCATAGGAACTGATCCAGAGTCTGTAGAATGTTGGGAAATGACCACCAATGCATCCACTATTTCCAGGGCCACTTCCTTAAGTACTCTGGGATGCAGACTATCAGGCCCTGGGGATTTATTGGCCTTCAATCGCATCAATTTCCCTAACACAATTTCCTGACTAATAAGGATTTCCTTCAGTTCCTCCTTCTCGCTAGACCCTCGGTCCCCTATTATTTTCGGGAGGTTATTCGTGTCTTCCTTAGTGAAGACAGAACCACAGTATTTGTTCAATTGGTCTGCCATTTCCTTGTTCCCCTTTATGAATTCACCTGATTCTGACTCCAAGGGACCTACATTAGTCTTCACTAAACTTTTCCTCTTCACATATGTATAGAAGCTTTTGCAGTCAGTTTTTATGTTTCCTGCAAGTTTACTCTCGTACTCTATTTTCTCCCTCCTAATTAAATGCTTAGTCCTCCTCTGCTGGATTCTTAATTTCTCCCAAGCCTCAGGTTTGCTGCTTTTTCTGGCCAATTTATGTGCCTCTTCCTTGGATTTAACACTATCCCTAATTTCCCTTGTGAGCCACAGTTGAGCCACCTTCTCCTTTTTATTTGTACGCTAGACAGGGATATACAATTGTTGCAGTTCATCCATGTGATCTTTAAATGTCTGCCATTGCCTATCCACCATCAGCCCTTTAAGTATCATTCGCCAGTCTATCCTAGCCAATTCACGTCTCCTATCATCGAAGTTACCTTTCTTTAAGTTCAGGACCCGAGTCTCTGAATTAACTGTGTCACTCTCCATCGTAATGAAGAATTCTACCACATTATGGTCACTCTTCCCCAAGGGGCCTCGCATGAGCAGATTGCTAATTAATCCTCTCTCATTACACAAGACCCAGTCTAGAATGGCCTGCTCTCTAGTTGGTTCCTCGACATATTAGTCTAGAAAACCATCCCTTTTACACTCCAGGAAATCCTCCTCCACAGTACTGCTAACAGATGGTTAGCCCAATCAATATGTAGATTAAAGTCACCCATGATAACTGCTGCACCCTTATTGCATGCGTCCCTAATTTCCTGTTTGATGCCATCCCCAACCTCTCTACTACTGTTTGGAAGTCTGTACACAACTCCCACTAGCGTTTTCTGCCCTTTGGTGCTTTGCAGCTCTACCCATATAGATTCCACATCATCCAAGCTAATGTCCTTCCTTACTGTAGCGTTAATCTCCTCTTTAACCAGTAATGCTACCCCACCTCCTTTTCCTTTCTGTCTATTCTTCCTGAATATTGAAAACCCCTGGATGTTGAGTTCCCAGCCTTGGTTACCCTGGAGCCATGTCAACGTAATCCCAATTACATCATATCCGTGAACAGCTATCTGCGCAGTTAATTCATCCACCTTATTATGAATGCTCCTTGCATTGAGACTCAGAGCCTTCAGGCTTGTTTTTTTTAACACTCTTTGTCCTTTTGGAATTGTGTTGTAATGAGGCACTTTTTGATTTTTGCCATTAATTTCTCTGCCCTCCACTCTTATTTTTCTCCTTCCTACCTTTTGCTTCTGCCCCCTTTTTACTTCCCTCTGCTTCCCTGCATAGATTCCCATCCCCCTGCCATATTAGTTTACGCCCTCCCCAACAGCACTATCAAACACTTCGCTTAGGACATTGGTTTCGGTCCTGCCCAGGTGCAGACCATCTGGCTTGTACTGGTCCCACCTCCCCCAGAACCGGTTCCAATGGGAGGACCTCATCCCATTTTTTACATATATCGTTGGTACCTATATGCACCACAACAGCTGGCTGTTCACCCTCCCCCTCCAGAATGCCCTGAAGCAGCTCCAAGACATCTTTCACCCTTGCACCAGGGAGGCAACAAATCATCCTGGAGTCTCGTTTGCGGCCGCAGAAATGTCTATCTATTTCCCTTAAAATAGAATCCCCTATCACTATAGCTCTCCCACTCTTTATCCTGCTGTCCTGTGAGCAGAGCCACCCATGGTTCCATGAACTTGGCTGCTGCTGCCTTCCCCTGTTGAGCTATCTCCCCCAGCAGTATCCAAAACGGTATATCTGTTTGGAGGGAGATGACCGCAGGGGACCCCTGCACTACCTTCCTTCCCCTGCTCTTCCTGCTGGTCACCCATTCCCTATCTGCCTGTGTAACCTTTACCTGTGGCGTGACCAACTCACTAAACGTGCTATTCACAACATACTCAGCATTGCGGATGCTCCAGAGTGAATCCATGCGCAGCTCCAGTGCTGCAATGCATTCTGTCATGAGCTGCAGCTGGACACACTTCCTGCACACTTAGTAGTCAGGGTCACTGGAAGTGTCCCTGATTTCCCACATAGCACAGGAGGAGCATGACATGGGTCTGGGCTCTCCTGCCATGACTTATCCCTTAAATTAACTTAATTTGGCAACAATGCCAATGGTTACCTACAGATAAGAAAAGAAAAAAAAGATAAAATACTCACCAATCCACCAGCCAATCCTTACAGTAATGAGATAGCATTAATTAATGATCGCACAGTAAAGGATTCTCTAGGGAAGAGTGATCATAGCATGTTAGAATTTCAAATTCAGTTTGAGGGTGGGAAACTTGGTTCTAAAACTAGTGTCCTGAACTTAAATAAAGGCAATTACAAAAGTATGAAGACAGAGTTGGCTAAAGTAGACTGGGAAAATAGATTAAAGGGTGAGACAGTCGATGAGCAGTGGTAGATATTTAAGGAGATATTTCATAACTCTCAGCAAATATATATTCCAGTCAGAAAGAGAGACTATACGAGAAGGATGAACCATCCGTGGCTAATTAAGGAAGTTAAAGATGGTGTCAAATTAAAAACAAAGGCACACAATGTGACCACCTCCTTGCGTGAACCGGAGCTTCCTAACACACTGCTGCTCGCCTAAGTGGATATAAGAGAAAAGCTCGCTGAAGGCCCTGGGTGGGTAAAGATTCTTGTTGAGAGCCCTCCTGCCCCTCCTTGCTCTGTGCACATCTTCTCCTCTTCTTTGCTGCCTCTGCTCCCGCTCCTCAAGATACTTGAGCGCGAGGAGTACTGCAGGTAGAGCCCCATGACAGTGAGCAAGTGATGTGAGCCAAAGCCCTTAAATAAGAATAAAGATGTTCTCCACTTGCACCTTAGGAACTTAAAAAGTTTAGAAAACTGCAAGAGTTGCAGAAAGTTCCACAGAGTCTGTCAAACTGAACAAATATGTCAGCTGCAAGTTGTTGCTGATGATCCCTCTAAATAACACTGCTGGAGGCTCTTTCCTGCTGTGAACGCTTGGTCAGCTGGCTGTATTCAACACAGGCCAGTAAGTGGAGTGGCGATTTCAAAATGGCAGATCGGGTGTCAGGTGAGCGTTGCGCACTCTCTTCTCTCTTAGGCAGTCCCTTGGAATCAAGAATGACTTGCTTCCACACTAACGATGAGTCCTCAGGTGACTGAGGAGTCCAATGTGGGACCTACAGTCTCTGTCACAGGTGGGACAGATGGTGATTGGGGGAACGAGAGGTTGGGGTGCCTGGGTTGCCGTGCGCTCCTTCCGCTGTTGATGCTTGGCTTCAGCTTGCTCTCAGTGAATAAATTCGAGGTGTTCAGCACCTTCCCGGATGCTTTTCCTCCAGTTTGGGCGGTCTTGGGCCAGGGATTCCCAGATGTTGATGGGGATGTTGCACTTTTTCAAGGAAGCTTTGAAAGTGTCCTTGAAGTGTTTCCTCTGCCCACCTGGGGCTCGCTTGCCGTGTCGAAGCTCCGAGTAGAATGCTTGTTTTGGGGGTCTCGTGTCAGGCATGGGACGATATGGCCCATCCAGTAGAGCTGATCGAGTGTGGTCAATGCTTCGATGCTGGGGATGTTGGCCTGATGGATTTGCAGGATCTTGCGGAGCTTGGTAGTACTTCTCCAGTGTTTTGAGGTGCCTGCTGTAGTAGTCCATGTCTCTGAGCCATATAGGAGGGTGGGTATCACTACTGCTCTATAGACCATGAGCTTGATGTCAGGTTTGAGGTCCTGGTGTTCAAACACTCTCTTACTCAGGCGACCGAAGGCTGCACTGGCACACTGAAGGCGGTGTTGGACCTCATCATCAATGTCTGCCCTTGTTGAGAGTAGGCTCCCGAGGTATGGAAAGTGGTCCACGTTGTCCAAGGCTGCGCCGTGGATTTTCATAACCGGGGGGGGGGGGCAGTGCTGTGTGGCGGGGTCAGGTTGGTGGAGGATCTTTGTTTTACGGATGTTTAGTGTAAGGCCCATGCTCTCGTACACCTCGGTGAAGGTGTTGACGATGGCTTGGAGTGCGGCCTCTGAGTGTGTGCAGACGTTTGTCCTGTAATTTAGCTCCACTCCAGCGGGGAGATTTCTGGGGTGAGATGGAGCATTGCAGCAAGGAAGATCGAGCAGAGCATTGGTGCGATGACACAGCCTTGCTTGACACCGGTCCGAACGTGGAATGGGTCTGTGGTGGATCCATTTGTCAGGATCGCGGCTTCCATGTCATTGTGGAGCAGGCGGAGGATGGTGACAAACTTTTGAGAGCAGCCGAATCTGAGGAAGACACTCCATAATCCCTCACAGTTAACAGTGTTGAAGGCTTTTGTGAGATCAAAGAAGGCCATGTACAAGAGTTGGAGCTGTTCCCTGCATTTCTCTGGTATCTGCCGCATGGTGAAGATCATGTCTGTTGTGCTCCTTAGTGGGCGGAATCCGCATTGTGACTCTGGGAGGAGCTCTTCAGCCAAAGGGAGAAGGCGATTGAGGAGGATTCTTGCGATGACTTGCCCGGTGGTCGACAGCAGAGAGACTCCAGTGTAGTTACCTGTCATGTATGTACTTTTGGGATCACTAGCCACTAGATGGCATCACTGTTGTGTGCAGCCCAAGTATAAAAGGCCAGCCATTTTGTATATTAGTCACTTTGGGCCTTAATAAAGCAGAGCCTAGGTGATACCTCTTGGAGTTAAACAGTACTCAGTCTAACAGTTATTGCATACACAACATTTGGCGACGAGACAACAAGAAACTTTGCATGCAAAAATTAGCACAATTGGCTTGTTGGAGCGATTTGTGGAAGGAGAAGATTGGGCAGACTTTGTGAGCCATTTGAGCCAGTTCTTCGTGGCCAACAAAATGGAGGAGGTCGGCGACGCAGATCGGCGCTGGGCGGTGTTCCTCGCGGTTTGCGGTCCAAAAATTTTATGGTCTGATAAAGAATCTACTCCTGCCTGTGAGTCCAACAGAGAAGATGTATGAAGAATTGTGTACACTGGTACAGGGCCACCTTCAGCCAGACGAAGGCATCATCATCTCGAGATACAAATTTTACATGCATGTTCGCTCAGAGAGCCAGAATGCGGCAGAATTCATTGCCAACCTGAGACATCTAGCGGGACCGTGTAAGTTCGGGGCTGTGTTGACAGACATGTTGCGGGACTTCTTTGTAATCGGCATCAACCACGAGGTGATCCTGCGTAAACTACTGGTGGTGGAGACGTTGGACTTGAACAGGGCCATCAGTCACGCATGACGACGGATAGAAGTCTAAAGCAGATATCAGTGAAAAATCGAAACTCGGCAAGTACTGTAAATATGATTGATTCGGCATTCGGCAGAGCGGCACATAGCAGGGCCTACCCGACTGCGTACGCAAAACCTGTGGCTGCCCAAAGTCCGCCAGCGGAAATGCATTTGATTTCTCCGTGTTGGCGTTGTGGGGGAAATTACCGGCACCAGCAGTGCCGACTTAAGCAATATAGTTGCAAAGGCTGTCTGAGAGTGGGGCATCTCCAGCGCAAGTGACCGCAGATGAGCAAGCGTGCTGTGACACACCATGTGGAGGATGATGGTCAGATTAGCGTGGATCCGGACATGCAATCCGAGATACCAGAGGAGGAAGTGTATGGACTGTACTCATTCCTAACTAAGAGCAAACCGATAATGATCAACGTGAAATTTAATGGGGTGGCGGTATCAATGGAACTGGACACGGGGGCGAGTCAATCGATAATGAGCCAGAGGGCATTCAACAAGCTATGGGATACAAAGGCTGTGAGGCCCAGGCTGAGTCCAGTCAATGCCAAGTTGCGCACGTATACCAAAGAACTCATAACGGTGATTGGCAGTGCCACAATTAAAGTGTCGTATGACAGTGCATTTCACGAGTTACCGCTATGGATTGTCCCAGACAATGGTCCAATGCTGTTTGGCAGGAACTGGCTTGAAAAAAATCAGATGCGATTGGAACGATATCAAGGCGTTGTCGTCGGAGAAAGATACATGTGCCCAAGTACTGAGCAAGTTCCCCTCGCTGATCAAACCAGGCATCAGCAACTTCACGGGAGCCAAGGTGCAGATCCATGTGGACTCTGATGCAAGATCCATCCATCATAAAGCTTGGGCAGTTCCGTATATGATGAGGGAGAAGGTCAAAATCAAACTGGACAGACTCCAGCATGAAAGGATCATATCACCGGTCGAATTTAATGAATGGGCCAGCCCCATTGTTCCTGTGCAGAAAAGTGATGGCACAGTCTGAATCTGTGGAGATTACAAAGCTACGATCAACAGGGTTTTGAAACAAGATTAGGACCCGTTACCGAAGGCTGATGACTTGTTTGCAATGCTCGCCGGAGGGAAGTCATTCACCAAACTGGACTTGACGTCAGCCTGCATGATACAGGAGCTGGTCGAGACATCGAAGAGACTTACGTGCATTAATACGCATTAAGAATTGTTTCGTTATCACAGGTGCCCTTTTGGAATTCGCTCAGCTGCAGCAATATTTCAGAGGAACATGGATAGTCTACTGAAGTCCGTTCCCAGAACCGTCGTGTTCCAAAGTGACATCCTGATCACAGGTCGTTACTCCGAGGAACATCTGAACAACCTGGAAGATGTTCTACATCATCTGGACAAAGTGGGACTCAGACTGAAATGTTCGAAGTGCGTCCTTATGGCACCAGAGGTCGAATTCCTGGGGAGGAAAATTGCTGCTGATGGCATCAGGCCCATGGATGAGAAAACCAAGGCCATCAAGAATGCACCCAAGCCGCAGAATGTGAAGGAACTGCGTTCGTTCCTGGGTCTACTCAACTACTTCGGTAACTTCCTACCTAAATTGAGCATCTTTTTAAAACCACTGCACATGTTGCTAAGAAAAGGCGACAACTGGGTGTGGGGTGCGTCTCAAGAGAGAGCTTTTGAGAAAGCCACTAACCTGCTTTGCTCTAACAAGCTGCTGGTACTTTATGACCCATGTAAACGTTTAGTATTGGCCTGTGATGCTTCGTCATATGGAATTGGTTGCATACTCCAACAAGCTAATGAATCGGGTAAACTTCAACCAGTCGAGTATGCGTCAAAAAGTTTGTCAAAAGCGGGAAGAGTCTACAGCATGGTAGAGAAAGAAGCACTAGCCTGTGTATATGGGGTTAAAAAGATGCATCAGTAGCTGTTTGATCTTCGGTTTGAACTGGAGACAGATCACAAGTCGCTCATTTCACTGTTCTCTGAAAACAAAGGTATCAATACCAATGCTTCATCCTGCATCCAGAGGTGGGCGCTAATATTATCCACTTATGATTATGTCATTCGCCACAGACCTGGCATCGAAAATTGTGCCAATGCTTTGAGCCGTCTGTCGTTGCCCACACCGGAGGTGAAAACGCCACAACCGGCGGACCTATTGTTAGTTATGGATGCTTTTGAGAGTGAAGGAACCCCTGTCACGGGTCAACAAGTTAAGACGTGGACCAGCCAGGACCCGATTTTATTGGTGGTGAAGAGTTGCATCCTCAAAGGTGATTGGTCTGCCATACCCAAGAAAATGTGCAAGGAGACCAAACCTTACATTCGTCGCAAAGACGAACTGTCTATTCAGTCGGATTGTATACTGTGGGGCAATCGTGTTGTTATGCCCAAGAAAGGGAGAGAGAAAATTGTACGTGAGTTAAATAGCACACATCCTGGCATTGTAATGATGAAAGCCATCGCCAGGTCTCATGTATGGTGGACGGGAATTGAATCTGAGCTGAAATCATGTGTGCATCAGTGCAACACTTGCATGTAGCTCAGCAAAGCACCAGTGGAATCGCCGCCGAGTCTGTGGTTGTGGCCGTCGAAACCATGGTCCAGGATCCACATAGACTTTGCAGGTCCCTTCCTGGGGAAGATGTTTTTAGTTGTGGTGGATGCATATTCGAAGTCGATCGAGTGTATAATCATGTCATCCAGCACATCCACAGCTAACATTGAGAATCTCAGTGTCATGTTCGCAACACATGGTCTGTCTGACATCGTTGTTAACGACAACGGATCGTGCTTCACCAGTCAGGAGTTTCAAGAGTTCATAAAACTCAATGGTATCAAACATGTAAAGCCAGTACTGTTCAAACCTGCATCCAATGGGAAAGCTGAACATGCTGTCCAAATCATGAAGCAGAGTATGAAGCGAGTAACCCAAGAGTCACTGCAGACCCGCCTGTCATGCATACAGCTTGGTTACAGGACAAAACCACACATGCTTACCGGGGTCTCGCCTGCTGAACTAATGATGAAGAGAGGTCTTAAGACCATATTATCTCTTGCACACCCTGACTTGAATAATCATGTTGAATATAGAAGACAAAGTCAGCAAGAGTATCACAATCGCGCAGCTGTGTCACGCGATATTTCTGTAAATGATCCTGTATATGTTCTGAATTATGGTCAGGGTTCCAAGTGGATCGCTGGTACTGTCATGGCCAAGGAGGGCAACAGAGTATTTATTGTCAAGCTAAAAAGTGGGCAAACATGCAAGAAACATTTGGATGTGACAAAGCTGCGGCACACAGACGAACTGGAACAGTCGGAGGAAGAGACAATCGACGACCAACCTACCTACCCCCAGTCATCAGAGGACTCAGTGGTCATCAGTGAATTGGGAATTTCAATCACTGACATATTCAATGAAAATGGACTTTCAATTCCTGACATGACCATTGCCACTCCCACCAGGTCAGCCACCCAGCCACCAGTTACAACAGACTCTGAACACTCACCCAAGGCTGGAGTTGAACTGAGACGGTCAACCCGGGAGCGTAAAACACCGGACCGTCTCAATTTGTAAATGACTGTGTTAATATTTCAGAGGGGGTATTGTCATGTAAGTACTTTGGGGATCACTAGCCACTAGATGGCATCACTGTTGGAGGCCATTGGGCTGCACGCACGTGTGTGCACCCCAAATATAAAAGGCTAACCATTTTGTATATTAGTCACTTTGGGCCTTAATAAAGCAGAGCCAAGGTCATACCTCTTGGAGTTAAACAGTACTCAGTCTAGCGGTTATTGCATACACAATGCTAGAAAGGTCCCAGTGGATTGGAAAACCGCAAATGTAATGCCGCTATTCAAGAAAGGAGGGTGGCAGAAAGCAGGAAACTATAGACCAGTTAACCTAACATCTGTTATTGGGAAAATGCTGGAGTCCATTATTAAGGAAGTAATAGCAGGACATTTAGAAAATCATAATAAAATCAAGCAGGATCAGCATGGTTGTATGAAAGGGAAATCATGTTTGACAAATTTGCTAGAGTTCTTCGAGGATGTAATGAGCAGGGTGGATAAAGGAGAACCAGTAAATGTAGTGCATTTGGATTCCCAGAAGGCATTCAATAAGGTGCCACATAAAAGATGACTGCACAAGATAAGAGTTCATGGGGTTGGGGTAATATATTAACATGGATAGAGGATTGGTTAACTAACAGAAAACAGAGAGTCGGGTTAAATGGGTAATTTTCAAGTTGGCAAGCTGTAACTAGCGGAGTGACACAGGGATCATTACTGGGGCCTCAACTATTTGCAATCTATATTAATGACTTGGATGAAGGAACCGAGTGTAATGTAACCAAATTTGCTGATGATACAAAGATAGGTGGGAAAGCAAGTTGTGAAGACGACACAAAGAATCTGCAAAGTGATATAGATAGGCAAAGTGAGTGGGCAAAAATTTGGCAGATGGAGTATAATGTGGGAAAATGTGAGGTTATCCACTTTGCTTGGAAGAATAAAAAAACAATGTATTATTTAAATGGAGCAAGACTACAAAATGCTACAGTACAGAAGGATCTGGGGAACCTTGTACATCAAACACAAAAAGTAAGTATGCAGGTAGAGCAAGTAATTAGGAAGGCAAATGGAATGTTGGCCTTTATTGCAACGGGGATGGAGTATAACAGTAGGAAGGTCTTGTTACAAATGTACAGGGCTTTGGTGAGACCACACCTGGAGTACTGCGTACAGTTTTGGTCTCCTTATTTAAGGAGGGATATACTTGCATTGGAGGCAGTTCAGAGAGGTTCACTAAGTTGATTACTGGGATGAAGTGGCTGTCTTTTGAAGAAAGGTTGAGCAAGTTGGGCCTATACTCATTGGAGTGTAGAAGAATGAGAGGTGAAATGTATAAGATTCTGAGGGGGCTTGACAGGGTAGATGCAGAGAGGATGTTTCCCCTCTTGGGGGGAATCTAGAACTAGGGGCATAGTTTCAGAATAAGGGGCCACACATTTAAAATGGAGATGAGGAGGAATTTCTTCTCTCAGAGTGTCGTGAATCTTTAGAATTCTCTACCCCAGGGAGCTGTGGAGGCTGGGTCATTGAATATATTTAAGATGGAGCTAGACAGATTTTTGAACGATAGTGTAGTCAAGGGTAATGGGCAGGAAAGTGGAATTGAGGCCAAGATCAGTTCCGCCATGATCGTGTTGAGGGGCCAAATGGCCTACTCCTGCTCCTATTTTCTTATGTTTTTATGTTCTTATAGAAGAAGCAAATAGTTCAGTTTTAACAAAAGCTGGTGACAAAGTAGGTGCACAGAAATTGCTATTTTATCTACGAGATTGAGCTTGGAATGGCATTTCATCATCACAGAACAAATGCCAATCATGACTTGTCTGGGAAACAAGTTTTCATGTTATACGCTGAGACCTTGTGCCTCTGAAATTGTGCCCTCCTCTGTTGTGCTAACATCGGCTGGTATTACCACCTTCATTAGTTAGATAGCAGTTAAGCCATTTGAGAAATCTGAAACCGACATTATCATAGATAATTTTGCATTAGTATTAATGTTAAAGTTGAGAAAGATTTCTCCAGTGTACAATTCAAGATTTTAAATGGATGAATAGTAACATTCATTTACCCCAAAGATAGGATTTAAGAAAACAAAAACAAATCTGTTTATTTCTTAAAATCTTGGATTCTGTGACGCCACTAACTATTTGAAAAAAGTATTCCAACTTTTGAAGTGAAGGCTTATCATTTTGCAATTGTGTCAATGTGAATAATGGCATAAGGCTGCTGTGCTTTGTAAAGTGTCAAAAAAATTTACATGACTAACACATAAATAGTTGACACCTGTTAATTAATTTATTTTTCCACAGTGCAGAATGTGAATATGAGCCAGATGCCTCACAATTAAAATTGACTGTGGAAAAACGACAGACCTATAGGGGAAATGGCACCTGGAACATGCACAACAAGTTTAATGTCCTCCAGACATTCAGAACACAACACAAACCATAGGATTTCATTGTTGATGGCTGTATATTTTACCAGCCTCAATTCCTGATGCTCAGCTGTTGCTTGATAATGAGGTACTATTTCCAGCCCTCCCTATATCTGTAATCTCCTTCAGCCTCCGAGATATCTGTGCTTCCCCCAATTCTGCCCTCTTGAGCATCCCTGATTATAACAGCTCAACCATCGGTGGCCGTGCCTTCAGCTGCCTGGGTCCTAAGCTCTGGAACTCCACCCCTAAACCTCACCGCCTCTCTACCTTTCTTTCCTCCTTTAAGATGTCTCTTAAAACCTACCTCTTTGACCAAGCTTTTGGTCATCTGTCGTAATTTCTTCTTATGTGGCTCTGTGTCAAATTTATTTTTGTCTTATAATACTCCTGTGAAATGCCTTGGGACATTTTACTATGTTAAAGGCGCTATATAAATACAAGTTATTTTTTTGTTGTTGTTTTGTTTATACCACTCTCGTATGCCATATTGAAAGATGTTGATTTGGAGTTTATGCGCAGTTGGTACTGCAAATCAGAATTTGTGGATTTCAGCACATATTGGAAAATGTTGCAATTTCACCACCAAATGTTCCTTTCTGCTGAACTTGACGAGGTGTAGAACAGGTGGCCAATCTGTTGCTGCCAATTTTGCAATTTTTCATGAAGTTGAATTTCACGCCCATGCACTTCTGGAGTTTGTGGCCAAAGAGCATTATCAAAGTAACATCATTCTCCATTTTCAATACATCATGACAGGAGGTTAGAATAGCCTTTGAAGATCAAAAACTAAGAAATGTTGACAATGTCAGGGGGAAGATTTTCCTCGTGACTGTAAGGAATTTCTGTGAGGCAGTATTTCTACCTATCCCATGGCTGAATCCCTGACATAAGAATAGGCCACACGGCCCCTCGAGCCTGCTCCGCCATTCAATATGATCATGGCTGATCTGATCATGGACTCAGCTCCACTTCCCTGCCCGCTCCCCATAACCCTTTATTCCCTTATTGCTCAAAAATCTGTCGATATCCACCTTAAATATATTCAATGACTCAGCCTCCACAGCTCTCTGGGGCAGAGAATTCCACAGATTTACAACCCTCTGAGACAATCAATTTCTCCTCATCTCAGTTTTAAATGGGCGGCCCCTTATTCTGAGACTGTGCCCCCTGGTTTTAGTTTCCCCTATCAGTGGAAATATCCTCTCTACATCCACATGGCCCCCTCATTATCTTATAAGTTTCAATAAGATCACATCTCATTCTTCTGAACTCCATTGTGTATAGGCCGAACCTACTCAACCTATCCTCATCAGTCAACCTCCTCATCTCCAGAATCAACCTCATGAACCTTCTCTGAACAGCCTTCAATGCAAGTATATCCTTCCTTAAATACGGAGACCAAAACTGTACGCTGTACTATCGGTGTGGCCTCACCAATACCCTGTACAGTTGTAGCATCCTGGACGATTTACTGTAAGGTTCTTAAGATGAAAGGACATAGGAAATCTAACAAGAAATAATAACTATGGCACCAATTAAAAAAGTCCCAGAGCACTGAAATTCATATAAAAGGATATAGGGCCCAAATATACTGGACCAAGGCTGTTGTGCTACAACAGGATGTCCATTTTGGGTGTGAAATTTGCAGGTGGCATGGAAATGAGGCCCGGGCTGCAAACTAGCTCAGGCCTGCTGCCAGCAGGAATAGGCAGGCAACTGGTGTGCTTTGCTGATTGGCCACTCAAAGTTAAAATCAATCCATATGATATGAACATATGCTATAACATGGCTGGAAGGAGATTGTATCCAGCATGTCTCCATTGTTGCTGAAATTCTTTTGAGGGAGTAGAAACATGGCTGGGCGGTATTTACACTGTCTACTTTCATCATCATCATCATCATAGACAGTCCCTCGAAATCGAGGAAGACTGTACAGTCCAATGCGGGATTACAGTCTCTGTCACAGGTGGGGCAGACAGTGGTTGAAGGAAAGGTGGGTGGGGAGTCTGGTTTGCCACACGCTCCTTCTGCTGTCTGCACTTGATTTCTGCATGCTCTCAGTGACAAGACTCGAGGTGCTCAGCGCCCTCCTGGATGCTCTTCCTCCATTTTGGGTGGTCTTGGGCCAGGGATTCCCAGGTGCTGGTGGGGATATTGCACTTTATCAAGGAGGCTTTGAGGGTGTCCTTAAAACATTTCCTCTGCCCACATGGGGCTCACTTGCCATGTAGGAGTTCCAAGTAGAACGCTTGCTTAGGGAGTCTTGTGTTGGGCATGCAGACGATGTGGTCCACCCAACGGAGCTGGTCGAATGTGGTCAGTGCTTCGATGCTTGGCCTGAGCGAGAACACTGATGTTGGTGCGTCTATCCTTCCAGTGGATTTGCGGGATCTTGTGGAGGCAGCGCTGGTGTTACTTCTCCAAAACTTTGAGGTGCCTACTGTATATAGTCCACATCTCTGAGCTATATAGGAGGGCGGGTATCACTACTGCCTGTAGACCATAAGCTTGGTGCTAGATTTGGGGTCCTGGTCTTCAAACACTCTCTTCCTCAGGTGACCGAAGGCTGCGCTGGCACACTGGAGGCGGTGTTGGACCTTGTCATCGATGCCTGCCCTTGCTGATAGTAGGCTCCTGAGGTATGGAAAATGTTCCATGTTGTCCAAGGCCGCGCCATGGATTTTGATGACCAGGTGCAGTGCTATTTGCGGGGTTAGATTGGTGAAGGACCTTTGTCTTACAAATGTTTAGTGTAAGGCCCATACTTTCACGCCTCGGTGAAGATGTTGATGATGGCTTGGGGTTTGACCTCCGAACGTGCGCAGATGCAAGCGTCGTCCGTGTACTGTAGTTCGATGACAGAGGATGGGACGACTTTGGATCTAGCCTGGAGGCAACGAAGGTTGAACAGGTTCTATAGTTTAATTCCACTCCAGCGAGGAGCTTGTTGCTTTAGCCTGCTAGTGACCCCATCCTAAATTCAGGGATAGTGCCCTTTTAATATTCAGTAGAGACTTCCCATGCATTCAGAGGTTCAAGAAAAGTACCCACCCTCTGTTCATCGCTTAAAACCAGAAGTGGTACCCTACTGTTTTGAGGAGAGGAACCTGAAGCCCTTACCAGGCCAAAAAATGAAACACAAAAAAAAAACATTACTCTCCACAAGGAACGGTGGGGATTGACCATGCCTGGCCTTTTACCCCTTTGGGACCTTCAGAAGGCTTATAATGGAACTTAAATCAGACATGAGATCCATTGGGCCAAACAGGAGTGAGTTGGGTGAAATCCCTGGAGTAGCCCAGGAATGTTTAGAGTGGCTTAAGAGGTACCCCTGCACTCCCCCCTTCCTGGATACAATTTGTGGGGGAGTTTATGTGGCATGGAAGCCCAACAGATGCGGGTTGCATTCTAAATTCTAGCTCCATCCCAGCTCTTGGAGAAGAACCTGATTTCCATCCTCCCTAACCCAGTATACAAATGATGAAGAAAGGTACAGTACAGCCCTTCTAATATAACTGTTATTATTCCTTGAATAAAAGTAGCAACCCCCTCTTTCCTAATAAACTGAACTATGCGGTTCTTGACTCTGCATAATTCATCAGGTTTTAATGTGCATTGCTGGGTTTTTAAAGGATAATGATTTGTATGGCCATATTCTTAAGTCCTAACTTCAACACTATTTTATGTAAGTTTAGTTTTTAAAACTATAAAACAAATAGTTATTTGCAATTCCATTTTTTGTTAATTATAATGAATCATGGCATGAAGGGCAAATGATTTGTCTTCATTTTAATTATGACCCTCACAGTTTCATCACTGATGCTTACACTGAGGTGCATCTTCTGGTTAAAAAGGGGATCATCTTATAGATGCAGTAAGGGAGGATTATGAGGTCTAGCTAAAAAAAAATCTCTTAAAGAAACAGATGCTCCTCCAATTTGCTGACTGCTGATTTTAGCTGAACAATGTTAATTAAAGAATGACTATGGCACCTACAGGTAAATAATCTCCTTCTTGGTATTTCTGTAAGAAGTGAAGACAGTTCAAATGGGTTTTGGAAAATGACTGCCAGAGTTTTAAAATAATACTCGATAATAAGAGCAATCGGAAACAGCTGCATTAAAGCACAGATTGTAGCAAGTGCACCTGCACAGAGTGGGCAGGTGACAACCTGACGATTATTGCAATATCTTTTGGCTGCAAAAAATATATCATAAGAGGAAGTGATGTCAAGAGCTGAGCTGCATTTAAATGATTATCCAGGAACATTGTGAAATATTGGCTTGTGGCACATTTTAATTGAGTTTGAAGAATGAACAAATGACCTGTAGAGATACACAAATTAAAATAATTGCTCGATAGATAATCCTTATCATTTCTATTTATTATAATAATATAGATCCAAATACTTTTAATATTAAAGGCTCTCAGTAGTGAATTTCTGTACATTCAAACCAAGTTTGGTTAGATCTCATCTTAAAGACATTCTGTTGACTGTTGAGCATTGTAAGGAGGAATAATATTTACTGAATCCCTAATATAAGAAAATTGTGAAAACAATTCTCAGATTGTTTTGGATGCAGATGTACTACCAAATTCCTCAAAGGGTTGAATATGGATTCTTTCTGATGCAATCTCAGCCCTGGTCTTACTATGTTTTATATTTCCTTACATCAACAATTTCAAACACTTTGGGCTAGAAATTCATGCATTTGTGCCTCCCCGGGGGGCGCTAACGGGGCACAAATGCCTTTATGACTGGGTGCAGCGCTGACATTGACTCCCGCCCTACTGAGCGGGAGTTTACTGGCAGCGCTACAGCATTGCGCCCCCATCTCTGCACCTGGAGATTGTGACGTCATCACTCCAGTAGCACCATGTAACCAAACGTCACTTTTGCCCCCTGCAGCAGTGCTGGGCGAAAACACCGGCAGCTGCAGGAAGAGTGGATCGGGTGACCAGTTGCTACCAGGGCGATGATTAAAAGCCAGGTGGCAAAGCTAAGTAAAAAAAATGTACCTGTCGTGTGGCGGTTTTCTTCGCGGGTTCCTGTCCTTGCTTGTTTTGCTCGACACACTGCTTGAGTGCTGGGCTGACTGTGTAGATTCGCCGCTCCCTTGGTGGTCCAGAGGTGACCTTTAAATTGCAGAGCCTGCAGCGATGGCCCTTTCCTTTAAGGGAGGGAAGGGCCTTTTGAATGCGGCAGCGCTGCATGGCCCAGTGTGCAGCGCTGTACGACTAGCGCCCCGACTGCTTCAGTTAGCGCTGCAGGAAGGAAGTGGAGCACTTGATTCAGCACTCCACTTCCTTCTTGGGGTGTTAAAGCCAATTTTTTGCGAGTGGGGAAACAATAGCACCTGCCGCTAAGTTTCTCAGCTTTCAAAAGTTACCTCCCCCAAATGGGGTGATAATGAAATAAAATGCTTGCAATATTGAAAGGAGACTGAAGTATTTTCAGATTCACGGAAAACATTAAGAGGCCATATGCATTCATTTATTTGTTTCCGTAAAAAGGAGACAGTGACACAAAGCAGAGTATGTGGGTGTAATGTCTGTAAGCTTGTAATGTTTGTAGCTCCACACTATGGATGTGGACGTATTGTGTACTGCAATTGCACAGTTAATAATTAAACAGAACCAGGCAGTTTCTGGAGGCTTCTGAGAGAGCTGCCTGCCATGTAGGAAGCTGTGTGTGCTTGTGCTCTGTGAATATATCACATTTGGTGGCGAGATGGGATTTTTCGGATGATTTAAAGCTTAAATTTTGTTGGGGAAGGATTCAGCCAGCCGACAGAGAGACTTTGGAAGTTTCTGTCTTTAGAAAAAAGCTACGAAATCTGAGATAAAATACAGCACACAGAGATTAAAATAGCAGGTGTAATCAGACATTTTGGGGAATATAGACATGACCAGGAACGTTTTAAAGCATATGTAGATCAGCTAGAAATGTATTTCACTGTAAATAACATAATCGAAGTTCCAGACAATGCAGTCCAGAACCGGGCTGTGTTGGAACGTAAGAAAACGATCTTCTTATCAGAGGCAGGTCCGACATAATATGAAATCCTTGTAAATCTGCTTGTGCCTGACGAGCCAAAGGACACAACACGTAAAGAGATTTTAACAAAGCTAGAGCAGCACTATAACCGCAAAATGTTAGAAATTGCTGAAAGCTATCGTTTCGGGATTCAGAATCAAAAGGCTGATGAAAGTATCATTGATTACATCGTAGAATTAAAAAAGCTATCGATACACTGTAATTTTGGAAACTTTCAAAACCGAGCATTACGGGATCGTTTTGTTTGTGGGGTGAAAAATGTTGCGATCAGAAAGAAGTTATTGACGACGGATGACTTGACTTTTGAGATTGCTTGTCAGACAGCGAGGTCGATGGGCATGGCCGAACAATATTCCTGAGAATTAAATAATAATTACGGTCACCAGTCAACCGAGGTAAATCACCTGCAAGTTCAATGTAAAAGACGGTGGGGGCCCAAAGTCTCATAAACCGTAAATTCAAACAGAACATCGAAGTCATGCTATAGGTGCCTGGGACAACACATTGCTCAAAGTTGTCCATACGTGAAGGCAGAGTGTTTCTTCTACAGGAAGATTGGGCATCTTGCGAAGGCATGCCGACTGAAGGGTAAACCAGCTTTTAAAGCTATGAGTCCAGCATTCAAAGCTATGAGTAGAAATCCCAAGAGACTACATAGCATGGAAGAACAACAACACGTCGAGGAGATGTTAGAGTTACACGTCATCAGGAGCACGAGGTTAATGGGCAGAGATTCGGAAATCATCAAAATCCACATATATGTTGCGGGATTCAAGATACCAATGGAAATTGACACGGGTGCATCCGTGAATGTCGTGCCGGAGTCGCTGTACCTCGACAAATTGTGTGATTTCCAACTGGAAAAATCCAAGACAGAGCTGCGAGGCTACTCGGGAGAGAAAATTCCTGTGATAGGTCATATCACCATACCGGTGAAATATAAAGATCAATTTCAGAACTTGCCTCTAATAGTAGTGAAAGGAGACAAGCCTGCCTTACTAGGAAGAAATTGGTTGAGCTCACTGAGATGGATTGGAGTAAGATTTTCTCTGTGGAAGCGAGATTTTCATCAATGGATGAGGTTATCAAGAAGTATCCGAAGGTGTTCTGCGAAACAGGCAGTCCGATCCAAGGCTTCAAGGTGAGTGTCAGGGTACAGAAGGATGCTAGATCGGTTTACTACAAGCCATGTTCCATACCATATGCACTCAAGGAGAAAGTTGAGCAAGAACTCAAAAGACTAGAGACTGAGAACATTATTTGTAAGATAGATCAATGTAATTGGGCTACCCCCATTGTTGTTGTACCTAAGTCCAATGGTAAGGTAAGATTGTGTGGTGATTATAAAGTAACCGTAAACCAGGTTCTAGAGGGTAATGTCCCCAATACATTGCTGAATATAGAAGATTTGTTCACAACACTGACAGGTGGTCAGATCTTCTCAAAATTGGATCTTACGAATGCCTACTTACAGCTTGAACTAGATGAGGAGTCCAAATCATGTTTGACTATAAATACTCTTCTAGGCCTATATCAATTTAATAGGCTACCATTTGGAGTGTCTTCCGCCCCTGCCATATTCCAAGGGGTGTTGAACCAGATTTTGCAAGGTATTGAAGGGGTAGTATGTTATTTGGATGACATACTAATTTCAGCACAAGTAGGCAAATTCATAATAACATATTGAATGAAGTCCTCAAACGGCTAGAGAAGCACAGAGTACGAGTGTCTGCTCGTAAATAGAAGTTATTTAAAAATCCAGTGGAGTACTTAGGGTACAGAGTAGACAAAGATGATTTACATCCAACCATGGAAAAATTGGATGCAATTAGAAATGCATCCACTCCCAGGAATGTCACTGAACTTCATTCATTCTTGGGTCTTTTGAACTATTATGGGAAGTTCCTACCAAATTTGGCTACAGTATTACATCCACTGAAAGAACTATTGAAAAAATAGGTCCATTGGAAGTGGTCAAAAGAATGCGATACAACATTCAAGGAGTGTAAAAGCAAATTGGTAGAGAGCACCATGTTAATTCACTATGACATATCTAAGGAGATTAAGCTAGCATGTGATGCCTCTCCATATGGAGTTGGGGCAGTAATCTCTCATGTATCACGTAGTAGGGAGGAGAGACCAATTGCTTTTGCTTCATGCACTCTCAGTGCCAGTGAGAGTAAATATGCGCAAATTGAAAGGGAAGCTTTGGCATTAATTTTTGGGGTCAAGAATTTTCACAAATACTTGTATGGTCATAAGTTTACCATCATTACGGACCATAAGCCCCTAACAGCAATCCTCCATCCAAAGTCCCCAGTTCCAACATTAGCTGCAACCCGAATGCAGAGATGGGCTTTGATTTTTGTCAGCATATACATATGACATTGAATATAGACAATCAACTGATCACAGTAATGCTGATGCAATGTCGAGATTGCCTTCCCCATCACAAGTTACACCCGATAAGGAAGAAGTGTTTTATTTTTCATACATTGATGAACTGCTAGTCACAGCTGAAGAGATTGGTAGAGCAACCAAATGTGACCCAGTGATGTCAAAGGTGTATGATTATATTGCAAATGGATGGCCAAACCAGGTAACAAAGATACACATCCATTCTTCATTCGTAGGAATGAATTATCAGTCGATAAAGATTGTATCATGTGGGGTGCAAGAGTGGTTATACCAAATAAATTCAGGTCCAAATTATTAGGAGACCTCCATGACCAACACCTGGGAATGTGCTTGACCAAGAGTTTTGCACGCAGTTATTTATGGTGGCCAGGTCTTGATAAAGATATAGAGTACATCGTGAGTCAGTGTACGACATGTCAATCGGTAAGCAAGCAACCACCACCAGTACCATTACAGCCATGGAAATGGCCTCCCAGGGTGTGGCAAAGGCTACATATTGATTTTGCTGAGTTAGAAGGACAACAATTGTTCATTGTGATTGATAGCCATTCGAAGTGGGTTGAGGTGTTTCCAATGTGGAAAATAACAACAAGTAAAACATTGGACATTTTACAAAAATTATTTTCTTCATTTGGCCTCCCTGAAGAAATTGTTTCAGATAATGGACCACAATTTCATTCAGAAGAATTTGCACAATTCACGAGCAAAATTGGTGTGAAACATACCAAGGTTCCACCATACCATCCTGCTTCGAATGGTGCAGTAGAGCGCACTGTACAAATTGTAAAACGTGCCTTCATAAAACAAATGTTAGATCCAATTCCAAGGAAACAACAGTTGTCATTGGATCACAAATTGGCTAATTTTTTGATTACATATCAAAATACTCCTCACAAAACTATTGGTGGAACACCAGCAGAGTTGTTTCTGAAATGACAGCCACGAACCAGATTCTCGTTGTTAAAGCCAAATTTGGCACAGTCCGTAGAAGAGACACAATTAAGACGGAAAGAGACTCATGATAAAGGTAGAGTAAAAGAGAGAAGTGTGAAATTAAACCAGAAGGTGAGAGTGAAGAACCATCACCATAAATGGTTAAAGTGGTTACCAGGAAGAGTGGTGAAGATATGTGGTCCTCGCACATATTTGGTAAAGATGTTTGATAATGGACAGGTTAGGTTTGTTCATATTGATCATATTTTACCTACAGACATGGAAGGAGTTGAAGGTGGGAATGATTCAATTATTTCTGACTCATCAGATAGTTTTGATACACCAGTAGCAAATCCGAAATCCAATGTACTGGAAACAAATCCAGGAGAGAATCAGAATGAAAGTCTGAGTCTGAGTCAGGAAAACAAAGAGCCTGAAGTTAGAGTGAGTTCAAATGAAAATGAAGGAAATTCCGTGGAGGAAAACGTTCCTCAGGATGAGCCTCAAATGAGTTTAGATTCAACACCATGTTTGGGCGGTTCTGTTCGAGAGCGAAGGTATCCTCTTCGAAACAGAAAACAAATGGTGAAGTTAAATTTGTAAATATGGAAAAAAATAAGTTTATATCCTGTGTTATGTATAAACATGAAAGTTATGTATGATGTTTGTTATAATAACTTCTTCATTAAGGAGGGAGAAGTGTAATGTCTGTAAGCTTGTAATGTTTGTAGCTCCACACTATGGATGTGGATGTATTGTGTACTGCAATTGCACAGTTAATAATTTAACAGAATTAGGCAGTTTTCCGGAGGCTTCTGAGAGAGCTGCCTGCCAAGTAGGAAGCTGTGTGTGCTTGTGCTCTGTGAATATATCACAGTGGGGGAAAGAGTTGTATGAGGGAGTCCACTGAACACTAAAAACATTTTTTAAAAGCAACTGGAGTTTTAAATGGAGGATTAAATAATGCTCAGTATTTTGGACTCAATTTTCCCCAAGCCTGTTTTCTGGCGTATTGCCAGAGTTACGCCAGTTTCTCTCGGGCAGAACTGCGCCAGAAATATTTTGCCAAAATTTCCCCGATGAATAGTTTGAATTTGGTGCCGCGCAGTGAGTCCAGTCGCCTCGGGGGGCATGGAGCCTGCTGTCTGCGCCGAAAAATTATGCCGCACCTTCAGCGCATGCGCAGAAAACAAAGTTACATTTCTGAAGTCATTGCAATGGACGCGCATGTGCAGTACAACTCCAAGTTGGCAATCGGCCATTTTTAAAGAGCCAGTTGTGTGTGTGAGAACATTGAGTGCTGTGAGAGTATTGGAAAAATCGCAGCTGCAGCAGCACAAGATGCAACACGGTGCAAGGACCAGGAATTTCTTACAGGAAGAAGTGAAGGCATTAGATGGCAGGATCTGGACACCAGCAGAGGTCACATAAAAATTCCACCCAAAGAAATGAAGAAACACTGGAACCCTCTTTAAAAAGTTAGGTTTTCATCTTTGCAGAGAAAGGTGGCACATAACAAAAGGGAAAGAACTTGAACAGGAGGAGGCCTGGCAAATCTATACCCACTGACACCCTTGGAAGAGAAGTCACTGCCTGGAGAAAAGCAATCACCACTGCACAAGCTGGGCCCATGTTCGAGGAAGAGGGTAAGTCCTGCAAATTCATCATGGTCCTTCAAATCAGCCTGCTGCCTGGCCTGCGATGTGGGAGCCTACTCATACCACCCACCCTGCCCTCTCCTCTGCTGCTCTGTGTTCTGTTATATTTTGCAGCACTTGAGGCCAGCCCTGACGATGCAGAAGAAGATTCAGCCGCAGATGAGCCTGAAGAGGAGAATATCTTTCAATCCAATCCTCCAGACTAGAACATGGGTGTGAGGGGGAGGGGGAGTGGATGGAGCTGGATGAAGCTCCCACTGTTGTACTGACTTTGGAGGAGGTACCGCTCATTGAAGTGATAGCCCCTTCCATGACTGCTGGTTCGAGTGCTGGTGGAGTATTCCATGGTTTCACACTTTCCGAGGTTGCAGGTCCCAGTGCTGGGGTACAGCGAGGCACACCCAGGGCCCCACTTTCCAAGATTGCGGTTCCCAGTGGTGGGGTGCAGCGAGGCACACCCATGGGGAGGAGGGGGAAGGAGAGCTCGGCCGCGCTCTCCTGAGGTGCAGGATCTAACAGATTTGGTTCAGATGATGTCATTGACTGCGGAGAGCATTGACTTTACCTGATCACTCCTGGACGCCATCAGTGAGGGAGTGATGAGGTAACGGGTTTGTCGGGAGAAGTAACAGCAATGACACGATATCCGGGATCATCAGTGAGGGAATAGTGGCCATGAGGGAGGGAATGTCAGAGGTAGTGCAAACCACGTCACTGACCATGAGGGAGGGAATGTTGCAGGTAGTTGAGACAGTTTTGCTCAACATGAGGGAGGGAATGTTGCAGGTCATTGAGACACTGTCAGGGCGCATGAGGGACGGCATGTTGGAGTTAGTTGCTGCAATAAGGGAACACGCCCAGACCCTGTGCCCATTGACAGAATCAACTGTCACTCACACTCCAATCTCCACACCAGCCTCTGAAGAGCCCAAAGCCGGGCCCTCCAACTTGCTGCCGGGCCCTCCAACTTGCTGCCGGGCCCTCCAACTTGCTGCCGGGCCCTCCAACTTGCTGCCGGGCCCTCCAACTTGCCGCCTGATGCCGACGCCGCACCCCTCCCTTCAACAGGTGCGCAGTACCCGAGATCTTTGAAAGAATAAGCTTGGTACCAAGCCCGGAAACACTGTGCCACCGCCTTGGGCAGGGGTGGTGGAGGGTCCAAGATCAAGTACAGCGAGTGGTGTTAGAATAAGGGGGAGGAGAGATGGGTGGGTGCAGGCTTTCTTTGCTGCTGTTATTGTTGTTATTATTATAACTGTTGTGACTGTTCTCAAATGAAAAGTTTTTTGTAAATTATGTAAATGTACAAGTTTAAAAGTTTGTAAGTGATCTTAAAGTTTTTAAGTGATCTTAAAGAGTGATCTTAAAGTAAAGTTTGATACAAGAATAATTTTATTAAAGTGAAGTGCAAAAGAACTGTTTGTTAAAATTTTGAATAAAATATATTTGACATTAAAATTGAATCATGTTCTATTAACACAACACAACATTACAGAACAGCTCCAAACAGTAAACATGGCCCATGTGGAATAGTTGTCGCTGAGCCCTCAGACATCAGTAAAGCGTTCACGGATGAACTGCTGGCGCAAGACTCGAGCAATCGTTAAAGGGGCACGATGGGGCCCACTGTCATCCACCATCGTGCTCCAGCCTCAGGTACTTGCATGGCTTCCTCATCCTTGTCCTCCTCCTCCTACTTGTCACCTTCCACATCATTATCAGCAGCCACTCTCACCGCTGTTGGGTCTTCCGCTACCAGGTGCTGCTGCCTCATGATGGCTAAGTTATGCAGCATGCAGCATACAACAGTGAACTGACCGACAATCTCAGGGGAGTATTGCAAGTAGCCTCCGGAATGGTCCAGGCATCGGAAATGCTGTTTCAAGATGCCAATGGTCCTCTCTATGGTGCTGTGCATCGCAATGTGCAACATGTTGTATTCATGGTCATCTTCCCTCCGGGTTACGTGTCGGGGAGTCATGAGCCAGGTGGCGAGGCCATACCCTTTGTCTCCAAGTAGCCAGGTCTGCCCTTCTGGCTGCTGCTCCTGAAACATGGCAGATATAATGCTGTCGCATAGGATGAATGCATCATGGCTGCTCCCAGGATATCTTGCATCGACTGACATGATATGATGCATGTCGTCACACACGAGCTGTACATTAATGGAGTGGAAGACTTTTCTGTTCCTGTACATCTTGGAATCCTCCAAAGGTGCTTGCAAGGCGATGAGAGTCTAATCAATGCAGCCCTGTACCTTTGGGAAGCCAGCAATCCTAGAGAAGCCCGCAGCCCTGTCATGGATTGCTTGGGCGGTCATGGGAACTTTATGAAGTCATTCCTCCGGGCATATAGTGCAGCAGTCACCTGCCGAATGCAGATATGTGTTGCACGTTGAGAGATAGTGCACACGTCCCCAGATGTAGCTTGAAACGATCCGGAGGCATAGAATGAAAGTACAACTGTAACCTTCACTTCAATTGACAAAGCAGCCCCCCTGATGCTTCTAGGTTGCAGGTCTGCATTCACAGATCTCACTTACAACTTCTTTGAGGAA
Organism: Pristiophorus japonicus; assembly: GCF_044704955.1. Classification (NCBI taxonomy): domain Eukaryota; kingdom Metazoa; phylum Chordata; class Chondrichthyes; family Pristiophoridae; genus Pristiophorus; species Pristiophorus japonicus. The sequence goes on along the minus strand of NC_091977.1, from coordinate 436,553,478 downwards.
ACGCAGCCTTCTGACACAATCTGCATCAGTCAGGTGGAGGTATGAATGCCTGTCTCGATATACCCGAGGTGGATAAGGCTTCCTGCCCAGCACCTTATGGGCTCTAATGTTCCTGATGCGATGAAGTTGAATCAATTGTCTCCTACATAGCACCATGATGCAGAAGGCTCGCACAAGGTATGGCATTGTCAGTATTGCCCCCATACTCAAATGTAACCTTTGAAAGAAGCTTAAAACAGCAGGAAAGCCGACAGGACAGGTTTTCAGTTCTCTCTCTCCCCAAGGTCTGTATGGATGGACCACATCCAAGGTCTTGTGACTTCTCCTCTCCCCCTCCCTTTAATGAATTGCAGTCTCGTGAGTTCTCCCTTTCTCTCTCCTTGCCCCCCCCCCCCCCCACACTCATTGCTGTCTTCAGAAGGCTTCCGATCGGCACCTTGCTCCCCGGGCTCGAAGCCTTCTGATCAGCACCTCGCGCTCACTCTCTCTTCTCCCTCCCTCACCGCCCCCCCCCTCCACAGCTTGTTTTGTAGCTGAGCTCCGAGCCGCTGTGTCCGGGCAGGAGGCCAAATCTGCTGGCCAAGGCTATGACCCTCCATCCCTGTTTCAAGACGTTCGGTGGGGACACGTGAGTGAGTAAAAAAATGAGAAAACTTCTGAAATCCGACAAATTTACATTTACTAATTTGTCAGGTAAAAATAGTTGAACTTTATTATTGATTTTGACGATGTTCTTGACTCCCTCCAAAATCTTCGATTTAAAATCAATGGCGCCTGTCAGCTCTGATTTGTCAATGTACACTCGTTTTCTTAAGTGCCCAGAAGGTTTTTCGGGAGTTGCTAGATACACCGACCAAGGTGGAAAATGTGTTGGCCAACCTGCGAAAAATTATAAAAACCGGCTCAGACATGAGGGAACATGACATGAGGGAACAACGCAGATATGACGTTCAAAAAAAAACTGGCCTAGAAAAATCGTAACTAAGTCAGTTACGCCGGCACAGATCACAGGCGGAAACCTGGAAAAAAATAAATACACCAAAAAAAAGGCGCGCGCCAAAAAAACAGCGCAAATGACCGGGGAAAATTGAACCCTTCATTTCGATCAGATGGGCACGATCGGATTTCGAGGCTGATAACTTTCCAATCGCCGGCAGGCTATCTGGAGAAGTAAAGAGCACATGAGTGGACGTGGAATGCATGCCAACCTGCTGAGCCCCTGTGTAGCTCCTGTTGCCAGTTCAAATGGAAGCAAGCTGTTGGCCTGTCATGTGATTTGGGGAGTGGTAGATGGCATCATGGAACTTTAAACAATGAGACAAATACTAACCTGTAAAATATAGGAATAAAAACATTATCCACAGAAGAAATATAGCGATAAATGTATGATTGTGTTTGTGATTTGCTAAAAGTTTCCATGAGTGAGTTATGTTTGAGCCCTGCTCTGATGTCACATATCTGTTCATTATTCTGTTTCTAACACGTTTAAACCATGTTAAAATATTTTTAATGAATGCTATCATGAGCACTGAATTTTTTTTTAAGATTCTCTATTATGAAAGCAATTTCAATTCAAAATCAACTTGATTTGTCTATGAGTCACAAATCTTTTATGCAGTGGTACATCCAGTTTTGAAATTGAAATATGTTTTCACAATTGCTGTTGGCAGTTGGCTGCTGTGCAGAAATAAAATCTGTGAGGTGTTAATGTAATAAATCTGTTTAATTAGTACATTTTTAGTAAGCAGAGCTTCACTTCCGCCTGATTCCACAGAACGTAAGCAGTTAAGTATGGGTTTTATTTGACCACAAATGCTCATGGTAAACATATGCCTGCACTTTTAAAAAATCCATATGAATTATATAAACTGCATATTTGGAACAAAATATACATTACCCAACATTCCCCTTAAGTAGGCTGTTAATATATTTATTGTATAAGTGCTGTAATTTAAGTGATTTTCAGAGTGTTCATTTCTATTAACATTGCGGCTTTACACAAAATCCCCTTCATAAATTTGTTTTTGTGTAGTTCAATGAAGGTGCACTGACTAGACTTGCATGCCATATGCTTTTAAAATCTTCACATGCACTCTTCTGTGGCAGAGAGGAAGTTTCATTTTTGTACCACAATATCCTTTCTAAATCTTATTAATATATAAAAATCTCTAATTCTTTATCGATTTTAATTATTTACATTGTGATGCTACATTAAAGAGAACAAAAATATTAGCTTTACTGAAAGTTGGTAAGTCATCTGGTCCAGATGGAATGCATCCTTGGTTGCTGAAAGAAGCAAAGGTAGAAACAGCAGAGCATTGGTCACAATCTTTCAATCCTCATTGGATACAGGAGTAGTGCCAGATGACTAGAGGGTTGCTAATGTTATACTACTATTCAAGAAAGGGGAGAGGAATAAACTAGGAAACTACAGGCCAGTCAGCCTAGCATCGGTGGTGGGGAAGTTATTGAGAACCATTGCCAGGGATAAAATAAAGTTTCATTTGGAAAGGCATGGGTTAATCAAGGAGAGCCAGCATGCGTTTGTTAAAGGTAAATCATGTCTGACTTACTTGATGGAATTATTTGATGAGGTAATAGAGAGGGTAGATCAAGGTAGTGCAATAGATGTTGTATCTATGGACTTTTGGCAGGTATTCAACATAGTGCCACACAGGAGGCTTATTAAGAAGGTGGAAGCCCATGGAATTAAGGGGAAATTGGCAGTATAGTTACAAAATTGGCTCAGTGACAGGAAGCAAAGGGCGGATGTTTTTCAGACTGGGAAGTAGTTTACAGTGACAAGAGTCAGTTTTGGGTTCATTACTCTTTGTAATTTTTATAAATGACCTAGGTCTCATGCCCAAAAATGGGCGTTATTTCCGGCATGGGCGTTAAACCAGGGTTTTCAGTTCGCCGGCTTCTCGCCCATTCTCAAAACACCTAGTTTACATTTTTGAAAATGGGCGTTACCGCGAACGATATCAAATAGGCGGTAGCGTAAAATTTTTCTGACCTTCTGCCGTAAAGTGTGGCCGTCCTTAGCAACGGCATGGCAACGCTCGATTCCCGCGATTCAGGAGGTCAAGAGTCATCATGACATGCGCAGAAGAGGAGACAGAGAGAGAGGGAGCTCAGGGGCACTGAAAGCGTGTATGGGTGTGGTGTGTGCTTGTTTGGCTGTTGTGGGAGGAATGACAGCAGCTCCTAAGCACCAAGAACATAGTTGGCACTGAGTTTTTGTCCAACAAATAACATATAAAATAGAAGGGATGGAGGAGGCCCTGAAGCTGGTAGCCAGGAACACTGGTGGCAGAGGGCTCCCAGTGGTCCTGACGCACCGCACTGCACCCCAAGGTGACGCACCCCCATTGCCAACCACACACGAGAGCCAGCAGCAACATCTTGCTTATGGCTCGGAGCATGCTCCCACCTCGGGACCATCCTCTCCCGTATCTGTCCAAGCAGCGGTTCGGCCGTCATCCCCCCTACCCCACCCCCCAATGAAGCATCGCCTGAGGACCTCCTTGGCCAGGCGGCTTGGAGTCAGGAGGATAAGGGTAAGGTGGGGACGAGAAGCTGGAGGGCCGGGGGGGAAGGGTTGGTTTGTACAGAAATACAAATACAGAAATACAATACAGATTTCAGATGAATGTTCGGTTTAAATGTTTTTTATTTAACAAAACCTTGCAGCATATTAGGTCAGATAGCTGCACCGTTACACACTGGTGATTCCTTAACATCAAAGGGTATAATCACACTTAACTTCAATCAACTTAAACTTTCACTGTCACCAAGGTGATGCCCACTATTGATGTATGATCTGCACATCCAGCAGTGTGTCAGCCTTGTAAATAACACAAACATTCTTTCAGGCACAGTGATCATTAATGAGCTTCTGACATAAGGCTCTTGCAGCTATCATGCCATCATAGGCCCTTTTATATGGTCTACAGAGGGGGCAGGGGCATGGCTTCAGCATCAGCCTGATTGTCTGGCCCGATGTCAGCGTCCGCCTCCTTGTCCTCGTCTTCCTCTCTCTGGTGAGGTGGACTGTCAGACCCTTCTGGCAATTCTTGTCCCCTCCTGATAGCTAAGTTGTGTAGCATGGAGCACACCACCACGAATTGAGCTACCTGCTCAGAGTGGTATTGGAGCTCACCTCCTGAGTGGTCCAGGCATCTAAAGCGTTGGCTTCAGCACTCCATGATATTGCGAGTTGCTCTGTGGCTCTCGTTGTATCGCCTCTCGGCTGCGGTGTGGGTGTCACGCAGGGGGGTCATCAGCCAGGTGGTGAGGCCATATCCTTTGTTCCCAATCATCCAGCATTGACCTTGTGGCTGATTGTTAAACAAGTCAGATACAGTGTTCTCACGCAGGATGTATGCATCATGGATGCTGCCCAGAAATTGAGCATTCATTGCCAATATAATTTGCTGGTGGTCGACAATCAGCTGGACATTCAAGGGGTGGAATCCCTTGTCGTTCCTGAAAACCTCAACATCCTGACACGGTGCCCGCGTCGTGATGTGCGTACAGTCTATTGCTCCCTGCACCTTGGGAAAGTTTGCAATTCTGGAGAATCCTAGAGCCCTCTCACTCTGTGCTTCCCTGGTCATAGGGAAGCTGATCAAGTCCCTCCTGCATGCGTACAGGGCTTTAGTGACCTGTCTAATGCAGCAATGTATGGCATGCTGAGAAAGTCCGCATATGTCGCCAGCTGTGTCCTGAAAAGAACCCGAGGCATAGAATGACAGTGCTGCGGTGACTTTGACCTCGACGGACAGTGCAGTCTGCTGGCAGGCTGCAGATCTGCCCTTATCAGCTGGCATACTTCAGTGATAACCTCTTTGTGGAAGCGCAGTCTCCGAAGGCAGGTGGTGTCGGGCAAGTCGAGGTAAGAATGCTTCTTCCTATACTTGCGGGGGTTTAACATCTGGTCCTCCTCATCAGTCTGTCACTTTGTACATTGGGCACATAATGCAGTGCAGCATTCCTTCGGTGATGTCGAGTCTGCTGCTTGTATTTGGTCACCAAGAGAGGGTGAGAAAGGACAGGCCCCATTGCATAGCTCTCTGTTTTCCATCGATTGCACACAAACAAGGAATGTCCCGATGAACACAACTCTTCAATTCCAATCGGTCACAGTATGGTCAAGATGTTTTTAGAGATGTTCACATCAACTCCAATGACCTGCAGTGTACATCCGAACTCCGCCGAGGTTGAAGCAAGCAGCCTTTTAAAGAACACGACATGTGATCTACAACCTGGCATCTATAACGCTATGATTCATTCCAGTTAGTTCCACTTTTTGTGGGCGGTTTTTTGAGCGAGCGATATTGTGGGCGGATTGTGTACGAGGTGGTGAATTGACGATGGGTGATCTCCATGTTCTTTACGCTCTTTTTGACAAAAAACAGTCGCCGGGCGTTAATATTGAATCTCCACGTTAATTCCATGTAGAAAGTAACGCTGGGTGATATTTTGGCCGTTGAATTCACCCATTCTGCTGATTCCGCCCCAAAAAAGTGGGCGGGCGGTAATATTTTTTCTCGGCGTTAAGCACATGGGGACAGTAACGCTCAGTGTTAATTTTCTGAAAAATGCCCGCCAGTTTCCATTTTGTGCTAAAATGGGCGATATATGGGTGCAATATGTCATTTCAGTGGTAAAATGGGCGTTAAGTGGGCGTTAAATAGGCAAAAAAAAGTGGAGGTCCTAGCCTCTAGACAGGTGTAGGGAGCAGAACTATAAAGTTTGCAGATGATATGAAACTTGGCAAAGTAGTAGATCATGATGAGGATAGTTATAGGGTTTAGGATGACATAGACAGGATGGTGAAATAGATAGATGCAGGGCAGATGGAGTTCAAAGTGGAGAAGTGTGAAATGATCCATTTTGTGAGGATTAATATGGAAAGACGGTTATACTTTTTTATACATTGCACAATTTTGCAAAGTGAGGATGAGCAGAGAGACCTTGGTGACCATATGCACAAATACTTAAAGGGCGCAGGGCAAGTTGATAAGGTGGCTAAAAAGCATATGGGTTACTTGGGTTTATAAATAGAGGAATAGAATATAAAAGCAGAGATCAAGCTATAATTTTAGAAATCACTGTTTATGCCTCACCTAGAGTATTGTGGACAGTTCTGAGCACCACACTGCAGGATCGATGTAATGGCATTCGAAAGGGTAAATAGGTGATTTACCAGGATGTTACCAGTGTTGAAGGATGTCAGTTTTGAGAAGCTGGGGGAGCTGATGATTGCTGGACGGACCACCACCTAATCCGATCCATCATTGACATCAATATAGCCCCAAAGCGAAGGGGGCAGCAGAAGCAATGTCGCAAAAAAGTCAATGCCGGGGCACTTAAGGACCCAGCTAAGAGAGCCCTATACAGTCAGCGCCTCACAGCTAACCTGGCGTGCCGTGATGACCCCGAGATGCAGAATGCCCACAGCGCTTGGTCTGCCCTCCAGGCCTCCATAACCAGTGCCTGCAAGGAGACGCTCAGTCACTCAACCAGCAAACACCAGGACTGGTTTGATGAGAATGGTCAGGAGATTCAAGAACGAATAGACTGCAGGCGCAGGACATTTCTGAGCCTTAAACAGCAACCCAACTCGGGAGTAGCAAAGCAGCATTACAGACGGCTAAAGGTTAAGGTCCAACAAAAAAGCCGGGACCTAAAGAACAGGTGGTGGATGGAGAAAGCACAGGAGATACAGCAGCTGGCCGACAGTCATGATATGCGAGGATACTTCACTGTAGTCAAGGCCACATACAGGCCAAACTCCCAAGGCCCCACCCCACTCCTGGCCAAGAACGGGGAAATACTCATCAAGGACACCGAGGCTGTCAGGGCCCGCTAGAAGGAACACTTCGAAGATCTCCTCAACCGAGACTCTGCCTTTGACTTGAGTGTTCTCGACTCCATCCCGTAGCATGCTACCCGCCACCAACTCAGTGAGACCCCAACACTGCACGAGGTAGAAAATGCCATAAGACAGCTAAAAAACAACAAGGCTACGGGAGCGGATGGAATCCCTGCTGAGGCACTGAAGTATGGTGGAGAGGCACTACTGGCGTGAATACAAGACCTCATCTCTCTCATCTGGAGGGAGGAGAGCATGCCGGGAGATCTTAAAGATGCAGTGATTGTGACAATCTTTTAAAAAGGGGACAAGTTCGACTGCGGAAACTACAGAGGAATCTCCCTGCTATCAACCACTGGGAAAGTCGTCGCTGGAGACCTCCTCAACCGTCTTCTCCCCGTGGCCGAGGAGCTTCTCCCGGAGTCGCAGTGCGGATTTCGTCCCCTCCGGGGCACAACGGACATGATCTTTTCAGCGCGACAGCTGCAGGAAAAATGCAGGGAACAGCGCCAGTCCTTATACATGGCCTTCTTCGACCTTACAATGACCTTCGACACTGTCAACCGCGAGGGTCTATGGAGCGTACTCCTCCGTTTCAGATACCCCCAGAGTTCACAGCACTAAACAAGCTGCTGCCCCCACACACAGACAAAAGCTGGGAGAACAGGCTCTCGACAGCAGGCAGAAGCCATCAAGGGCCACATGAACGGCCGTTCACACCTCATCAACCCACAATGCGAGCAATCAACTACAAACTGAGAGAAGCTCAAGAGAGATCAGCCAAACGCAGCTCATTCTTTGGGAACACATTGAACAATGCAACAGGTCTGTGCTGGAGGTGTGGAGGTGGGCACTCATCAAGGGGATGTCGATTTCAGCAGGCTGTTTGCAGAAATTGTGAAAATACAGAGCATTTGGCCCGCATGTGCAAAAAAACGGCAGCTCGGCTGGTATACGAATCGGATGGGTCGGAAAGCGGACCAGAAGACGGTGGGGACAGTACCCGGGACACCGATGTACAGCAGGTCAACACGATCAATGGCCGCTGCTCCTACAACAGGACGCCTCCTATAATGAAGAGGGTCCTACTCAACGTGATATCTGTCAACATGGAGCTGGATACGGGAGCGAGTCAATCTCTCATGAGCGCTCAACAATTTGAACAACTGTGGCCGCATAAAAGAGACAGACCAAAACTCACAAGGGTCGACACCAAACTAAGGACCGATACCAAAGAAATCGTACCAGTCCTCGGCAGCGCCATGCTCTCTGTCACACACAAAGGGACAGTGAACCGACTTCCCCTGTGGATTGTCCCCGGAGACCCCCCAGCACTGCTGGGGAGAAGCTGGCTGGCAAAACTAAACTGGAAATGGGATGATGTCCATGCCATGTCATTAGAAGAACGGACCTCCTGCTCAACAGTTATAAAACGGTTTGAACATTTCTTTCAGCCAGGTGTGGGCATTTTCAAAGGGGCCAAAGTCAAAATCTACATCACACAGGATGCTAGACCGGTCCATCACAAGGCCAGAGCTGTACCCTATGTGATGAGGGAAAAAATTGAACACGAACTAGACAGGCTTCTGCGGGAAGGCATTATATCACCTGTGGTATTTAGCGACTGGGCAAGTCCCATCGTCCCAGTCATGAAGCCTGATGGATCCATATGAATCTATGGGGACTACAAATCTATCATAAACAAAGTCTCCCTACAAGACCAGTACCCGCTGCCCAGTGTGGAGGATTTATTTGCCACATTGGCTGGAGGTAAACTTTTCTCAAAATTAGAGCTCACATCTGCGTATATGATGCAAGAATTGGTCGAGGAATCCAAGCTACTCACCACCATCAACACACATCGAGGCCTTTTCATGTACAATCGATGCCCATTCGGCATCAGGTCGACAGCTGCCATATTCCAGCGCAACATGGAGAGTCTGCTCAAGTCCATCCCGGGGACGGTTGTATTTCAAGACGACATACTTATCACGGGCAGGGACACCGACTCCCATCTCCGTAATTTGGAGGAAGTACTAAAGCGGTTGGATCGGGTAGGCCTACGAGTCAAGAAATCCAAGTGCCTGTTTCTCGCACCCAAGGTTGAATTTTTGGGCAGAAGGATTGCCGCTGATGGAATCCGCCCAACAGAGTCCAAAACAGAAGCAATTCGCCTGGCACCCAGGCCCCGGAATGTCTCAGAACTGCGCGCCTTTCTCGGGCTACTCAATTACTTTGGGAACTTTATGCAGAACTTAAGCATGTGCTGGAGCCTCTCCACGTGCTAGTCAGGAAGGGGTGCGATTGGTTTTGGGGGGACGCCCAAGAACGCGCCTTCAATAAGGCACGCAACCTTCTGTGTTCCAACAGTGTTTTGACTTTCTTTGATCCAGGTAAAAAATCAGTTCTCACATGCGATGCGTCAGCGTATGGGGTCGGGTGCGTTTTGCAACATGTCAATAGTGCGGGCAAATTACAACCCATAGCTTATGCCTCCAGGTCACTTGCGCGGGCGGAGCGCAGGTACGGAATGGTAGAAAAGGAGGCGCCCGCGTGCGTGTACAGTGTCAAAAAGATGCACCAATACCTTTTCGGGGCCAAGTTCACATTAGAAACCGACCACAAGCCCCTCACGTCCCTCCTATCCGAGAGCAAGGCGCGAATTCAACGGTGGGCACTCGTGCTGGCGTCCTACGACTATACCATAAGGCACAGACCAGGCACAGACAACTGTGCCAACGCGCTCAGCAGGCTACCCCTGGCGACCACGGAAGGGTCTGACAAACAGGACTGTGAGATAGTCATGGCAATCAATGCCTTTGAGTCCACAGGTTCGCCCATGATGGCTCGCCAAATCAGAGCCTGGACGGCCAGCGACCCCACGTTATCCTTAGTAAAAAGATGTGTCCTAACCGGTGACTGGGCAGAGGCTCGCGATACCTGCCCCGAGAAATTAAAACCCTTTCACAGGCGCATGCATGAGCTATCACTACAAGCGGACTGCCTGATGTGGGGCAGCTGAGCAGTCATGCCTCTGCGAGGCAGAGAGGCATTTGTCCGGGAGCTCCACCGCGAGCGCCCGGGAATCGTTCTCATGAAGGCCATAGCCAGATCCCACGTCTGGTGGCCTGGTATTGACGCGGACTTGGAGCTCTGCGTCCGAAGGTGCACCATTTGTGCCCAACTCAGCAATGCCCCCAGGGAGGTTCCACTGAGCCCCTGGCCCTGGCCTACCAAACCATGGTCGCGGGTGCACGTAGACTATGCGGGCCCATTCATGGGCAAAATGTTCCTCGAAGTTGTAGATGCATTTTCAAAGTGGATCGATTGCACCATTTTAAACTCGAGCACAACCTCCACCACTGTGGAGAGCCTCACAACCATGTTTGCAATGCACGGAATCCCTGACATATTGGTCAGTGACAATGGTCCGTGCTTCACCAGTGCAGAATTCCAAGACTTTATAATTGACCACGGCATAAATCATGTCAAGACGGCACCGTTCAAGCCGGCCTCCAATGGCCAGGCAGAGAGAGCAGTGCAAATCATTAAACAAGGCATGCTTAAAGTCCAAGGTCCCACGCTGCAGGGTCGCCTGTTGCGACTGCTGCTGGCATACAGATCTCGACCGCACTCACTGACTGGGATCGCCCCCGCGCAACTGTTGATGAAAAGGACTTTAAAAACAAGGCTCTCATTAATCCTCCCAGACATGCACGAAATTGTTGAGGCAAAGCGCCGTAAGCTGACTGAGTACCATGATAGAAATTCGAGGGGGAGATGGAATGAAATAGGGGATAAAGTGTTTGTACTAAACTATGGCAGGGGTCCCAAATGGCTTGCAGGGACAGTAACGGGCAAGGAAGGAAACAGGCTACTGGTGGTACAAATGGACAATGGCAAAACCTGCCGGAGGCATGTAGACCAAGTCAAAAGCAGATTTACCAACAGCATTGCGGAACCAGAGGCAGACTACAATGTGGAACTCGCACCACACCTGGTGGACAGACAGAGGGAACAACCTGAGGAAAGGGAAATCCCAGCAGGCAGCCCAGGCGAGTCAACAACAATCACACCAATCGAAACAGACAGCCCAGGTGAGATACCAGCAACCACACCCAAAGAAAAACAGACACCAAGGCAAACAACTGAACCACAACTCAGACGCTCCACGTGAGAGCGTAGACCACCTGAGAGACTGAACCTATAAAGACAATCAGACCTTGGGGGAGGGTGATGTCATGTATCTTACATTATTTTATAAATAACTGTATCCTAACATGCTTTACATGACTTTAATAAGATATGACCTGTAACCACCAGCTTACCTTATCACCAGGGGTGCACTTGCAAGAGACAGGTATATAAGGACAGGTCTCAGGCAAGTGCAGCATTCCAGAGCTGTGAAATAAAGGTGCAGGTCCAGAGTGACCTTGACTTCACTACATGCCTCGTGTGAATCTGTACTGAGGGGACAGGACTTTACAGTCACCATACTCCGCCTGCTCCACGATGACATGCAAGCCGTGATCCTTACCAACGGATCAATTACAGACCCAATTCATGTCCGGACCAGGATCAAGCAGGGCTGCGTCATTGCCCCAACCCCCTTCTCAATCTTCCTCGCTGGAGTGGAGCTAAACTACAGAACCAGTGGGAAGCTGTTCAACCTTCGCCGTCTCCAGGCCAGGTCCAAGACCACTCCAACCTCTGTCCTCGAGCTACAGTACGCGGACAACACCTGCATCTGTGCACACACAGAAGCTAAACTCCAGGACATAGTCGATATATTTACCAAGGCGTATGAAAGCATGGGCATTACGCTGAACATCCGTAAGACAAAGATCCTCCACCAGCCTGTCCTCGCCGTATAGCACTGCCCCCCCAAACATCAAGATCCACAGCGTGGCCCTGGACAACGTGGACCACTTCCCCTATCTTGGGAGCCTCCTATCAACAAGAGCAGGCATTGATGATGAGATTCAACACCACCTCCAGTGCGCCAGTGCAGCCTGAGGAAAAGAGTGTTTGAAGATTAGTCCCTCAAAACTGTCACCAAGCTCATGGTCTACAAGGCCGTAGTAATACCCGCCCTCCTGTGTGGCTCAGAGACATGGACCATGTACAATAGACACCTCAAGTCGCTGGAGAAATGCCACCTGCGATGTCTTCGCAAGATCCTGCAAATCCCCTGGGAGGACAGACGCACAAACATTAGTGTCCTCATCCAGTCCAAAATCCCCAGCACTGAAGCACTGACCACACTTGATCAGCTCTGTTGGGCAGGCCACATAGTCCATATGCCAGACACGAGATTCCCAAAGCAAGCGCTGTACTCAGAACTCGTCCATGGCAAGCGAGCCAAAGGCAGGCAGAGGAAACATTACAAGGACACTCTCAAAGCCTCCCTGATAAAGTGCGACATCCTCGCTGACACCTGGGAGTCCTTGGCCATAGACCGCTCTAAGTGGAGGAAGTGCATTCGGGAGGGCGCTGAGCTCCTCGAGTATCGTCGCCGAGAGCATGCAGAAATCAAGCGCAGGCAGCGGAAGGAGCGTGCGGCAAACCAGACTCCCTGCCCACCCTTTCCCTCAACGACTATCTGTCCCACCTGTGACAGAGACTGTGGTTCTCGTATTGGACTCTACAGCCACCTAAGAACTCATGCTAAGAGTGGAAGCAAGTCTTCCTCGATTCCGAGGGACTGCCTATGCTGATGATGACCAGTGTTGAAGGATGTCAGTTTTGAGAAGTTGGAAATGTGAGGACTGTTCTCCTTGTAACAAAGAGGGTTAAAAGGTGACCTAATGGAGGTTTTCAAGATGATGGGAGGTTTTGATGGAGTAAATAGGGAAAAAATATTCCCCGCTGATGAATAGAGGTCACAGATTCAAAATCATTGGCAAAAGATCTAGAGGGGAGATGAGGAGAATTTTTTTCACTCAGAGAGTTTTCGGGATCTGGAATTTTCTACCTGCAAAAGTGGTGGAAGTTGATTGGATAAATAATTTTAAAAGGGAGTTGGACAGGTACTTGAGGATCAGGAACTTACAGGGTTACAGACAAAAAACAGGGGTGTGGGACTAAGCACGGCTGCTCTTCCAAACAGCCAGCACAGACACAGCAGGCCGAATAACTGCCCTCTGTGCTGTAAGTTTCTATGATTCTATGAAAATGAATATTTTTCAGAAAACAGTGAAGTGACCTCATCATCAGTACAATATTGTACGCATGATGCTTTAACAAATAAATACAAAATCAAAAGTTATTATTTTTCATTCCTGGATCATATCTACGAGTTTGAACACATGGACCTGAATTTTCCACTTGAATTATGCCAGTTTCCTGCTCACCCAGCTGCTTTCAGAATTTTTTGCCAGAAGTGACAGTAGACGCGCAATATATTTTCCTATTTATAGATCAGCATATTGTAATACTGTGCAAATGATGGAAATAACTCCTCTAACATATTTGCCATCATTGGCACCATTGCAACGCTGATTAATCAATTGCAAAGCCTTTGACGCCCAATTCAAAAAGAAATTGTGTTTGAATATATACCGGCAGCACTGTGGCTGCCTTCAATGGACCTCTTCAATGTCCCAGCTATTTTCCGGCCCTATTCCAGGCAGATTCCTCAGTAGAGGTCAGGGAGTTTGCCAAAATTATGCTATCATCCTCGATGCTGGAAAACTGGCCGAAATTAAGGGTGCAACTTTGTGGCTGGTAGAAGTCCTGCCAGTCAAAAAATCCACCCCAATTTCATTGAAGTGCAAAACCTATACCATAATGTTCAGATCTGTGCTTGCAGAGGAAAATATGTTCTTGGACCTGAGATCTAAGGTTTGTAGCACTAGTTTAATCTCTCATGCTTCACTGGTTCTCTCCAGTAGATGGGGTTGTACTGTGAGATTGTGGGAAAAACTAGCCAAACATTAGAATGTCAACAACATCTTCACCATTTTTAAGTCTCGGTAACATTGTTCAGATATACGGCAATAATTAGACAGCAGCATGTCATAAAGCATTACAGGGTTCAAATGAGACTGAAGCTTGTACAGCTGATCAACATCATCAGACCCCAAGAAACGTACTGTCTTGGAACAGCATCATAGATGAGTTATTGTTCATAAAATATTTATATAAAACAAAAATGTCTGTTGATGAAATTTGGAGGCAATCAAGCTTAGAAATAAGTTCAAAATAAAACAAAAAGTTCTGGAAATAAGAAGCAGGTAGATCAGCATCTGAAAGAAAACGATAAGGCTAGACTCTCCTGATAGCTCCTCTGAGCCCACTCAGAAAAACCGCTAACATTTGGTAAGTAACGCTGGTGAAAATTTACACTTTTATGTTAAAACTAGTTAAAACTAATTGCCCGGCGAGAAAATGGGCCTTGTACCTTTATTCTCGATGGTTTTCTTGGCGGTTAAGGGGAAACTAAGTAAAATGGGTGTTTAAAAAAAAAATTTAGTCCGAGGCTGCGGTCGGCCGTAGGGAGGGGGTGGAACTTAAATAAAAATTTCACTGAAAAAAAAACGGTAAAAAGCATTCCCAAGAAATTGTACACCTAATCACCATTTTAAAATTTAAAAAAAATAAATAAAGAGCCTTTAACATATCTTTCTTTGCAGGGTACTCACCTACCGCCTTGTTTAAGCAGCTTTCACAGGGCGGTTCCCTCGGCGATCTGGGCGGGCTTCCGTTGAGGCCAAACTTACGCCCTGGCAATTTTCTCGGCAGTGCACGTTGGCGGTTTGGTCCCAGTGGGCGTTTTCAGATTTGGGCGATACCAATAAAAAAATAATGGGGAAATTTTCGCCGAGCGAAAAAAGAGCTGTACCGCCGAGAAAATCGTCAAGAACCCGTCGAAAATGATAGGAAAGTTTAACCCTAAGATTCACATTTCCAGTTTAACGCTTCATTGAAACGGGACTCTGATGAAGCATCGCACTCAAAACTAGGCTACATTTCTGTTTTTAACAGGCTTACTGTGCACTTTTAGTAGATTCTATTTATATTTTAGATTTACAACATTCGTTGTTATCTTTTGACTTAGTCAGTGTGTAAGCTATATGGATGGAATATGATGGAAGTGCAGCAGTTGTTGAAGCTGCAGTAGCCTGATGTCACATGTCTTGAACTGTGATTTATTCCATGGAGCAATTGTCTGTGTATTGGTAATTTTATGCCACTTGGCAAAATAGCAGGCTTGACATGAAAATGTGGCTGTACATTTTCAATTTCGCCATTCAGGAACTGTTCCATTAGATTGGAAAATTGCGCATGTCCATTCACTATTTAAAATTGGTGAAAGAGGGAACCAGGGAACTCTTGACCAGTTAGCCTAACATCTGTTGTCAGGGAATTGCTAGAGTCTTTAATTAAGGATAGGGTGATTGAACACCTTGAAAATGTTCAATTGATCAGAGACAGGATTTGTGAAAGGTAGGACATGCTTGACAAACCTGGCTGAATTTTTTGAGGACAAGGCTAAAGTAGTGGACAGGGGAATGTCTATGGATCGTATTTATATGGAGTTCCAGAAGGCATTTGATAAAGTCCCTCATAAGAGACTGTTAATTAAGATGGAAGCCCTCGGAATTGATGGCAAATTATTGACCTAGTTAGGAAATTGGCTGAGCGGCAGGAAATAGGCAGCAGGGATAATGGGTAGGTACTCAAATTCACAGGAGATGACTAGTGGTGTCCCGCAGGGATCTGTGTTGGAGCCCAAACTATTCACTGTATTTAGTAATGACTTAGGTAATGGCATAGAAAGTCATATATCCAAATTTGCCAATGAAGGCTTTCGACAAGGTCCCACACAAGAGATTAATGTGCAAAGTTAAAGCACATGGGATTGGGGGTAGTGTGCTGACATGGATTGAGAACTGGTTGTCAGACAGGAAGCAAAGAGTAGGAGTAAATGGGGACTTTTCAGAATGGCAGGCAGTGACTAGTGGGGTACCGCAAGGTTCTGTGCTGGGGCCCCAGCTGTTTACACTGTACATTAATGATTTAGACGAGGGGATTAAATGTAGTATCTCCAAATTTGCGGATGACACTAAGTTGGGTGGCAGTGTGAGCTGCAAGGAGGATTCTATGAGGCTGCAGAGCGACTTGGATAGGTTAGGTGAGTGGGCAAATGCATGGCAGATGAAGTATAATGTGGATAAATGTGAGGTTATCCACTTTGGTGGTAAAAACAGAGAGACAGACTATTATCTGAATGGTGACAGATTAGGAAAAGGGCAGGTGCAAAGAGACCTGGGTGTCATGGTACATCAGTCATTGAAGGTTGGCATGCAGGTACAGCAGGCGGTTAAGAAAGCAAATGGCATGTTGGCCTTCATAGCGAGGGGATTTGAGTACAAGGGCAGGGAGGTGTTGCTACAATTGTACAGGGCCTTGGTGAGGCCACACCTGGAGTATTGTGTACAGTTTTGGTCTCCTAACCTGAGGAAGGACATTCTTGCTATTGAGGGAGTGCAGCGAAGGTTCACCAGACTGATTCCCGGGATGGCGGGACTGACCTATCAAGAAAGACTGGATCAACTGGGCTTGTATTCACTGGAGTTCAGAAGAATGAGAGGGGACCTCATAGAAACGTTTAAAATTCTGACGGGGTTAGACAGGTTAGATGCAGGAAGAATGTTCCCAATGTTGGGGAAGTCCAGAACCAGGGGACACAGTCTAAGGATAAGGGGGAAGCCATTTAGGACCGAGATGAGGAGGAATTTCTTCACCCAGAGAGTGGTGAACCTGTGGAATTCTCTACCACAGAAAGTTGTTGAGGCCAATTCACTAAATATATTCAAAAAGGAGTTAGATGAAGTCCTTACTACTAGGGGAATCAAGGGGTATGGTGAGAAAGCAGGAATGGGGTACTGAAGTTGCATGTTCAGCCATGAACTCATTGAATGGCGGTGCAGGCTAGAAGGGCCGAATGGCCTACTCCTGCACCTATTTTCTATGTTTCTATGTTTCTATGTTTCTATGACACAAAGATAGGTGGCATTGTACGTAATGTAGATGGATTTCAATATAGGAAAATGTGAGGACCTAAAGAGGATAGAATAGGATACTTTCTATATGGTGAAAGGCTAAAAACAGTGGAGGTTAAAGAGACTTGGGGGGTCCAGGTACATAGATCATTAAAATGTCATGAACAGGTACAGTAAATAATCAAAAGGCTAATGGAATGCTGACCTTTATATCTAGAGGACTAGAATACAAGGAGGTGGAAGTTATGCTGCAGCTATACAAAGCCCTGGTTAGACCACACATGGAGTACTGTGAGCAGTTCTAGGCACCACACCTTAGGAATTATATATTGGCCTTGGAGGGAGTGCAGCATAGGTCTACCAGAATGATACCTGACTCCAAGGGTTAAATTATGAGGAGAGATTACACAAATTAGGGCTGAATTAAAAAAGTTAAGGGGTGACCTGATCGAAGTTTACAAGATATTAAGGGGAATAGACAGGGTAAATAGAGAGAAACTATTTCCACTAGTTGGGGAATTTTAGGACTAGGGGGCATAGTCAAAAAATTAGAGCCAGACCTTTCAGGAGTGAAATAAGGAAACACTTCTACATTCTTTGACAAAGGGTGGTAGAAGTTTGGAACTCTCTTCCGCAAACTGATGCTAGATCAATTGTTAATTTTAAATTGAACATTGATAATTTTCTGTTAACCAAAGGTGTTAAGGGATATGGACCAAAGACAGGTCCAAAGAGTTTGGTCACAGATCAGCTATGATCTCATTGAATGGTGGAAAATGCTCGAGGGGCTGAAAGGCCTACTCCTGTTCCTATGTTCCTATGTACATTGTAAATGCAAATTTAGCACACAGGAAACAGATACAATTAACATAAGTAATGCTGTAGTTTCTGACATTATTCAGCTTTCACACCACCTCTGCTATGTACCACATTTGGACTAGGATTTTATATAACCTACAAACTCATGCCAAACCTTCAGTTTTTTTGGAAAGTAGACAGAACTTCCTGCCTACATCACATACTTGATGACACACAATTATGCATCATTGAACACTATATATTATACCGCTGATATGTACATATCATTTGTTTTACGAGTTAACAAGCTCAAGATGGGGTTCAGTAGCATAGAGGTTATTTTCCTGGACTAGTAATCCAGAAGGCCTGGAACAATGATCCGAGACCTGAGTTCAAATCTCACCATGGCAGCTGGGGAATTTCAATTCAAATAATTAACTAAATCTGGAATATAAAAAGGTAGTATCAGTATTAGGGAGCATAAAACTATCAGATCGTTGTAAAAACCCATCTGGTTCAGTAATGTCCTTTAGGGAAGGAAATCTGCTGTCTTTACCTGGTCTGGCCTATATCTGACTCCAGACCCACATGTGGTTGATTCTTAACTGCCCTCTGAAATGGTCCAGTGAGCCACTCAGTTGTATTCAAGAAGGTGGATCACCACCACCTTCTCAGTTAAGGATGGGCAATAAATGCTAGCCTTGCCAGTGACATACACATCCCTTGAATGAATTAAAAAAAAATCTGAGTCTAAGGCCTAGATATTCAGAGGTTTAGCAGGTGATAAGTCTTGTTTTGATGAAAAAATGGTGGCCAACTCGCATCCGCCTGCTTTCGGCGGGTCCTGCGGCAGCCACCATTTTGGGGATCGGTACCATTGCTGTTGCCAGCACTCGCTCCACATATTTAGTTTATGCAATCTCCTCCAGCCACACAACCACCCGAGATATCTGTATTCCTCTAATTCTGCCCTCTTGAGCATCCTTGATAATAATCACTCAATCATTGGTGGCCGTGCCTTCTGTTGCCTAGGCCCTAAGCTCTGGAATTCCCTGCCTAAACTTCTCCATCTCTCTACCTCTCTTTGTTCCTTGAAGCCGCTCCTTAAAATCTACTTTTTTGACCAAGCTTTTATTCACCTGCCTTAATTTCTCCTTATGTGGCTCGGCGTCAAATTTTTCTTGTTTTATGATACTCCTGTGAGACGTTTTACTATATTAAAGGCGCTATATAAGATCAAAAAAACATAAGAAATAGGAGCAGGAGTAGGCCATTTGGCACCTCGAGCCTGCTCCTCCATTCAATAAGATTATGGCTGATCTGATCTTGGTCTCAACTCCACTTTCCTGCCTGTTACCCATAACCCTTGACTTCCCTATAGTTCAAGAATCTGTCTATCTCAGCCTTCAATATAGCCAATGACTCAGCTTCACAACTCTCTGGGGTAGAGAATTCCAAAGATTCATGACCCTCTGAGAGAAGAAATTCCTCCTCATCCCCATGTTAAATGGGCGACCTCTTATTCTGAAACTATAGAAACATAGAAACATAGAAAATAGGCCCTTCGAGCCTGCGCCACCATTCAATATGATCATGGCTGATCATGCATTTCAGTACTCCATTCCTGTTTTCTCTCCACACCCCTTGATCCCTTTAGCCATAAGGGCCACATCTAAATCCCTTTTGAATATATCCAACGAACTGGCCTGAACAAGTTTCTGTGGTAGAGAATTCATCATGCTCACAACTCTCTGAGTGAAGAAGTTTCTCCTCATCTCGATCCTAAATGGCTTACCCCTTATCCTTAGACTGTGACCCCTAGTTTTGGACTTCCCCAACATTGGGAACATTCTTCCTGCATCTAACCTGTCCAATCCCGTCAGAATTTTAGATGTTTCTATAAGATCCCCTCTCATTCTTCTAAATTCCATTGAATATAAGCCGAGTTGATCCAGTCTTTCTTCATATGTCAGTCCTGCCATCCCGGGAATCAGTCTGCTGAACGTTCGCTGCACTCCCTCAATAGCAAGAATGTCCTTCCTCAGATTAGGAGATGAAAATTGTACACAATATTCAAGGTGTGGCCTCACCAAGACCCTGCACAACTGTAGTAAGACCTCCCTGCTCCTATACGCAAATCCCCTCGCTATGAAGGCCAACAAGCCATTGGCCTTCTTCACCACCTGCTGTACCTGTATGCCATCTTTCAATGACTGATGTTCCATGACAACCGGGTCTTGTTGCACCTCTCCTTTTCCTAATCTGTCACCGTTCAGATAATGATCTGCCTTCCTGTTTTTACCACAAAAGTGGATAACCTCACATTTATCTACATTATACTACATCTGCCATGCATTTGCCCACTCACCTAACCTGTCCAAATCACCTTGCAGCCTCTTAGCATCCTCCTCACAGCTCACACTGTCACCCAGCTTAGTGTCATCTGCAAACTTGGAGATATTTCATTTAATTCCTTCGTCTAAATAATTAATGTATATTGTAAATAGCTGGGGTCCCAGCACTGAACCTTGCGGTACCCCACTAATCACTGCCTGCCATTCTGAAAAGGACCCATTTATTCCTAATCTTTGCTTCCTGTCTGCCAACCAGTTCTCTATTCAAAAAGGAGTTAGATGAAGTCCTTACTACTAGGGGAATCAAGAGGTATGGTGAGAAAGCAGGAATGGGGTACTGAAGTTGCATGTTCAGCCATGAACTCATTGAATGGCGGTGCAGGCTAGAAGGGCCGAATGGCCTACTCCTGCACCTATTTTCTATGTTTCTATGTTTCTATGTTTCACACCAGCAATTACCCCCAATACCACGTGCTTTAATTTTGCACACTAACCTCTTGTGTGGGACCTTGTCAAAAGCCTTTTGAAAGTCTAAATACACCACATCCACTAGCTCCCCCTTGTCCACTCTACTAGTTACATCCTCAAAAAATTCTAGAAGATTTGTCAAGCATGATTTTCCTTTCATAACTCCATGCTGACTTGGACCGATCCTGTCACTGCTTTCTAAATGTGCTGCTATTACGTCTTTAATAATTGATTCCAACATTTCCCCACCTCCGATGTCAGGCTGACCGGTCTATAATTCCCTGTTTTCTCTCTCCCTCCTTTTTTTAAAAGTGGGGTTACATTAGCTACCCTCCAGTCCATAGGAACTGATCCAGAGTCTATAGAATGTTGGAAAATGACCACCAATGCATCCACTATTTCTAGGGCCACTTCCTTAAGTACTCTGGGATGCAGACTGTCAGGCCCTGGGGATTTATCGGCCTTCAATCCCATCAATTTTCCTAACACAATTTGCTGACTAATCAGGATTTCCTTCAGTTCCTCCTTCTTGCTAGGCCCTTGGTCCCCTAGTTCTAGATTCCCCCAAGAGCGGAAACATCCTCTCAGCATCAGCAAGCCCCCTCAGAATCTTATATGTTTCAATAAGTTCACCACTCATTCTTCGTTATCATTCTCATTCCAATAAGTGCAGGCCCAACCTGCTCAACCTTTCCTCATATGACAAGCCGTTCGTCCCAGGATTCAATCTAATGAACCTTCTCTGTACTACTTCCAATGTAAGTATATCCCTCTTTAAATAAGGAGATGAAAACTGTATGCAGTTCTCTGGGTGCGATCTCACCAAGACCCCCTTGCAATAAAGGCCAAGGGGACGAAATTGTCCCTTTTTTTAAGAGCAGTTATTGCGGGGCAGAAATGAGTTTACGCCCAGTGGGGGCAGACTCTCTGATGAGCGGGACAATTCCCTCGTGATTTTTTGAGGAGGAGAACATATCCGACCCGCTCCTGTGCGAACGACGATAATGATGTCATTAGAGCACGCACCGCCTTGTCCCTGCCCCGGAAATGAAATTGCCCTCAAAAAACTATTCCACCGCTTGTCGGTGCCCCTGACAGCTTCGCGCGGTGGGAAGCTGCAAGTGGCTGGCCAGCGTATTTGCCCTTAAAGGAGAGGGCGCACCGGTACGGCCGCCATTTTATTTTAATTGTCGGCTGACTCTGCAGTCGGCCTGAGAATTATGGCCACGGGTTCGGCCGGGCCACCAGCAGAGAGCCAGCTGAAGCCCTCCCTTTTGGTCCAGTGGGCGTTAAGTAGGCCTTGCAGTGTCCCTCCCCTTTTAGTGAAAGGGATGGTCTTCACTAAGCGTCAGCGTGACGCGGCATGTCTGTATTGTGTTGACGACACCACCCGTCTTCCACCCCTCTCCCAATTCAGTGCTGGGACCCCAGCTATTTACAATATTCATTAATGATTTGGATGAAGGAATTGAGTGTAATATCTCCAAGTTAGCAGACGACACTAAGCTGGGTGGTGGTGTGAGCTGTGAGGAGGATGCTAAGAGGCTGCAGGGAGACTTGCACAGGTTAGGTGAGTGGGCAAACGCATGGCAGATGCAATATAATGTGGATAAATGTGAGGTTATCCACTTTGGTGGCAAAAACACGAAGGCAGAATAATATCTGAATGGCAGCAGAGTGGCAGATTAGGAAAAGGGGAGGTGCAATGAGACCTGGGTGTCATGGTACATCAGTCATTGAAAGTTGGCATGCAGGTACAGCAAGCGGTGAAGAAGGCAAATGGTATGTTAGCCTTCATAGCTAGGGGATTTGAGTATAGGAGCAGGGAGGTCTTACTGCAGTTGTACAGGGCCTTAGTGAGGCCTCACCTGGAATATTGTGTTCAGTTTTGTTCTAATCTGAGGAAGGACGTTCTTGCTATTGAGGGAGTGCAGCGAAGGTTCACCAGACTGTTTCCAGGGATGGCAGGACTGACACATGAGGAGAGACTGGATCGACTGGGCCTGTATTCACTGGAGTTTCGAAGGATGAGAGAGAATCTCATAGAAACATATAAAAATCTGATGAGACTGGACAGGTTAGATGCAGGAAGAATGTTCCCGATGTTGGGCAAGTCCAGAACCAGGTAGCTTAGTCTAAGGATAAGGCGTAAGCCATTTAGGACTGAGATGAGGAGAAACCTCTTCACTCAGAGAGTTGTTAACCTGTGGAATTCCCTACCGCAGAGAGTTGTTGATGCCAGTTCGTTGGATAGGGAGGTGTTGCTACAGTTGTACAGGGCCTTGGTGAGGCCACACCTGGAGTATTGTGTACAGTTTTGGTCTCCTAACCTGAGGAAGGACATTCTTGCTATTGAGGGAGTGCAGCGAAGATTCACCAGACTGATTCCCGGGATGGCGGGACTGACCTATCAAGAAAGACTGGATCAACTGGGCTTGTATTCACTGGCGTTCAGAAGAATGAGAGGGGACCTCATAGAAACGTTTAAAATTCTGACGGGTTTAGACAGGTTAGATGCAGGAAGAATGTTCCCAATGTTGGGGAAGTCCAGAACCAGGGGACACAGTCTAAGGATAAGGGGTAAGCCATTTAGGACCGGGATGAGGAGGAACTTCTTCATCCAGAGAGTGGTAAACCTGTGGAATTCTCTACCACCGAAAGTTGTTGAGGCCAATTCACTAAATATATTCAAAAAGGAGTTAGATGAAGTCCTCACTACTAGGGGGATCAAGGGGTATGGCAAGAAAGCAGGAATGGGGTACTGAAGTTGCATGTTCAGCCATGAACTCATTGAATGGCGGTGCAGGCTCAAAGAGCCGAATGGCCTACTCCTGCACCTATTTTCTATGTTTCTATGTTTCTATATTCAAGAGGGAGTTAGATATGGCCCTTACGGCTAAAGGGATCAAGGGGTATGGAGAGAAAGGAGGAAAGGGGTACTGAGGGAATGATCAGCCATGATCTTATTGAATGGTGGTGCAGGCTCGAAGTGCCGAATGGCCTACATCTGCACCTATTTTCTATGTTTCTATGATTCGTTTCCACCCCTCTGTGCCCCCAATCACCGCCCCAATGATTTTTTAAAGAAAAGAGGGCAATTTCCCCCTATTCCCACCCCATCGATTTGGGTGGTAATTTACTAGATAATTCAAATTATCTGTCCCAAATGTGGCAGAGGGCAATTTCGGCTCCCAACATTCCATTTGCCTTCCTAATTACTTACTGTACCTGCATGATAATGTTTTGTGTTTCATGTACACCCAGATCCCTCTGTACAGCAGCATTTTATAGTCTCCATATAAATACTATGAGATGCCGCAAATATCTGCTGAATATCCACCGCTCCTCTGGGCTGTCGGTTTTACTCGAGCAATGTGCAAATATTTGCAATGACCTGGTGCAATAGTCTGAGCCTCCTTTGGCATTGCTGCTTAGTCATGTTGAAAAAGCTCATTCTCTGCCTGTATACCCTCTGTATATTGTATATCCTTCGGCAAGGTGCAGCCCTGCGCTGATGTCCTCTGTCCTGTGCAGAGCCAAGTGGTTGAGGAGAAAGTTGATCATGTTGTTGTTGGCGCTGTTGGTTTGCCTGGTGCTGCTGGTGTTGGGGCTCATTGTGCTTTGATTCTGAGGACCAAGGTGAGAGAGTATAAACAGAACCCATGCTGATAGAATAGACTGCAGATCAAGTGGACATGAGAGAAGCAATCTGTCAATGGAGTGATAGGTTGTACCAATGACGTGAAACTGGCTGGCGATTTTGCTGGAAACATTTGTAGCTTATACAAAGCTAAATCTGTACTGGCAATGAAGTCAGCATCAGCTTCTGCCTGAGGAAAGTGATCATCTGTCAGGTGGGAGGTTTTAGAAACATAGAAACATAAAAAATAAGTGCAGGAGTAGGCCATTGGGCCCTTCGAGCCTGCACCACCATTCAATATGATCATGGCTGATCATGCAACTTCAGTACCCCATTCCTGCTTTCTCTCCATACCCCTTGATCCTTTTAGCCATAAGGGCCACATCTAAATCCCTTTTGAATATATCTAACAAACTGGCCTCAACAACTTTCTGTGGTAGAGAATTCCACAGGTTCACAATTCTCTGAGTGAAGAAGTTTCTCCTCATCTCAGTCCTAAATGGCTTACCCCTTATCCTCAGACTGTATCCCCTGGTTCTGGACTTCCCCAACATCGGGAACATTCTTCCTGCATCTAACTTGTCCAATCCTGTCAGAATTTTATACGTTTCTATGAGATCCCCTCTCATTCTTCTAAATTCCAGTGAATATAAGCCTGTTCGATCCAGTCTTTCTTCATATGTCAGTCCTGCCATCCTGGGAATCAGTCTGGTGAACGTTCGCTGCACTCCCTCAATAGCAAGAATGTCCTTCCTCAGATTAGGAGACCAAAACTGCACACAATACTCAAGGTGTGGTCTCACCAAGGCCCTGTACAACTGCAGTAAGACCTCCCTGTTCCTATACTCAAATCTCCTCGCTATGAAGGCCAACATGCCATTTGCTTTCTTTACTGCCTGCTGTACCTGCATGCCTACCTTCAATGATTGATGTACCATGACACCCAGGTCTCGTTGTACCTTCCCTTTTACTAATCTGTCACCATTCAGATAATAATCTGCCTTCCTGTTTTTGCCACCAAAGTGGATAACCTCACACTTATCCACATTATACTGCATCTGCCATGCATTTGCCCATTCACCTAACCTGTCCAAGTCCCCCTGCAGCCTCCTAGCATCCTCCTCGCAGCTCGCACTGCCACCCAGCTTAGTGTCATCTGCGAACTTGGAGATATTACATTCAATTCCTTCGTCTAAATCATTGATGTATATCGTAAATAGCTGGGGTCCCAGCACTGAACCCTGCGGCACCCTACTCGTCACCGCCTGCCATTCTGAAAAGGACCTGTTTATTTCCACTCTCTGCTTCCTGTCTGCCAACCAGTTCTCTATCCATGTCAATGCATTACCCCCAATACCATGTGCCTTAATTTTACACACTAATCTCCTGTGTGGGATCTTGTCAAAAGCCTTTTGAAAGTCCAAATACACCACATCCACTGGTTCTCCCTTATCCACTCTACTAGTTATATCCTCAAAATACTCTAGAAAATTTGTCAAGCATGATTTCCCTTTCATAAATCCATGCTGACTTGGACCGATCCTGTCACTGCTTTCCAAATGTGCTGCTATTACATCTTTAATAATTGATTCCAGCATTTTCTGCACCATTGATGTCAGGCTAACCGGTCTATAATTCCCTGTTTTCTCTCTCCATCCTTTTTTAAAAAGTGGGGTTACATTAGCTACCCTACAATCCATAGGAACTGAACCAGAGTCTATAGAATGTTGGAAAATGACCACCAATGCATCTACTATTTCTTGGGCCACTTCCTTAAGTACTCTGGGATGCAGACTGTCAGGCCCTGGGGATTTATCGGCTTTCAGTCCTTTCAATTTCTCTAACACTTTTTCCTGTCTAATAAGGATTTCCCTCAGTTCCCCCTTCTCGCTAGACCCTCGGTCCCCTCGTATTTTCGGGAAGTTATTCGTGTCTTCCTTGGTGAAGACAGAACCAAAGTACTTGTTCAATTGGTCTGCCATTTCTTTGTTCCCCATTATGAATTCACCTGATTCTAACTGCAAGGGACCTACATTAGTCTTCACTAATCACATATCTATAGAAGCTTTTGCAGTCAGTTTTTATGTTCCCTGCAAGCTTACTCTCATCGTCTATTTCCCCCTCCTAATTAAACCCTTAGTCTTCCTCTACTGAATTCTAAATTTCTCCCAGTCTTCAGGTTTGCTGCTTTTTCTGGCTAATTTATATGCCTCTTCCTCGGATTTAACACTTTCCCTTATTTCCCTTGTAGTTTTAAACTACATTTGATGCTGTCATCTAATCAGCTGGATCAATGGCCACTCAACTCCCACATCAGGCTGACAGATGTGGTTCCCGAGCTGCGTGAATGCCATGGGCAGCCAGGTAAATTTGAAAGGTAAGCTGAAAAAGGCACTTCACGGTCTGACAGCAAGATGATAATTTAAATTATGTTGTCCACTTCTGCCGTTCAGGACGTTGCCGCACCCGCAAACGCGCCCGAGGGAAAGGCACGTGGAGGCAGAATGACGGCAGGTCTCTGACCCAATGCAACTTATTTCAAATTTCTCACCTAACCCACCTCTGATTGTGCTCGCACGGACCCCAGAAAACTCCAGCCAGAGTGTCCAAGCACAGATGCAGCTTTCCTGGCCAGCATTATGTCTGCTGCCACTCGGCAAAGTAAAGGGTACAGCAGCCTGGCATCATGGGTCAATGCCGCCTTTTTTCTTTTTGTGCCTGGAGCACTCCCCAGGTATATAGAGCACAAAATTGGGCCTGATATCTGGCCAGGTATATGAGGAAGGGGGCAGGCCATTTAATTCAAACCACTGTGTGAGTTTTGTGTATATGTGATTTGCAGCTCTTTTAAGTTTAAGAGACACAAGCTTCCTTTGTTCCAATCAAATTTTGAAAAGTGTTTTTCAGCCTGTCTTGTTCCAATTGAAGTCTGCCTTAAGCCACCAGGGAGAAATAAATAGGGCACTGTGGATAGTTAGCGACAAACCACCATGTAAAAATCAATACAAAAACTTTTTATCTCCAGTCCAATTTAAATTACAATTTAGTGCAGCAGACATGACTGTTTTTTTTATTTTTATCTTCGAGGAGGGATGGTTGAGCTCATAGCCACCATTTACTCCTCAACCAACACAACCAAAAACAGATGAACTGGTTATTTATCTCGGTGTTGTTTGTGGAACCTTGCTGTGTGCATATTAGCTGCTACGTTTATCTACAAAACAAGAGTGACTACGCTTCCAAGGTAAGTGCTTTGGGACATTCCAAGTATGTGTAAGGTGCAATATAAATGCAAGTTGTTCTTCCTTTTTGTTGTTCATTTATTCATAGAGCTCATAATGTCTTTCAGGGTCTGGTAGGAGCAAAGGTGTGTGATGTGTCATGAGGTTCTAAGCTGTGTCTGCATTAAGTGATTGCGCTTGTTCTGAAGGTGAGGGAAATGTAGTTATGGTAGTGGTGGCAAAATCAAGATATTTTAACAGATGAGAATGCTTCATTAATACAAATTCATCTTGCAGCTTTTCATGAGTATGGGTTCCATACTCTGCCTCCAAAACAGCTAGTACTATCTCCTCTGGCATCTGCCTGTTCAGGTCTTTTTGAATTGCAGTGTTGTGGCGGGCACAGCAAGCTACATGTTCAGGAACATGTGATAGTATTCCTTCTGATCTGTCTGGGTAGCAAAACCTGTTCTTCAGAACCCGTATGGTTCTCTGAATGACTATGTGAGTTTATAAATGGCTCTTGCCATTCACAGAGGGGCTATGATCCACGGAAGAAAGTGTTAAGCTTGACCATCCAAAAAGCATCCAGACTCTTTTCTCTCTTCCATGAATATTCTACCTAGGTAAACTAGAGGTGATCCAGACTCAGCTGCTTGTGTCCTAACTCACACCAAGTCCCACTCACCCATCACCCCTGTGCTCACTAACCGACATTGGCTTCCGGTTAAGCAACGCCTTGAATTCAAAATTCTCTATTATTTTCAAATCCCTCCATGGCCTCGACCCTCCCTATCTCTGTAATCTCCTCCAGCCCCACAACCCCCTGAGATGTCTGCGTTTCTCTAATTTTGCCCTCTAGGCCATCCCTGATTAAAATTGCTCATCTATTGGTGGCCGTGCCTTCTGTTGCCTAGACCCCAAGCTCTGGAACACTTTCCCTAAATCTCTCTGCCTCTCTACCTCTCTTTCCTCCTGCAAGACGCTCCTTAAAACATACCTCTTTGACCAAGCTTTTGGTCACCTGCGCTAATTTCTATTTATGCGGCTCAGTGTCAAATTTTTAAAATCTCATAAGACTCCTATGAAGCGCCTTGCGGTGTTTCACTGTTAAAAGTGCTATATAAATTCAAGTTATTGTTGTTGAATAGACATGGGTGGCTGGCATTCGCATGCAGAATTCTTTGGAAATGGTCACAGATTATTTGCAAATTAGTGGAGTGTAGGTTTGCTCTGGATGTATGAATTAATATGGGCCAAATGGCCTTTCTCATCCTGAAGTAGTTTGAAAAAAAGTGTGTGGTATACCTTTATGTTTCGAAAGTTCAAATGCTCAATGATTAGATCTCGCAGTGCAGTATCAGTGCCATATATTACACCCTGACCATTAAGGGAATCAGCAAGATGAGAAAATTAAATATCACTATCCTGCTGCTGCCATTCCAAATTGCATTAATTCCTCAAATATGCAACCAAATTTGGGAAATGTGTAAAAAACCTAGAATAATAATTATGGGGGAGTTCTATTAACCAGATATTAATTGGACAGAAGAGGTAGGTAAAGGGGATAAGGGAATAGAGTTTCCACAATGTGTACAGGACTCCTTTCTAACCCAATATGAAAGAAGCCCAAGAAAAAGAAAGAAAGACTTGCATTTATATAGTGCCTTTCATGACCTCCGGACATCTCAAAGCAGTTTACAGCCAATGAAGTACTTTTTGGAGTGTAGTCACTGTTGTAATGTGGGAAATGTGGCAGCCAATTTGCGCAACAAGGGAGGATTTGCTATTGGATCTAGTAATGGGGAATGAACCCAGATAAGACAAGTAAAAGTAGGGGACCATCTAGGCAATAGTGACCATAATATAATATGCTTTAAGATAATAATTGAGAAGGACATAGATATGACAAAGACCAGGGTAATAGATTGTAGAAAAGCCAATTTTGAGGGGCTGAGAATAGCACTTGGGAAAATAAAATGGACAACAATATTGGCAAACAAGGATGCAGAACACCAATGGGAAACATTTAAAACTGTGTTCAACAGAGTCCAGGGAGAATATATTCCACTAATAAACAAGAACAAGCTAATCACTAATGAGACACCATGGATGAATAAAGCCATAAGGGAAAAATTGAGGGTAAGGAAAGAGGCATACATTTGGCACATAAACAGCAGGGGAGAACATGATAAGGGAGAATATGAAGGGATTAGGAGAGAAGTCAAAAAAACAATTTGGAAGGCAAAGAGGAACTATGAAATTAAATTATCAAGGAATATAAAACAAAATAATGAAATATATTACAGACTCTTAAATAAAATAGGAAGGTTGGGCAAGGAATAGGGCAACTAAGGGATGGATATGATAATACCACAGGCAGCACGAGAGAGATGGCAGAGATATTAAATAATTACTTTGCTTCAGTATTTACCTGGGAAATAGAACAGGTGGAGATGATATTGAATGCTGAGATTAGTAAAAAGCTAACTGCATTTAAAATAAAATGAGGAGCTATACTAAATAAACTAATGAAACTCAAAGAGGATAAAACCCCTGGTCCAGATGGATTACATCCATGCATTTTAAAAGAATTAGGGAATAAATAGCAGAGGCTTTACTACACATATTTAATCATTCATTAGAAAAAGATATAGTGCCAGCAGACTGGCAGAGAGCTGACATAATATCTATATTTAAGAAGGAAGATAGAATATGTCCAGGAAATTATAAACCAGTCAACTTAAAATCATGGTAAGAAAAAGAATGGAATCGCTACTAAAGAAGAAAATAGAAGAACATCTAGAAATGAAAAATATAATAGTAACTAGCCAGCGTGGAATTCAAAAGGGAAATTCTTGCTTGACCAACCTCATTGAAAGTTTTGAAGAGGTAACAGGGAGAATAGACAAGAGTAATACAGTAGATATAATGTATCTAGATTTTCAAAAGGTCTTTGATAAGGTACCACATAGTAGACTAATGAAGAAGGTCAGGGAATGTGGAGTCAGGGGACAAGTAGCAGAATGGATAGCTAACTGGCTTCAAGACAGAAAGCAGAGAGTAGAAGTAAAGGGTAGCTATCTAGAGTGGCAGAAGGTGGGAAGTGATGTTCCACAAGGATCAGTGCTGGGACTGCTGTTGTTTACAATTTATATTAATGATTTAGACTTTGGAATCAAAAGCACAATTTCTAAGTTTGCAGATGACACCAAATTGCAGGGTAGGGGAGATAGCCAATACTGAGGAGGACTGCAACAAATTACAAGAGGACATTAATAAACTTGCAAAATGAGCAAATAATTGGCAAATTAAATTCAACATAGATAAATGTGAGCTATTGCATATTACTTGGAAAATAAGGATCTAAATGGGGTAAAAGAGCAAAGAGATCTCAGAGTACAAATACACATGTCACTAAAAGTATCGACATAGGTTAGCAAGGTCATAAAAACACCAAACCAAGCACTAGGGTTTATTTCCAGAGGAATAGAATTGAAAAGTAGTGAAGTTATGCTAAACTTGTTTCAAACCTTGGTTTGACCACATTTGGAGTACTCTGTGCAATTCTAGTCGCCATATTATAAAAAGGATATAGAAGCACTAGAGAGGGTGCAGAGAAGATTTACAAGCATGATACCAGAAATGTGAGGGTACACCTATCAGGAAAGGGTGAATAGGCTGGATCTCTTTTCTCTTTAAAAGAGAAGGCTGAGGGGTGACTTAATAGAGGTCTTTAAAATCATGAAAGGTTTTGATAGAGTGGATACAGAGAGAGTGTTTCTACTTGTGGGGAAGAGCGTAACCAGAGGCCATCAATATAAGATAGATACCAAGAAATCAAATAGGAAATTCAGAAGAAACTTCTTTACCCAGAGAGTAGTGAGAATGTGGAACTCGTTACCACAAGGGGTGGTTGAAGCGAATAGTATAGATGTATTTAAGGGGCAGTTAGATAAGCATACGAGGGAGAAGGTAATAGAGGATTATGCTGATTGGGTTAGATCAGGAAAGACGGGAGGAGGCTCGAGTGGAGCATAAACACTGGCATAGACTGGTTGGGCTGAATGGTCTGTTTCTGTGCAGTATATCCTATGTAATCCTATGTATGACCTGGAAAATAAATGGAAAATGATCAGGTGGAACCTTGGCTGAAGTTGAGAAGGTTATTGCTTGAAAGGAGCTACTGACAAAATTAGAGGGCTGTGGCAATTTTGACAGTTACTAGCACAACTGTTCAGGCAGCTGATCTTGGCTGCAGGTCTTCTTGCAGCAGCTGGCAGAGTTCAGCATCCTCTTCAGTGAACCATACTCTTCTCACACAGAGCTCCTCACTGAAAGCTTCATAAGATTTGTGTGGCCTGTGGACCATGTGGGAAAATAATATCTGATGGGTTTCATCATCCTCAGATATGGCCTCATGTTCCTTTCCTCATTTCCATTTTCCTCTTCCTCCTTCTTCATTAAAACAAAGGAATTATCTTAGGGAAATCCATATTGATGAATAAGAACATTTCAATCTGGATGGGGGGGGGGAGGTGAAAATTTCCCAGATACCTGATAAGCACTCAATCTTTCAGATGCAATTATATCACCAGACAAAAAAATGTTCTTAAAATATTACTTCTACATCCAGCTATAACCCCAAATAGCTTCTTCAATCTGCAAACAGGAAGTACGTCCTCCAGTATCAGGTGATGCTGGCAACAGCTAGACCTTCTTTATCTTGCCATTGCTTTCACTGTGTTCAGTGGGAGCATAGATCATGGATTTCGGCCGACCTCCACTGTCCTCATAATCTGCATAAATTTAAATGAGCTTCCACATAAAAGGACAAGCAGAGAAAACAGGCCTCAAGGCAGACCAGCAATTCATCATCATCATCATCATAGGCAGTCCCTTGAAATGAGGATGACTTGCTTCCACGCCAAAAAGGGATGAGTTCACAGGTATTTCAATGATGAACCTAATATTCCAGTAATCTCAGTAATGCTGAGAAGGTTTACTCTGAAATGACGAATTACATTACGGTTCTCATTATTAGCATATTTTATGCATGGCGGTTATGGGAAGCTGGATATAGGCATATTACAATGAATTTCATTATATCCAGCAAGACTGCAGCAGCTGAAATGTACATACCTGCCCACATTACAATAACTCTTCAGAATTGTTTTTAGAGGAAGAGTTAATTATAATCAGCAAAGCTACTGATAAAAAAGTGCAATTACTATCTTTAGGAGTTTCCAGAGAGAGGTAAACAATAAACAAAACTGCCACAAACAAATCAGACATGACAGAACAACATAATTCAAATTCATATGCCACCTTCAAAGAAAAAGATGACTTGAGAAAACTGACATCCATATTAATAATCGGCACGTGCTGCATTTTCTATAATGAAGGCAGAACAATGTTCCAAGGTTGATCGGACTATATGTAGGTCCAGGCCCTTTAACGGTGAACTCTATGGGCTCGAAATTCCTCAGGACATAAGGTCCGGCCATTTCTCGGCGGTATTCTGGCAGTGCGTCATTTAAAACCGCCGGAATACTGTCGAGACCGAAGACCGCTAGTTTGAAGAAAATTTTTTCGGCGGTATGAGAGCGGTGTGCAGTGGGCGGTATGCAGCATTAAGATCAAGATCGACTTTCTTGTTGACGGACAGTGTGGCACTGCACTGCGCATGCGCAAATTTAATTTTTGCCGTTTTTTCACAGATGCTTTCCCCCCACAATTTCGGGGGTTAGGGGTCACCTGCGCATGTGCAGAGAGTTGAAGTCGAGGGAGAGAGTGTGAGAAGGAGCAGCAAAGTATTCGAGGATCAGTTGTTATAAGAGATTCCAGAGTCAAATAATATTAACAAATAATAATAATACAATATCAAAAATAATAATACATATGTTATAAATTAAAAATCATAAGATAAATAATAAATATAAATATAGTGGAAATGCTGAAAAAGAAGTATAAGCACAGGAATATCTAGAAGGACAGGAGGTTAAGGGCTCCCACCTTCGATGAAATGGAGCTACCTGCCCTGCTGGTGAACATCACGAAGAGATACTCTGACTTAACCAAGGGCGGTCATGGAAAGCCCTCCCCCCAAAGGAGTACAACAAAATATGGGACGAGATCGGGGAGGCTGTGTCCTCCACAAGTACAATGGTACACACTGGAGAAAGGTGTCATAAGAGGTGGAACGACCTGGTGAGGGTAGCAAGAGTAAGTAATGAATTTATTTATGCTCCCCCCATGTGCCATGTAAATGTAGGTTCAGTGTCACATGGATGATGTCATTTAACCTAAGGTTATGGCGATATATTTGTGCTTTCAGGCAATGACAAGAGGATCAACCCAGTGTTTTGACGTGTGTGTGTGTGTGTGTGTGTGTGTGAACCTGTGTGTGTGCAATTTTAGATGGATTGAAGATTTTAACTTTCAGTTATTTCACTTTCTGCAGAAGAAGATATCTGCAATAGCAGCGGATCAGCGGCGTACGGGAGGAGGACCTCCAACATAAGAACGCTTGACGGAGATTGAGATCCGTACCCTGTCGCTGGTCGGGGATAGCAACCATGACACCACCGGCGTTGGAGCTGACCCACCCACACAGGATGGTCAGTTCAATTCAATCCCCAGTCTGTGTTGCGGTCCTGTAATATCATGTAATGTAACTGTAACTCTAATGTTGGCCTCATGTAATGTAAAGTAAGTTTATTGCACTGTAATGTTGGCCTCATGTGATGTACTGCAATGTTGGGGGCATGTAACGCAATGCATATGTACATATGTATTGTCTGCCTGCGATATGTAAGGCAGTAATGCAGCAGTGGCGGACATTTAAATAAGACCGTGCTACATCATTGTACTCATGTACTCAGTAACCCTGACCCCTCTCTTGGTGCCAAGCACTTATAAATGTTATTTTGTACTTCCAGACTCAGAGAATTTAGACCAGACCTTCGCAGAGAGACCAGACGACAGACCCATTGCCTCCACCTCTGGCATCACCCAGCCCTCTCCTGACTTCACCCCTGCCAAAGATGAGGACGAGAAAGAGGACGAGGAAGAGGAAGAGCAGGTCATCCTGGAGCCAGTGGAGGTGGGGGTGGAGATGGAGGAGGATACACCAGTTCCATGTGGGCCAGCTGGACCATCCTCCACCACCGACTCTATATTCAGGAGATTCCCCCATGCATGCTCGGATCCTGCGGGACCAATCGGTGTGCAGCAACACACCCCCAGCGATGCAGCGTCTTTGCCGCAGCGACGGAGGTTGGTGCAGCAAAGATCCATTGCTGCAAGACAGATAGGTGCGTACCAGGACATGGTGCGTCTGTCACAGGCCAGTGTCGGCCTAGGTTGAGAGCTGCTCAAGGCTATGGCTATGATAGCCGGAAACATCACGGTGCTATCAGACCGACAGTCAGGGGATATGTCGCGTCTGATCACCGCGATGGAGCCAACTGCCGGCTCCGTCGATGCCATGCGGCAATCGACAGGATCGGGACATGACGCGGAATGCCCTCATGCCATAGTAATCGGGGCGACAGCACCTGAGGATGGGGAGCTGCCAGCAGCTTCCAGCCCTGAAGCCGTGCCTTCCGGATCACAAGCTTCTCCTGAGGGCCCATTCATTACGCCTGCAATGTCTGACCCCCAGTGACAGCAACAACACTTGGGGTGAATTGCTGCACGCTGGCTTGGTACCACCATGGGGAGGTCCGGGCTCAGGGGCAGTGGGAAAGGGAAGGGTGGGAGTAAGAAAGGAGTGGGGGGGGGGTGAGTCCCAAGGGTGGTGTAGTACGCAATCGAGGTCGAGGACAGTAAAGGGTGCTTTGCCATAGTCAATTGTTAATTGTTAATTTAAAATAGTTGAAGTTTGATTTTTAAAAGTTTATTTCAAGTTGTTAAAGTTAAAGTTGTTACAGTTGTTCAAAGTTATTAGTTATAAGTTTTACAAAGTTTTCCAGTTGTTCTATAATTTTTACATTTTTACAGAAACATTTCAATTGAATTTAAACACTCTTGTACAGTGTCAAACTTTTGGAGTAACAGTCATCAGGGTCCCACACACTGTGCAGGAAAAGATGAAACGCAACTCTCCACATTCAAGCAAAGCGTTAATTTATGAGCTGCTGACGTAACAATTTTGCAGTGGCATATGCTCCGCATGTCCTCCGCTGTGGTGCTGGGGGCTGGTGGTGCCATGGGTTGATCGGGAAGCTCCTGCTCATCCTCCTCCCCCTCATTTTCATCTTCCTCCTCCTCTGTCTCCTGCACTCTCTCCTCAGGTGGTCCCGCAATCCCCTGTGGCAATTCCTGTCCCCACATGATTGCTAAGTTATGCAACATGCAGCACACCACTGAACTGAGCCACCTGCTCAGGGTGGTATTGCAGCCTGCCTCCCGAGTGGTCCAAGCATCAAAAGCGCTGCTTCAGTGCTCCAATTATCGTTTCGATAATATTATGTGTAGCTATGTGGCTCTTATTATATCGTTGCTTGGCTTTTGTCTGAGGGTTCCGCAAAGGGGTCAAGAGCCAGGTGGCGAGGCCATACCCTTTGTCCCCCATCATCCAGCATTTGCCTTGTGGCTCAGACTTCAACAGGTCAGACACAGTGCTCTCATGCAAGATGTGCGCATCATGGATGCTCCCTGGAAAGTAGGCATTCACTGCCATGATGCACTGCGTATGGTCACAGACGAGCTGCATGTTGAGAGGGTGGAATCCCTTATGGTTTTGGTACACCTCTACCTCCTGTAATGGTGCTTGCAGGTCAATATGGGTACAGTCAACAGCACCCTGCACCTTGGGGTAGCCAGCAATGTGTGTAAAACCCAAAGCCCTCTCACTCTGTGCCTCCCTGGTCATTGGGAAATTTATAAATTCCATCCAGTGTGCTTACAGTGCTTCGGTTACCTGTCGAATGCAGCGATGAGTAGTGTGCTGAGAAATGCAGCATATGTCCCCAGCTGATGCTTGAAAAGAGCTGCATGCATAAAAGGAAAGTGCCGCAGTCACCTTCACCTTGACAGAGAGTGCAGTTATATTGGTTATATTGGTGATCTGCCTTAATGAGCTGGCAAATCTCATTGATCATCTCTTTTTGGAAGCGCAGCCTTCAAACGCACTGTCGATCAGTCAGGTCCAAGTATGAGCGCTTCTCCTTGAAAATCGTTTGGGGGTAAGGCCTCCTCCTTATCATCAGTCTGCGATCTCCTCCATGTCTGTAAGCTTGTAATGTTTGTAGCTCCATACCGTGGATGTGGACGTATTGTGTACTGCAACTGCAGAGTTAATAATAAACAGAACCAGCTGATTCTGGAGGCTTTCAAGAGAGCTGCCTGCCATGTTAGGAGCTGGGTGAGCTATGCTCTGTGAAGATATCACATTTGGTGATGAGGATGGGATTTTTCGGATGAATTAAAGCTTAAATTTTGTTGGTGAAGGATTCAGCCAGCCGACAGAGAGAATTTGGAAGTTTCTGTCTTTGGAAAAAAGCTACAGAAATCCAAGGAAAAATACAGCACATGGTGTGGACAGCTAGAGATTAAAATGGCAGGTGTAATCGGATATTTGGGGGAATATGACACGACCGGGAACATTTTAAAGCGTATGTGGATCGGCTAGAAATGTATTTCACTGCAAATAACATAATCAAAGTTCCAGACAATGCAGTCCAGAACCGGCTGTGTTGGAACGTAAGAAAGCGATCTTCTTATCGGAGGCGGGTCCGGCATTGTACGAAACCATTGTAAATCTGCTTGTGCCTGACGAGCCAAAGGACACAACGCTTAAAGAGATTTTAACAAAGCTAGAGCAGCACAATAACCCCAAACCGTTAGAAATTGCTGAAGGCTATCGTTTCGGTATTCGGAATCAAAAGGCTGATGAAAGTATCATTGATTACATCGTAGCATTAAAAAAGCTATTGATGCACTGTAATTTTGGAAACTTTCAAAACCGAGCATTACGGGATTGTTTTGTTTGTGGGGTGAAAAATGATGCGACCAGAAGGAAGTTATTGACGACGGATGACTTGACTTTTGAGATTGCTTGTCAGACAGGTAATGGGCATGGCCGAACAATATTCCCGAGAATTAAATAATGATTACGGTCATCAGTCAACCAAGGTAAATCACCTGCAGGTTCAAAGTAAAAGATGGTGGAGGCCCAAAGTCTCAGAAACTGGAAATTCTAACAGAGCGTTGAAGTCGTGCTATAGGTGCCTGGGATAACACATTGCTCAAAGTTATCCATACGTGAAGGCAGAGTGTTTCTTCTGCAGAAAGACTGGGCATGCTGACTGAAGGGTAAACCAGTTTTTAAAGCTATGAGCCCATCGTTCAAAGCTATGAGTAGAAATCCCAAGAGACTACACAGTATGGAAGAACAACAACAGGACGAGAGATGTTAGAGTTACACGTCATCAGGAGCACGAAGTTAACGGACAGCAATTCGGAAAGCATCAAAATCCACATAGATGTTGCAGGATCCAAGATACCAATGGAAATTGACACGGGTGCATCTGTGAGTGTAGTACCCGAGTCACTATATCGCGACAAATTGTGTGATTTTCAACTGGAGAAATCCAAGATAGAGCTGCGAGGCTTCTCGGGAGAGAAAATTTCTGTGGTAGGTCGTATCACTGTACCGGTGAAATATAAAGATCAATTTCAGAACTTGCCTCTAATAGTAGTGAAAGGAGACAAGCCTGCCTTACTAGAAAGAAATTGGTTGAGCTCACTGAAGCTGGATTGGAGTAAGATTTTAGTGGGGAAGCGAGATTTTCATCAACAGATGAGATTATCAAGAAGTTTCCGAAGGTGTTCTGCGAATTGGGCAGTCCGATCCAAGGCTTCAAGGTGAGTGTCAGGGTACAGAAGGACGCTAGATCGGTTTACTGCAAGCCACGTTCCATACCATATGCACTCAAGGAGAAAGTTGAGCAAGAACTCAAAAGACGAGAGACTGAGAACATTATTTGTAAGATAGATCGATGTAATTGGACTACACCCATTGTTGTTGTACCTAAGTCTGATGGTAAGGTAAGATTGCGTGGTGATTATAAAGTAACCGTAAACCAGGTTCTAGAGGGTAATGTCCCCAATATAGTGCCGAATATAGAAGATTTGTTCACAACACTGACAGGTGGTCAGATCTTCTCAAAACTGGATCTTACGAATGCCTACTTACAGCTTGAACTAGATGAGGAGTCCAAGTCGTGTTTGACTATAAATACTCATCTAGGCCTATATCAATTTAATAGGCTACCGTTCGGAGTGTCTTCCGCCCCTGCCATATTCCAAGGGGTGGATGAACCAGATTTTGCAAAGTATTGAAGGGGTAGCATGTTATTTGGATTTCATATTAATTTCAGTATCAAATAGGCAAATTCATAATAACATATTGAATGAAGTCCTCAAATGGCTAGAAAAGCACAGAGTACGAGTGTCTGCTCATAAGTGTGAGTTATTTAAAAACTCAATGGAGTACTTAGGGTACAGATTAGACAAAGCTGGTTTACATCCAACCATGGAAAAATTGGATGCAATTAGAAATGCACCCACTCCCAGGAATGTCACTGAACTTCGTTCATTCTTGGCTCTTTTGAACTATTATGGGAAGTTCCTGCCAAATTTGGCTGCAGTATTACATCCACTGAATGAACTATTGAAAAAACAGACCCATTGGAATTGGTCAAAAGAATGCGATACAGCATTCAAGGAGTGTAAAAGCAAATTGGTAGAGAGGACCATGTTAGTTCACTATGACATATCTAAGGAGATTAAGCTAGCATGTGATGCCTCTCCGTATGGAGTTGGGGCAGTGATCTCTCATGTATTAAGTAGTGGGGAGGAGAGACCAATTGCTTTTGCTTCACGCACTCTCAGTGCCAGTGAGAGTAATTATGCGCAAGTTGAAAGGGAAGCTTTGGCATTAATTTTTGGGGTCAAGAAGTTTCACAAATACTTTTATGGTCGTAAGTTTACGATCGTTACGGACCATAATCCCCTTACAGCAATCCTCCATCCAAAGTCCCCAGTTCCAACATTAGCTACAGCCCGAATGCAGAGATGGGCTTTGATTTTGTCAGCATATACATATGATATTGAATAAGTTTATATCCTGTGTTATGTATAAACATGAAAGTTATGTATGATGCTTGTTATAATAACTTCTTCATTAAGGAGGGAGAAGTGTAATGTCTGTATGCTTTTAATGTTTGTAGCTCTACACTGTGGATGTGGATGTATTGTGTACTGCAACTGAGGAGTTAATAATAAACAGAACCAGGCAGATTCCAGAGGCTTCCGAGAGAGCTGCCTGCCATGTTAGGAGCTGTGTGTGCTGTGCTCTATGAAGGTATCACACTCCATTACCCTGATAACTCTGCTCAATAAACCTTCTCCCATCTGGATCTTGCATTAGACAGGTAGTCAGCAATACAAGTTGCGATAGTATAGGCTGTACCCACTGCAAATCCACTGTAAAGTAACTGTTCACTTCTGAATATTGAGGTGCTGCTTTTGCTGATTGTTACTGAGTTCAAAATGGCGGCACCGAGCTCTACCGCCCATTCCTGCCCCCTTAAGATCGAGTAAAACTACCTTTTCCAGGACGGGATGCAGCTCCGGCGGTATATTGGTGGTATGTCATGAAACTTGCACTTTTTAGGCGGTATGCGGGCAGTTCTACATGGCGGACGGTGTGCATATCGCTCGGCGGTATGTCAATCATAAATCTTCCACCAAACAGTATGTTGGCGGTATGTACCTGCTTTTTGACAAAACTTGTATTTTTTGGGCGGTAAGCAGGCGATAAGTGGGCGATAATGGCCGGTATGTCAATTAATTTCGGGCCCATAAGTGACAGACCACTGGGATTTCGGAGGAAAATCATCTATTCATTAAAAAATTGCCAGAATTTTTCATGTTGAGTTGCAATTTCACCCTTCAGTATAACAACAACAACAACGTATATTTATATAGTGCCTTTAACGTAGTAAAACATCCCAAGGTGCTTCACAGGAGTATTATAAAACAAAACAAATAAATTTAACATAAATAAAGTATGGGGTAAAGATTGGTCCCATGTGGCTGTCCCACAGGGAAAAGAAAGCTCCTGAGGGATAGGTTTCAGTCAGATAGAGACGTATAGATGGATCAATTGAACATTACAATCCCTAAGCTGTGTTTGATCCGCAAAAGAACAATGCAAGGTAGCCAAGCAATTATGTGGGGACATGACTTCACCCAAAGCTGTAGAGGAATACACAAACATATGGAAAAGATGGACAGGAAAAGACCCACTGGGGTCCATCCTGCCTGTCGCATACAGTTGTGATGCCTTATGCATCATGATACAGACACATCCTACCCACCCGGAGCCATGTATTCTGGGAGAGGCAGAAAAACAGAAAAGAACCCAGGCCAATTAGAGGAAAAAGTTTGTAAAATTCCTCTCCGACCCCTTTAGGTAATCAAAACGAGTGCAGGAGAGCACATGAACCATGATTTATATTATGGTTACCTACCTCTTATACGAGATGATCTCTTGCTCCAGTCAGAAACAGGTCCCTTGAAGGAATATAGTGAATCAATGTTCAGCATACGAGCTGGCAACTTATTCCACTGGTCCACTATTCTCTGAGAAAAGAAGAATCAATAACAACAACTTGCATTTACATAGCGGCTTTAACGTAGTAAGGTGTTACAAGGCGCTTCACAGGAGCGTTATCAAACAAAATTTGACACCGAGCCACATAAGGCTGTTATGTATGTAACTATGTACTACTCACGCAACCATGGCTGCCGTTGGAATATTAGAGAGATTCGTAGAAGGTGATGATTGGGAAACCTTTGTTGAGCGTCTCGACCAGTACTTTGTGGCCAATGAGCTGGAAGGAGACACTACCGCGGCCAAGCACAGAGCAGTTCTCCTCAACGTCTGTGGGCCTAAAATATACAGCCTCACCAAGAATCTGCTTGCACCGACATAACCAACAGAGAAGGAATGTACAGAGTTGTGCACGCTGGTTCGGGACCACCTCAAGCTGAAGGAGAGTATCCTCATGGTCAGGTATCGTTTTTACACGCACCATCGCTCCAGGGGCCAGGATGTGGAGGATTATGTTGCCGACCTGAGACGCCTCGCGGGACCTTGCGATTTTGGAGCTGTGTTGGGGGAAATACTGCGGAACTTTTTCGTGCTTGGTATCAGCCACGAGGTCATTCTTCGAAAGCTGCTGGCTGCTGAAACCCTAGGCCTGAGCAGGGCCATCGCGATCGCCCAGGCATGCATGGCCACGGACGATAACACCAAACAGATATCTTCTCAACATCGAAGCTCACCAGCAAGTACTGTGCATAAAATGATGTCGCTAGCAGGCCGAACTGCATATGGCAGGGCCTATACGTCTGCGGCTGCAAGACATGTGATGACTCAGAGTCCGCCATCTGGGGTGAATGCGAATCCATTAGAACCGTGTTGGTGCTGCGGGGGTAATCATCGGGCTCACCAATGTCGATGCAAGCACTACGTGTGCAAAGGCTGCGCAGCGATGGGGCACCTCCAGCAAATGTGCAAACATGCTGCGACATACCACATGGCAGAGGATGATCGATCCGGCGCGGATCACGCAGCACAGGCAACTCAACCCAAGGAAGAAGTGTATAGGGTACATACCTTCACCACCAAGAGCCCTCCTATAATGCTGAAAATCAAATTAAATGGAGTTCCAGTATGCATGGAGTTGGACATGGGTGCGAGTCAGTCAATAATGAGCCAGAAGGTTTTCGAGAAACTGTGGGGCAATAAAGCATAAAGGCCCAAACTGAGCCTGATTAATGCAAAGCTGCGTACCTCCACCAAAGAGCTCATACCAGTCATTGGTAGTGCGGCAGTGAAGGTCTCGTATGATGGAGCTGTGCATGACCTATCATCGTGGATTGTTCCAGGCAATGGCCCAACGCTGTTCAGCTGAAGCTGGCTAGAAAAGATTAGATGGCATTGGAACGACATCAAAGCACTATCTTCAGTGGATGACGCCTCGTGTGCTCAAGTACTGAGCAAGTTTCCCTCGCTATTCGAACCAGGCATCGGCAACTTCTCAGGCGCCAAGGTACAGATCCACCTAGGCCCCGAAGCACGGCC
Source organism: Pristiophorus japonicus (assembly GCF_044704955.1). Taxonomy (NCBI): domain Eukaryota; kingdom Metazoa; phylum Chordata; class Chondrichthyes; family Pristiophoridae; genus Pristiophorus; species Pristiophorus japonicus. The sequence continues at coordinate 436,510,947 of NC_091977.1, read as the reverse complement.
CGCCCATCACAAGGCTCGGGCGGTTCGGTACACGATGAGGGAGAAAGTCGAGATCGAACTGGACAGACTCCAATGCGAAGGAGAATCATATCGCCGAGTTCAAAGAGTGGGCCAGTCTAATTGTTCCAGTGTTGAAAAGCGATGGCACGGTCAGAATTTGCGGAGACTACAAGGTAACGATTAACCGAGTCTCACTATAGGACCAGTGCCCAAGGCAGATGACCTGTTCGCAACATTAGCGGGGAGGGGAAGTCGTTCACCAAGTTGGACCTAACTGCCGCTTACATGAAACAGGAGCTGGCTGAATCTTCGAAAAGACTGACGTGCATCAACACACACAAAGGACTGTTTATATACCACAGGTGCCCTTTTGGGATTCGCTTGGCTGCAGCCATTTTCCAGAGAAACATGGAGAGTTTTCTGAAATCTGATCTGCGCACCGTTGTGTTTCAAGACAACATCCTGATCACCGGTCGTGACGCCATCGAACACCTACACAACTTGGAAGAGGTTCTAAGTTGCCAAGACAGAGTGGGACTCAGGCTGAAATGCTCCAAGTGTGTTTTCCTGGTGCCAGTGGCCAAATCTTTGGGGAGAAAGATTGCAGCAGACGGCATCAGGCCCATGGACTCAAAGACAGAGGCCATCAAGAATGCACCCAGACCACAGAATGTGACGGAGCTGCGTTCGTTCCTGGGACTCCTCAACTATTTTGGTAACTTTCTACCCAGGTTGAACATGTTGTTAGTGCCTTTGCACATGTTGCTACATAAGGGTGATGACTGGGTTTGGGGCAAACCTCAAGACACAGCCTTTGAGAAGGCCAAGAACCTGTTATGTTCAAATAAGTTACTTGTACACTATGATCCATGTAAACGTTTAGTGCTAGCTTGTGATGCCTTATCGTATGGGGTCGGCTGTGTGTTACAGCAAGCCAATGTATCGGGCAACCTCCAACCGGTTGCATACGCATCTAGAAGTCTATCTAAGGCTGAGAGAGCCTATAATATGTGTATATGGGGTTAAGAAAATGCACTAATACCTATTTGGACTTCGGTTTGAGCTTGAAACTGACCACAAGCCGCTCAATTCATTATTTTCAGAGAGCAAAGGTATAAACACCAAAATTTGTCCTGCATCCAAAGATGGGCACTAACATTATCCGCTTATGACTATGTTATCTTCCACAGACCAGGCACTGAAAACTGTGCCAATGCTCTCAGCTGGCTATCATTACCCACCACTGGAGTTGAAATGGCGCAGCCCGCAGACTAGCTACTGGTCATGGATGCTTTTGAGAGCGAGGAGTCACCCATCACGGCTCGCCAGATCAGGACCTGGACCAGCCAGGATCCTGTGCTTTCATTGGTAAAGAGTTGCATTCTAAATGGGAACGGGTTGGCTGTTCCCAGGGAAATGCAAGATGAAATTAAGCCGTTTTACTGACGCAAAGATGAAATGTCCATCCAGTCGGATTGTCTCTTATGGAGTAATCACGTGATTTTGCCAAAAAAAGGCAGGGAAATGTTTATACGTGACCTACAAAGTACCCACCCAGGCATTGTCATGATGAAGGCAATTGCCAGGTCGCATGTTTGGTGGCCCGGCATTGACTTAGACTTGGAGTCATGCGTGCATCAGTGCAACACTGGCTCGCAACTGAGCAATGCACCAAGGGAGGCTCCACTGAGTCTGTGGTCATGGCCCTCCAAACTGTGCTCCAGGATCCACGTAGATTTTGCCGGACCCTTTCTAGGAAAGATGTTTTTAGTAGTAGTGGACGCTTACTCCAAATGGATTGAATGTGTAATCATGTCATCCAGCACGTCCACAGCCACCATTGAAAGCCTCCGGGCCATGATCGCCACCCATGGCTTGCCCGACGTCCTTGTCAGCGACAATGGACTGTGTTTCAGCAGCTCGGAATTCAACGAGTTTATGATCCGCAATGGCATCAAGCATGTCAGGTCTGCTCCGTTTAAGCTCGCGTCTAACGGTCAAGCGGAACGGGCCGTCCAAACAATCAAGCAGAGCATGAAACGCGTGACGGACGGCTCCCTGCAGACCCGCTTGTCTCGCATTCTGCTCACTTACCGGACGCGACCCCACTCGCTCAACGGGGTTCCCCCGGCAGAATTGTTAATGAAGAGAGCCCTCAAAACCAGGCTCTCCCTAGTCCACCCGGATCTTAATGATCACATGGAAACCCGACGACACCGGCAGAACATGAACCACGATCGCGCGGCTGTTTCATGTGACATTGATGTTAACGACCCCGTGTTTGTCCTGAATTACGGTCATTGTTCCAGGTGGGTTGCTGGCACTGTTTTGGCCAAGGAAGGGAATAGGGTGTTTATAATCAAACTGTTAAATGGCCAAACATGCAGAAAGCATTTAGATCAGAGCAAATTGCGATTTACTGACAACCAGGAACGACTTGAAGAGTACATCACCATCGACGATCCACCAACACACACCCAATTGTTGTCAATCATGAGGATGAACCCACCGTTCCTGACAATCTGGTCAGACCAGCCGCGGTGCAGTGCAGCGATTGTCTGACCAACTCACGCACGCCAGGGTTTGAACTTCGACGATCAATCGGGGAGGGCTCCGGATCGCCTCAACTTGTAAATAACTTGTACCGAAAACTTTGTGGGGGGTGGGGGGGGGATGGGGGGAGTGATGTTATGTATGTAACTATGTAATACTTACCACCAGAGGGCATGACTGTTGGAGTCCTAATGGTCACCTGCACACATGTTCAGGGCCAGTATAAAAGGTTGGCTGCCATGTTGTTTAGGCACTCTGGAGTTGTAATAAAGAAGGCTAAGGTCACACTTAGTTTAGCTCACAGTACTCAGCCTCGTGGAGTTCTTCTATACATAAAAAAGCCGATATTAGGACCGATGACGGCATTGAGAAAATCATAATATGAATATACAGACTCAACATGGTTTTAGGAAAGAGAAATCATGCTTAAAAATTTGATTAGAGTTTTTTGAGGATGTAACTTGATAAATAAAAGGGAACCATTGGATGTAGTAAATTTGGATTTCCAAAAGGCATTGATAAGGTGCTACAAAAAAAGTTGTTACATGAGATAAGGGCTCATGGGTTTGGGGGAAATATATTAGCATGGGTAGAGGATTGGTTAATGGACACAAAACAGAGAGTTGGAATAAACGGGTAATTTTCTGGTTGGCAGGCTGTAAATAGTAGAGTGCGGTAAGGATCAGTGCTTGGGCCTCAGCTATTTACAATCTATATTAATAACTTAGATGAAGGAACCGACTCTTATGTATCCAAGTTTGCTGATGATACAATGCTAGGTGGGAAAGTATGTTGTGAGGACACAAGGAACCTGCAAAGGGATATAGACAGGTTAAGTGAGTGGGCAATAAGGTGGCAGATGGAGTATAATGTGGGGAAATGAGCGGTTAGTCACTTTGGTACGAAGAATAGAAAAACAATATTATTTAAGTGGTGAGAAACTCTTAAATACTGGTGTTCAGAGAGATTTAGGTGTCCTAATACATGAAACACAAAAGGTCCGAAATTAAAGAACTTACTGCCCACTGCCGCCGACATTCCTCTGCAACATTAGCCCAGTGCCACTTTCGACGTGGCCTGGAGCGGGCTGGACGGGGGGGGAGGAGAGAGCCGCCGGGAAGCGCCCGCCGATGGCCGAGTTGCACAACTGACCTCCTGCCCTCCGAGCTGCGATATTCTTGCGGGTGGGAGCCAGCGGCAGAACGGGAGTGGGCCGCTGGCTGGAGGCTGGTCTGTCACCGACGGTAGGTAAGAAGATGGTGAAAAAAAGGTTCGTACACTTTTTGTAATTTTTTCTTTACAGGTACTTACCTGGGTGGGGTCCCCTGAAGGTCTTCAGACATTTTTAAATTTTTTTTATGCTTTTGCTTTTCAGCTCTTCCCTCCTCTGCGGCACTTGGGTGGCAAGCGCCTTTGCCGTCGAGAATGAGAGCTCCCACCAGATTGGCGGCATAAGTCGCTCATTTGCCACCCGCCGACCTTCGAGGGACCTCTCCGATGAAAATCCCGCCGACAGTACCGTCAGGTACCTAGCCTGCCATCGGCGATCCTTTGGGCGGCACGTGGGCGGGTGAAGGCCTTCATCAATTTCTGGCCCAGAGAGTTAGCATACAGGTACAGCAAGCAATTAGGATGGCAAAGGGCATGTTTGCCTTTACTGCAAGTGGGTTGGAGTATAAGGGTAAGGAAGTCTTGCTACAATTGTACAGGGCTTTGGTGAGACCACACCTGGAGTACTGTGTACAGTTTTGGTCTCCTTATCTGAGGAAGGATATACTTGGCTTAGAGGCGGTGCAACAAAGGTTCATTAGATTAATTCCTGGGATGAGGAAAGATTGAGGAGATTAGGCCTATACTCTGTGGAGTTTAAAAGAGTGAGTCTCATTGAAATGTATAAAATTTTGAAAGGGGAGATGCTGAGAGGTTGTTTCTCCTGGCTGGAGAGTCTAACACTAAGAAGCATAGTTTCAGGATAAGGGGTTGGCTATTTAAGAAAGAGACGAGGAGGAATTTCTTCACACAGAGGGGTGTGAATCTTTGGAATTCTCTGCCTCAAAGGGCTGTTGATGCTGAATCATTGAGTATATTTAAGGCTGAGATAGATAGCTTTTTGAACTCTAGAGGAAACATTGGGGCCAAGTTTTGGCCTGAGTTGCTCCTGTTTTTTTGGAGCAACTGGTTTAGAATGGAGTATCTTAGAAATTGCAATTCTCGGCATTTAGTTTGCTCCAGTTCTAGTCAGTTAGAATAGTTTCAGTTTGGAACAGATTTTTATTTTCAAAAGGGGGCGTGTCCGGCCACTTACGCCCATTTTGAAAGTTTAGGCAGTGAAAACTTACTCCAAACTAACTTAGAATGGACGAAGTGTAGATTTTTGTACGCTCAGAAAAACCTTGCCTACACTTAGAAAATCAGGCGTAGGTTACAAATCAGGCGTCGGGAATGTGGGGGAGGGGGGGGGTTTTAAAGGGAAGTTTACAAACATTAAACACTTCAGTTTTACAATTAAAGAGCCATCATCAATAATAAATGATAAATACATCAATAAATCAACCAATAAATCAATCAAAAAAAATTAATAAAAAATAAATACAATTCAGAAATCAATAAATAAAACATTTTCTACTTACCGACTGCAGCACCGGGAGTCCTCCATCAGCGTACTGGGACTCCCCCCCTCTAGTGTGTCTCTGTCAGTGTCTCTATCTCTCTGTCTGTCTGTGTGTGTCTCTCTCACTCTCTGTCTGTCAGTGTCTGTGTTTCTGACAGCGAGGGGAGGGGGAGAAGGGGGGTGGAGGGGAGGTGGAGAAGGGGGGTGGAGGGGGGGTTGGGGGGGGAGAGAGAGAAAGAGGGAGGGAGGGGGAGAGAGAGGGAGGGAGGGGGAGTGAGAGGGAGGGAGGGGGAGAGAGAGGGAGGGGGAGAAGGGGGGGAGGAAGGGGGAGAAGGGAGGACGGAGGGAGGGGAGATGGGGGGGAGGGAGGGAGGGGAGAAGGGGGGGAGGGGTAGAAGGGAGGGAGAAGGGAGGGAGGGAGGAAAGAGGGAGGGAGGGAGGGGGAGAAGGGAGGGAGAGAGGGAGGGGGAGAGGAGAGAGGAGAGGAGAGGGAGGCTGAACGGGCCCGGCCCGGCTGGGCCCAAGACTTCGGGCGGGGCACGCCCCCAGCACCGGAGTTAAAGGTAGGTGGCTGGGAGTCAGGTCGGGTCCGTGGGTGGGGGTGTGGGGGTGTGGGGGAGCAGGAGTCGGGTCGAGTCCAGGGCGGAGGAGCGGGAGTCGAGTCGGGTCGGGTCCATGGGGGTGGGGCGGGGGGAGCGGGGGTCGGGCCCGGGGGTGAGCGGGAGTCGGGTCCCGGGGGGGAGTCGAGTCAGGTTCCGGGGGGGGGGGGAAGTTGAGTCGGGTCCGGGGGTGGGGAGTCGAGTCGGGTCCGGGGGGGGCGAGTTGAGTCAGGTCCGGGGGAGGCTGTCGAGTCAGGTCCATGGGGAGAGTTGAGTCGGGTCCAGTGGCGGGGGGGCGGGGCTCCGGGGGGGGTCGGGTCGGGGGTTAGTCAGAGCGGGAGCTGGGGGAGGCCGGGATTTGAGAGAGCCAGCTGAAGGGAGGAAGCAGGAGCTGGGCGTGGGAGGTGCAGCCTGATCCACGCAGCCCCAGTGAGGCCATTCGGCCAGGGCTAGCGGCTGCGTGCTTTGGGCCCCGCCCACACAATTTTGGGCGCCTGGAGCTACTGCACATGCGCACCCACTGTAGCACGCCTGTACAGAGGTCCCGGCACTGTTTTCAGTCCAGGGACTTGGCTCCACCCCCCACAGCTCATGCTGTGCCGCGCCCAGCTCCAGAGGACCTGCAGGGAGCCGGAGAATCTGTAAGTATTTTTTAGGCGCATTTTCGGGCACGAAAAACGGGCGTCCAGGTCGGGGCTGCGCCATTCTAGGCACGGCCCGAAATTCGGGCCCATTGTGTGAGAAGACCAAAACGGGACACAATATTCTAAGATCTCACCTATCTCCACAAAATTGTGACGGAAAAATTCAGCAATGTAGCGCTCGGTTTCTCAGCGCTATGCGTACCGTTTTGATTCCAAAATGATTTTCGCACCTTGTGCCGACACTTCTGGTAAGGGCCACATGCCATCAGTCAGCATGTCATGCTGATTTGATGCCAGCACTGTCATTTTTGACCTCAGTGCTCCAGCTCACGCCCTCTCTTTAGCACGCACCGCTAAACATGCGTTCAGTGGTAGGAAGAACCCCACACCAGCACTATTTAAAGGGATCATCAACAGCTTTCAGCTTAGTTGCTGATTGATTTCTACTGACTCTTGTTGAGTGTGCAGAAGTGTTTGGTGGTTTGTTATCTTATTTGAAGTTATTGAAGTCTCCATGGAGTGGTGTGGCAGATACTTCAAGGTTTCTGCTCAGACCAGTTGCTCCTCGACATGGGTGATGTAGTTCAGTCCCCTTGGCCTGCAGCATGCCAGGGAGAATGAGCAGAGGCGACACAGAGGAGGAGGATAACTGCTCGAAGATGAAGGAGGTGGAGAGGAAGAAGGGCTCTCAGCAGGAGATCATATTCACCCAGGGTCTTCAGGGAGCAATTATCCTGCCTCAAGCTCAGCGAGCAACAGTTTATGCAATGTCTCCACTTCAATAAGGAGGAGCTCACTGAAATCTGCCACCTGTTGCAGGCAGAACTACAACCTCAGAGCAGGGCGATGACAGCATTGCCAGTAGCTGTGAAGATGAGCGTGGCCATGAATTTTTATGTGTCCGCTTCTTCTAGGCTGGAGCAAGCGATATTTCCAACATCTCCCAGTTTGCTGTGCACTATTGCGTATGGGAGGTCACTGAGGCTCTGTATGCAAAAAGGGGTGAATACATTTAATTCTCTCTTGTGAGGGAGAAGCAGGCAGAGTGAGCACATGACTTCACCAGGATAGCAGGTTTCCCCATGGTGCAGGGTGCCATTGACTGCACACATGTCACTTTGCAGGTGCCATATGTGTAGTGTTTGCAGGCATTTTAGTAATGACTGCACGAGGTAAGGTATTGCACTTGAACTGTTGTGACCTTAGTCCATTTATTGCAGCTCCTGAATGAGGTTACAGTAAGGTGGGCTCCCTCTTATACCTGGTTATCTGAGGTGTGCAGGTGACCTCTAGGTCTCCACCTGTTGCACCCTCTGGTGGTACAGGCATATTGTATACCATGTGAAGATACATTCATTGGTCTTATGTAACTGTACATTGAGTGTACAGGGTATATACATACACAACATCACTCCCCGCTAAGTCTTGTGCCACTGGCCTTTGTACAGTGTGCTCTGGCCCTCAACTTGAGTGCCCAAAGCCCTTGCACTTTGTCTGTGCCGAGGAATGGCTCCCTCCCTGTGGACCCCCAAGTCCTTCTTGCCACAACGTTGGGAAATGGTCAGCAGTGGACGGTTGGAGGTTGAAGTGGGAGTTTGAGTGGGTTCTGGGTGTGATCCATGTGTCCATGGCTACATACGCCCATTCCCCCCCCCCCATACATAGACCATGTGTGTGGCTCGACAGTTGCATTTACATACATGTACAAAAAAAGAAAGGATTGGTTACATGACTGTTTGGGTTTAGCAGTGGTGGAACGAGTACATATGACAGGTAAGGTACATACATGGTATTACAGTCTTGCCCCTGGGGTGTAGGTGCAGGTGGGTGAGGACGTTAGTTCCAGAATAACCGGACTGTGTCCAGGTTGTCTGATGGCGGCGCTGCACCCCCTGCCAGCTGGGTGAGCTCGAGTCGCTCCCCTGGCTGGGTCTCAAGGCCTTTGCTGTTGGCTAGTTGTGGGCAGAGCCATAGGAATATGTGGCCTCCCTGTCCTCCTTTGAGGATTGGAGGGTCTCCCTGTTGCCCTTCAGCGGTAGTGGGAGCCTGGTCATCCCAGGTCTCCTCGGGCGGACTGGAGGTTGCTGGCGTCTTGCTCCCGGTGCTGGCCCTGGTGGCCAGAGGGATAGGGCCGATCTGGGGCAGGGTGCCAGTAGTGGTGCCTGTGCGTCTGCTGATCACTGGCCCTGCAGTGGGTAAGCTCCCACTGTGTGTGGCCACACTCCCTGGGGCATCACCTTGGTCCCGGAGGCGCAGGCTACATGATTGGGTAGCCCGCTGGACCTGGGTGCTTCAAACGGGAGATTGCCCTTGGTTTTGTTGGCGAGCATTTTGAACCCGGCATCACACATTATTCCATCGTTTACATTCATGATACATTGGCTCTGATGGCTTTCAGGTACGAGTTCACATTTTTCAATTACTTCTTTACGCTCAATTACATATTTTCCCTGTATGTTACCAGCATTGCTGTACAATATTACATTTAGATACTTGTGATCATCAATTACACCTTTTCTGCGTATCCTACCGGCATCGCTGTTCAACGGTACAGTTAAATACTTACATTTGTTAATGACATGTCTCACATTAGTATCACCGGCATCTCTGTACAAAGAGTAGAACTGTCCCTTTAATTGTGATAGGTTGCCGGTCTCCTTTAAGAGGGCCTTGCAATCTTTACCCCAATCACTGCTCGGCATCACGTGTTGCTCCCTCAATGCTGCCCCTCGTGTTCTGGTTGCGGCCATCTTGATTTCAGGCACTTCGCCTCGTGGTGCGGGCGTCATCTTTTCACTCTCCTCGAGGTAGGCTGCGGTGATCCTTCCCTCCCCAGGTTCTGCCACTGAAGCCAGGTAATTACCTTCTGCATCAATCTTCTCCCTTCGGAGTCCTGCCACGGCCCGGAAGGTGTGTTCTGTCCATTCGGGTTGGATCATCTTTTCACTCTCCTCGAGGTAGGCTGCGGTGATCCTTCTCTCCCCAGGGTCCGCCACTGAAGCCGGGGAAATACCTTCTGCATCGATCTTCTCCCTTCTGAGTCCTGCCATGGCCCAGAAGATGTGCTCTGTCCATTCGGGTTGGATCATCTTGCCATTGGGTAGTGCAGTCTGTGTCATCACGCGTAGTGAAGTTGGACGGTAGGACCTTCAGGTGCTGCGATGGATCCAAATTTGGCCGCCTAGGACATCGATCGCCGAGGCCTGGAGGCTTTCCCAGCTCCAACAGATTTGGATTTGCTTCATGCAACTTCTTCCTAGCAGCGTTGGACCATCACCAGCAATGATCCACAAAGGTAGCTTGTGCATCGTACTGCCGTAGGACACCTGGACATCCACGCTGCCAACAACTGGGATGGTGTCGTTTGTGTAAGTGAGCAGCTTCACCTGGATTGGTAGCATTTTAGATTGTTCAATAGGGATGTCCCAGAGTTTCTCGAAGGCCGCCTGGTTCATCAGCGATTGGCTCGCCCCTGTGTCGACCTCCATCGAGACTGGAACACCGTTGATTTCAACTTCTATCTTCAACAGGGAACTCTCAGTGGAGCAGGTAAATATTCTGTATACCTCTTCCTGGGGCTGAGCTGCCTCCTGGACTCTCTCTTCGACTTCCTCAGGGCTGGAGCCCGGGTGATCGGCCAACTCTTCAGCGACTCGGTGAGTAAAATTTCTTTTACACATTCGCTGTAGATGGCCTTTAGTGTGACAGCCTTTGCAAGTACAGTCTCTGTATCTGCATTGGTGGGCTCTGTGATTTCCTCCACAGCGCCAGCATGGGGCTGGCCAGTTGGCCCCCTGCGGCGGATTCAGAGTTTCAGGGCTCGGGGTCACAGTCTTGCCTCTGAAAGGTGCCATTCGGATCACTGTACTTGCCATGTTGGAGTCCTGGGGTTGAGTCATTATCCTTCTGGAATCGCAGGCCGAGGTCATGAATGCTTGGCTCACGCTAATTGTTTTCTGCAGGATGACGGTGGTGTCTGCAGAGAGCAGCCTGTGGAGGAGGCTTTTGTGGCCGATTCCAATAACAAAGATGTTCCTCAGTGCGTTGGTGAGGTGGTCGCCAAATTCACATGGTGTAGTCAATCGCCTCAGGTCTGCAGAATATTTTGCAATTTCTTGGCCTTCGGGCTGCCGATGTGTGTAAAACCGGTGTCTGGCTGTTAGGATGCTCTCTTTTGGCTTAAGTTGTTCCTATATCAGGGTTACGAACTCGGAGAACGTTTTTGTTGTCATCTTCTCTGCGGCTAGCAAGTCCCTGACAAGGCCATGAACAGTGGGCCCACAACCGCTGAGCAGGATGACTCGGTGCTTATCAGCCAGTGAGGCCAGTGTGTTTCCAGCCAGATCATTCACAATGAAGTAGTGTTCCAGCCTTTCCACAAAGGCACCCAATCTTCTCCATCAGCGAATTGTTGAAAGTTGCTAAGGTTAACCATTTTTCGCGTGGAATTCATATTCTCGTCGCCAATTGTAGCGTTTGCAGGCATTTTAGAAATGACTCCACGAGGTAAGGTATTGCATTTGAACTGTTGTGACTTTAGTCCATTTATTGCAGCTCCTGAACGAGGTTACAGTAAGGTGGGCTCCCTTTTATACCTGGTTACCTGCGGTGTGCAGGTGACCTCTAGGTCTCCACCTGTTGCACCCTCTGGTGGTACAGGCATATTGTATACCATGTGAAGATACATTCAATGGTCTTATGTAACTGTACATTTACAGGGTATATACATACACAACAATATGTGAATTCAGTGACGTAAGGCAAGCGGAAGGGATTCCACTCCCTCAATGGTCCATCTGGTGTGCGACCATACTCAGCGCATCATTCAGGTCAATGCTCGGTATCCTGGCAGCAGTCATGAAGCCTTCATTCTGTGGCAGTCCAATGTACCATCCGTATTTGAGCCACCACGACAAACCAGAGGGTGGCTACTGGGCGACAAGGATTACCCGCTGGCCACTTGGGTCACGACTCCGGTGTGCAACCCAAGCACACATGGGCAGCATGCATATAACAAAATCTATGCTGCTACACGGAATTTGATCGAGCAGACCATTGGAGTGTTTAAACAATGCGTCCACTGCCTAGACCACTCCAGAGAAGCCCTACTGTACTCGCCAGAGTATGCCTCAAGATTCTTCATGGTCTACTGCATACTGCACAACCTCGCTATCATGAGGGCAGAGCCTTTGCCACCAGGTATGCAGTGAAGAGCTGAAGAGGAGGAGGAGGGAAGTAGAGGAGGAGGAAGGGAGGAGGCAACCAATCAATTCATCTGACTGTGATACCAGTGAACACAACCCCAATTTGCCATTCACCAACCGTCCCATACCTTACCTTTCCTCTGTCACTGACCATCACAGTGTCCTTTTGGCCACAATGCTACAATAAAAGTCTCCACAAAACAAACATTCCAATCCAAATTTATAAATCAAACCATCCAAAATTGCATACCAGAGTCACCTAATCAACTTTGTGCATTTCCTTAGTGCCTGTCTTGCCTGTCCTAGTGCTCCTATGCAGTGCTGCCCCAGTGGCTGCAGCATGGCTAGTGGAAAGCTGCTGACTTTCAGAAGGGGAGACTGCAGATGGCCTTAGAGGACGACCTTGAGCAGCTCTTGGCCTAAAAGACCCGGCTTTGGACTGCACTATCTCGACATGGGTGGCAACAGTCTGGGCTGGTTGGCTGACAGGCAAAAGCAAGGGCACTGGCAGAGTGGCAAGGGTGGGAGAACGAATGTTGTTATCCTAAGAGAGGACAGCAGGTTCATGCCCCACGGAGCCATTTTCACTGCCCCCGGGTGGCTCAACAGCAATCCTAGTAACCTGTTAGAGAACAGATTACTGAACTTCTATGGCACCCTGCAAGCCCCTTTCAACAATGTTAACCGCAGCCATGATGGCAGCAGTCTGAACTTGCATGACACCATGCTAAGCCTACATGACAGAAGTCTGAGCTTCCACGACATCACCCAGATTTTGGGTGGCTTCTGCTTGTGCTGCAATGGAAGCTGAGACATCAGCAATTAGACGTAGCATCATGGTGGAGTTCACAAGTGTTGGCCACCACTTCCATACTGGAAAGGATGGGCTCCAAGCTCAGCGCAAAGCCCTGTGCAAGGTTAGTGCCGGACTCCTCCATGCTCCTTCACATGGCACGCAGGCTTTCTGGCAGGCCTGCCAATGCACCAAGCATTTCATTGTTCATACCCATCAGCCTTCTTCTGTAGCCCGCCTCATCGAAGTGCTCATCTGAGTCCTCTGGAGCAGATGTCATTTCTGCCCTCCGGGGGGCTGGCACCAGCGCTACCCTTGCCCCCTGCCCTGCTTACAGACCATTTGTGCCTGGTATCTCACCATGTGCAGATCCCACATCTAATCTATCCTCTAAATTAGTCACATGGTGTTTCACTATCTGAGGTGGTGGCTGCAAGTCTGAAATCCAGTGAATGTGCTGTGTCTTCAGCATCATTGCCTTCTTCCTCTTCCCGTTCTTGATCCTCCACCACTGTTTGGCCAGGTTGCAGTTCTTGGCTATCTGAAAGGAGAAAGGCACAAGGGTAGGATTGTGGTTGTGGGGGGCGGGTAAGGGGTGCATTTTTACACCATCTTCATCTGGTAAATCAGAAGAGATTGTGGGAGGAGGGGTAAGTGGGATGTGAGAACGAGGGTTAGATATGAGGATACCATCATCTTCGATTGTTTCAGCCCCATCGCTGACCACAGGCTCAACGATGGCCGCTCCAATAATCTCCAGCACCATCTCCTCCATGGGGGTTAGGTCATGCAGATGTAGCTGTCTCATAAGAACATAAGTCTCCCTGCAGATAGTCCCTGATGCCTCGGTTATGACCCACCTTGTCCTACAAGAGAGGGAAGTTTGTCAGTGAGTGTGGTGCAATGTGTTTGGGTGATGTGTCAGTCATGGTTGAATAGCTGGCAGTGTGTGTAAGCTCTGAGATGTCGGTGTGAGGCTTGCAGCAGCGGTAAGTGCGTGAGGATGAGGTGAAGCTATGAATGTGAGGTATGAGTCGTGATTGATAGCGATTGTTGGTGGGTGAGTGATGGGGTGTGATGAACTGAGCAGTGTCTGAGCCTAGTGGTTATGTGTAAGGATATGGCATTTGAAGATGAATTCACTAACCTTGACCACTCGTGTGAAGTCATTAAACTTCTTGTAACACTGCATTCATCTACTCGGGACTACATTGCTGGCATTGATGCGACGGCTATCTACTCCAATTGCCTGCTCACAGTTTGTCTAGAAGGCCTCCTGGCCCCCTATGAATAGAGGACCTCTCTCCTCCTGTCCACCTTCTGCACCAAGGCCTCCAGTGCTATGCCTGAGAACCTTGGAGCATGTTGTCTGCCCTGTTGCACCATGAGTCAGTGGTTCTTCCTGCTCAGAATATCTTCCCCAGCCACTTCCAGCACCTACTGCAACCGGAATGCACCTCCCCTTTAAATAGTACAGGCTAGCTTTAAGTGGTGCTAGCCTCGCATGAACTTCGGTCCCTTGCTGAGGCATGTAGCCACTCAGCAGCACGTTCAGCGTGGGCTGCACACTACTATCATTAAATTAGCAGGCAGCACAAAGTATGCGTGTTGCCTGCATTGGAAGAAGTGGGCACGGGTTAATCGCTCATCATGATCCCCACGCCCGTTTTCGGGCCTTGTCCAATTTCTAGGCCTGTATGATTTCTTTTGTAGTGACTTGTCCTGTGAATACAACCTAGAACCACGTTTGTTATAGCTTCATGACATTGATCATGACCTTTCGAGACAGATTCACTAAAACTGGTTTCAATTCTGTTCCCTGTTGGGTGTATGTATATTTAGGATTAGACCTACCCATGTGCATGACATTACAGTTTGCTAAGTTAAGTTACTTGTTTGAATTAATTGCCAAACAGGCCTCTGGCGATGTGTCAGAGGGAAGTGACATGCTCAAACTCCGAGATGAATTCCCTGCTCTGTTTTCTGGCAAGCTGGGACCAATTGGAAACTGTTTCCACTGCCTTAATTCTATAACACAGGTCATCAGTGAAAAGACCAAAAAAATGTGAGTAGATAATATTATTTAGCCATTCCTGTGGCCATAGACACCAGAAATCTGTGTGGAGTTGCATCCCACTGTAAGTGCTGAGATGTGTGCACTGGGGACTTCTGTCACTGATCCCTGCAAGGGGTGGTCACTTTATTACAAATTGGAATGGATCGCTGGTGTAAATAGAAACATGAGTAGGCTATTCAGCACCTTGAGCTTGTTCTACCATCTAAATAGATTATGGCTGATCTGTATTTCAACTCCAATTACCAGCCTTGCTTCCATAACCCTTAATACCCTTGCCTACCAAAAATATATCAATCTCAGTTTTGAAATTTTCAATTGACCTAGCCTCAACAGCTTTTTGGGAGAGAGTTCCAGATTTCCACTGCCCTTTGTGTGAAGAACTGTTTTTTGACATCACCTTTGAATGGCTTAGCTCTAATTTGAAGGTTATGTCCCCTTGTTCTGTATTCTCCCAACCGGAAGAAATAGTTTCTCTCTATCTATCCTATTAAATCCTTCAATCACGAGGAGAAATTCGCTAGCGCCCAGTTTGAGCCATTAATTTTTTACATTTTGAAAATTTAGCACCAGGCGCAAAGGATTCTGAAGTTCTTCTAAATTGGGCTTTAGCGCCCCAGGAAGAAAGAGAGTGGAAAATCAAGTGCTAATAACCTCAGTGGGGCGCTACAGGGGCACTACCACCAGAGTGCGACAGAATTTCAGGTGCAATGCATTCAGCAATCATTCTTCAATCCTTCACACTCGTTCATTCCAGCTCTTAAAGGGGAGATTGTATTAATATGCAGCTGCTTATTTTCATCATTCTTGGAACTGAAGTCGACCTGAGAGTAAGTGGAACACCTCATGGCTATGGCTGCTCCCAATCCAAATCTAAGGGAGAGAGCTCGTCAGTTCAGTGATGTCGCATTGGAGGCATTGGCAGCTGGAGTGGAGCAAAGGAGGGAAGCGCTGTTCCTGGCAAGTGGAAGGAAGCCATTGCCCCAGGTTTTCAGGGCAAGGGAGGGAAATGGTACAGGAGGAAGTTAAAGATGGTAACAAATTGAAAGAAAAGGCATAAAATGTTGCAAAGATTAGTGGTAAGCTAGAAGATTGGGAAAATTTTAGAAACCAGCAAAAGATGATAAAAAAAATAATAAATGGATTATGAGAGTAAACTAGCAATAAATATAAAAACAGACAGTAAGAGCTTCTACAAGTATATAAAAGTGAAGAGAGTAGCTAAAGTAAATGTTGGTCCCTTCGAGGATGAGACTGGGGAATTAATAGTAGGAAACATTATTTTGTATCTATCTTCACAGTAGAAGACACTAAAAACATCCCAATAATTGTAGGAAATTAGGGGCCAAAAGGGACAGAGGAAATTAAAAAATCATTATCACTAAAGAAAAAGTACGAGGCAAACTAACGGGACTAAGGGCTGACAAGTCCCCTGGACCTGATGGCTTGTATCCTAGGTCTTAAAAGAAGTGGCTGCAGAGATAGTGGATGCATTGGTTCTAATCTTCCAAAATTCCCTATATTCTGGAAAGGTCCCAGCGGATTGGAAAGATGCAAATGTAATGCCCCTATTCAATAAAGGAGGGAGACAGAAAGCAGGAAACTATAGGCCAGTTAACGTAACACCTGTCATTGGGAAAATGCTGGAATCTATTATTAAGGAAATAGTAGCAGGACATTAAGTAAATCATAATACAATCAAGCAGAGTCAACATGGTTTTATGAAAGGGAAATCATGTTGGACAAATTTATTAGAGTTCTTTGAGGATGTAACGAGCAGGGTTGATAAAGTGGAACTAGTAGATTTAGTGTATTTCGATTTTCAGAAGGTATTCGATAAGGTGCCACATAAAAGGTTAATCATGGTGTTGGGGATAATATATTAGCATGGATAGAGGATTGGCTAAATAACAGAAAACAGAGAGTCATGATAAATGGGTCATTTTCTGGTTGGCAAACAGTAACTAGTGGGGTGCCACAGGGATCGGTGCTGGGGCCTCAACTACTTACAATCTATATTAATGCCTTGATGAAGGGACTGAGTGTATTTTAGTCAAATTTGCTGACAATAAAAAATTGGTGGGAAAGCAAGTTGTGAGGAGGATGATCTGGGCTAGAAATTTGGTTGGAGGCTTCCTAAGGCGCCAATGTCGGGCGGTCGCTAAATTTAGCGACGGAAATTTTTTAGCGACAGGACCAGCAAAATTCAGTTTTTGTGCCCTGAGAGTATAGTGGAGCACTAAGGGAAGCATTCCACACTTCCCTTAGGGCATTAGGCCAGGTGTGCAACTGAATATCCCGTGCTAAAGAACCGGCTTTTTAGTGACTTCAGAGAGACCTCCCTGCAAAAAAAATCGGAAGAAAAGACACAAAAATATTCCCTATACATTGCTCTCCGTAAATAAAGTAAAATCTCAAAAGAAATATATCAATCACATTTACCTCATGCAGTCATTCCTTCTTTTAACGCCCCGGGGCAGCACTGCATGCCAGCTTTTTCTGACGGGGTCACTATGGGGGCATTATGGGTGCAGCACAAACCAAATGTTGCTTCTGTGGAAATACTGGGGGTGTTGCACATGTTGCTACGTTCTCGGGCGGTATTCCTCAGCGCCGCCGGTACCGGCACACTGAATTTGCTGAGCGGTGCTAATGCCGGCACTCGTGGCTGTAAACCTGAGGGACGCTATCCAAATTAATTTCTCCCCCATAAAGTCTGCAAAGGGATATATACAGGTTAATTGAGTTGGCAAAAATTTGGCAGATGGAGTATAATGTGGGACAATGTGAGCTTAACCACTTTGGTAGGGAAAATAGAAAAGCAAATTATAATTTAAATGGTGAAAAATTGCAAATTGCTTCAGTACAGAGGGACCTGGGGGTCCTTGTGCATGAAACACAAAAAATTAGTGATCAGGAAGGCAAATGGAATATTGATATTTATTGCAAGGGGGATAGAGTATAAAAGCAGAGAAGTCCTGCTACAACTGTCCAGGGTATTGGTGAGGCCACATCTGGAGTACCGCATACAGTTTTGGTCTCCTTTGCATTTGCATTGGAGGCAGTTCGGTGAAGGTTTACTCGGTTGATTCTGGAGCTGAGGGGGTTGACTTATGAAGATAGGTTGAGTAGGTTGGGCCTATACTCATTGGAGTTTAGAAGAATGAGAGATGATCTTACTGAAACATATAGATTCTGAGGAGACTTGACAGAGTAGATGCTGAGAGAATGTTTCCCCTTGTGGAGGAACCTAGAACTAGCGGTCATAGTTTCAGAATAAGATGGAGATGAAGATGAATTTCTTCTCTGCGAGGGTCGTGAATCTTTGGAATTCACTACTCCAGAGAGCGGTGGAGGCTGGGTCATTGAATATATAAAAGGCTGAGATATACAGATTCTTGATCTATAGGGTAGTCAAGGTTTATGGGGAACAGGAAGGAAAGTGGAGTTGAGGCCAAGATCAGATCAGCCATGATCTTATCAAATGGCAGAGCAGACTCGAGGGGCTATATGGCCTACTTTTGCTCCGATTTCTTATATTCTGATGTCTTGTCCAGTAATGTCATGGAATGCCACAGTTTTGTAGAAAAATTCAATGACCTCAGTTGGGTGGTCAAGATGAGTACATGCTTCAGCAGCTCCTACATACCAGCATCTCAACCTCTGCCTGTGTACACTGCGCAAAGCACCACACCCCCACCGATTGCCCACCAAACATCCTCATCTCATGCCTTGCCTACATTCACAGCTATTCAACGACGGCAGGCATATCTCCCAAACACATAACTGGACTCTGATTCACACGCATTCGTTTCTTTTGCAGGTCAAGATGGCCCACAATAGGAGGAAGCAGCAGAGGACGGGCAGAGATGAACCTCAGCTGCAGCAGTTATCTGACCTGGAGAAGTGAGTGCTGGGGTTCATTGGGCAGCAGGTGGTAGGCGCCATGGACATCGACAAAGTTGACCCCATTGGGGGCAACAATGGTATCTTCATTCCCCTCCTTTTCTCATCCCATTTCCCCCTAACAACAGAAGCCTTTATTACTTTTCAGCTCCTGATACTGTCTACATTCCTTGCTCCATTCCTGCCCCCCCCCGCCCTCACCTTAACGCGAGTCTTGAGCCTTTATGCTTTCAGATAATCAGCCAGCAGATGACCAGCCTGTCCCTGAGCCCTACAATGAGAGTGATGAAGGAGAAGAGGAAGATGACCCAAGCACCACGTCACTGTATCTCCCGCCTGCAGGCACCACCTCAGAGATTGGCACTACGCAATTGTTAGAGGCAAGCTTAGTAGAGGGGTCTGCACCTTGTGATGCACCAGGGACGAGCGGGCTGCAGCAAGGCCAAGGAGAAAGGGTAGCTCGGGGGCCAGCTCCCCGGAGGGAGTGTTCGAGTGCAGGTTCTGCTGCATAGGACTCAGATGAGGACCTCAATGGCGAGGTGTTCACAACAAAGGTGATGGCCATGCATTCCGAGATGATACGTGCAATGACAAGGGTGCCTGAGAACCATTTGGCAATGGTAAGGAGCGTGGAGGAATCCACCTCCAACAATGCACAGAGCTCTGTGCACACCATGGAGCATATTATTTCCCATCTGCAGACGATGGTGGACTCCCAGAGAGACTGTGGTGACCCAGATCTCACGACGAGTCATGGGCGATGTGGCAGCTTCCATTGCAGCATAGGCGGAGGCAATGCAAAGTCTTCGGGCTAGATTTTCCATTATTTTTGCATGCATACTGCCCACTTAATGTCCATTTTAACGCTGAAATAAGTGCAGTGCCCATATATCACCCATTTAGCCACAAAATGGAAAATAACGCTCATTTCTTGGTCACTTATCGCTGAGCATTACTTTTGGCATGCACATAACGGCAATAAAAATATAATACAGCCCGCCCACTTTTTTTGGGGCGGCAAGATCAGAATAGGTGAAACCAACACCCATAATATCACCCAGTGTTACTTTCGGCACTTAATTAATGTTGAGATTTAATAATACCGCCCGGCCATTGTTTTTTGTCGTAAAGATCACATTTGCTGAAACTAACGGCCAGAAAATCGCCCAGCGTTACTTTCGGCACCTCGCACACAGCTCGCCGACAACCTCGCTCACCGAAAAAAACGCTGTGAAAAAGTTGCTCTCACCTGAACTAATCACAGTGGTATGGACGTCATTTTCTAAATCGCAGGTCACTTCATTTAAAAGGCTGCTCTGCTTCAACTTCGGGGGAGTTTGGATGTACTCTGGATGTCTTTTAAGGTGATGTGAACATCTGAACAAACATCTTTTCATATTGTGGACGATTTGAATTTACTTTAGTTGTCTTAGTGGGGACATTTATTGTTTATGAACAATCGGTGTAATACTGATAGTTATTGGAATGGGGCCTGTATTTCTCAGCCTGTCTTAATGAGTACACACATGCTGCAGACTGGAGATGGCAGAAGGTACATTCGACAGCATTATGTGCCCAATGTAAGACATGCCAGAAAGATGAGGAGGACCAGATCTTACACCCCCGCACTTACAGGGTGACGCAGTCTTACCTCAACTTGTCCGACACCACCTGCCTTAGGAGACTGCGCTTCCACAAGGAGGTTATCAACGAGATATGCCAGCTCATCAGGGGAGATGTGCAGCCTGCCAGCACCATCAGGATTGCACTGTCCGTTCTATGCATCGGATTCCTTTCAGGCCTCAGCTGGCGACATTTGCGCTATATCTCAGCATGCTACACATTGCTGCATTAGACAGGTCACTGAAGCCCTTTACACATGCAGGATGGACTTTATCAGCTTCCCTATGACCAGGGAGGCTCAGACTGAAAGGGCTTTAAGATTCTAACGAATTGCTAACTTTCCCAAGGTGCAGGGTGCAATAGACTGTACGCACATCATGATGCGGGCACCTTTTCAGGATGCAGAAGTTTTTAGGAACCGCAAGGGATTCCACTCCCTGAATATGCAACTCATTGTCGACCAGCAGCAAATTATTATGGCAATGAATGCTAAATTTCTGGGCAGCATCCATGATGCTCACATCCTGCATGAGAGCGCTGTATCTGACATGTTTAACAATCAGCCACAAGGTCAATGCTGGATGCTTGGTGACAAAGGATATGGCCTCGCCACCTGGCTAATGAGCCCCCTGCGTGACACCCACACCGACGCCGAGAAGCAATAAAACGAGAGCCACAGATCCACTCGCAATATCGTCATGAAAACCATTGGAGTGCTTAAGCAGCACCTTAGATGCCTGGACCACTCAGGAGGTGAGCTACAATACCACCCTGAGCAGGTAGCTCAGTTCATGGTGGTGTGCTCCATGCTGCACAACTTGGCTATCAGGAGGGGACAAGAATTGCCAGAAGGGACTTGGTCCACGTCAGGAGAGAGAGGAAGAGGAGGACGAGGAGATGGACGATGACCTCGGGCCACACAATCAGATTGACACTGAAATCATGCCCCCCTATAGATTGCAGGAAAGAGCCCATGGTGGCTACATAGCTGCAAGACTCTTTGGTCAGCAGCTCATAAATGAGCGCTTTGCTTGAAAGTACATTGTTCTATTTACAAAGGTGCAACACTGCTGGGTGTGCAGGTCATATATCAATGGTGTGCATCACCTTGGTGACAATTAAAGTTTAAGTTGATTCAAGTAAAGTGTAATTATACCCTTTCAAGTTAAGGAATCATCACTGTGTAACGGTGCAGCTATCTGAGACAATGCACAACAAGTTTATGTTAAATAAAAAACATTTAATCTGACTATTTGTCTGAAATCATAAGTATACCTGTAAAAAACACCCCATCCCACCCTGCCCCACAACAAATTTATTACATTTACATCATTACAATGGTCCCCATTTCCAGAAAAACAGAACACAAATGCAAACCAACAAGGTAGCCTCTTCTCCCCTTGTCCCGACCCTCCCACCAAAATAGCACCAGCAACCTAAAATAGGCCCCAGACAATACCTGCAGCCATGCACCTCACTTTCCTACCCCCCCCCCCCTCCGCTTCTCCTCTCCACCTCTACCCCTTCCCCTTCCCCTTCTGACTCCAAGCTGCCTGGCCGAGGAGTTCCTCAGGCACTGCTTCACGATGACGGCAGAACCGCTGCTTGGATGGGTACAGGAGAGGATGGTCCCGAGGTGGGAACGTCCTCCGGGCCAGAAGCAAGATCTTCCTCCTGGCTCTCATGTGTCATTGGCAATGGGGATGCGGCACCTTGGGGTGCAATGCCACGCTCCGAGACCACTGGGAGCCATCTGCCACCAGTGTTCCTGGCTATCAGCTCCAGGGCCTCCATCATCCGCGGCACGTACTCCGGCATGGTGACGGACATGCTGGCCAGCTGGTGGGATATGCCCCCCATTGTATCTAGGATCTGCTGAACTATGTCAACACTCCTCTTGGACAAGTGTAGCATGTCCCCGCTAAGTTCTGCCGCTCATGGAGCAGACCTGCTATGTCGAACCAACCTGGAGACACATGAGGTGCCCTGTGGCAAGGTGCTTGGGCCCGGAACCTCTACGGTGGATGTGGGAATGGCCACAGGAGCATTACATGTCAACGGTGTCGAGTGGATCACGGAGGTTGAGAATGCAGGCTCCTCGAAGTCGGCACTGTCATCCGTGGAGAAGGGACCCAGCAGATCCACGGGCGAGAATCGGTGCTCCTCAGCACTAGATGGAGCCCCCAGCTTCTGGGCTCGGTGGTCTTGCTTGGGGCCACGCTGCTGGCTGAGCTGCAAAACATAAATGAGGTTATTAGAGGAGAAAGGGGTGCTAGGGTCACAAGGTGATTCCAAGGCTACACACAGCATATGCACGACAAAAGCAACACCGCTATCAAAATCATCACAGACATCACATTTCATGACCATCACCAAATTCTGCATTGCAATGATTCTCATGAGGACATTATTAGTTAGAGAAGAATTTTATGATTCGTCTATCATATAATATTGGTTGGATATGAGTGTGTGTAGCATCTATTGACCTTACATCATGCAATGGTGTATGTTAAGTATCGAATAACTCCACGAGTCTAAGTACGGTGGGCTAGTTCAGGCATGACCTTACTCCAGTTTATTTACTCTCAAAGTGAGGATTCAATATGGCTGCCAACATTATAACACGGCTTGCACATGTCTGCCAGTGACCATTAGGACTCCGACACTTTGGATCTCCGGTGGCAGGTAAAAGCCAGTTAAGATACATAACATCGGTCCCCCCAAGGTCCTTGGTACAGGTTGTATTTACAAGTTGAGACGGTCCGGGGCCTTCCGCTCCCTGGTTGATTTTTTCAGTTCGAACCCAAGCTTGGGTGAGTTAATAGGACCATTTCTGCATTGCGGAGCAGTAAGTCTGACAGGACTGTCGGGGATAGTAGGTTCATCTTCGTGAATGACACAAGGGTCAACTGATGGTTGGATGTGTGTTGGTTAGTTGATGATGATGTCATCTTCAATTTGTTCTGGGTTGTCTGTGAATCACAGTTTGGTTTGGTCGATGTGCCTCTTGCACGTTTGGTCATTTAACAGTTTGACTATAAACACCCTGTTCCTCTCCTTGGCCAAAACCGTGTCAGCAACCCACTTTGGACCATGACCATAATTCAGGACAAACACAGGGTCATGAACAGCAATGTCACGTGATACGGCCGCGCGATCATGCTGCCGTTGCCTTCTGGTTTCGACATGATCATTGAGATCTGGGTGTACAAGGGAGAGCCTGGTTTTGAGGCCTCTCTTCATTAACAGCTCGGCAGAAGGTGAGCGAGTGGGGTCTCGTCCAATAACTGAGCAGAATGCGAGACAAGCGGGTCTGTAGGGAGCCATGAGTCACGCATTTTATGCTCTGCTTAATGGTTTGGACAGCCCGCTCCGCTTGGCCGTTAGACGCGAGTTTGAAAGGGACAGACCTGACATGCTTGATGCCATTACGGGTCATAAACTCATGGAACTCCAAACTGGTGAAACACGGTTCGTTGTCGCTGACAAGGACGTCGGGCAGGCCATGGGTGTGTGGACGTGCTGGATGACATGATTACGCATTCAATCCATTTTGAGTAAGCGTTCACTACCACTAAAAACATTTTGGTGAGAAAGGGGCCGGCAAAGTCTATGTGGACCCTTGACCACGGTTTGGATGGCCATGACCACAGACTCAGCGGAGCCTCCACAGGTGCGTTACTCAGTTGCATGCAAGTGTTGCACTGATGCACGCATGACTCCAAGTCCGAGTCAATGCCGGGTCACCAAACGTGAGACCTGGCAATGGCCTTCATCATGACAATGACTGGGTGGGTAGTGTGTAAATCTCGCACAAAAGTTTCCCTGCCTTTTTTTGGAATAACAACACGATTGCCCCAGAACAGACAATCAGACTGAATAGACAATTCATCTTTGCGGCTATAAGACTTAATTTCATCCTGCATTTCCTTGGAAATGGCAGACCAATTTCCATTTAGGACACACCTTTTTATACTTGACAGTACAGAATCCTGGCTGGTCCAGGTCCTAAATTGGTGAGCCGTGACGGAGGACCCCTCGCTCTCGAAGGCGTCCATGACCAGCAGAGAGTCTGCAGGCTGCGGCATTTCCACCCCGGTTGTGGTTATTGTAGCCGGCTAAGCGCATCAGCACAGTTTTCAGTGCCTGGTCTGTGGCGGATGACATAATCATAAAAGGATAATGTCAGTGCCTATTTTTGGATGCAGGATGAGGCATTGGTGTTTATACCTTTGCTCTCAGAAAACAATGAAATGAGCGACTTGTGGTCTGTTTCAAGCTCAAACCGAAGCCCAAACAGATATTGGTGCATTTTCCTAACCCCTTATACACATGCTAAAGCCTCTTTCTCTATCATACTATAGGCTTTTTCAGCCTTAGACAGATGTCTGGACGTGTATGCAACTGGTTGGAGTTTACCTGATACATTGGCTTGCTGGAGCACACAACCGACCCCATATGATGAGGCATCACAGGCCAGCACTAACTGCTTACATGGATCATAGTGTGTCAGTAATTTATTGGAACATAACAGGTTCCTGGCTGTCTCAAAGGCTCTGTCTTGAGATTTGCCCCAAACCCAGTCATTGCCCTTTCTCAGCAACATGTGCAAGGGCTCTAGCAATGTGCTCAAACTAGGTAGAAAGTTACCGAAAAAATTGAGAAGACCCAGGAACGAACGCAGCTCCGTCACACTCTGGGGTCTGGGTGCATTCTTGATGGCCTCTGTCTTCGAGTCTGTAGGACTGATGCCGACTGCTGCAATCTTTCTCCCCAGGAATTTGACTTCTGGTGCCATGAAAATGCACTTGGAGCGTTTTAGCCTGAGTCCCACTCTGTCCAGACGATGTAGAAGCTCTTCCAGGTTGTGCAGGTGTTCAGTGGCATCACGACCGGTGATCAGGATGTCATCTTGGAACACGACGGTTCTTGGGACAGACTTCAGCAAACTCTCCATGTTTCTCTGAAATATGGCTGCTGCCGAGCGCATTCCGAAAGGGCACCTGTGGTATATAAACAGTCCTTTGTGCGTGTTGATACACGTCAGTTTTTTCGAAGATTGGACCAGCTCCTGTGTCATGTAAGCGGATGTCAGGTCCATTTTGATGAACGACTTCTCCCCCGCTAGCGTTGCAAACAGGTCGTCAGCTTTGGGTAATGGGTACTGCTCCTGTATCGAGACTCGATTGATCGTTACCTTGTAGTCGCCGCAGATCCTGACCGTGCCATCACTTTTCAACACCGGGACTATTGGACTGGCCCATTCGCTGAACTCGACTGATGATATGATTCCTTCCCATTGAAGTCTGTCCAGTTTGATCTCGACCTTCTCCTTCATCATGTACGGAACCACCTGACCTTTTGATGGACGGGTCTTGCATCCGGGCCTAGGTGGATCTGCCCCTTGGCTCCTGTGAAGTTGCTGATGCCTGGTTCGAACAACGAGGGAAACTTGCTTAGCATTGAGCACACGAAGCATCATCCACTGATGATAAGGCTTTAATATCGTTCCAGTTCCATTTAATTTTCTCAAGCCAACTTCTGCTGAACAGCATTGGGCCATTGCCTGGAATGATCCACAACGATAAATCATGCACAGCTCCATCGTACGATACCTTTACTGCCGTGCTGCCAATGACTGGTATGAGCTCTTTGGTGTAGGGATGCAGCTTTGCATTGATTGGGCTCAGTTTGGATCTTTTTGCCTTAGCGTCCCACAGCTTTTCGAAAGCCCTCTGGCTCATTATTGACTGACTCACACCCGTGTCCAATTCCATGGATACTGGAATCCCATTTAATTTCACTTCCAGCATTATCGGAGGACTTTTGGTAAAAGAATGTACCCCATACCTCGGAATGTCCTGTACCTCGGGTTGAGTTGCCTGTGCCACTTGATCCACGCTGGATCGATCATCCTCAGCCACGTGGTGTGTCGCAGCACGCTTGCTCTGTTGCGGACACATTCGCTGAAGGTGCCCCATTGTTGCACAGCCTATGCACACGTATTGCTTGAATCGGCATTGATGGACCCGATGATAGTGCCCGCAACGCCAACAAGGTGAGATTTAATTCACCCACAATGGCGGACTTTGAGCAGTTACAGGTTGTACCAACGCGGACGAGTAGGCCCAGCCATGTGCAGCTCTGCGTGCCGACGATATTATTTTATGCACAGTACTTGCCGATGAGTTTCGATGCTGGGAAGATATCTGTTTCGAGTTCTCGTCCGTGGATATGTATGTCTGGGCGAAGGATGACCTCGTGGCCAATGGCAAGCACGAAAAAGTCCTGCAGCAGTTCCTCCAACGCAGCTCCGAAGTCGCGCGGCCGAGCGAGACGTCTCAGGTCGGCTACAAATTCCGCCACGTCCTGGCCCTCAGAGACATTGTGCGTATAGAAACGATACCTCGCTACGATGATGCTTTTCTTTGGTTTAAAGTGGTTCTGAACCAGCGTACACAATTCATCGTAAGTTTTATCCGTTGGTCGAGTCGGTGAAAGTAGATTCTTGATAAGGCCATAAATTTTTGACCCACAAACGGTGAGGAGAACCGCCCTGTGCTTAATTAAGTTATTGGTTCCTTCCAATCCGTTGGCTACGAAGTACTGGTCGAAGCGATCAGTGAAATCATACCAGTCTTCCTCTTCCATGAATCTCTCCAAAATTCCAACAGACATGCTTGAATGAAAGTTCGTATTTTTAACTCGTTGCCAATTGTTAAGTATTGAATAACTCCACGAGGCTAAGTACGGTGAGTTAGTTCAGGCATGACCTTACTCCAGTTTATTTTTTCTCAAAGTGAGGATTCAACATGGCTGCCAACACTATATACACAGCTTGCACGTGTCTGCCAGTGGCCATTAGGACTCCGACAGTCGTGCCCTCTGGTGGCAGGTAAAACCCAGTTAACATACATAACAGTGTATACTTTACTCAGTGGCATCACATCAGGTTCTGCAGCTGCATGTGTGGCTGAACGGGTGATGGCTCCCTAATAGTGCCAGCACCCACTTCTCAATGTCGGTGAGGTCGATGATGACTGGTAACCCCCCACCTCTGATCGGCCCCATTCTTGGAAAGCTCCGTCTGTAAAAGGTAACAACAGCACGACATGGCATGAGATCATTACATGAGTTCATTGCTAGGTAGTGTCACAGAGACTGATACAACACATAACTGACAGATGTAATCATGACTATAATTCTTCACCTAAAGACGTACACCGTGAACGCAGGCTTTGAGTAAAACATTCCCGGTATAAGTGCAAGACGTCACATCTGATTTTAATCACTCATTACACTTACAATTCCAATTATATAACTATGTAAGTACATGTAAATAAATGTAATACTTACTCTAGTGGATCCGACAAGGTCGTTTCATCGCTTGCGGCAATGGTTGTCCTCACGAACCTCGTTGGTCGCCGACGAGACCACCTCTACTCTCTCAGCCAATATCTTCTAGTAGGCCTTTGGGGTGGGCTTCCCACGCCCTCCCTGGGTCAATTGACCCCAGCGTGACTCGACCTCCTGCATGAGGGAGACATTTGCCTCGTCCGAGAACCTCCTCATTCTTTTACGTCCTCCCAATTGTTCCTCTCCCACCTCACTGCTTTTGCCAGTGTCCTCAGTTTCCACAGCATACTGGGTCGCCTCCTCCATCCCTTCCATGTTATATATTATTTGTTGGACAAAAACTTGATGCCAACTATCTTCTTGATGTTAGTAGCTGCTGCTGGTGAACCTCCCTCCTGCCTCCCACAACAGCCAAACAAGCACACACTACACCCACACACACTTTTAGCCCCTCTCTGCTCTCTCTCTCTCTCTGTCTCTTCTTCTGCGCATGTAATGATGGCCCCTGACCTCCTGAAATGCGGGAAACGAGCGTTGCCATGCCATTGCTATGGTCGGCGACACTTTATGGCAGAAGGTCAAAAAAAATTTAACGCTAACGCCCATTTCAAATCGCTTGCGGTAACGCCCATTTTAAAAAATGGAATGTTAGGATTTTGGAAATGCGCGATAATCCGTCGATCTCAAAACCCATATTTACAGCCCACGCTGGAAATAACGCCCATTTTTGGCCGATTTGCACAAAAGTGTAAAGTCTAGCCCTTAGTGTTGTAATGTAGAGAATGGTTGCTGGTATTAAAGCTCAGATTGCTCTCATGCTCATCTGACTGCTGCCATCATCATTGAGTCTACCACAGACGACCGGTGTTGCAGCAGACCACCAATCTGTGCTCCAGCAGATTGGTGGGGATGCTAAGGTGCTGCCCCGGGGGAGTGGCAGTGCATCAGTGCAGCAAGAACTTGATGTCCTCTCTCAGGATGTCAGCATTCCTGATCCCACCACTGGCACTCCACCATTGCACTCATTGCTGCCTGTCATTCAGCCAGCCCAGACTGTCACCGCCTAACCTGAGGTGGTGCAGTCTGCAGCTGGGCCTTCCAGGCCCAGAGCTAATCGAAGGCATCCTTCAAGGCCATCTGTAGTCTCTGGCCCTGACACTCAGCAGCCTTTCACCAGCCATGCAGCAGCCACTAGAGAGACACTACATAGGAACAATAGAATAGGTAAAAGCCAGTGTTAAGAGGAGATATAAGGTTTTGCACAATGCTGAATAGTAAATATAATTGTTGTTTATATATGTGGTTAATGTTTTCAGATAAAATTTTAATTGAAATGTTACATATTTGTTGCTGTCTCTCATTTAGCTCTGGAACTGTGATATGGAATGAGAAATTTATATAATGATGGGGACGGGCAGAGCAACTGGGAAGTGGCCTGGAAAACATTGGAACCGAAGTCTGATGAGACAGTGGCGGACCGCCCTTGCAGAAGGCCAATTGAGTGGCGGCCTCCTCCGTCGCTGCTATTGCTGCTTCTGTTCCACCTCCTGCTCCTCCTCGTCCTCCTCCTCCTCCTGAGGTGATGGAGTTATGCCTGGTGGCAATAGCTGCTCCCTCATGATGGGCAAGTTGTTCAGCATGCAGCAAACAATGATGAAAAGGGATACCAGCTCAGCTGAGTACTGGAGGACTCCTCCTGAGTGGTGAAGACAGCAGAATTATTGCTTGAGCACTCTGATGGTCTGTAAATTATGTTTCTGGTGGCAGCATGGCTCTCATTAATTGAGTGCTGGACAAGAGTGTTGGGGTTGTGGAGGGGAGTCATGAACCAGGTGGAGAGCAGATAGCTCTTGTCTCTGACCAGCCAGCCATGAGCTTCATGTGGGTGGCTGGAATAGAGCTGGCACATCGGTCTGGTGGAGGATGAATGCATCGTGGCTGCTGCCAGGACAGCGGGCATTGACAGTGAGGATTTGGTGTGTGTGGTCGCACACCAACTGCACATTCAGTGAGTGGTAGCCTTTGCAGTGGCAGACTACCTCAGGATTGTATTGTGGTGCCGGCAAAGCGACATGCATTCAGTCAATGGCGTCCTGCACCATGGGGAAGCCCGCTATCCTGGCAAAGCCACATGCACGTGCTGCTTCCGCCTGGTGATGGGGAAGGAAATGGGAGAACGTAAGAAATAGGAACAGGAGTAGGCCATACGGCCCCTCGAGCCTGCTCTGCAATTCAACAAGATCATGGCTGATCTGATCATGGACTCAGGTCCACTTCCCCGCCTGCTCCCCATAACCCCTTACCCCCTTATCGTTTAAAAAACTGTCTATTTCTGTCTTAAATTTATTCAATGTTCCAGCTTCCACAGCTCTCTGAGGCAGCGAATTCCACAGATTTATAACCCTTTGAGAGAAGAAATTTCTCCTCATCTCTGTTTTAAATGGCCGGCCCCTTATTCTAAGATCATGCTCTCTAGTTCTAGTCTCCCCCATCAGTGGAAACATCCTCTCTGCATCCACCTTGTCAAGCCCCCTCATATACGTTTCGATAAGATCACCTCTCATTCTTCTGAATTCCAATGACTAGAGGCCCAACCGACTCAACCTTTCCTCATAAGTCAACCCCCTCATCCCTGGAGTCAACCTAGTGAACCTTCTCTGAACTGCTTCCAATGCAAGTATATCCTTTCATAAATATGGAAACCAAAACTGCATGCAGTATTCCAGGTGTAGCTGTAGCAAGACTTCCCTGCTTTTATACTCCATCCCCTTTGCAATAAAGGCCAAGATACCATTGGCCTTCCTGATCACTTGCTGTACTTGCATACTATCCTTCTGTGTTTCATGCTCAAGTACCCCCAGGTCCCGCTGTACTGCGGCACTTTGCAAACTTTCTCCATTTAAATAATAACTTGCTCTTTGTTGTTTTCTGCCAAAGTGCATGGCCTCACACTTTCCGACATTATACTCCATCTGCCAAATTTTTGCCCACTCACTTAGCCTGTCTATGTCCTTTTGCAGATTTTTTGTGTCCTCCTCACACATTGCTTTTCCTCCCATCTTTGTATCGTCAGCAAACTTACGTTACACTCAGTCCCTTCTTCCAAGTCGTTAATATAGATTGTAAATAGTTGGGGTCCCAGCACTGATCCCTGCGGCACCCCACTAGTCCCTCCTCCTTCTGTAGAGAGCATCTGTGACCTCGTGGATGCAGCAATGGACAGCAAACTGGGAGATGTTGGAGTTGTCTCCTGTTGCACTAGGGAAGGATCCCACTGGTGTTGAAATTGAGAGCGATGGTGACCTTGACAGCCACTGAGAAAGCCGTCCTTACCCTGGTCTGAGGCTCGAGGTCTGGTTGCAGGAAGTGCCAGGACACTCTTTCAACTGGAAATCGCTCAAGTTACTCAACCGCTTGTCTACCTGTGTGAAACTAAGAAGGAAACATTATTGGTCGACTAAAAGTAAACAGGATGTTGACAGCCGACATTTAACTGAAAGCCGACTGCTGAAGCTGTCGTTATCAGCGCCAGATGCAAAACCAAGGGACGAGGGCCAATTTTTGTTCTGGGGCGCTACTGGGGCACTGTGCACACAGTCAGCATCATTGGGCACAGCAGAGCGGGGCGCTACATGTTACTGCTGCTGCAAAACCCCTGTCGAATTTAGCGGGAGGCGCCGTTCTCGCTGCGCCCAGTCGATAACTCATTTGCCCCTGAGGTCTAATGAGAGGTTCAAAGTAGTCCAATTTCTCCCCCTTAAATTAGATCCCCCCTTAATTTTCTATATTCAAGGGAATACAAAAACTAGCCTATACAACCTGTATTCATAACTGAACCCTTTTAGCTCCAGTATAATTTTGGTGAATCTGCACTGCAGCCCTTCCAATATATCTTGCCTGAGGTGTCGTGCCCAGAACTGAATGCTGTTCTCCAGATACGATCTAACGAAAGCTCTGCACAGTTGTAACATAATGTCCACCCCTTTGTTTTCCAGTCCTTTTGAGATATAAGCCAACATTCCAATAGCCTTTTGAATTATTTTTTGTACCTGTCCATTAGCTTTCAGTGATTTCTGTACTTGGACCCTTAAATCTCTCTGCTTATCCACAGTTCTTAGATTCTCGCCATTAGGAAAATACACTGATCTATTATTTTTAGTCCAAAGTGGATGACCTCACACTTTCCCACATTGAACACTATCTGCCACAGTTTTGTCTGTATTGTTCCAAAAAACTCTTCTAAATACACTCAAGAAATTCGTTGTTTTTGGGACGAGCTGTTCTGCTTCACCCAGTCTATATGAAAATTAAAGTCTCCCATTATAACTGCTCTGTTTTTGCAACAAGCAATAGAGGAGCCTCTAGGGTATCTGCTAAGTTAGGAGATTTGGCAAGTGGGCAGAGGGGCCCTCCAGGAACAAACTGATAGTTGTGCTCTGATGCCCCTTTTATCTAGGTCCTTCTGGGGGACTCCTGGCAAATTAATGGCAGGATGGCATGGGTAAGCAGGATTTTTGAGGCCATAGTTTCAAATTCAGGAACATAAGAACATAAGAACTTAAGAATTAGGAGCAGGAGTAGGCCATATGGCCCCTCGAGCCTGCTCTGCCATTTAATACGATCATGGCCGATCCGATTATGGACTCAGGTTCACTTCTCTGCCTGTTCCCCATAACCCCTTATTCCCTTACTGTTTAAGAAACTGACTATTTCTGTATTAAATTTATTCAATATCCCAGCTTCCACAGCTCTCTGAGGCAGAGAATTTCACAGATTTACAACTCTCTGAGAGAAGAAATTTCTTCTCATCTCAGTTTTAAATGGGCGGCCCCTTATTCTAAGATTATGCCCTCTAGTTCTAGTCTCCCCCATCAGCAGAAACATCCTCTCTGCATCCACCTTGTCAAGCCCCCTCATAATCTTATACTTTTTGATAATATCACCTCTCATTCTTCTGAATTCCAATGAGTCGAGGCCCATACCTACTCAACCTTTCCTCATAAGCCAACTCCCTCATCTCCAGAATCAACCTAGTGAACCTTCTCTGAACTGCCTCCAAAGCAAGTATATCCTTTCGTAAATATGGAAACCAAAACTGCATGCAGTACTCCAGGTGTGGCCTCACCAATACCCTGTATAACTGTAGCAAGACTTCCCTGCTTTTATACTCCCCTTTGCAATAAAGGCCAAGATTCCATTGGCCTTCCTGATCACTTGCTGTAACTACATACTAACTGTTTGTGTTTCATGCACAAGTACCCCCAGGTCCTGCTGTACTGCAGCACTTTGCAATCTTTCTCCATTTAAATAATAACTTGCTCTTTGAATTTTTTTCTGCCAAAGTGTATGACCTCACACTTTCCAACATTATACTCCATCTGCTAAATTTTTGCCCACTCACTGAGCCTGTCTATGTCCTTTTGCAGATTTTTTGTGTCCTCATCACACATTGCTTTTCCTCCCATCTTTGTATCATCAGCAAACTTGGCTACATTACACTCAGTCCTTTCTTCCAAGTCATTAATATAGATTGTAAAGGAAGGAAGGCTAGATTCTATGTTGACTACAGACAACTGAATAAGGATAAAGATAAATGCTCAATACCTTCAATGTATGATTCTTTAGATTTTCTCACAAATGAGATCACCTCTTATTCTTCTAAACGCCAGAGAATATAGGCCCATTCTACACAATCTCTTCTCATAAGTCAGCCCTCTCATCCCAGGAATCAATCTCGTGAACCTTTGTTGCACTGCCTCCAACGCAAGTATATCCTTCCTTAGATAAGGAGACCAAAACTTTGCAGAGTACTCCAGGTATGGTCTCACCAAAGCCCTGTACAATTGTAGCAAGACTTCTTTACTCTTATACTCCAACCCCCTTGCAATAAAGGACAACATGCCATTTGCCTTCCTTATTGTTTGCTGTACCTACATGCTAGCTTTCTGTGTTTATTGCACAAGGACACCCAAATCTCTCTGAAGACCAACATTTACAAGTTTCTCATCATTTAAAAAATATTCGTTTTTTCTATTCTTCCTACCAAAGTGAATAACATTTCCTACATTATACTCAATCTGCCACTTAACTGCCCACTCACTTAGTCTATCTATATCCCTTTGCAGACTCCTTGGGGCCGAAATTGCCCCTTTCTTTAAGGCCTGTTACCACTGCAAATCGGCAACCATGCCGTGGAGTGAAGTGGCCACCGACTTTTGCTGAAATGGCCCAACTTCCGTCCCTCAGTTGTTGCCACCGCTGTGTTTTTGCCACTCAGGTGTAGTCACCACCCCCCATTATGACCGACTTCCGGATGAAAACAAAAAAACACAAAGAGCAGAATTTCCCGAAAGAGTTGATCTGAACTGCAGCTGCGGCAAAAAACGTCGAAACGGGGTGGGGCGGGGAGCAATTTGTATCCCTTTGTGTTCTCACAACTTATTGTCCCACCTAGCTTTGTATCGTCAGCAAAGTTGGATACATTACACTCAGTCCCTTCATCTCGGTCATTAATATAGATTGTAAATAGCTGAGGCCCCAGCACTGATCCTTACAGCACCCCACTAGTTACAGCCAGCCAACCTGAAAAAGACCCATTTATCCCTATTCTCTGTTTTCTGTTGTTAACCAATCCTCTATCCATGTTAATACATTACCTCCAATCCCATGAGCCCTTATCTTGTTAATAACCTTTCATGTGGCACCTTATCGAATGCCTTTTGGAAATCCAAATATACTACATCCACTGGTTCCCCTTTATCTACCCTGCTAGTTACATCCTCGAAAAATGCTAATAAATTTGTAAAACATGATTTCCCTTTCATAAAATCATGTTGACTCTACCTAATCATGTTATGATTTTCTAAGTGCCCTGATTCCACTTCCTTAACGATGGATTCTAGTATTTTCCTGACGACTGATTTCAGGCTAACTGGCCAGCAGTTCCCTGTTTTCTCTCTCCCTCCTTTCTTGAATAGCAGTGTTACATTTGCAATCTTGCAATGTGCTGGGACCATTCTAGAATCCAGAGAATTTTGGAAGATCAAAACTAATGCATCAACTACCACCTCTTTTAGAACCCGAGGATGTAGGCTGTCAGGTCTAGGGGATTAATCGGCTTTTAGTCCCATTAGTTTCTCTAGTACTTTTTCTCTACAAATATCAGTTACATTAAGTGCCCACCCTTATTAGACCCTTGGTTCCCCACCATTTTAGGTATGCTTTTTGCGTCTTCTACTGTGAAGACAAATTTAAAATATTTGTTTAATATTTCTGCCATTTCCTTATTCCCATAATAATTTCTCCTGTCTCAGCCTCTAAGGGACCAATGTTTATGTGAAATAAAGGTGCAGGTCCAGAGTGACCTTAACTTCGCATGTGCCTCGTGTAAGTCTGTACTGCAGGGTCAGGACTTTACAGTGGCGACAGGTTATGGGATCACAGAATCCACAGAATGGCTACTGTAGGTGTTCAGGGCCGGGGTTGACCTCTGTTACAGCCTCCACATCCACCGGAGTGTCCTCTGTCTCCCATGGGGTTTCTTTACCTGTGGAAGCCTTCCTTTTTCCCACCCTCTCGTCTCCTGTGAAGCCGACCAGCTCGTAGGGTACACCGTTAGACAGGGGTGAGGAGGCCGGGTCCTCTGTGTGGACAAGGGTGCTTGAAGCCCCCGTGTACAACAGGCAATTACCCTGGCTCCCCTCCACCTCCATCTTTACCCACGGTCTTTCCCACGAGTCGTAGTCCAGCGGACACAGGTAGGCGGGCTTGGTGGGGCCTAGTCACAGCTTCTGCTGTAGGGGAGCTGTTGGGATCTCCCTGTCTACAGCTACGTTCACCCGGCCGGAACCTGCCAGCAGCTGCCTGAGGGTTTCCACCGCAGTCTCGAATGCTGCGGTGACCCCGGGTTTCTTGCCGCCTGGGTTCCCCTTCGGGGGTGTTTTCACTTCCTTGGTGCGGTACGGGTTGGTTCGGCAGTTGTTGCGGAAATGGCCCGGCTTGCCGCACCCGTAAAATACCCTCCTCTTATCGGAAGGATATCCCCCTTTCTGATGCCACTCTTTCTTGGGGGTTTGGTTGGGTTGCACCATGTGCACCCGACCCTTTATGGGTTTTTCAGGCTTCTCCTCCTCCTCCATCCGCCGTGTGGCGGTCAGTCTGCCTATCATAATGTCCTCGGTGAGGTTGGGGTCTGCGGGGATAAACCAGAGGTCTGCCCTTTCCTTTACACTGGGCAGGCTGTTCGCGATTATGGTGCGAAATCAGGCCTCCCTCTGCTCTACCGTGAGATTAGCCTGTCGAGCAGACCCCTGCAGGCTGCGCTATACACCAGCCACAGCCTGTCCACGTAGATCTGCGGGGCCTCTCCCGTTAGCTGACGGGTCTTTGCTATCCTTTCGAAAGGGCTTCCCTCGTTCCACCCCATGGCTTCCAGGATGGCCCTTTTCAGAGCCTCCAAGGTACAGTTTCCCCCTCGACAAACAGGGGTAAGAGCCTGATAGATTCTTCCATCTATTGAGAATAGGAGCACTTTAACCGCTTCTGCATTATCGCAGGCATTGAGGTCTACTGCGCTACTTCCAGGAAATGGGCATACGGGTCTCCTTGCCTAGTCAGCTTGGAGGTGTGTGATACCATAGCCTTTAGGGCTTGCACCCCATGCGGGATAATAAACTCGCTGTCAAGCGGTCCCTGGAGTTGTGCACCCTGTGGGGGGCCGTATTTTCTCTGCACAGCCGGGCACATCGGTCCCGCTGCTGATGTTACTACTGGCTCCCCTTGTTCTTCAGCCATGATCAAACTGACAGACTCAACCCTTTCTACGGATGTCCCATACCCCTTTGGCTGGGTCGGCTCCATCTGGCCGGCCCCATGTCTTTTTGGCTGGATCGACTCTCCCTGGCCGGTCCCATGCCCTGTGGACTTCTTGGACTGCACCCTCTGGGTAAGTGGAGCTGAGTCCACGGCCAGATCAGCCATGATCTTGTTGAATGGCGGAGCAGACTCGAGGGGCTAGATAGCCTACTCCTGTTCCTAATTCTTATGTTCTTATGTTCTTATGTTCCTCCCTGAAGCCTGCCGGACACACTACCGGCGCCTCGGGAGGCGGTCGACTGGCTTCTGCCATCGGATCCTCCTCCACTCCCCATTCATTGGTAGCCCCCCTGGGCCCCAGCAGACACATGGTCCCCTTTACCTGGGACAGAGCCTGGAGGAGGGATTGGATCCATTTCTGGCAGGGCGCATGATCTGCCTTCTCACGGCTGATTTCCGTGTTGACTTTATAGGCAACATGCAAATCCTCTAGCTGGCCCTGCAATTCCTGTACTTGTTTTGCATAGGTTATACTTTGTTCCCTATGTTTCTGCTCCGCAGCCTGAGACACTGTAACCTGACTGTGCAGGTACTCCTGATGGTTGCGGAACGTTTCCTCTAACTGTGCCCTTGTATTCCTTTCCTCTATTAACTCTTCTGTGACCTTAGTACCCGCTGCACTGCTGGCTGCTGAGGTTATTACTGCTTCTTTGAGTTCATCCTGTAACCTCCCTACCTGGAGGTCTAGCTCTCTAACCTGCCTTGTCAAGTAGATTAGCCAGATCGCCTTCTCTATCTTCTTTCTATAGGTTGGGCCCGCAGTCCACTGTGCTGCCGCGTCTGCCGGACACGGCGCCCTTTTCAGGCTCTGAACACAAGCCTTAGAAAAATTAACTTTAGAAAACACATAATCTTTAATTCTTTCTTCCATTTTGGAATGTTCCAGGATCACCTTCTCTGAGGTGGTCAGCTCATTTTCCCACTGAGGTCCCATCTGGGGTGCCATTAGTTGTAGGGGTTTTTTCTTCTACTGTTGCTGGTGACCGGGCGCAACCTTCAGACTATGCTGATTTGAGTTGCTATCACCAGTGGACCTTTTCTTTTTCCTGCTTATATCCAATTACAGCTCAGTGATATGTTTGATACCACCAATATGTCTGCGGCCGCTTATATCCAATCGCAACCTTGACGTTTTTAAGGCGTCCTGTAACCTTATCTGGTTCTGACCTCAGAATTTAGGTGGATAGTGAGCTTCCCACCATAAAACACTCAGAGATGCAAAAGACAAGAAATGTTCCTGGAAAATTCAGGGTAAGTCCTACTTTATTAAAATCCAGGTGATTGTTGAAGCAAGGTTGTATTGCTAAAACAACACAAAGGTTAATACACACATGTATATATTTGGTACGAGCCCCCAAAGTGTGGACCAAGTGAAATACAAGGTTGACGCACTGGCTTGTTGAACCACCTTGAACTAAGAAAAGATCTATGGGAGGAATAGACACATCGAAAGTTTTACACAAGTTTAAAATCCTTACACCCACTCTATCACCCACCCCCTCCTTTACACCTAACTAGCCTAAGCTGACAGTTGGGAAAAGACTCCAGGGTGATACTCACAGTTTCCCTTTTGACAGGTATAGTGGGTCCCACCTTAAATCGGGCTTTTCCAGTCGTCCTCGGAGGTTTTATCTGCTGCGAGGCTGAGTCCCTCTCTCTTCCTTCGAGATGTCGTCGGGTCTCTGTCTCTGTCTGAGTGTGTCTCTTCCGAGTGTGTGTCCTTCTTGTGTGCGTCTCCTTCTCTGCCTGTGTGTCCTTCTTGCTCTTGCCTTTATATCTGGTTCGGTTCCAGACCCTTTTGCGCCCAAACTGAATCAATGTCTCATTGTTTGAGTCGAGGTGGGGATGAGGTGTTAAATGTAAAGCATTGTTTCTTGTGCACCTCGGTGCCTAATCGTCTGGCTGGATATTGTGTCAAGGTCGGGATGTACTGAGGTGTGAGGCTTTCCTATTGTCTTTATGTACATGGGTAATGGGCTGGTAATAGGCCCATCTCCTTGATTAGATCCAGGTAAGCTGTTATTTACAAAATGGGCCAGGTATTCCCCATTGGTCGACGATTTCCCTGCTTCTGGCCCGGCTCGATTCACTGATTGGCCGGCCCAGGATGCACTTTCCCGGGATTGGCTGGCTTCTCGGCCTGCCTGTGGCCCTCAAATTCACAAAGTGTCTGGCCACAGACATTCTTCCCAGCCTGCCTTTCTTCCTGCGGCTTGCCTTGACCAAAGTTCGATTAGAGGATGATCCCATGCTCTGTTTCCTTGTTACCGGGTGCCCTTCTTTTTTATCGCGTAGCACTGGATTTTCGACCCTTACACTACCAACGGCTCAGATGAGAAATACAATGCTGGAGACAATTGGAGGACTTTATCGAAAGGCTCCAGCAAAGCTTTGTAATCAAAGGCTGGTTGGGCGACAATAAGGCAGACAAGAGAAGAGCCCATCTCTTGACCAGCTGTGGCTCGAAAACATATGCCTTAATGAAGGACCTGCTGGCACCCGAGAAACCAGCAAGCAAGTCGTTTGAGGAGTTGAGCACACTGGTAAGAGACCACCTGAAGCCAGCGAGCAGCCTACACATGGCCAGATACAGGTTCTACACCTACAGACGCTGTGTGGGCCAGAGCATTCCCGACTTTGTGGCGGAACTTCGGAGGCTGTCTAGTTTATGTGAGTTCTCTGATGAACTAAGGAAAGAAGTACTGAGAGACTTTTTTATTGAAGGGATAGGCCACGCAGGCGCATTCTGAAAGCTTATAGAGACTAAGAACTTGACCCTTGAGGCAGCAGCACTGGTCGCACAGACATTCTTGGCAGGAGAAGAAGAAACGAGGTTGATCTGCACTGCAGGTACGACAACTAACGAAACATTGGAAAAAGAGCTTCACAGCATGAAACAAGCCACTAACCCACACACAGACAAAGGCAGGAGAGCAGGCCTTCAACAGCAGGCAGTGGCGCCAGAAGCCATCAAGGGCCACATGAACAGCCGTTCACACCTCATCAACCCATAACGCGAGCAATCAACTACAGACTGAGAGAATCTCAAGAGAGATCAGCCAGACGCAGCTCATCCTTCGGAAACAATGGAAGCGGTCTGTGCTGGAGATGTGGGGGAAGGCACTCAACAAAGGGGTGTCGATTTCAGCATGCTGTTTGCAGAAACTGCAACTATACAGGGCATCTGGCTCGCATGTGCAGAAAAACAGCAGCTCGGCTGGTATCCGAATCGGAAAGGCCGGAAAGCGGACCAGAAGACAGTGGGGACAGTGCCCGGGACACTGAAGTACAGCGGTCAACATGATCAATGTCCACTGTTCTTACAACAAGACGCCCCCAATAATGTTGAGGGTCCTATTCAACGGGATACCCATCAACATGGAACTGGACACGGGAGCTAGTCAATCTCTCATGAGCGTCCAACAATTTGAACAGCTGTGGCCGCACAAAAAACTCACAAGGATCGACACCAAACTAAGGACCTATACCAAAGAAATCGTCCCAGTCCTTGGCAGCGCCATGCTCTCAGTCACACACAAAGGGACAGTGAACCGACTTCCCCTGTGGATTGTCCCCGGAGATCTCCCAGCACTGTTGGGGAGAAGCTGGCTGGCAAAACTAAATTGGAAATGGGATGATGTTCACGCCATGTCGTCAGAAGAACGGACCTCCTGCTCAACAGTTCTAAGTCGTTTTGAACATCTCTTTCAGCAAGGCGTGGGCACCTTCAAAGGGGCTAAAGTTAAAATCTACATCACACAGGATGCCAGACCGGTTCATCACAATGCCTTATGTGATGAGGGAAAAGATTGAACACGAACTGGACCGGCTTCTGTGGGAAGGCATTATCTCACCCGTGGACTTTAGCGACTGGGCAAGTCCCATCGTCCCCGTCATGAAGCCTGATGGATCCGTACAAATCTGTGGGGATTACAAGTCTACCATAAACAGAGTCTCCCTACAGGACCAATACCCGCTGCCCAGAGTGGAGGACCTATTTGCCACGTTGGCTGGAGGAAAACTGTTCTCGAAACTAGATCTCACATCTGCGTATATGACGCAAGAACTGACCGAAGAGTCTAAGCTACTCACCACCATCAACACACATCGAGGCCTTTTTATGTACAATCGATGCCCATTCGGCATCAGGTCGGCAGCTGCTATATTCCAGCGCAACATGGAGAGTCTGCTCAAGTCCATCCCGGGGACGGTTGTGTTTCAAGATTACATACTCATCAGGGGTGGGGACACCGACTCCCATCTCCGCAATTTGGAGTAAGTACTAAGTCGATTGGATCGGGTAGACCTAAGAGTTAAGAAATCCAAGTGTCTGTTTGTCGCGCCCGAGGTTGAATTTTTGGGCAGAAGGATTGCCGCTGATAGAATCCACCCAACAGAATCCAAAACAGAAGCAATTCGTTTGGCACCCAGGCTCGGAATGTCTCGGAATTGCGCACCTTTCTCGGGCTACTCAATTACTTTGGGAACTTTATGCAGAACTTGAGCACGATGCTGGAGCCTCTCCACGTGCTACTCAGAAAGGGGTGCGATTGGTTTTGGGGGGACGCCCAAGAACGCGCCTTCAATAAGGCACGCAACCTTCTATGTTCCAACAATGTTTTAGCCTTTTTTGACCCAGGTAAAAAGCTAGTTCTTATATGTGATGCATCAGCGTACGGCGTCGGGTGCGTTTTACAGCATGTCAATGATGCGGGTAAATTACGACCCATTGCTTATGCCTTCAGGTCACTTTCGCAGGCGGAGCGCGGGTATGGTATGGCTGAGAAGGAGGTGCTCGTGTGCGTGTACGGTGTCAAAAAGATGCACCAATACCTTTTCGGGGCCAAGTTCGCATTAGAAACCGACCACAAACCCCTCATGTCCCTGCTATCTGAGTGCAAGGCAATAAACGCCAACGCCTCGGCGCGCATTCAGTGGTGGGCACTCATGCTGGCGTCTTACGACTAAACGATAAGGCACAGACCAGGCACAGACAACTGTGCTGACACGCTAAGCAGGCTACCCCTGGCGACCACAGAAGGGTCTGACGAACAGGACTGTGAGATGGTCATGGAAATCAATGCCTTTGAATCCACAGGTTCGCCCATGACGGCTCGCCAAATGAGAGCCTGGACGACCAGCGACCCCATGTTATCCTTCGTCAAAAGATGTGTTTTAGCTGGTGACTGGGCAGAGGCTCACGATGCCTGCCCTGAGGAGATCAAACCTTTCCATAGGCGCATGCATGAACTATCACTACAGGCAGGCTGCCTGATGTGGGGCAGCCGAGTAGTCATGCCTTTGCGAGGCAGAGAGACTTTTGTCCGGGAGCTCCACCGCGAGCACCCGGGGATCGTCCTTATGAAGGCCATAGCCAGATCCCACATCTGGTGGCCTGGCATTGACGCGGACTTGGAGCTCTGCGTCCGGCAGTGCACCACTTGTGCCCAACTCAGTAATGCCCCCAGGGAGGCCCCCCTAAGCCCCTGGCCCTGGCCCATCAAACCGGGTGCATGTAGACTATGCGGGCCCATTCATGGGCAAAATGTTCCTCGTAGTCGTCGATGCATTTTCAAAGTGGATCAAGTGCACCATTTTAAATTTGAGCACAACCTCTACCACTGTGGAGAACCTTAGAACCATGTTTGCAACGCACGGAATCCCTGACATATTGGTCAGTGATAATGGTCCGTGCTTCACCAGCGCAGAATTTCAAGATTTTATCGTTGACCACGGCATAAATCACATTAAGACGGCACCGTTCAAGCCGGCCTCCAATGGCCAGGTGGAGCAAGCAATGCAAATCGTTAAACAAGGTATGCTAAAAATCCAAGGTCCCACGCTGCAGAGCCGCCTGTCGCGACTGCTGCTGGCATACAGATCTCGTCCGCATTCGTTGACTGGGGTTCCCCCCGCGCAACTATTGATGAAATGGCCTTAAAGACTAGGCTCTCGTTAATCCTCCCAGACATGCATGAAATTGTTGAGGCAAAGCGCCAGAAGCTAACTGAGTACCATGACTGAAATTCGAGGGGGAGGTGGAATGAGATAGGGGACAAAGTGTTTGTGCTAAACTATGTCAGGGGTCCCAAATGGCTTGCAGGGACAGTAACAGGCAAGGAAGGAAACAGGCTACTGGTTGTACAAATGGACAATGGCCAAACCTGCCGGAGGCATGTAGACCAAGTAAAAAGTAGATTCACCAACAACACTGCAGAACCAGAGGCAGACTACAATGTGGAACTCACACCACGCCTGGTGGACAGACAAAGGGAGCAACCTGAGGAAAGGGCAGTCTCAACAGACAGCCCAGGCGAGATACCAGCAATCATACTGAATGAAACAGACAGCCCAGGCGAGATACCAGCAATCACACCGAAAGAAGAACAGGCACCAAGGCAAACAACTGAACCACAACTAAGACGCTCCACGCGTGAGCGTAGACCACCTGAGAGACTGAATCTATAAAGACAATAAGACCTTGGGGAGGGTGATGTCATGTTTCTCACACTACTGTATATAACTGTATCTTACCATGCTATACATGACTGTAACTGGATATGACCTGTTACCACAAGCATACTTTACCACCAGGGCTGCACTTGCAGGAAACACTGCATACCTGTTCCACACAGGTATATAAAGGCAGGTCTCAGGCAAGTGTGGCACTCAAGAGCAGTAAAATAAAGGTGCAGGTCCAGAGTGACCTTAACTTCAGCATGTGCCTCGTGTAAGTCTGTACTGCAGGGTCAGGACTTTACAGTTTACTTTTGCTACTCTCTTCCTATTTACATATTTGTAGAAGCTCTTACAATCTGCTTTTATATTTCCTGCTAATTTTCTCTTATATTCTATTTTTTCCCTTTTTAACAATGTTTTGTTCATCCTTTGTTGGTTTCTGCTTGCTATTATTCTTCACAACATTATAAGCTTCTTTGTTCAATCTAATGCTATCATTAACTTCTTTAGTTAGCCATGGATGGATCACTTTTCCCATGGAGTTTTTGTTTCTCAATGAAATGTATTTTTGTTGAGAATTATGAAATATTTCTTTAAATGCTAGCCACTGCTTATCTACTGCCATACCTTTTAATCTATTTTTCCTATCTATCTTAGCCAACTCGCCCCTCATACCTATGTAATTGGCTTTATTTAAGTTTCAGACCGGTTTCAGACTTAGGCAAGTCACTCTCAAACATATTAAATGGGCCAAAAATTCCGGTCTCGCCAGGTCAGTTCGA
The DNA here is from genome assembly GCF_044704955.1 of Pristiophorus japonicus. NCBI lineage: Eukaryota > Metazoa > Chordata > Chondrichthyes > Pristiophoridae > Pristiophorus > Pristiophorus japonicus. The sequence continues at coordinate 436,467,469 of NC_091977.1, read as the reverse complement.
AGTGTGCACGGACCCGGCGAGGCCTCGCAATAAATGGTGGGGGGGGCGTAGGTAGGTTAATTTGATTATCCTCTTCGCCAAATTATGCTGTGTACGCGTAAATAACTGACAAACTGAGCCAGGAGAAAAGTAAATTAAACAGTGTGCTTTATACCACCCAAAATGGAGTCCCCAAACCGGCATGAACCAGCATGAGTACAGCAACTGTGAATAGCTCCCACAGGGTCCTAATGCCCATCTATTGAGTTGTAACAAATAAATAAAGTATGAACACAACAGCGATGTTTTCGGCTGTGACAGTCATGGCCTTGAGCAGCTTTCAACCTATGTCGATACTGGCCTGTGACAGATACACCATGTTCTGGTACACACCTATCTGTCTTGCAGCAATGGAGCTTTTCTGCACCAACCTCTGTCGCTGCGGCAAAGGCGCTGCATCACTGAGGGTGCATTGCTACGCACCGCTTGGTCCAGCAGGATCCGAGGAGGCATGGGGGAATCTCCTGAATATAGAGTCGGTGGTGGAGGATGTTCCAGCGGGCCCACATGGAACTGGTGTATCCTCCTCCATCTCCACCCCCACTTCCACCTCCATTGGCTCCAGGATCAGTGGCTCTAACACTTCCTCTTCCTCTTCCTCTTCATCATCCCTGGCAAGGGTGAAGTCGGGAGAGGGCTGGGTGATGCCAGAGGTGGAGGCTAGGGGTCTGTCGTCTGGTCTCTCTGCAGAGGTCTGGTCTGAATCCTCCGAGTCTGGAAGTACAAAACAACATTTAAAAATGCTTGGCACCAAGGGGAGGGGTCAGGGTTACATGACACGAGTACAATGACGTAGCACAGTCTTACTTAAATGTCCGCCACTGCTGCATTACTGCATTACATATCGCAGACAGACAATACATATATACATATACATTGCGTTACATGCCCCCAACATTGCAGTACATCACATGAGCCCAACAATATAGTGCAATAAACTTACATTACATTATATGAGGCCAACATTACAGTTACAGTTACATTACATGACATTACAGGAACGCAACACAGACTGGGGATTGTATTGAACTGACCATCCTGTGTGGGTGGGTCAGCTCCAACGCCGGTGGTGGCACAATTGTTATCCCCGACCAGCGACAGGGCATGGATCTCAATCTCTGACAATGGTTCTTGCGTTGGGAGCCCTCCCCCGACGCCGCTGATCCACTGCTATTACAGATGTCTTTGTCTGCAGAAATTGAAGTAAATGAAAGTAAAAATCTTCAATCCATTTAACATCGCAGACACACAGGTTCACACACACACACACACACGCACACACACACACATCAAAACACTGGGTTGATCCTCTTGTCATTGCCTAAAAGTACAAATACATCGCCGTAACCTTGGGATAAATAACATCATCTGTGTGACACTGAACTTACATTTACATGGTACATGGTACATAGGATGGAGCATAAATAAATTCATTACTTACTCTTGCTACCCTCACCAGGTCGTTCCACCTCTTACGACACCTTTCTCCGGTGCGTACCATTGTACTTGTGGAGGACACAGCCTCCCCGATCTCGTCCCATATTCTGTTGTACTCCTTTGAGGGGGCTTTCCATGACCACCCTTCGTTAGGTCGGAGTATCTCTCCACAATATTCTCCAGCAGGGCAGGTAGCTCCCTCTCGGCAAAAGTGCATGCCCTCAACCTCCCGTCCTTCTTGATGTTCCTCCGCTTCAAAATCTTTTTGAGAATTTCCATTCTATTTATATTATTATATGATTTTTGATTTAGAAAATATGTATTATTATTGTTAATATTGTATAATTATTATTTGTTATTAATATTTTTTAACTCTGGAATCTGTGATTAAACCAATTGACTCTCAAATAGCTTGCTGCTCCTTCTCACTCTCTCTCCCTCGACTTCAACTCTCTGCGTATGCGCAGGTGACCCCTGACTCCCGAAATCGCGGGTGAAAAGCTTCTCTGAAAAAAAAGCAAAAACAAAAGAATTCACACATGCACAGTGCAGTGCAGTGCCGCACCATCCATCGACAAGAAAGTCAATCTGGATCGACTACAATGCTGCATACCGCCTGCATACTGCCGAAAAAAAATCCACCAAAATTGCGCTCTTCGGTCTCGGCGGTATGCCGACGGTTTGAAATGATGCACCGCTGGCATACCGCCGAGAAATGGGTGGACCTTATGTCTTTACCAATTTCGGGTCCAATGAGTTAATGCTATGAAACATGTGAGTTCTCACATAGCCGGCTTGTGAAAAAGGGATAAAAAAGGATGTGTTAGGGGAGATACCTCAGCATTCGATGAGGACGGATTAGCCGTGAACCCCTCGAACTTGAGAACGGTTACATATGAATTCTCCGGACACTCGCAAAGTATTGCTGTAAGTGTACTCTTAAATATATGTGCAATTATTATCAAGCATAGTTATGACTATGCTTAATACGCCATGAATATCAACAATAAATGCTTTCGAAGTCTATTATTTTGAGGAGTAAGTTATAAACTTATAAGTAAGAATACTCTTCCTCTAACAATTATATTCCGAGTTGAATGATTGAATGTAAACAGTTTTGCCTAAGTGGAGATAATAGTAAGTTCAAAGTTCAGTTGCAGCCTTAAAATGTAGCCCTTAAGCTTCTTTTAATGTCTGTCAACAACATGAAGATTTTGTGGAAATATAATAAACACGCATGTGTTATGATGCCTCATGACTTAATTATTACTTGGTTTGTATAGATTAGAACCAAACTCTCTTTCACTTCAGTAACTCTTAAGCAATGCTTCACTTCCTTTACTATCAACAGCAATGTACACATTCACATGCAAGTAAAATATGGCTGGGCCTATTATCTGAAAAATTCTGCTGTATTTGGTGCCACTTGGGTACATTTGCTAAGATTCAATGGCTTGCTACCTTAATCTCCTTTTCTCTGCAGGATGATGTTAGGCAAAGATATTCCACGCTGGATAAGCGTGAATTGCTAAGCCTTAAAAATATTAGTTTTCATTTCTAATCATCTAAACACTGAATAACTACTGAGATTTGTATTTCATCTTCTTGCTTTCATAATGTGTATTCCTGGAGAGCTGCCTACTAGTGTTTGAGTGAGATTAGAAATCTTTGCTAATGAAGGCCACAGCAGAATATACTGTTAAGCAACTCTGGGCAAAATTTATACTACTTTGTTATCTAAAGTAAAGACAAGTCTAACTTGGCTAATAAAAATAAGAGATATGAAAATCTCAGTGCGACCTATTGCAGATGTTAGATTGTCAAAAAAACAACTTGGGCAAATCAAATTAACAAAGTATTTTAGATCCATTCAATTTATGTGTGCTTGATTGTGTGTGTGTGCTTGATTGTGTGTGCATGTGTGTCCATTCGTGCATATGAATCTGTGTGTGATGTGTGTCTTTGTGTGCATGTGAATCTGTGTGTGCATGTGTGCATGTGCGCCCATCTGGAGTTTGTATATTGTGATTATGCATCAACTTTAAAAGGTGAAAGACAAGTAGAGAATTAAATTAAATGAACAAATTAATTTTTTCTGTAATTGTCAAGTCTGCAAGATCATAATCATAAAACATGAAATAGCTGATCTACTTTGATTACAAATCAGAGATACACACTAAATAATTTTAATATTTATAAATGTTTTTAAACTAAACAAGTATCCCACTGACAGCATTGAGTGGGGTTTGCCAATGTCTTTCCCAGTAATGGAAGATCAAGGCATTTTGAGCATTTTAGCTAGATTCTTATCTGGTTTCTACAGCCTCGAAAAGTAACCCAAGGGAATTTACAGAGCACTGTAGTAAACAAGGTTTGTTTGAAAAAATTCAGTTTCGAAAATAGTGTTTAGGCAAAATAGTTGTTAGCTGAGCAGTTTGAAAGTGGTTCTTCATTAAATTCAGCAGTGCATTTGAGAATAAGGATCAAAGATAGAACACAAAATTAAATTAAGACAGTGCCTTGGGGAGTCACTAGGCTGTCTGGTCTGTAGAAAAGAGGGAATATATATTTGAAGTGTTGTTCTTTGTAATCCAGAGTTGGCAGCATAATCTAGCTTTTATTTCCAAGAAAGCTATACTGAAGAATGCTATGTATAACTCCTGAGACCCACAGGCCCAACTTCTCGCTAGGTAATTCAGCAATAGTGAAAGAGTATGGGCCCGAAGTTCAGTCCCGTTGGAAAGCTGGTGCTTCCCCCCCACCTTTTTGTGGCCATTAGCGCTGAAATGTTTTCGTGGCTGGGCCACCCCATATTCAGTTCCAATAGTGAACAAATGGGTTCCAGCGCTAATGAACCCTTCCAAAGTGGATTTTTCAGCGGTGTGGCTATCTTAATTTGAACGTTATCACCACTGAGAAATTTGGCATGCAGGTAATGGTTTCTAATGAGCCAGCTGCTCCCTGGCCTTTTTAAAAGCCAGGGTTTGCAGCAAGGCCCTGAGGAGGGAAGGAGGTTGGAAGGATGGCTGGTGTAAGTGGTGCAAGGAGAGCCAACAGGTTCACTGATATGGAGCTGGAGACATTGATGGATGGTGTGGAGAACAGAAGAAGAATACTGTTTCCTGAAGTGGGGAGACCTGGCAGACAGGCAGTATATAATGCATGGAGGGAGATTGCAGGGGAGGTGGCAGGCAGGGTGCTGGTCAGTCTGCACCCGGCCCTTCCAGGGTGGCGATGGGTCGATGCCTCCTAGCTCTGGGGCAACGGGGATCCTCCTCCTCCTCCTCTTCCTGCACTCCCTCATCTTCCTCCTGTGCCTCCTCCTCCTCAGGTGGTACTGCTGGCTCGACCTCCAGCGGCTGTCCCCTCATGATGGCCAGGTTGTGCAGCATGCAGCAGACCACGATGATGATGGAGACCCATTGAGGAGAGTACTGCAAGGTGCCACCAGAGCGGTCCAGGCACCAGAACCTTTGCTGAAGGATGCCTATGCGCTATTCGATGATGCACCTGGTGGCACAATGAGCATCATTGTATGCATGTTCTGGCACTGTCCTGGGGTTCCGCAGTGGAGTGAGCAGCCAAGTGGACAGGGGATATCCCTTGTTGCCAAGCAGCCAATCGCAATCCTGATTTGGGCCAGTGAAAATGGTGGGCACACTGGTCTGGCACAGAATGAATGAATCATGGCTGCTGCCTCCCTTGCCCACTGCCTGTCTGCATGGCGCTGATGGCGACGCCTTCTCCTGCATGCCGCCCTGCTTCTGACCAGGTGTACCAGGCATCGCCCTCCCAACTCCTCCCATCCTCAGGGTGAACCCTGCCAAGCAGGTCTCTGCAGCCCACAGGACTCCACTAAAGAGTCAGACCTGAAAGTTGTACAAAAGTATGTGAAAACCTCTGAGCAGCACTCAGCAGGTTGAATGGAGCCAAAACAATAAATAAAACTATTAAAAGATAAATATAGTGGATACTGTAATCTTAAATAAAAACACAAATAATTAATAAAACTATTAAAAGGTAAATACAGTGGATACTGTAATCTTAAATAAAAACACTATTAATTAATAAAACTATTAAAAGATAAATATAGTGGATACTGTAATCTTAAATAAAAACACTAATAATTAATAAAACTATTAAAAGGTAAATACAGTGGATACTGTAATCTTAAATAAAAATACTATTAATTGATAAAACTATTAAAAGATAAATATAGTGGATACTGTAATCTTAAATAAAAATGCTAATAATTAATAAAGCTATTTCCCTACTAAAGGGCCCCAATCGCAGCAACCCTCCAGCGGTGTCCCGTTCGAGCACTAACTCGAATACTTCGCGGGGGCACTGCTGGGAAAAATCTTACCTTTTTGCAGTTGAAAATCCCTGTCCTTGCTGCTTTCCAGCGGCCCGCACGCTGCAGAGCTCACCGCTAGAAACCCTCCTTTACAGCGGCTTCACCACGCCGTTTCCGGCGGAAGTGCACACCGCTCAAATCCCCACCCCCCGAGCTGAATATGGCTTTGGGAGGGAAAATCATCCGACCGCAGCGGTCGATCGATTTTTTTGGTTGCCCGCCCAAACTCCGCAGTAGCCGTCCCTTCGGGGACGGTGAATTTCAGCCCCTGTATATCATGGGTATCTAGTGCAAATAGGACTGTTTGGTCCAACGAGAAACCAAGTGCTGAAGCAGTCCACAGTGTGTTCAAAATCAAGGTAGAAATGCCCATTATTGGTCTTAGCTTAGAAAAATGTACCCCAAATCTAACTTTATTTTTATTTGTCATACATATACATAAATCATTTTTACACCTGGATGAGCACAAAAATATGTGTTTTAGACTATAAAAATATTAGAAGATCACTGGTACTTGATTAAAAACAGAAAATATTGGAAAGCTCAGCGGGTCAGGCAACATCTGTGGCGAGAAAGCAAAACTGACGAAGGGTCATCAACCTGAAACAATGGGCTCAAATTTGGCCCGCCCCTTTTTTCGGCGCACTTACCGGAGATGCTCCGCTTTTTTCCGTTGATAAGTGCGCTGAAAAAAATCACTCCCCACTTTGGCTGCTGTCCGGCCTCTCCTTGGTCGTTGTGCAGTGTGGCCAGTGGAGTCAGGGGCGGAACCAGTGTCCTGCGCTGAAAATAGTGCCTGGACGTCTGCACATGCGCAGTACAGTGTCCGCGCATGCACAGTAGCTCCTTGCCCCGGCCTCTCTGTGTGCGTACTGCAGCTGCTGTGTGTGTGGAACCCGATGCCCACCCCTAGCCCTGGCTGAGTGGCCTCCCAGTGTGATCGACCTCAGGTTTGACATTTTATGCACTGTAGCTATTTTTGAAATTCCTTAATGGCTTGTCATTTTCCTGGACTTTTGGATATTTTGAAAAAATGGTGTAAATATGTTTTGTCTCTTGTGAATACTGGTGACCATTTGTCAAGCCTATTCACCTGGTGCTATAGTGAAAGAAGAACATAAGTGACGGAGGAACACTGAGAGAATATCTTATTTATTGAAGTAGACTTTATTTAGATACTATGGGCTCAATTTTGGCCCAGTATAATCGCTGCAAGCAAATAGTTGTTTAAATTAGTTGTGAGGTTAGGGCAATTTAATTCAACTATCTTTTACTTCTTTTATATTTGTAGTTTACGCTTCCATGAATGCTTCTGTTGTATAGTAAATTAACTTTGCGAAGTTTGTCGTATGATGTCCTGCATAGCTGTTTGATTCTATTCACATTCTTTAGTCAAGTCATTAAGTTCTGCTAGCCTCCGATGTACCTACCTGTGCTGATTTCTTAACTCTCCGCAAGGGTTTTCACAAGTGGCCACATACGCCGGCCTAAGTAGATTTGGAGTAACTATTAGCTGGCCAAAGTGGCCTAAATGGCCAAAACTGGCGTAACGCCCCCTTTTGAGAAAAAAAAACGAAACAAAAAAAATCCTAACTAATTCACTTACACTGGCGCAAATTGAATGTGCAAAATGGGGATTTTTAAGATACTCCAGAAAAATCAAATTGCTCCAAAAAGACGGAGCAACTCATGGGCAAAATTGAGCCCATTAACTCTGCTTTCTCTCCACAGATACTGCCTGACCCGCTGAGATTTCCAGCATTTTCTGTTTTTATTCCAGATTCCAGCATCCGCAGTATTTTGTTTTTGTACTGGGACTTGATGTTTGTTTATCTAGAGACAGAATCAGTTCCAACATGCAGGATAATTGCTATGGCAACTGAGTGCTCCATGCTGAATGTGATTCTACGGCTAATCAGAGAAAGATCATTTGTTGGGTCATGATTAGTTATATTTCCCCCAATTCCATGTACATATATAGGGCTGGAAATTCAGTTGAGTAGCGCCTCTGTTAGCGCCCTGGAGAGGCGGTAATGCTTGTCGGATTGCTTATCGGCCAGCGCCGCAGCGCCCTGCCAGGAAATCTGGTGCCAGTTTTGCGGCAGCCCCAAACGCTACCGCCTCACTCAGTACTTTCATTCAAATCATGACGTCAGTCATCGTGCAATGTCCCGCTAACGCCCTGCTCGCAAAATTAGGTGCATCCGCCTCATTTAGCGTCCGCCCCTAATCACGCCAGAGAATCCAGGTGGTTCCACATTCCGCTGGCACTATCTGCAGCCTATTTAAAGGGAGAGAGGAGGTTCATAAATCGGAGGCCACATTGAGCGCAACAATTCCGCACAGCACGCTGCGTGAACCTCTGACTTTAAATCGGAAAAATGATCTGCCATTACAGGGTCCTTACAGCTTGAGTGAAATAGTGTAATGGGTGCATTTCGCCAGCATCGTCTACTCCATGCTCTGGTTAGGCGGCGTGAGGATACAAGGGCTGTTGGTCATGCAAGGGCCATGAATGAGGAGAGGCCATGGATGTCTGGACAGGAGGCCTTACCCTCAATGAGTTTGCAGGCAGCAACGCTCATACCTCCACCACTCTGAGGAGCAGTGTTTGAGAAGAATGCACTCCTGAAAGGAATTGCTGAGAGAGACATATGCCATCTCCTACTGGCAAACCTGCAGCCTCACTTCGGGAGGAAGAGAATGAGGAACAGAAGCCTGGAGAGGCCCCGAGTGGCCAGCAGCAGCAGGAGGAACACCACCCACGATGGAGGCAGCGTGGCAATGCTGCCAGTGAAGGAGCCACAAGGTCAGTGGCTCATAATGCATTGGGTGTCTTGAATGGAGGAAGCTGAGGGATGCAGCTGAGGGATGCACCATAATGGCACATCTCCGTTAAAGTCCACAATCATACACAAGACTCCAATGCAAAATGGTCAAAGTAAAATTTAATTGACGCCACCAACGTAGTCACCTCAAACACCCTCCCCAGCAAGTAACAAAACTAAACACAACGTCCTGTTGAAAGACCATCAAACACAATGAACTTCAACAATGTATGGACAAAGGCCCCTTCCATTAGCCATCTCACAGCAGCCTCCATGTGGCATATTAGGCACACACACTCAAAACAATAGGTTGCTTCAAACAATGCAACGGCATATTTACAGCCTTTATTTACACAATGAGGACATCTGTCAGTGGTGGGCAAAGTTCTCACTCAGACCTCCGCTCACATTTTACACCCCTTACCGTTACCCCCCTCCCATGCTTAGTGCTCCTCCTCAATGTTGCCTCAGTGCCTACAGCAAGGCTGCTTGAGGGCAGCTGTGTGTGTGGGGCAGATAGTACAGACAGCCTAGCAGGACGCCCTGCATCAGCTATGGGCCTGGAAGGCCCGACTGTGGACTCCACCGCCTCAGCATGAGCAGCAGCAGTCTAGGATGGCGCGGGTGTAGACCACAGCAGGTGCAAAGGCAGTGTGGCACTGGTGGGAGCTGGAATGCTATCATCTGACGAAGCACCTTCCATTTCCATCGGCCCAGTGACACTCACCCGGGGCGGAGCGTCAACATCCGGAGCAAGATGTGTGAGCACACATTGCTGGCCTGCTTCGGCACCGTCACTTCCCCGTTGGATTGTGGAGAACACCGAGAGGATGGCAGTAGTCAGTGATTGCATGGCATCACTCTGCGACTGACTCAGAGCAGACTGAGCCTGAAATGCAGCTGTCTGCGAGTTCATGCCAACAATCCCTGACAGCATCACATCACAAAGTTCCTGCATGGCTTGGGTCTATGATACGATTGAAGCTGCCACGTCAACCATGGCACCAGCCATCCCCGCTAGGACTCCACTATCATTCATTGAGCCCATCTCCCTCTGTGAGCAGGAAAGGATGGGCCTGTTGGACTCCTGAGAGGCATGGGCAATACTTGAGGCAACCGCTGCCACACTCAGAGCAAGTGCACCCATGCTGTGCGGAACCTTCTCCAATGCACCCATGAGCTCGCGGTGCATTTGCATGGACTCCCTGGACATACCCTCTAAGTTCAGGTCCACATCTGACAGTCTCTCAGCGCCACTCCTGGACTGACTCATCCTCCGGGGAGCTGGCCTCCGAGCTTCCCCTCACTTTGTGCGTTGCTGTGAGCCATTGGGGCCAGGAGCCTCAGACTCCTCAAATCCCACAAATTCAGGCTCCTCCACTGATGTGGTGTCCCCAGTCAGTGGAACTGATGAAGTGTCCTGCTCAGTGATCAAACTGTCGTTCCCTCCCTCGTCCTCTCCCCTCTCGGCCAAAATAGAAGGATCAGGGGCAGGCTGCCGTGCTTCTGGCTGATCATCTGTAAGCACAAAGCAACAGGCATGTGGTTAGCAGCAGAGGATGGGTCAGTGAGATAAGAGGAAGGTGGCATTGAACATTTATATGTAAAGGATGTAGGCCAATTGGGGACACGGAACTCACATAAGTCACAGACACCAGTCACACACCGTCACTATCCATAGGGGACGCTGCTTCGCCACTGTTGGGGTACAAATCTATGTCAAAGAACAAGACTCGAGACACCCGTCTGCTTTAAGTGGGAAAACACACAAGTTTAATATACGTATTTGTAGACGTGACCATGTCGGAGATCTGTGCTCAGGTTCCGCAACCCATAACCCCAGAAACTCCCCGACTGGCCCAGAGTGCCCCATATTTAAGCTCGCAAACTACAACAGTGTGTCATCAAGATTACAACAGAAGAATAGACACATTCCGCAAGAAGGTACATGAGACCCTGAGGTCGTTGTTTAAACATTCAGTTCCCCTTTATCAGCAGAAAAACAAGCAGATATCAGTAAGAACAAATGTGCAGCTGTGTGCCCCCTCCATCCACCCCTTGTCTTGCTTCCCCTATCTTCATGAAACAGGGTCAGTGGATGTTGGAGTTCAAATTAGGTTCATAGCAGGAATAACCAAAAAATCCCACTACAATATCCATCCCTTTGATCCTTGGCTAGCCCAATTGTTCGCCTTTGTCACTCCAGTTCTCATTTCTCCCGCCCCTGCTGCGGTGATCAGCCGCTAGGTTGGGGAGAACTGAGATCCATAAGTTTCCGAATTAGATTCCTGTAATCAATCATTTCTTTACCTCCAATGCGGTAGTCCGTGCTCGCTTCTTTGCCCTGCGGCGTTTATAAGAAGTCCAACACATAAACAAGTATCCCAATGCCAAAACTAATCGTACAGCCACTAATATGTGTTAGATTGTTCATATCCATGGGTGTATATTAACATTCAGTCCCTAGTTTCACGCCTTCTCATACCAAGGCGTATATTGAAGGCCTTTTGCAATATCTTTGTCCAATATACGTAGCTCCTGTTCGATAATGTGGTATCGTTTTATGCTTGCGAGCAGGGGTTCTTTTATAAACCTCAGGTCCTCAGGCAGGTAGGTTATTGAGGCAGCCAGTTTACTTTCGTATTGGTATAAATCTTGCTTCATTTCATCAGTCAGGTTCGGGGTAATAGTTTCTCGAGCATGGATATACGTCATTCGTGCTCGTCCAATCATTACCGGTAGCCTCGGGGTGAAGCAGAAGTTGGGGTTAGGGATGTTACACTGATAAATACCATCCCCCGTAAGTCTGGCAGAGGTCTCGCTGAACCTCTTCCTTTTCTGTATTAAATTCTCGGTCAATCAGGTAATTAATGGTGGCAGCATGGCCGTCCAGGACTATATTCCCTTTAACTAAGCTCCCCGCTGTCCCATCTCTTTCTCTAGCAAGGTCCTCGGTGTTTCCTGTCCCTTTCTGTAGCAGAATTCTGACTGTGTCTTTGACCTGCTCTGTTTGTTCCTCTAGAGTTTGTATATCTAGGGCGCTAACAAAGGACGTTCCCGTGTTTACTCCTATCAGGATATCATTGACCAAACCCCGTTTACGCCTACGTGTCTGGCTTGTTTTGAAAGGGTCTCGATATCTGAGGCATCCCAATAGTCTTCCAATATCTCCTGCAACATATGGGTGCATAGCGCCCGTACTTTCGGGTCACACTTTTCTGGCAGTCCTAAATTGGTTATATTTACTATTATGGGCAGTACTTCATGGTATACATTCTCATACAGCATTATTCCCACCGAACTCCATACCAGACTGTTTGTGGACCCTTTCGTTTGGGTGGGGCAATAGTTAGGGAGTGGGTCCCACGGGACTATTCTCCAGGGCCCTCCCCCACTGCAGGTATGGATATTCTGGGGTAACTGCTTTGTATCGCTTGACTCTCTACGTTTCGTATCTGCTGACCTTATTACCTTGTCGGTACACAATATCTTAAACTCGTTATCCGCATTTCCAGGGTGTAATTGTACTATGTGCGAGCTTGTATGTACTTTTATTTCTAGCTTATCATCAGTCCATTTTAACCATATTATTCCACCCTCACCGGACTGTGTTCCATTATAGCGTACTGTTTGCCATCTTATTTTAGAATTATTTAGACAGACCATCTGCACTTCGGTCCCCACAGAAATTAACTTTCGATTATTCTCATCACAACCCTTTTTCCCCTGCCCTCCTCCGTTATCATCAACCCATGTAGTCCCACAAAACCTTCCTTGTTGTCTTTCCCTGCCGAGGGGATTACGACAGTCAATAGTTATCGTATCGTGCGAGTATTCCTGTGGTTCTGTTTTCATCGTGTCGTCCGCAGGAGCTGTCGTTGGGCATTGTTTTCATTTGATCGTATTATCGGAACCAATGTCCGAGGAGGAATGTTTGCTAGTGCTGTTGGGGATGAGTTAAACTAATATGGCAGGGGAATGGGAACCAATGCAGGGAGACAGAGGGAAACAAAATGGAGACAGAAGCAAAAGACAGAAAGGAGATGAGTAAAAGTGGAGGGCAGAGAAACCCAAGGCAAAAAACAAAAAGGGCCACTTTGCAGCAAAATTCTAAAGGGTCAAAGTGTGTTAAAAAGGCAAGCCTGAAGGCTCTGTGCCTCAAAGCGAGGAGTATTCGGAATAAGGTGGACGAATTAACTGTGCAGAAAACAGTTAACGGATACGATGTGATTGACATCATGGAGACATGGCTCCAGGGTGGCCAACGCTGGGAACTCAACATCCAAGGGTATTCAACATCCAAGGGTATTCAACATCCAAGGGTATTCAACATTTAGGAAGGATAGACAGAAAGGAAAAGGAGGCGGGGTGGTGTTGCTAGTTAAAGAGGAAATTAATGCAATTGTAAGGAAAGACATTAGCTTGGATGATGTGGAATCGGTATGGGTGGAGCTACGGAATATTAAAGGGCAGAAAACGCTAGTGGGAGTTGTGTACAGACCTCCAAACAGTAGTAGTGATGTTGGGGAGGGCATCAAACAAGAAATTAGGGGTGCATGCAATAAAGATGCAGCAGCTATCATGGGTGGCTTTAATATGCATATAGATTGGGCTAACCAAACTGGAAGCAATTCGGTGGAGGAGGATTTCCTGGAGTGCATAAGCGATGGTTTTCTAGACCAATATGTTGAGGAACCAACTAGGGGGGAGGCTATCTTAGACTGGGTGTTGTGTAATGAGAGAGGATTAATTAGCAATCTTGTTGTGTGAGGCCCCTGGGGGAAGAGTGACCATAATATGGTGAGATTCTACATTGGGATGGAGAATGAAACAGTTAATTCAGAGGCCATGGTCCAGAACTTAAAGAAGGGTAAGTTTGAAGGTATGAGGCGTGAATTGGCTAGGATAGATTGGCGAATGGTACTTAAGGAGTTGACTGTGGATGGGCAATGGCAGACATTTAGAGAACGCATGGATGAACTACAACAATTGTACATTCCTGTCTGGCGTAAAAATAAAAAAGAGAAGGTGGCTCAACCGTGGCTATCAAGGGAAATCAGGGATAGTATTAAAGCCAAGGAAGTGGCATACAAATTGGCCAGAAATAGCAACGAACCCGGGGACTGGGAGAAATTTAGAACTCAGCAGAGGTGGACAAAGAGTTTGATTAGGGCAGGGAAAATAGAGTACAAGAGGAAGCTTGCAGGGAACATTAAAATGCACTGCAAAAGCTTCTATAGATATGTAAAGAGAAAAAGGTTAGTAAAGACAAATGTAGGTCCCCTGCATTCAGAATCAGGGGAAGTGATAACGGGGAACAAAGAAATGGCAGACCAATTGAACAAGTACTTTGGTTCGGTATTCACTAAGGAGGGCACAAACAACCTTCCGGATATAAAAGGGGTCAGAGGGTCTAGTAAGAAGGAGGAACTGAGGGAAATCCTTATTGGTCGGGAAATTGTATTGGGGAAATTGATGGGATTGAAGGCCGATAAATCCCCAGGGCCTGATGGTCTGCATACCAGAGTACTTAAGGAGGTGACCTTGGAAATAGCGGATGCATTGACAGTCATTTTCCTACATTGCATTGACTCTGGATCAGTTCCTATGGAGTGGAGGGTAGCCAATGTAACTTCACTTTTTAAAAAAGGAGGGAGAGAGAAAACAGGGAATTATAGACCGGTCAGCCTGACATCGGTAGTGGGTAAAATTATGGAATCAATTAATAAGGATGTCATAGCAGCGCATTTGGAAAGAGGTGACATGATAGGTCCAAGTCAGCATGGATTTGTGAAAGGGAAATCATGCTTGACAAATCTGGAATTTTTTGAGGATGTTTCCAGTAGAGTGGACAAGGGGGAACCAGTTGATGTGGTGTATTTGGACTTTCAGAAGGCTTTCGACAAGGTCCCACACAAGAGATTAATGTGCAAAATTAAAGCACATGGGATTGGGGGTAGTGTGCTGATGTGGATTGAGAACGGGTTGTCAGACAGGAAGCAAAGAGTAGGAGTAAATGGGTACTTTTCAGAATGGCAGGCAGTGACTAGTGGGGTACCACAATGTTCTGTGCTGGGGCCCCAGCTGTTTACATTGTACATTAATGATTTAGACGAGGGGATTAAATGTAGTATCTCCAAATTTGCGGATGACACTAAGTTGGGTGGCAGTGTGAGCTGCGAGGAGGATGCAATAAGGCTGCAGAGTGACTTGAATAGGTTAGGTGAGTGGGAAAATGCATGGCAGATGAAGTATAATGTGGATAAATGTGAGGTTATCCACATTACAGATGGTGACAGATTAGGAAAAGGGGAGGTGCAACGAGACCTGGGTGTCATGATACATCAGTCATTGAAGGTTGGCATGCAGGTACAGCAGGCGGTTAAGAAAGCAAATGGCATGTTGGCCTTCATAGCAAGGGGATTTGAGTACAGGGGCAGGGAGGTGTTACTACAGTTGTACAGGGCCCTGGTGAGACCACACCTGGAGTATTGTGTACAGTTTTGGTCTCCTAACTTGAGGAAGGACATTCTTGCTATTGAGGGAGTGCAGCGAAGGTTCACCAGGCTGATTCCCGGGATGGCAGGACTGACATATCAAGAAAGACTGGATCAACTGGGCTTTTATTCACTGGAGTTCAGAAGAATGAGAGGGGTTCTCATAGAAACGTTTAAAATTCTGACGGGTTTAGACAGGTTAGATGCAGGAAGAATTTTCCCAATGTTGGGAAAGTCCAGAACCAGGGGTCACAGTCTAAGGATAAGGGGTAAGCTATTTAGGACCGAGATAAGGAGAAAGTTCTTCAGAGAGTGGTGAACCTGTGGAATTCTCTACCACAGAAAGTTGTTGAGGCCAATTCACTAAATATATTCAAAAAGGAGTTAGATGTAGTCCTTACTACTAGGGGGATCAAGGGGTATGGTGAGAAAGCAGGAATGGGGTACTGAAGTTGCATGTTCAGCCATGAACTCATTGAATGACGGTGCAGGCTCGAAGAGCCGAATGGCCTACTCCTGCACCTATTTTCTATGTTTCTATGTTTCTATAAGAGCACAATCGTCTGGTGCGGTGGTGTTTCTGGGGTCGTCACATCCATTTGGGCAGTGTTCCTTGCCACACCGGGTAGACACGAGAGGTCCCAAGACCAACGTCCCAATGAGGAGTACTAGCAGGTTCTCCATGATCCAGTTAAACTGAATAAGGTTGGGTTGGGACCAATGTTTCCACCGTCCTATCCCGTGCATATCTACACAAGCGCACGTATGCCCACTCAATCGGAACTCGTAGGATCCTGACCACCGCGGCACGAATCCTGTTCTTCCTGGGAGGCCCTTAACCATTCCTCTGTCCCCTACTTGAGGGAGATCGACCGGGGACTCCCACTCCTCTTGTTCATCTCGACCTGCCTGCCGTTCCCTCACCTCCCGCCGCATCCCCTTAAGCTGTTTGCTTAACTCCATCACATACCTCCTAATCTGATCACGCAGAGGGCCCACATCGGATCCTCCCGTAATTATCCCTTCCGATAATCGCATCGCTCATCCAGTCATAAGCTCATATGGTGTTAATTCCCTCATTCGGTTAGGAGTTGCCCTTAGTCTCATCAGGATAGCCAGTAGCAACTCCGCCCAGGCCTGTCCAGTCTCTTGGATGGCTTTTGACAGAGCTGTTTTTATCTCTTCCAGCTTATTTATCTTAGCTTCTAACTCTTGAATTTGTTTTGTTTGAGTATCTATCTGTCCTCTCTAGCAGGCGACTATTATTACGTAGACTTTTTTCGTTTTATTTTTATTCTGACTATCGCACCATTTCCTCTGTCAGGTGAGTCTTCTTTCTTTTATTAAGAAATCCAAATTAATAATGTCCAGTATAAAACAGCTGCCAATGGAAAGGGTTAACTCCTTTACAGGTTTGTAAGAAGGTCTGACGTCATTACATAACTTCGCGTAACCATCCGAAAATTTTTTCCAAGTCTTTGTGCTTTCAAAACTTGCTTAGAAATTGGGAATCTGTTAAACCAGCAGAAATCATTAGTGAAGTTGTCATAATAAAACCTTCTCATCGGGAAAGACAGCATTTTAGATTAAATTCCAATTTCTCTAAACTTCCAATTCAAATACTTGCCAAAGATTTTTTTTCATTGATTTAAAACCAGACCACATATTTTTAATAGCTATTTTGTTTACTGAAATCCAATTTTCTCACAAACTATATACATTCCAGCATTTTGTTTTTCCAGTCCTGGTCACTGAGCAAATCTTGTGTTTCATTTCTCTCCGCACAAAATCTAAACTTCCGTGCCGGTTCCATCTTTTTTAAGAATTCTCTACTTCCCAGTTTTTTTTTTCTTCCTTTGCTGAGTTCGCATAACTTAGATTTGTTCCCCTTTTGAATCCGAACTTAATTTTTTTTTTGATGACCTTCCTTTTTTCCACAGGTAAACTTCTTTGTTTCTCTTTCTCGGCACAAAACTTCTGTGTCGGGTTTAACTCGTAAGTTTTTATATTTAAACCAATACCTTTTTCATAGCCAATTAAAATTTTCTTTCTTCAAATTAGGTTTTGTATTTTGATGATCTTCCTCCAGTCCATTTTCCTAAAGATCTTTGTTTCTTTTTCCAGCAGCTGCAGCTTTCAAGGTCGCATTTTTATCTTTTGATTAAAACACACTGTCTTTTGTAAATTCAATGTGTTTTTCCAGCATTTTTCTTTTCTTTTATTAATTTTCCATTTCCCTTAGCTTCTTTATTTTTGCCCTAGCCTGTTTAAATTCCTCGATTTTTGGTTTCAATCTACTACTGCATTGCAGAAATTGCCATACGATTATTACTCCCGCTTTCTGAGCACGTTTGTTTTTCTGCTTTTGCCACCAGGTCTTTTGGTGGATGGGATCCTTCTCTGGACCCCATCCGTCCTTAAGCATCTTGTCGATTAAGCCCTTCTGGTCGTCTGCATAGAATCTAGTAAGGGTGCCTTCTTCACCGCAGTCTAATTCTGTGATCCGACTATGGGCGGTCCCACCTCACTGGCCCCTTCACGCGACTTTAATCCTGCCCCAAGATTTCCCGGTTCTTCCAATTGCTTACTTACAATTACTAACCGGTCCTTTGTCGCAACAACAGTGTCTCTAACTTATAATTACTACTTTAAAACTTATTACTGTATGGTACCGATTCTTAAAATTGTGTCTTACCCGCTCAGCAGACCTCACTTGATTCGGATCTGTGCCTGAGTTTGACCGTCGACTTCTGGGCCACCGCATTTGTGAGTGGTATTTAAAAGTTACTCACTCTTGTCTTGACCCCTCCGCCGTGGTATCACCCGTGCCACAAGATCCTGTTGACTACGCCAAAAATGTTGAGGTACAAATCTGTGTCAAAGAACAAGACTCGAGACACCCGTCTGCTTTAAGTGGGAAAACACACAAGTTTAATATACGTATTTGTAGACGTGACCACGTCGGCAATCTGTGCTCAGGTTCCGCAACCCATAACCCCAGAAACTCCCCGACTGGCCCAGAGTGCCCCATATTTAAGCTCGCAAACTACAACTGTGTGTGTCATCAAGGTTACAACAGAAGAATAGACACATTCCGCAACAAGGTACATGAGAACCTGAGGTCATTGTTTAAAATATTCAGTTCCCCTTTATCAGCAGAAAAACAAGCAGATATCAGTAAGAACAAACGTGCAGCTGTGTGCCCCCTCCATCCATTCCTTGTCTTGCTTCCCCTATCTTCATGACTCAGGGTCAGCGGATGTTGGAGTCCAAATTAGGTTCATAGCAGGAATAGCCAAAAAATCCCACTACAGCCGCCCACTACCATGCCAACTGGTGTGCCCAGGAGGGCTGACAATCACTCCTCGACCTGTGAGGTCCTGTAGATCAAGCTCACCACCTCCGGTGCGCTGCTGCTCCCGACGACTGCCACCAATTTCACCTGCAATCAGAAAAAGAAGAAGGTGTGAGTGAGTGTGCAGCTCATCGTATGGCACATGTGCTTTCCATGGTAGAGTAGCTCCTACTGTCTGGAAGTGTAAAGATATCCATAATAATCTACGTGGCTGTGCACAGAGCATGTGAGAAGGGTGGGATGAGATGAGAGCCACCTAGAATTGCAGTTCAGGGTGATGTTTTGCAAAGGTAATGTGAGGAGGGGTGAGACTGAGTAGGGAACAAGAAGATGCACGATGCTTGCATGTGCAGGGCATGGCTGGTGAACTGAACCTCCACTTTTCAGGTGGCTTGACCAACCAACACCATGGTCAGGAACACATAGAGAAGGGGCAGGTACTGCAAAGACTTAAAATTGAGTGAGACAGTGAGTTTGAAATCATGGCATTGGTGCATCAATATAAAGGATACTCACCCAGACGACCTTCGTGATGGCGTTAACCATCTTGCGACATTGTGTCGCAGTTCACGACACCGTGTCTCTAGCTGAGACAGCCTGTGTCACCTCCCTCCAAAGCCTTCGATAAACTCGTGAGACGGGCCTCCTTCCTCCAGGAAGCTGCAACACATTCCACCTCCTTTCAACAGCCTCTGTTAATGCCTCAGCGGCCGTGGCTGAGAAGTGGCGTGCATGGTGGCGATGCTCCTGCACCTCCATTTTCCCACACTGCTCAAAGTGCACAGTTAGAACTGTGCATGTGCATACTTATAGTGCTGTACCTTTAAGATTTGGCTGGGCTCGGGATCTACCAGGGGCCTCGGAGCATGTGTATTTCGCTTCGCATTTTACCGCTGAGGTTTTCGGTTGCAGTGCCCAAACACAGGTGTGGAATGCCTGATTTAGCGCCCCCTTTCCCTCTTGCTGCATTTCAAACAAATTTCCCGGTAGAAGGCGCAAACTTTTAGAGGGTGCTATACTTACCGCCCCGCCAGGAATAACACTGCAAAATGGCCAGAACCGAATTTCCAGCCCGATAAATTTTAACATCATTGCAGAACAGGTTAATCAATTGTCATGAAAGCCACAACTTTGGCTTCCAACAAATGCGATGAGCTCATGGACTTCTTTTGTCACTAAAACTGAGATCATCCGTTCAGCGCCTCAGCTTCCCTCCCTTCCCCTAGCCCACTGGGCCAAACTTCCTCTAAGGTTCCCCCACAGCCGAGCTCTGAAGGAGCATCTTTCTCCAGTTTCTCTATTTGCCCTCATGCCCTCTCCGAGCTCATCTTATCCATGTGGCCCACCATCTGCTCCCTCGACCCTATTCCCACTAAACTGCTCCCCTTCCTGGCCCCATGTTAGCTGGTATTGTTAATGGTTCTCTCTCCTCAGGTACTGTCCCCCTCCCCATCATCACTCCTCTCAAAAACCCAACCCCTTCACCACTCTGTCCTTGCAAACTATCTCCCCATCTCCAACCTCACTTTCCTTTCTAAAGTCCTTGCACAGGCTCTCGCCTCACAAATCTGTGCCCATCTTTCCCGAATGTTTGAATCTCTCCAATCAGATTTCTGCCCCTGCCACGGTACTGAAAAGATTCTTATCAAAGTCACAAATGACATCCTATATGACTGTGATCATGGTAAACTATCCCTCCATGCCCTTCTCGACCTGTCTGTGGCCTTTGACACGGTTGCCCACACTATCCTCTTCCAACGCCTCTCTGCTGTCGTCCAGTTGGGTGGGATTGCACTCACCTGATTCCATTCTTATCTATCCAGTTATGGCCAGAGAATAACATTCAATGGCTTATCTTCCAGCTCCTGCACCGTTACCTCTGGTGTCCCGCAAGGATCTATTCTTGGCCCGCTCCTATTTCTCAGCTCCATGCTGTAGCTCCGATAAAACAACGTCAGGTTCCACATGTACATTGATGACACCCAGCTCGACCCCTCCACTGTCTCTAAATTATTAGACTGCTTGTCCGACATTCAGTACTGGATGAGCCGAAATTTCCTCCAACTAAATATTGAGAAGACCGAAGCCATTGTCTTCGGACCCCACCACAAATTCCGTTCCCTAGCCCCGGACTCTATCCCTCTCCCTGGAAACTGTCTGAAGTTGAACCAGACTGCTCGCAACCTTGGTGACGTATTTGACCCAGAGATAAGCTCCCGATCACATCACTTAGACCGCCTACTTCCATCTCCATAACATTGCCCAACTCTGTCCCTACCTCAGCTCATCTGCTTCTGAAACCCTCATCCATGTCTTTGTTGTGCCTAGACTTGACTATTCCAATGCACTCCTGGCTGGTCTCTTATCTTGCATCCTCCATAATATTAAGCTCATCCAAAACTCTGCTGCACATATCCTAACTCGCACCGTCCCATTCACCCATCACTCCTGTGCTGCTGACCTACATTGGCTCCCGGTTAATAAGAACATAAGAACATAAGAAATAGGAACAGGAGTAGGCCATACGGCCCCTCGAGCCTGCTCCACCATTCAATAAGATCATGGCTGATCTGATCATGGACTCAGGTTCACTTCCCCGCCCGCTCCTCATAACCCCTTACCCCCTTACCGTTTAAGAAATTGTCTATTTCTGTCTTAAATGTATTCAATGTCCCAGCTTCCACAGCTCTCTGAGGCAGCGAATTCCACAGATTTACAACCCTCTAAGAGAAGAAATTTCTCCTCATCTCAGTTTTAAATGGGTGGCCCCTTATTCTAAGATCATGCCCTCTAGTTCTAGTCTCCCCCATCAGTGGAAACATCCTCTCTGCATCCACCTTGTCAAGCCCCCTCATAATCTTATTCGTTTCAATAAGATCACCTCTCATTCTTCTGAATTCCAATGAGTAGAGGCCCAACCTACTCAACCTTTCCTCACAAGTCAACCCCCTCATCTCCAGAATCAACCTAGTGAACCTTCTCTGAACTGCCTCCAAAGTAAGTATATCACCAATACCCTGTATAGCTGTAGCAAGACTTCACTGCTTTTATACTCCATCCCGTTTGCAATAAAGGCCAAGATTCTATTGGCCTTCCTGATCACTTGCTGTACCTGCATACTAACCTTTTGTGTTTCATGCACAAGTACCCCTAGATCCCGATGCACTGCAGCACTTTGCAATCTTCCTCCATTTAAATAATAACTTGCTCTTCGATTTTTTTTCTGCTAAAAAGCATGACCTCACACTTTCCAACATTATACTCCATCTGCCAAATTTTTGCCCACTCACTTAGCCTGTCTATGTCCTTTTGCAGATTTTTTGTGTACTCCTCACACATTGCTTTTCCCCCCATCTTTGTATCGTCAGCAAACTTGGTTACGATACACTCGGTCCCTTCTTCCAAGTCGTTAATATAGATTGTAAATAGTTGGGGTCCCAGCACTGATCCCTTCGGCACCCCACTAGTTACTGGTTGCCAACCAGAGAATGAACCATTTATCCTGACTCTCTATCTTCTGTTAGTTAGCCAATCCTCTATCCATGCTAATATATTATCCCCAACCCCGTGAACTTTTATCTTGTGCAGTAACCTTCTATGTGGCACCTTGCCAAATGCCTTCTGGAAGTGCAAGGACACCACATCCACTGGTTCCCTGTTCGTTACATCCTCAAAGAATTCCAGCAAATTTGTCAAACATGACTCCCCCTTCATAAATCCATGCTGACTCTGTCTGACCGAATTTTGCTTTTCCAAATGTTCTGCTACTGCTTCTTTAATAATGGACTCCAACATTTTCCCAACCACAGATGTTAGGCTAAAATTGTCTTGATTTTAAAGTTTCATCCCTATTTTCAAATCCCTCCATCCTTTGCCCCTCCCTGTGATCTCCTCCAGCCCTACAACCCTCTGAGGGTATCTACATTTCTTCAATTCTGGCCTATCCCTGATTTGGTGGCCATGCCTTCAGCTGCCAAAGTCATAGGGGACGAAACTGCCCCCTACTGAAAGTAGGCGCATCTATTGTTTCTGAAGATTTTTCTCTCCCTCAATCCATGGCGTGGAGAGTCGAGCAATATTCAGGACTTGAAAAAAGTTTTGATCTCCAGGCGGTATTCAGGCTGGCTGCAGGGCGGAAGTGCGTGTGGAATGAGTTGGATGATGCCAGCGCATCGTTGACGTGTCACAACGTCACTCCGCTTCAGTTAATGGGGTGGGTCACTGCAAATTCTGCAAACTCTGCAGCCACGTTAGTGGCAACCACTGGGCCAAACAAGAGGGAGTGCCGGGCTGTCAGCTGACAATTGAAATAAAATGGCAGCCGCGACAGTGCGCCCTCCCCTTTAAAGGCGGACCGCCGCACAGCCACAGGCAGCCTCCTGCCAGGGAAAGCCGCTCGTGGCACCGACCGGTGGCAGCGCTACTCCCATGGGGCAATTTCCATCACGGGTTTGGAAAGGAGTCGCTGCCGATCAGAAGGGGGTCGGTGCGTGCCTGACAGTACGGCAACATGGGGGGCACGGAAACCCGTTTTCCCCGCTCCAGACCCGGGAGCAAATTAGGAAGGGTCAATCCATCCACCTGCCCCCGGTCAGTGAGGCTTATCCGCACTAATACCACCTCTTAGAGGCGGCAAGGGGGCCCCCTACTCTCTGTAATTCCCTCTCTAAACCTTTCCACTTCTCTACCTCTCTTTCCTCCTTTAAGACGTTCCTTAAAACCTACCTCTTTGACCAGGTTTTTGGCTATCTGCCCTAATAATCTCCTTATGTGGCTCGATGTCAAATTTTGTTTGATAATGCTCCTGTGAAGTGTCTTGGGATGTATTACTACATTAAAGGTGCTACATAAATGCAAGTTGTTGTAGGGTTTTGTCTCAAAATCTCTAACTCAGAACGTCCTTGTATTACTCAATGAATCTGAGCCTCATTTCAAAACATTTTGCCAAAACAAAATCCAATTGACAAAGGTCTTAGCCAAAATGGATTTTTACATGGAGATCTTTCACCCATGAACAATCACCAGTGTCAAAGATTCAATTCTGTCTGTTTGAATGAAATGGACTAGTGAATGAGAAATTACCCATTAAAGCTATTAGTGGCTGGAATAATATAGTTTGAGCATTTAAACATGCTCCTTTACTTTAGTAAATGCCAGAGTTTCATCTCACTTTCACTGTGTAATTTAAAGGTAGTCCCTTTAAACAGTCTCTGGCAATTATTACTCAGCCAATTGATTTCAGGCAGAATGTTCCGGCAAGAACCATGAAGATGGAGTGGCTGAATTTCCTCTTTTCTCTATGTTACAACAACAACCTGCAATTATATGGCACTTTTAATGTAGAATAATGTCCCAAGGTGCTTCACAGAGGCATAATTTGACAAAAATGGACACCAAGCCAAAGAAGTAGATATTAAGAAGGTTATTCAAAGCTTGGCAAAGAGGTGGATTTTAAGAAAGGTCTGAAAGGAGCAGAGGGAGGTAGAGAAGCAGAATGGTTTGGCCTTCCCAATGTTTAACTGGAGGAAATTGCAGCTCGTCCAAGACTGGATGTCAAGAGAGTGGTGGAAAGGTAGAGCTGTGTGTCATCAGCATTTAAATGAAAGCTGTCCCCATGTCGTTGGATGATGTTGCCAAGGGGCAGCACATAGATGAGGAATAGAAGGGGGCCATAGGTAGATCCTTGGGAGACTCCAGAGGTAATGGTGTTGGAGCAGGAAGAGAAGCTGTTGCAGGACATGTTCTGGCTTCAATTTGATAGCTAAGCGTAGAATCAAGCAAGAGTGGTACCACTGAGCTGGACAATGGAGAAGAGGCATTGCAGGAGGATGTTGTAGTCGACTGTGCCAAAGATTGCAGAGGGGTTGAGGAGGGCAAGAGGGAAAATGTACCATGACCACAGTCACAGAGGATGTCATTTTTGATTTTGATTAAGGCCATTTTAATGCTGTGGCAGGGATGGAAACCTGATTGGAGCGATTCGAACATGGAATATCAAACAAAGATAGACATGGATTTCGGAGGCGACAATGTATTCAAAGACACTGTACGTGTGGCAGAAAAAGAAGGAAATTCAAGCAGAACCCAATTATGCTGAGCAATTGGCCATTTTTACACCTGTCAAAATTTCTGACACATTTGGGGCAGGGGCATGGTAAACCTATTCACAAATGGGTGGGCTCATACAAATACAGAAATGATGTCACATGATATAATTCCTACATTTTTACCCTAGCATCGCTGGATGCAAGGAATTCATGTGTATCCCTGGTGTCCAGCATTGTTAAAGGGTGTCAGAGGCTATTAAATTGTATAAGGCCAGAGTTTCCCCACTGTAAACTGAGTGATCAACTGGTGTATTCAGCAAAAGAACCAAATTGTTTTCTTCAATTTCTTCATTATGCTGGTTTGTTCCCACTCTGAATTGCCTGAGGCAAGTTTCTTTCTTGCGCTGTTAATGGTGCAGGCACCAACCAATACATTCAGATACCTGTGCCACTGGGATTCAGGATGGGGCCATATCAATGGGGCAGATGGAAGTTCCACCCCACCCCAGGCCTGCCCCCAAAAAGCTTCCTCAGGAAATTGAGAGCTGACATTTTGTTAGTAGAAGCTGAACTTTTGAATGTACATGTTTTAAACCATAACAAAATTATTCTTTTTTAAATTTAAGTTATGGATTATAAAGAGTCTTAAAACATATTTGAAACAACATTACTAGTGGATCCAATTAAATATAACCACATTGCACCTTCCAAATACTTGTGGGACACATCTTGGCTGTAAGTCAAGCTCAAAGCTGTTACCTGACAACATCTTTTCTGAGGAGTAATAATACAAATGGAAGGTTAGGGAACATAAGTGAGTGACTCTCAAGAGCCCATAAAAGGAAACAAATCTTGCTGGTCAATAGAACCTGAATTACATACCTAGGACTAATGGAGGAGCAGTCTCTAAGGACCTTGAATCTCTCCTAGGAGTCAATTACTAAAGTTTGCCAGATGCTAACAAGTGACTCAAAGCTCTCCTCTGTAGTTAGAAGTGCTCTGCCTGTGGCTGTAAATGTCACAACAGCCCTGATACTTTTGGTAATTGATCATTCGAATCATTTGGGGAAGAGTGGAATTAATTTAGCAATAACGAAAAAACCTATATTCACCCTGTGTTCAGAAGGTGGTGCAGGTTCATCTATTTTCACAGAATGGATTGAAAAATGGCTAAAAAAAGAAAACTGGAGGAGGAAACTGTGGGGTTGCTTGTTCAAGGTTGGTTCCAAAGATAACATTTCCTTTCCAGTAGCAGCAATACCAGAATATTAGGACTTGTGTTAATCAAGAGAGATAGGACCCTGTGTTACTCTGCAGTATAAAAACTTATTTAGTGTGAATATTACTTCTAATATCGAAACTTCCATAGTCAGTGTAAAAATTAAGGCAATAGTTTGTTAGTTCATGTTCTAATCTAAATTCTTAAGAATTGTAATTCCAATATTGAAATGCATCAGGTAAGTCATGAGAGTGGGGTTGGAGCAGATGACAGGATGAGGGGGGGAATGGGCAAATGCATGGCAGATGCAGTATAATGTGGATAAATGTGAGGTTATCCACTTTGGTGGCAAAAACAGGAAGGCAGATTATTATCTGAATGGTGACAGATTAGGAAAAGGGGAGGTGCATCGGGACCTGGATGTCATGGTACATCAGTTATTGAAAGTTGCCATGCAGGTACAGCAGGCGGTGAAGAAGGCAAATGGCATGTTGGCCTTCATAGTGAGAGGATTTGAGTATAGGAGCAGGGAGGTCTTACTGCAGTTGTACAGGGCCTTGGTGAGGCCACACCTTGAATATTGTGTATAGCTCTTTGGTCTCCTAATCTGAGGAAGGACATTCTTGTTATTGAGGGAGTGCAGCGAAGGTTCACCAGACTGATTCCCGGGATGGCAGGACTGACATATGAAGAAAGACTGGATCGACTAGGCTTGTATTCACTGGAATTTAGAAGAATGAGAGGGGATCTAAAAGAAACATGTAAAATTCTGACGGGATTGGACAGGTTAGATGCAGGAAGAATGTTCCCGATCTTGCGGAAGTCCAGAACCAGGGGTCACAGTCTAAGGATAAGGGGTAAGCCATTTAGGACTGAGATGAGGAGAAACTTCTTCACTCAGAGAATTGTGAACCTGTGGAATTCTCTACCACAGAAAGTTGTTGAGGTCAGTTCGTTAGATATATTCAAAAGGGAGTTAGATGTGGCCCTTACAGCTAAAGGGATCAAGGGGTATGGAGAGAAAGCAGGAATGGGGTACTGAAGTTGCATGATCAGCCATGATTATATTGAATGGTGATGCAGGCTCGAAGGGCTGAATGACCTACTCCTGCACCTATTTTCAACATTTCTATAATGCAATTAACAATTAGAGAATGGAAGACAAGCAGAGAAACAATTACAGGAAGTTTTGTTTTAAAACTTTTTTCATCTATGAGCAGCACCATAGGAAATCAACTGGTTTTTATAAAGTGCATTGGATTATATTAATGCACGTTAGATGCAAGTACAATAAAACCTACTAAGTGGGCTGGATTTTCACTCTTCTGCCACCCTTGTTAGTGCCCCGGAGGGGTGGCAATGGCGGCGATAAGCACTTCCAGATAGGTGGCCAGCTTCCAGAGGCCCGCTGGGACATTCGGTGCCAGTTTTGACGGGGCACAGAGCATTTCTGGCCGGAAGAGTGCAATGCCCCTAGTGGCGACACCGGCTAGATTTTTGGCTGCCACCCGATCGGTAGCGCTCCAAAGAGCGCCCTACTGGGACTGCCTGTGAAAGCTGGCAGTCTGAGCTGTAGCAGCTGCAGTGTGGTAAGTAATCGCGACCTCAGGTGAGTCTGATGGTTTTTTATTTTATTTCTTTTGCGATTTATGTTGTGATGGTGTGAGTTATTTATTGGGAATGTTTTTGGTGGGTTTTTCTCATGTTGTTTTCTCCCCCCCACCCCCGGGCATCTCTCAAGGCACTCCGAGGCTGGCTGTTGAGCTCAGGATGTTCACTTGCTCAGCTGGCCTAGCGCCCTAAGAGCGAAGTGTAATGCCTCCCTTAGCACTCTGCCCCACACTCAGGGCCCAGCAGATGAATTTTGATGACTGTGACGCAAACTGTTCCCGGGCGCAAACTTTACCGCTCCACCGCCATTACCACCCCGAAATGAGCAGAATCGAAAATCCAGCCTACTGTTCAGGTTTGCAAGTGTGTTTGAAAGTTACTACAGGTTGAACCTCCCTTATCCAGAACTCCCTTCTCCGGAACCACCCCTTGTCTAGAACCATCCCTGCCCAGTGTAGCAACCAGGGGCATTGCACTCATGCGAGTGGTGCATGCGTAGAACTCCGACATGAACAAATTGAACAAATTGAAGTCCTTCCTCACTGCCGATTCCCACAATCGCTGGCCTAACCCCGTGATCCACAGCGCCCCCCCCCCCCATGCCACCCCCCCGATCTCTCTGCCGCACTCCTAGCCCCAAGCCAGCTCGGTATCCCCTTGCTCAGTATTTGTACCATCCAATTTAACATGACCACCACTTGTCTGGAAAAATCCCTTATCCAGAACAGGCCAGGTCCCGAGGGTTCCAGATAAGGGAGGTTCAACGTGTATAATCAAAAGAATAACCCCCAAATTCAGGTTTTAAAAGATTCGGATATTTTAGCAGTGGATTTTAAATCAAAAATTATATTTTGGATATATTTATCGATGTCGAATAACTTACAAAAAAGTATACAAGCAGTATTATTCTGTTAATAATAGGAAGGTCTTTTTAATGAACATTTCCACTGTCTTATCTTTTTATTCAGTTTGTTTGCTGACTCACACTAACATTTTCTACTGCTCCATTCTACTAACTATCTTCCTACTGCTGCAGTTTAATTTAACATTGAGGCAATTGTTTATAAAAAAAATCAAGATCCCATCAATGTGAGCAAAGTTACATTATTCTACTTGTATTTTCAATGACAAAGCCCGAAAAAAAACCACCACAAATATGCTAGCAGCCCTGGGAGGAGATTAAGGGGCCGAAATTCAGCCCTGACTGAAACGGGTCGCACCTACCGTTTTTAAAGCATCTTTACCGCTGCTTCCGATGAAGTGGCCTCTTTTACGAAATTCAGCACTTTGACGTTTTTGTTCAGGTGGACCAGAAGTCAGTCATAATGGGGGTGGAAGTGCGGCAGTAAGTACTCTAGCGGGGCAGAAGTGGAGGCGGGACGGAAACACTGCCGCTGTCAATCAGCAACGGAGTGGTGCTGACATCAGTACGCGTGTGCGTCACCACGTCTCTCCCCTCATTTAAAGGGGAGAAAAGCAGTGATCATATAGGTTAGGCCCACTGGGCCACCAGCAAGGGTTTCAGGCGGACCAGCGGCCTAGCACCTAAGAGGGGGTGCCAGACTGCCTGTTGACGGCCCGGCCAAATCCGGGGACATATTTGGCCGGCCGATCAGGAAATCGACCGGTAAAAAAAACCATGGCGGCCGTGGCAGTGCTCCCTCCCCTTGACGGGCTGCCTTGGCTCAGAGAGTGAAAGGATGGTGCACCGATAGAAAAAGTTGCCTGGGGCACCGTGCGGTGCATTTATGATTTTTTTCAGTTAAATTTTGCGTTTGATGCGGGAGATCAATGGTGTGCCCTTTGATGACGCACTTAGGATAGCAGTGGGGTGGAAGTGGGGACCACCAGCAAAACACCTGAGCTTAATTTCGCTGGCGGCAACCATTGTACTGGAAGTTGGTGGCCGTTCAACTCCGCCGCTTGGCCGCTGCTTTCTGGCGGTCAGTGGCCTTTTCGGGGAGCTGAATTTTGGCCCCTATCTCACCTTCCAATTACTATATTGTTTCCAATCAAGGATCCTTCATCGTTATTGTTATGTCTTGAATAAGGAGTCAGACTAGATACTGCAAGCTCAAAGTAAGGTGTGACCGTATATTACAGATCTCAGAGTGCCTCTCCAGCCTGTGAGGCTTCCTTATATACAGGTGCTCCCAAGGGATTGTGGGATCCCTTGGGACTCCAGGGGATAAGCCCTCTGGTGGTTAGACATGGTATTTACAGGTTTACATACATAACAACACTCCCCCTCAAAGTCAATAGTGTAACTATTTACAATGTGAGTCGATCTGGGGCCTTCCTTTCCCTGGTTGATCGTCTCGGTGCAAATGCTGGTTTTGGTGAGTTGTTTGTTGGGTCCTCACTGGGCTGCTGTGCAGCTGGCCTTGCTGAGCTGCTGGGGGTGATTGGTTCTGCTTTGTGGTCAACTGCTGGGTCGGTTGCCGCTTGTGTGTGTGTTGGAGTGTCGAAAAAGGTGGAGTCTATTTTGGGTTGTTCTGGATAGTCCGTGAATCTGAGTTTGGTTTGGTCCAAGTGTTTCCTGCAGGTGAGAGTTTGACCACAAACAACATACACCCCTCTTTGGCCAGAACAGTGCCAGGAAGCCACTTGGGACCTTGTCCATAGGTCAACACAAATACAGGATCATTTATCTCAATTTTGCGTGACACATTTGCGCAATCATGATATGTATTCTATTGAAGCCGCCTGCTCGCTATCTGCTCATGTAGGTCAGGGTGGACTAACGAGAGCCTTGTCTTAAGTGCCCTTTTCATGAGCAGTTCAGCGGGAGGGACCCTGGTAAGCGAGTGGGATCTTGGCAGTAACTGAACAGGCCACAGGATAAGCGAGTCTGCAGTGAGTCTTCAGTTACCCTTTTTAAGCTCTGCTTGATTGTTTGAACTGCTCGTCCTGCCTGACCATTGGACGCTGGTTTAAACGGGGCAGATGTGACATGTTTGATTGCAGGTCATGAACTCCTTGAACTCGGCACTGGTAAAGCACAGCCCATTGTCACTTACAAGGACATCAGGCAGGCCGTGCGTGGCAAACATGGCCCGTAGTTTTTCAATGGTGGCAGCGGACGTGTTTGCTGACATTATCACACATTCAATCCATTTGCAGTACGCATCTACAACCACTAAGAACATTTTTCCCAAGAATGGGCCTGCATAGTCGACATGGACCCTGGACCACGGTTTGGAGGGCCAGGAGCATAAACTTAGTGGTGCCTCCCTGGGTGCATTGCTTAACTGTGAGCATGTATTACATTTGTGTACGCAGGACTCTATGTCTGCATCGATACTGGGCCACCTCACGTGGGATCAGGCTATCGCTTTCATCATTACGATGCCTGGGTGGGTGCTGTGGAGAACACTAATGAAAGTGTCCCTGCCCTTTTTTGGCACTACTACCCGATTACCCCATAGGAGGCAGTCAGCCTGTATAGACATTTCATTTTTGTGCCGCTGGTACGGTTTTATTTCTTCCTGCATCTCTAACGGGACATGAGACCAACTCCCGTGGAGCACACAGTTTTTTTACTAAGGAGAGTAAGGGGTCCTGGCTTGTCCAGGTTCTAATCTGTCGGGCGATAACAGGTGATTGCTCACTCTCGAATGCTTCCATTACCATGTCTAAATCTGTGGGCTGTGCCATCTCCACCCCTGAGATGGGCAATGGGAGCCTGCTGAGAGTATTGGCACAGTTTTCTGTGCCTGGTCTGTGGCGGATAGCGTAGTTGTATGCGGACAACGTGAGCGTCCATCTCTGGATGCGGGCTGATGCATTCGTATTTATCCCCTTGCTTTCAGAAAAGAGCGGCTTATGGTCGGTTTCCAATTCAAATTTGAGCCCGAACAGATATTGATATATTTTCTTTACCCCGTAAACACACGCTAACGCTTTTTTATTGATCATGCTGTAGGCCCTCTCGGCCTTAGACAGACTTCTGGATGCATAATCAACCGGATGCAATTTCCCAAATTCATTGGCTTGTTGCAATGCACACCCGACCCTGTACGACGACACATCACATGCTAGTACCAAACGTTTACATGGATCGTACAACGCAAGCAATTTGTTTGGACATAACAGCTTGCTAGCTTTCTCAAAGGCATTTTCTTGGCTTTTACCCCATACCCATTCATCTCCTTTACACAGTAAAGAATGCAGGGGTTCTAATAATGTGCTAAGACCCGGTAAGAAGTTACCAAAATAGTTCAGGAGTTTTAGAAATGACCGCAGCTCCGTCACGTTCTGTGGTCTCAGTGCGTTTTTGATTGCCTCTCTCTTCGAATCAGTGGGCCTGATGCCATCTGCCGTGATTCTTCTCCCCAGGAACTCCACTTCAGGCGCCAGGAAAATGCACTTCAGGCATTTTACCCTAAGCCCCACACGATTAAGCCGACTAAGAACCTCCTCCAAATTCTACAGGTGCTTGACGGTGTCCCGACCTGTAACTAAGATGTCGTCTTGGAAGACCACCGTGTGCGGGACCAACTTCAGTAAGCTTTCCATGTTTCTCTGGAATATCGCCGCGGCCGATCAAATCCCAAACGGGCATCTGTTGTAAATGAAGAGACCTTTGTGCATGTTGATGCAGGTGAGGCCTTTCGATGATTCCTCCAGCTCCTGCGTCATGTAGGCCGAGGTCAAGTCCAACTTTGTGAACATTTTCCCTCCCGCCAGCGTTGCAAATAGATCATCTGCCTTCAGTAGCGGGTATTGATCCTGCAGTGAGAAACGATTGATAGTTACTTTGTAATCACCACAGATTCTGACGGTGCCGTCTACCTTGTGGACTGGAACAATTGGACTGGCCCACTCATTGAATTCGATCGGCGAAATGATGCCCTCTCATTGCAGCCTGTCCAGCTCGATCTCCATCCTCTCTCTCATCATGTAAGGTATCGCTCTCGCCTTGTGCTGGATGGGTCACACCCCCAGAATCAAATGGATTTGCACTTTTGCTCCTTGGAACTTCCCGATGCCTGGTTTGAACAGTGAGGGGAACTTGTTTAGGACCTGGGCACATGAGGTGTCGTCGATGGATGAAAGCGCTCGGACATCATGCCAGTCCCAGCCAGCTCCTGCCAAGCAGCGTGGTGCCATCACCTGGTACCACCCAGAGTGGTAACTCATGCTCCGTTCCATCGTAGGAAACCTTTACGGTAGCACTGCCAATTACGGGAATCAGTTCCTTTGTGTACCTTCTCAGTTTAGGATGAATGGGAGTCAGGACTGGTGTTGAGGCCTTGCTGTACCACAATTTATCAAAAGTCTTTTTGCTCATTATGGACTGCCTTGTGCCCATGTCCAGCTCCATGTTCACCGGGAGTCCATTTAATTCAACCTTCAGCATTATCGGGGGACACTTTGTGGTAAATGTATGCACCCCATATACCTCTGCCTCCTCGGTCTGAGGCTCTGGTTCGTCGTGATCCATCTTGGATCTGTCCTCCTCTGCAACATGATGGCTTGCAGGATTAGCAGGGTTTGCAGCTTGCCTGCACATACATTGGAGGTATCCCATTGTTCCACAGCCCTTGTAAACATATCCTTTGACGCGGCATGAATGGAAACGATGATCACCCCCACAGCACCAACAAAGTGTTAATGGCCTTGTATTCACCACCCTTGATGGTGCACTCCTAAGTCATCTGCGCACGTGCAGTTGCAGTAAGTCCTGCCCTGTACATTTTGATTCGAAAACAAAGTTACTTTGTTCACAGTACTTGCAGCAGCACTCGTGTGCTGAGAAATTTGTTTGGTATTGTCACTGGTGGCGATAAACGCCTGGGCTATCACTATGGCTTGACTCAAGGTTGGGGTCTCTACAATCAAAAGTTTGCGAAATATTACTTCATGGCCAATGCCAAGTACAAAGAAGTCCCTGAGCATGTGCTCCAAGTGTCCTTTAAATTCGCAATGTCCTGCAAGGCGCCTTAGCTCGGCGACGTAGCTCGCCACTTCCTGGCCTTCAGACCTCTTGTACGTGTAGAACCGATACCTCGCCATCAGAACGGTTTCCTTTGGGTTTAGATGCTCCCGGACCAGTGTGCACAAATCATCGTACGACTTGTCTGTGGGTTTCGCTGGAGTGAGCAGATTTTTCATGAGGCCATATGTTGGTGCCCCGCAAACAGTGAGGAGAATCGGCCTTCATTTGGCAGCGTTCGCTTCTCCTTCCAGCTCGTTGGCCACAAAGTATTGGTCAAGTCGCTCCACGAAGGTTTCCCAATCATCTCCCTCTGAAAATTTCTCCAGGATGCCCAAAATTCTTTGCATTGTTGCGGTGGGGTTCGTCATTTGTATCTTGTTGCCAGTTGTTATGGGTTGAATAAGGAGTAAGACTAGATACTGCAAGCTCAAAGTAAGGTGTGACCGTAGTGCTTTATTACAGATCTCAGAGTGCCTCTCCAGCCTGTGAGGCCTCCTTATTGTGGGATTGTGGGATCCCTTGGGACTCCAGGGGATAAGCCCTCTGGTGATTAGACATGGTATTTACAGGTTTACATACATAAGAGTTATTCTATCTGTCTGCAGAGGAACCTGAGCATTTTGCCTTCCTTGAGAAGAACAATTGTGAGAACAATGTTAGCCAATGACATAAATTGTACCATAATTTCTAGACATCACACAGTGATTTGAGTATTTTGAGTAAGTGAAATCTTCCAAAAAATTGGAAGCTGTAAGTATTTTTCAAGGTCCTTCGTCCAACTCCTGACTTCCATGGCTGCCACTGCCATCCAGGACATTTCCTGAGTGCCCATTCTTCGTGTACAAGGACACCCAGTTCCCCCTGAATATCAACATTTCCCAATCTGCCACGATGTAAAAAATATTCTGTTTTTCTTTTCTGAATATTAAACGGATAACTTCATAATTCCCCACATTATAGAAACATAGAAACATAGAAAATAGATGCAGGAGTAGGCCATTCAGCCCTTCTAGCCTGCACCGCCATTCAATGAGTTCATGGCTGAACATGCAACTTCAGTACCCCCTTCCTGCTTTCTCGCCATACCCCTTGATCCCCCTAGTAGTAAGGACTTCATCTAACTCCCTTTTGAATATATTTAGTGAATTGGCCTCAACAACTTTTTGTGGTAGAGAATTCCACAGGTTCATCACTCTCTGGGTGAAGAAGTTCCTCCGCATCTCGGTCCTAAATGGCTTACCCCTTATCCTTAGACTGTGACCTCTGGTTCTGGACTTCCCCAACATTGGGAACATTCTTCCTGCATCTAACCTGTCTAAACCCGTCAGAATTTTAAACGTTTCTATGAGGTCCCCTCTTATTCTTCTGAACTCCAGTGAATACAAGCCCAGTTGATCCAGTCTTTCTTGATAGGTCAGTCCTACCATCCCGGGAATCAGTCTGGTGAATCTTCGCTGCACTACCTCAATAGCAAGAATGTCCTTCCTCAAGTTAGGAGACCAAAACTGTACACAATACTCCAGGTGTGGCCTCACCAAGGCCCTGTACAACTGTAGCAACACCTCCCTGCCCCTGTACTCAAATCCCCTCGCTATGAAGGCCAACATGTCATTTGCTTTCTTAACCGCCTGCTGTACCTGCATGCCAACCTTCAATGACTGATGTATCATGACACCCAGGTCTCGTTGCACCTCCCCTTTTCCTAATCTGTCACCATTCAGATAATAGTCTGTCTCTCTGTTTTTACCACCAAAGTGGATAACCTCACATTTATCCACATTATACTTCATCTGCCATGCATTTGCCCACTCACCTAACCTATCCAAGTCACTCTGCAGCCTCATAGCATCCTCCTCGCAGCTCACACTGCCACCCAACTTAGTGTCATCCGCAAATTTGGAGATACTACATTTAATCCCCTCGTTTAAATCATTAATGTACAATGTAAACAGCTGGGGCCCCAGCACAAAACCTTGCGGTACCCCACGAGTCACTGCCTGCCATTCTGAAAAGTCCCCATTTACTCCTACTCTTTGCTTCCTGTCTGACAACCAGTTCTCAATCCACGTCAGCACACTACCCCCAATCCCATGTGCTTTAACTTTGCACATTACACATTACACATTACATATTCCATCTGCCATGTTCTTGCCCACTCACTTAACCTGTCTGCATCCCTTTGCCATCTTTTTGCATTCTCCTCACAACTTACTTTCCCTCCTAGCTTTACATTGTCAGCAAACATTGACACATTACACTCGGTCCCCTCATCCAAGTCATTGCTATAGACAGTAAATAGCTGAGGCCCAAGCACTGATACTTTCGGTACCCAACTAGTTACAGCCTGCCAACCCAAAAATGACTCGTTTGACCCTACTCTCTGTTTTCTGCCAGTTAACCAATCCTCAATCTAATCCTCAACCTAATCCTCAATTTTATAATTAATATATTATCCCCAATCTCATGAGCCCTAATTTTGTGTAATAACTTTTTGTGTGGCACTTTATCGAATGCTTTCTGAAAATCCAAATAAGTGACATCCACTAGTTCCCCCTTATTGTGACAACCTCAAGATTTCTCAAGCATGATTTCTCTTTCATAGAACCATGTTGACTTTGCCCAATCATGTTACGATTTTCTAAGTGCCCTGTTACCACGTACCTAATAATAGATTCTGGCATTTTCCCTATTATTAATGTCAGGCTAACTAGCCTACAGTTCCCTGTTTTCTCTCTCCCTCCCTTCTTGCTACCTTCCAATCCACTAGGACCATTCTAGAATCTAGAATATTCCCACTATCTCTGCAGCCACCTCTTTTAAAACCCTAGGATGTAGGCCATCAGCTCCAGGGATTTGTCAGCTTTTAGTCCCATTAGTTTCTCAGGTACTTTTTCTTCAATAATGCAAATTTCTTTAAGTTCCTCAATCTCGCTAGACCCTTGGTTCCTCATTATTACCAGAATGTTTTTTGTGTCTTCTGTGAAAACAGATACAAGGTATCTTTTTAATGTCTCTGTGATTTACTTATTATCCAATATAATTTCTCCTGCCTCTGCCTGTAAGGGACCCATGCTTCCAAGCTTTTCCAATCTGTTTTTATGTCTCTTGCTCGTTAACTCTCATATTCTCTTTTTTCTCTCTTTATCAATTTCTTGGTCATCCTTTGTTGAATTCTAATGTCCTCCCAATCCTCAGATTATTATTCTTTTTGGCCACATTATAAGCCTTTAATCTACCACTATCTTAACTTCTCTTGTTAGCCACATTTGGACCAGTTTTCCCATGGAGTTTTTAATCCTTAAGGGAATGTATATTCGTTGTGAATTATGAATTTTGAATTCTTTCTTTAAATGCTTGCCATTGCATATCAGTAAGTAACTTTCAGCATTGTTGTTGCCAAATTAAGTTTATCTAAGGGTTAAGTCATGGCAGGACAGCTCGGACACATGTTATGCTTCTCCTGTACTATGTGGGAAGACAGGGATGCCACCGGTGTCCCTGACGACTACGTGTGTGGGCAGTGTATCTGCCTCCGGCTCCTGACGGACGCACTGCGGCACTGGAGCTGTGGGTGGATGAACTCTGGAGCATCCACGATGCTGAGAATGACGTGAATAGCATGTTTAGCGAGCTGGTCTTACCGCAGGTAAAGGGTACACAGCCAGATAGTAAATGGGTGACCAACAGGAAGAGCAGTGCAAGGAAGGTAGTGCAGGGGTCCCCTGCGGTCATCCCCCTGCAAAACAGATACACCGCTTTGGGTACTGTTGAGGGGGATGACTCAACAGGGGGGAGCAGCAACAGCCAAGTTCATGGCATCGTGGGTGGCTCAGCTGCACAGAAGGGCATGAAAAAGAGTGGGAGAGCTATAGAGATAGGGGATTCGATTGTAAGGGGAATAGAGACTCCAGGATGGTATGTTGCCTCCCTGGTGCAAGGGTCAAGGATATCTCGGAGCGGGTGCAGGACATTCTGAAAAGGGAGGGTGAACAGCCAGTTCTCGTGGTGCATATAAGTACCAACGATATAGGTAAAAAAGGGGATGAGGTCCTACAAGACGAATTTAGGGAGCTAGGAGCTAAATTAAAAAGTAGGACCTCAAAAGTAGTAATCTCAGGATTACTAGTCAGAATCGCAGGATAGCTCAAATGAATACGTGGCTTAAGGAGTAGTGCAAAAGGGAGGGATTCAAATTCCTGGGACATTGGAACCGGTTCTGGGGGAGATGGGACCAGTACAAACCGGACGGTCTGCACCTGGGCAGGACCGGAACCAATGTCCGAGAGGGAGTGTTTGCTAGTGCTGTTGGGGAGGAGTTCAACTAACATGGCAGGTGGATGGGAACCTATGCAGGGAAACAGAGGGAAATAAAATGGAGGCTGAAGCAAAAGATAGAAAGGAGAATATTAAAAGTGGAGGGCAGAAAAACCCAAGGCAAAAAGCAAAAAGGGCCACATTACAGCAAAATTCTAAAGGGGCAAAATGTATATTAAAAAGACAAGCCTGAAGGCTCACTGCCTCAATGCGAGGAGTATTCGGAATAAGGTGGATGAATTAACTGTGCAGACAGCAGTTAACAGATACGATGTAATTGGCATCACGGAGACATGAATCCAGGGTGACTAAGGCTGTGAACTCAACATCCAAGGGTATTCAACATTTAGGAAGGATAGGCAGAGAGGAAAAGGAGGCGGGGTGGCGTTGCTGGTTAAAGAGGAAATTAATGCAATAGTAAGGAGGGACATTAGCCTGGATGATGTGTAATCGGTGTGGGTGGAGCTGCGGAATACCAAAGGGCAGAAAACCCCAGTGGGAGTTGTGTACAGACCACCAAACAGTAGTAGTGAGGTTGGGGACAGCATCAAACAAGAAATAAGGGATGTGTGCAATAAAGGTACAGCAGTTATCATGGGCGACTTTAATCTACATATTGATTGGGCTAACCAAACTGGTAACAATGTGGTGGAGGAGGATTTCCTGGAGTGGATTAGGATGGTTTTCCAGACCAATATGTCGAGGAACCAACTATAGAGCTGGCCATCCTAGACTGGGTGATGTGTAATGAGAAGGGACTAATTAGCAATCTAGTTGTGTGAGCCCCTTGGGGAAGAGTGACCATAATATGGTGGAATTCTTTATTAAGATGGAGAGTGACACAGTTAATTCGGAAACTACTGTCCTGAACTTAAGTAAAGGTAACTTTGACGGTATGAGGGGTGAATTGGCTAGAATAGACTGGCAAAGGATACTTAAACGGTTGATGGTAGATAAGCAATGGCAAACATTTAAAGATCACATGGATGAACTTCAGCAATTGTACATCCCTGTGTGGAGTAAAAATAAAACGGGGAAGGTGGCTCAACCGTGGCTAACAAGGGAAATTAAGGATAGTGTTAAATCCAAGGAAGAGGCATATAAATTGGCTAGAAAAAGCAACAAACCTGAGGACTGGGAGAAATTTAGAATTCAACAGAGAAGGATGAAGGGTTTAATTAAGAGGGGGAAAATAGAGTACGAGAGGAAGCTTGCAGGGAACATAAAAACTGACTGCAAAAGCTTCTATAAATATGTGAAGAGAAAAAGATTAGTGAAGACAAACGTAGGTCCCTTGCAGTCAGATTCAGCTGAATTTATAATGGGGAACAAAGAAATGGCGGACCAGTTGAACAAATACTTTGGCTCTGTCTTCACAAAGGAAGACACAAATAACCTTCGAATGTACTCGGGTACAGTGGGTCTAGTGAGAAGGAGGAACTGAAGGATATCCTTATTAGGCGGGAAATTGTGTTAGGGAAATTGATGGGATTGAAGGCAGATAAATCCCCGAGGCCTGATAGTCTGCATCCCAGAATACTTAAGGAAGTGGCCCTAGAAATAGTGGATGCATTGATGATTATTTTCCAACAGTCTATCGAATCTGGATCAGTTCTTATGGACTGGAGGGTAGCTAATGTAACACCACTTTTTAAAAAAGGAGGGAGAGAGAAAATGGGTAATTAGCCTGACATCAGTAGTGGGGAAAATGTTGGAATCAATCATTAAGGATGAAAAGCAGCGCATTTGGAAAGCAGTGACAGGATCAGTCCAAGTCAGCATGGATTTATGAAAGGGAAATCATGCTTGACGAATCTTCTGGAATTGGATGTAACGAGCAGAGTGGACAAGGGAGAACCAGTGGATGTGGTGTATTTGAACTTTCAAAAGGCTTTTGACAAGGTCCCGCACAAGAGATTGGTGTGCAAAATCAAAGCACATTGTATTAGGGGTAATGTACTGACGTGGATAGAGAACTGGTTGGAAGACAGGAAGCTGAGAGCCGGGATAAACGTGTCCTTTTCAGAATGGCAGGCAGTGACCAGTGCAGTGCCGCAGGGCTCAGTGCTGGGACCCCAGCTCGTTACAATATACATTAATGATTTAGATGAAGGAATTGAGTGTAATATCTCCAAGTTTGCAGACGACACCAACTGGGTGGCGGTGTGAGCTGTGAGGAGGATGCTAAGAGGATGCAGAGTGACTTGGACAGGTTCGGTGCATGGGCAAATGCATGGCAGATGCAGTATAATGTGGATAAATGTGAGATTATCCATTTTGAGGGCAAAAACATGAAGGCAGAATATTATCTGAATGGCAGCAGATTAGGAAAAGGGGAGGTGCAACGAGACCTGGGTGTCATGGTTCATCAGTCATTGAAAGTTGGCATGCAGGTACAGCAGGCGGTGAAGAAGGCAAATGGCATGTTGGCCTTCATAGCTAGGGGATTTGAGTATAGGAGCAGGGAGGTCTTACTGCAGTTGTACAGGGCCTTAGTGAGGCCTCACCTGGAATATTGTGTTCAGTTTTGGTCTCCTAATCTGAGGAAGGACGTTCTTGCTATTGAGGGAGTGCAGCGAAGGTTCACCAGACTGATTCCAGGGATGGCTGGACTGCCATATGAGGAGAGACTGGATCAACTGGGCCTTTATTCACTGGAGTTTAGAAGGATGAGAGGGGATCTCATGATATTCTGACAGGACTGGACAGGTTAGATGCGGGTAGAATGTTCCCAATGTTGGGGAAGTCCAGAACCAGGGGACATAGTCTTAGGATAAGGGGTAGGCCATTTAGGACTGAGATGAAGAGAAACCTCTTCATTCAGTGAGCTGTTAACCTGTGGAATTCCCTGCCGCATAGAATTGTTGATGCCAGTTCATTGGATATATTCAAGAGGGAGTTAGATATGGCCCTTATGGCTAAAGGGATCAAGGGGTATGGAGAGAAAGCAGGAAAGGGGTACTGAGGGACTGATCAGCCATGATCTTATTGAATGGTGGTGCAGGCTCGAAGGGCTAAATGGCCTACTCCTGCACTTATTTTCTATATTTCTATCATATCTTTTAATCTAGTTTCCCAACCTGCCTTAAGCAAGTTGCCTCTCATAACTATGTAGTTTACTTTGTTTCCAACTTAACTAAATTGCTCCCCAATGTAGAAAATTATCTTGAATGTATTCCATTAACTCGTCCTCTGCACTATTATTGCAACTTTGGTTTGCCCATTCTGTATGAATATTACTGCATTACTCTTATTATACGCACCTCTATGCTGTGTCTGTAAGCACTCTAGTAATGACTCCACGAGGTAAGGTATTGTACTTGAACTGTGGTGACATTAGTCCATTTATTGTAGTTCCTGGGTGAGGGTACAGCATGGTGAGCTCCCTTTTATACCTGGTTACCTGCCGTGTACAGGTGA
The DNA here is from genome assembly GCF_044704955.1 of Pristiophorus japonicus. Taxonomy (NCBI): domain Eukaryota; kingdom Metazoa; phylum Chordata; class Chondrichthyes; family Pristiophoridae; genus Pristiophorus; species Pristiophorus japonicus. The sequence goes on along the minus strand of NC_091977.1, from coordinate 436,426,404 downwards.
CCCCTAGGTCTCCACCAGTTGCACCTACTGGTGGTACAAGCATAGTATATACATTGTGAAGGTACATCCAGTAGTCTTATGTAACTACTTTGAGTATATAGGGCGTATACTTATATTATACATACACAACATCACTCTCCCCTAAGTCTTGTGCCACTGGCCTTTGCATTGTGTGCTCTGGTCCTAACTTGAGTGCCCAAGGCTCTTGCACCTTGTCTGTGCTTTGGCTTGGCTCTCTCCCTGTTGACCCCTAAGTCCTTCTTGTCACAACATTGGGAAATGGTCAGCAGTGGACGGTTTGATTTTGCAGTGGGGGTTGAATGGGTTCTGGGTGTGATCCATATGTGTCCATGGCTACATCCATCCATTTTCAACCCCCATACATAGACCATATGTGTGGCTCAACACCTGCATGTGCATACATGTACAGAAAGAAAGAACAACAAAAAAAACATAGGATTAATTACATCACTGGTTGGGTTCTGCAGTAGTGGAACAAGTACATTTTACAGGTAAGGTACATATATGGTATCACAGTCTTGCCCCTGGGTTGTGTAGGTCCCGTTGGGAGAGCTGGAGGGTGCTTGCCTCTTGCTCCCGGTACTGGCCCTGGTGGCCAGAGAGGTGGAGCCGATCGGGGGCAGGGTACCGGTAGTGGTGCCTTTGCCGTCCGCTGATCGCTGGCCCTGCAGCTGGTATGCTCTCTCTGTGTGTGGCCACGCTCCCTGGGGCATCACATTGGTCCTGGAGGTGCAAGCTTTATGATTGGGTAGCCCGCTGGACCTGAGTGCTTCCGACGGGAGGTTGCCCTTGGTTTTGTCAGCATACATGTTGAACCCGGCATCGCACAACATTACTTCATTTACTGTCATAATACATTGGTTCTGACTGCAATCGCCCGATTTAACACAGTTAGTTACATTTACATACTTACATTTGTCAATTACATCATTTACATATGTATCACCGGCATCGCTGTATCAAGAGTGGAACTGTCCCTTTAATTGTGATGGGTTGCCGGTCTCCTTTAAGAGGGACTTGCAATCTTTACCCCAATCCGGTTCGCTGCTCGGCATCACATGTTACTCCATCAACGCTGCCCCTTGTGGTCTGGCCGCCGCCATCTTTACTTCAGGCGCTTCACCTCGTGGTGCGGGCGCCATCTTCTTTCTCTCAACGAGGTAGGCTGCGGAGATCCTTTTCTCCCCAGGTTCTGCCACGGAAGCAGGGAAGTAGCCTTCTGCGTCAATTTTCTTCCTCCAGAGTCCTGCCACTGGAGCCTGGAAGGTGAGGTCGAGTCGTTTCGGCTGGATGGTGAGCTCCCTTTTATATCTGATTACCGGTTGTATACAGGTGACCCCTAGGTCTCCACCAGTTGCACCCTCTGGTGGTACAAGCATAGTATATACAGTGTGAAGGTACATCCAGTAGTCTTATGTAACTGTACATTGAGTGTACAGGGAGTATACTTATATTATACATACACAACACTCTAAATTATTGATTTATACTGTGCCCGACACTACAACTACTGTTCGGGTCCTATAAACTACTCCCACCAGTGTTTTCTGTTTTTTGTTGTTTTCTAGTTCCAGCAAAATTGATTCTACATCTTGCTTCTCTCTGCTGTCTTTATTCCATCCATTATTATTATTTGCTACCTGCCCAACTGCCACCGCCCCCTCCCCCCCGACACTTTTCCATTCTGCCTGTCTCTTCTAAAAGTTGTAGCCTGGAATATTTACTTTGCAAACTTGGTCACTATGCAACCACATCTCCGTAATGGCAATTAAATCGAACCCATTTATTTCTATCTATACTATTAATTCATCTATTTTGTTGTGACTGCTTCGCGTATTCAGATATACTGTTTTGAGTTTTAACTTTTTTGCTATTTTTCCCTGATGTCACCTTATGCACTGATGCCCTTTGTTAAACTTCCTGACCCACTCTACTTATTTTTGCCCAAATCATTACCCTGCTCTACAGCTTTGACGTTTTTCTTATTGCTTTTGGCTTTACCCTTTCCTGAATCCTCCAACCCACCAATGCCCCCCTCCCCCATTAGTTTAATGGGATTTTAATTAATTTCCAAAAACTGTTTCTGTACAAGGGTTTTCTAAGCTTTAACTACATTCAAGAGGATCTATACTGAGAACTGTAATTACTTATCTGAGATTTCTGTGGAATAGCTATTGAAAGACCTGTCTGTAGAATTCTATTTATGGGACTCCACCATTCATCCATTGTAGAGGAGCATATAGACTGAGGAGATGTAAGGCTCAGAGCATGTTTGCTCCTCAAAATTGGTGTTAATAAGAACAGTTCTGGATTTCTTTTGACTCTGTCTGCCAAGTATTTTAGATTTCAGAATCAAACACTTCTAATGTAATTTGTAAAAGTCGACATTGAGTATTCACTAAAGCATAGCAAACTAAAGACTTAAACAGATTATTTCAGCTTTTAATTATAAAATAATTAACTGACACTTATGTATGTATAAGTATTTAGAATTCATAATGATTACCCTCTTCAAATGTTTCTAACTAGTAAATGACCCTACAAACAGATTTAAAAAAAAAGGCTTTTTCTACTCGGGCCACGTATCCACATATTCTTGTTAGGCTAATAGTGCGAGGCGTGGTGCCTATAGATAAGTATGAGGTGCAGGCGACATGTGTTACTAAGTAATGAGATGTGCCACCCACTTGTTGCACCTAGCGCGGGATAATGCAGCAGGGAAGCATCTGAGAACAAGCCATGTGCTAGACTCATTAAGGCTTTCAAAAATGTGTTAATGCAGTTCTAGCTTCATAATGTGTCCTCAGCACCTGAAAAGAGTTGCAGTCACTCAGCATTCATATGTAGCTAGAAAGTAGACTCAAATCAATCATATTGTATCCTGTTTCTTAAAGCTGAGTCTGCTTGGTACTTGTATATCAACTTTTGTTTTCCTATTCACTACTTGAGCTACACATACTTAAAGTTGCATCAAATCTTCCACATGCAGGTATTTGCCAAGGCAACTGTAATTGTACTGAGTCTACATATCATCCATGAGTATGACACTGGGAATCCCTCCCTATCTGTAGGCTTCGGAGGGTGATGAAGATGATCCGTACCTGAGGCGTTTAAGTAGAAACTGGCCTGATAGCACCACCTGTCTGTACAGATTCACCTGTCGCCTGAGGAAAAGATTGTTCGAAGACCAGGCCCTCAAATCTGCCACCAAGCTCATGGTCTACAGGGCTATAGTAATACGCGCCCTCCTGTATGGCTCAGAGGCATGGACCATGTACAGTAGACACCTCAAGACGCTGGAGAAATACCACCAATGATGTCCCCGCAAGATCCTACAAATCCCCGGAAGGACAGACGCACCAACATTAGCGTCCTCAACCAGGCCAACATCCTCAGCATTGAAGCACTGACCACACTTGATCAGCTCCGCTGGGCAGGCCACATTGTCCGCATGCCAGACACGAGCAAACGAGCCAAAGGTGGCAAAGGAAACGTTACAAGGACATCCTCATAGTCTCCCTGATAAAGTGCAACATCCCCACCGACACCTTGGAGTCCCTGGTCAAAGGCCGTCCTAAGTGGAGGAAGTGCATCTGGGAGGGTGCTGAGCACCTCGAGTCTCATCGCCGAGAGCATGCAGAAATCAAGTGCAGGCAGCGGAAAGAGCATAGAAACATAGAAACATAGAAAATAGGTGCAGGAGTAGGCCATTCGGCCCTTCTAGCCTGCACCGCCATTCAATGAGTTCATGGCTGAACTTTCAACTTCAGTACCCCATTCCTGCTTTCTCGCCATACCCCTTGATCCCCCTAGTAGTAAGGACCTCATCTAACTCCTTTTTGAATATATTTAGTGAATTGGCCTCAACAACTTTCTGTGGTAGAGAATTCCACAGGTTCACCACTCTCTGGGTGAAGAAGTTCCTCCGCATCTCGGTCCTAAATGGCTTACCCCTTATCCTTAGACTGTGACCTCTGGTTCTGGACTTCCCCAACATTGGGAACATTCTTCCTGCATCTAACCTGTCTAACCCTGTCAGAATTTTAAATGTTTCTATGAGGTCCCTTCTCATTCTTCTGAACTCCAGTGAATACAAGCCCAGTTGATCCAGTCTTTCTTGATAGGTCAGTCCCGCCATCCCGGGAATCAGTCTGGTGAACCTTCGCTGCACTCCCTCAATAGCAAGAATGTCCTTCCTCAGGTTAGGAGACCAAAACTGTACACAATACTCCAGGTGTGGCCTCACCAATGCCCTGTACAACTGTAGCAACACCTCCCTGCCCCTATACTCAAATCCCCTTGCTATGAAGGCCAACATGCCATTTGCTTTCTTAACCGCCTGCTGCACCTGCATGCCAACCTTCAATGACTGATGTACCATGACACCCAGGTCTCTTTGCACCTCCCCTTTTCCTAATCTGTCACCATTCAGATAATAGTCTGTCTCTCTGTTTTTACCACCAAAGTGGATAACCTCACATTTATCCACATTATACTTCATCTGCCATGCATTTGCCCACTCACCTAACCTATCCAAGTCGCTCTGCAGCCTCACAGCATCCTCCTCGCAGCTCACACTGCCACCCAACTTAGTGTCATCCGCAAATTTGAGATACTACATTTAATCCCCTCATCTAAATCATTAATGTACAGTGTAAACAGCTGGGGCCCCAGCACAGAACCTTGCGGTCCCCCACTAGTCACTGCCTGCCATTCTGAAAAGTACCCATTTACTCCTACTCTTTGCTTCCTGTCTGACAACCAGTTCTCAATCCATGTCAGCACACTACCCCCAATCCCATGTGCTCTAACTTTGCACATCAATCTCTTGTGTGGGACCTTGTCAAACGCCTTCTGAAAGTCCAAATATACCACATCAACTGGTTCTCCCTTGTCCACTCTACTGGAAACATCCTCAAAAAATTCCAGAAGATTTGTCAAGCATGATTTCCCTTTCACAAATCCATGCTGACTTGGACCTATCATGTCACCTCTTTCCAAATGCACTGCTATGACATCCTTAATAATTGATTCCATTATTTTACCCACTATCAATGTCAGGCTGACCGGTCTATAATTCCCTGTTTTCTCTCTCCCTCCTTTTTTAAAAAGTGGGGTTACATTGGCTACCCTCCACTCCATAGGAACTGATCCAGAGTCAATGGAATGTTGGAAAATGACTGTCAATGCATCCACTATTTCCAAGGCCACCTCCTTAAGTACTCTGGGATGCAGTCCATCAGGCCCTGGGCATTTATCGGCCTTCAATCCCATCAATTTCCCCAACACAATTTCCCAGCTAATAAGGATTTCCCTCAGTTCCTCCTCCTTACTAGACCCCCCGACCCCTTTTATAACCGGAAGGTTGTTTGTGTCCTCCTTCGTGAATACCGAACCAAAGTACTTGTTCGATTGGTCCGCCATTTCTTTGTTCCCCGTTATGACTTCCCCTGATTCTGACTGCAGGGGACCTACGTTTGTCTTTACTAACCTTTTTCTCTTTACATATCTATAGAAAGTTTTGCAATCCGTCTTAATGTTCCCTGAAAGCTTCTTCTCATACTCCATTTTCCCTGCCCTAATCAAACCCTTTGTCCTCCTCTGCTGAGTTCTAAATTTCTCCCAGTCCCCAGGTTCGCTGCTATTTCTGGCCAATTTGTATGCCACTTCCTTGGCTTTAATACTATCCCTGATTTCCCTTGATAGCCACGGTTGAGCCACCTTCCCTTTTTTATTTTTATGCCAGACAGGAATGTACAATTGTTGTAGTTCATCCATGCGGTCCTAAATGTCTGCCATTGCCCATCCACAGTCAACTCCTTAAGTATCATTCGCCAATCCATCCCAGCCAATTCACGCCTCATACCTTCAAAGTTAGCCTTCTTTAAGTTCTGGACCATGGTCTCTGAATTAACTGTTTCATTCTCCATCCTAATGCAGAATTCCACCATATTATGGTCACTCTTCCCCAAGGGGCCTCGCACAACGAGATTGCTAATTAATCCTCTCTCATTACATAACACCCAGTCTAAGATGGCCTCCCCCCTAGTTGGTTCCTCGACATATTGGTCTGAAAAACCATCCCTTATGCACTCCAGGAAATTCTCCTCCACCATATTGCTTCCAGTTTGGTTAGCCCAATCTATGTGCATATTAAAGTTACCCATTATAACTGCTGCACCTTTATTGCATGCACCCCTAATTTCCTGTTTGATGCCCTCACGAACATCACTACTACTGTTTGGAGGTCTGTACACAACTCCCACTAACGGTTTTTGCCCTTTGGTGTTCTGCAGCTCTACCCATATAGATTCCACATCATCCAAGCTAATGTCCTTCCTAACTATTGCCTTAATATCCTCCTTAACCAGCAATGCTACCCCACCTCCTTTTCCTTTTATTCTATTCTTCCTGAATGTTGAATACCCCTGGATGTTGAGTTCCCAGCCCTGATCATCCTGGAGCCACGTCTCCGTAATCCCAATCACATCATATTTGTTAACATCTATTTGCACAGTTAATTCATCCACCTTATTGCGGATACTCCTTGCATTAAGACACAAAGCCTTTAGGCTTGTTTTTTTAACACCCTCTGTCCTTTTAGAATTTTGCTGTACAATGGCCCTTTTTGTTCTTTGCCTTGGGCTTCTCTGCCCTCCACTTTTCCTCATCTCCTTTCTGTCTTTTGCTTTTGCCTCTTTTTTGTTTCCCTCTGTCTCCCTGCATTGGTTCCCATCCCCCTGCCATATTAGTTTAACTCCTCCCCAACAGCACTAGCAAACACTCCCCCGAGGACATTGGTTCCGATTCTGCCCAGGTGCAGACCGTCCGGATTGCACTGGTCCCACCTCCCCCAGAACCGGTTCCAATGCCCCAGGAATTTGAATCCCTCCCTGCTGCACCATTGCTCAAGCCATGCGGCAAATCTGTCCCACTCTCCCTTACCTCAACGACTATCTGTCCCACCTGTGACAGGGACTGTGGCTCTCGTATTGGACTGTTCAGTCACCTAAGGACTCATTTTAAGAGTGGAAGCAAGTCTTCCTCGATTCCGAGGGATTGCCTATGATGATGATGACAGATTAGGGGATTCATGCCTTCTTATGTCCAAGCAGGTGTATAGGAAGGTGTATAGCATTTGTCAGGAAGGCCCTAACAGAATGTGCTATCCAGTCAAGCCACACCTTGAAAGCACTTCAAAGATATGCATGCCTATGCTAGTAGCTGTCAAGGTAACTGCTGATTTGAATGTTTATCATAGAATCATAGAATCATAGAAATTTACAGCACAGAGGGAGGCCATTTCAGCCCATCGTGTCCATGCCGGCCGACCAAACGCCATCAAGTCTAATCCCACTTTCCAGCTCTTGGTCCGTAGCCCTGTAGGTTATGGCACTTTAAGTGCACATCCAAGTACTTTTTAAATGCGGTGAGGGTTTCTACCTCTACCATTCTTTCAGGCAGTGAGTTCCAGACCTCCACTACCCTCCGGATGAAGAAATTTCCCCTCATAGCTCCACTAAATGTCCCCCCAATTACTTTAAATCTATGTCCCCTGGTTGTTGACCCCTTTGCCAAGGTAAACAGATCCTTCCTATCCACTCTATCCAGGCCCTTCATAATTTTATACACATCAATCAGGTTGGGAAGTCTCCTCTGTTCCAAAGAAAACAGACCCAACATCTCCAATCTTTATGTCACTGGATTAGTCCAAGCAACAGCAAGAGTAGATCTGCCAAATCTACCAACCTCTAATTCAGAGCTACATTATGCACGTAACATGTGTATTGTTTGTCTCGGCCAAGGATTTCATTACTTTTCTCGTGGATAGCTTTTAGGATACCATGGCTATGTAATGGAGCCTTGGCTCAAGATTCCTTTTGCACAAACAGGGTCTAGAATTGAATCGAGATACAATGAGGCAGAGCAGTTGCCAAAGTCTTGATGGAGAAGACCTTTAGAATACTGAACCCAAGGTTAAAATGCCTTGACATATCAAAAACACTCTTACTATAAATCCTGGCCAAGTTATTCCAGATTATTAAAGTACTTACAAAACATTACTTATAAAGTGCCTTTACCATGAATCATGAAGGAGAGAGCCAGCATCTCCCAGTGGCAGGAGGAACCCAACCATAATCTAGAAGAGGTGTCAGAGCAACTATTATAGGAATCTAAAGGTAGGATGCAATGAAGGCATTTTTACTTAAATGCCTGCATCATTCAAGGCAAACCAGTCACCTGCGCATGTGCCCAATACCCCCGGTAAAAAGGAGGACTGTCACCAGTGCTCACAGCCTTATATCAATACCTATGAATACATAAGAACTTAAGAACTTAAAAAATAGGAGCAGGAGTAGGCCATTTGGCCCCTCGAGCCTGCTCCGCCATTCAATAAGATCATGGCTGATCTGATCATGGACTCAGCTCCACTTCCCTGCCCGCTCCCCATTACCCATTAATCCCTTATCCTTCAAAAATCTGTCTATCTCCGCCTTAAATATATTCAATGACCCAACTGCGACTGCTCTCTGGGGCAGAGAATGCCATAGATTTACAACCCTCTGAGAGCAGAAATTTCTCCTCATCTCGGTTTTAAATGGGCGGCGGTTATTCTGAAACTATGTCCCACTAGTTTTAGTTTCCCCTATGAGTGGAAATATCCTCTCTGCATCCACCTTGTCGAGCCCCCTCATTATGTTATAAGTTTCAATAAGATCACCTCTCATTCTTCTGAAATCCAACGTGCATAGGCCCAACCTCCTCAACCTATCCTCATAATTCAACCCCCTCATCTCCGGAATCAATCTAGTGAACCTTCTCTGAACAGCCTCCAATGCAAGTACATCCTTCCTTAAATACGGAGACCAAAACTGTACATAGTACTCCAGGTGTGGCCTCACCAATACCCTGTACAGTGTAGCAGGACTTCTCTGCTTTTATACTCTATCCCCCTTGCAATAAAGGCCAACATTCCATTTGCCTTCCTGATCACTTGCTGTACCTGCATACTAACTTTTTGTGTTTCATGCACAAGGACTCCCTAGGAGGTCCCTCTGTACTGCAGAACTTTGGAATTTTTCTCCATTTAAATTATAATTTACTTTTCTATTATTTCTGCCAAAGTGGATAACCTCACATTTTTCCACACTCACTTAGCCTGTCTATATTCCTATCCAATTTGTTTTCCCACCCATCTTTTATCATCAGCAAACTTGGCTACATTACACTCGATCCCTTCATCCAAGTCAATAATATAGATTGTAAATAGTTGAGGACCCAGCACTGATCCCTGCAGCACCCCACTAGTTATTGTTTACCAACTGGAAAATTACCCATTTATCCCGACTCTCTGTTTTCTGTTAGTTAGCCAATCTTCTATCCATGCTAATATATTACCCCCAACCCCGTGACCTTTTATTTTGTGCAGTAACCTCTTATGCGGCACCTTATCGAATGCCTTCTTGAAATCCAAATACATCACATTCAGTGGTTCCCCCTTATGCTCCCTACTCGTTACATCCTCAAAGAATTCCAGCAAATTTGTCGAACATGATTTCCCTTTCATAAAACCATGCTGACTCTGCTTAATTGAATCAAGCTTTTCCAAATGACCCGATACTGCTTCCTTAATAATGGACTCCAGAATTTTCCCAATGACAGATGTTAGGCTAACTGGTCTATAGTTACCTGCTTTTTGTCTGCCTCATTTTATAAATAGCACAGCATTTCTTCACAACTACCTTATTCTAGCTCATCTCAAATGAAGTCTCACAACACACAAGCATAGCAATTAACTCAAATGTTACTGCTACTTAAAAGTGTGTAGTAAGGGATGTGCAGTGTGTTTCACCCCATGTTTCCCCTTAGTACAAGTGCATGGTAGGTGTTTTCTGCTTCTTAACCATGTGCTCCTTTAAATGGCCCTAGAAATAGTGGATGCATTGGTGGTCATTTTCCAACATTCTATACACTCTGGATCAGTGCCTATGGATTGGAGGGTAGCTAATGTAAACCCACTTTTTAAAAAAGGAGGGAGAGAGAAAACAGGGAATTATAGACTGGTTAGCCTGACATCGTTAGTGGGGAAAATGTTGGAATCAATTATTAAAGATGTAATAGCAGCACATTTGGAAAGCAGTGACAGGATCGGTCCAAGTCAGCATGGATTTATGAAAGGAAAATCATGCTTGACAAATCTTCTAGAATTTTTTGAGGATGTAACTAGCAGAGTGGACAAAGGAGAACCAGTCGATGTGGTGTATTTGGACTTTCAAAAGGCTTTTGTCAAGGTCCCACACAAGAGATTAGTGTGCAAAATTAAAGCACATGGTATTGGGGGTAATGTATTGACGTGGATAGAGAACTGGTTGGCAGACAGGAAGCAAAGAGTAGGAATAAACGGGCCCTTTTCAGAATGGCAGGCAGTGACTAGTGGGGCACTGCAAGGTTCAGTGCTGGGACTCCAGCTATTTACAATATACATTAATGATTTAGACGAAGGAATTGAATGAAATATCTCCAAGTTTGCAGATGACACTAAGCTGGGTGGCAGTGTGAGCTGTGAGGAGGATGCTAAGAGGCTGCAGGGTGACTTGGACAGGTTAGGTGAGTGGGCAAATGCATGGCAGATGCAGTATAATGTAGATGAATGTGAGGTTATCTACTTTGGTGACAAAAACAGGAAGGCAGAATATTATCTGAATGATAACAGATTAGGAAAAGGGGAGGTGCAACGAGACCTGGGTTCATCAGTCATTGAAAGTTGGCATGCAGGTACAGCAGGCGGTGAAGGCAGCAAATGGCATGTTGGCCTTCATAGCTAGAGGATTTGATTATAGGAGCAGGGAGGTCTTACTGCAGTTGTACAGAGCCTTGGTGAGGCCTCACCTGGAATATTGTGTACAGTTTTGGTCTCCTAATCTGAAGAAGGACATTCTTACTATTGGGGGAGTGCAGCGAAGGTTCACCAGACTGATTCCCAGGATGACAGGACTGACATATGAAGAAAGATTGGATCGACTAGGCTTATATTCACTGGAATTTTGAAGAATAAGAGCAGATCTCATAGAAATGTATAAAATTCTGATGGGTTTAGACAGGTTAAATGCATGAAGAATGATCCCAATGTTGGGGAAGTCCAGAACCAGGGGTCACAGTCTAAGGATAAAGGGTAAACCATTTAGGACCGAGATGAGGAGAAACATCTTCACTCAGAGAATTGTGCAGCACAGAATTCTCTACCACAGAAAGTTGTTGAGGCCAGTTTGTTAGATATATTCAAAAGGGAGTTAGATGTGGCCCTTACAGCTAAAGCGATCAAGGGGTATGGAGAGAAAGCAGGAATGGGTACTAAAGTTGCGTGATCAGCCATGATCATATTGAATGGTGGTGCAGGCTCGAAGGGCCGAATGGCCTACTCCTGCACTTATTTTCGATGTTTCTATGTTTCTATGTTTCCCCCAGTGGGAAGAGGATATGAAGTGAATGGCTGCAGGATACCAATGTCTGCCTCTAGTGATGGAAATGTTCCTTGTGCTGGGTCTGTAGATGGCCCTAAAACTACAGGTACGATGGTATTGGCGGTTGCCTGGACCTGTATGGAATCTGACATCTGCAGCCAGTTAAATGAGATGACCGGGTATTACAATATAGCTCTACCTTGAAAAACATCTCTATCAGTCATGCCAGCTCTGGCCATTTCCCTGTCGTGGGGTACTCCCTCAGCATAGCCAAAGATCTATGTCAAAGTTGGTTGCTAAGCAGTAATGAGGCTCTGCCTTATGGCTGCCTGAATCCCAACATGGTGAATCCAGTCACGACAAACTGTTGTAGGTTGGAGCACAGACCCAGTCATAACATTTGTGATGGTTGCTATACCTAAGCTTAGGAATATGCAGATAGGAGGCACCACTGCAGAGGGCCCAGGAAGGTCATGCTCTTCATGCTGTCAGGCACAGATGAAGGTTGTGGACTCCTCATAGATGTCCCACATTCTCAAATGACTGCACGGACTGCTGATAGCCAGTAGAAAAAGTGTATTTGTAAGCAAGTCCCATGAAGTCCAAATTCATTGACCATTCAAGCTGTCCCTCTGGTCACCAAATTGCATTTTCTCCAATTCCACCTGCACTTGCTCCTCAGCTGTTGTGCTTAGTAAATCTCCAAACAGTTCTTCCTAATTGCAACCCCCTAAATGGATCGGGTAGATTTTCCTATTTTGGCACCTGCTGCATGCCTGACAGTTGCAGTGTCCCTGTGGAGTGCTGTACCTGTGAGGAAAGGGATCTATGCGATTTTCTTGTCCCAGAGCATCTGCATGGCCTGGGTACACTACTGACATAGGTTTGCCTCCTAGTTGGGCCTAAAACAGAGGGCAGGAAAGCAACTGCAGCTGTGTCTCTGGCTGCTGGCAACAGGGTACTCTGACTACTGATGGAGAACAGTCAGCTGATGAGCAAAGTCAGGCCGGTGAAGTGATTGGTAAAAATGAGGCAGGAAACCAGGAGTGCCCCTCGTCACCTCATTTCAATGCTTACAATGGGTCTGGGCATAGTCTCAGGGATGCACTGTCGAGGAGGAATGCCTGCATTGCATAGTGGGGTCGGTTGGAGATCTGAATTCATTGTTCTCCATCCATTTTCCTCTTTGCTGCATCTGGGAACTTAGCTTTCCTCAGACGCAATGAAAATCCACCCTGATATGCCTGTTCTGGTGCTTACCACTACAGGATTGAGTGATGCAGGATACTGGAAATATAGAACTCTCTGTACAAAAAAGTTGTTGAGGCCAGGTCAATTGAAAATGTTAAAACTGAGATTGATAGCTTTTTGTTAGGCAAGGGTATTAGGGTTACAGAACGAGTACAGGTAAATAGACTTAAGATACAGATCAGCCATGATCTAATTGAATGGCAGACCAGGCTTGAGGGGCTGAATGGCATACTCCTGTTCCTATGTGAGAATATTGGGCAAATGACTCTCTGAAATCTCCCTATCATGTGAACCTATAGGATTAGCAAGATATATGCCAGTAGGAAACCATTATGTAAGTCTCTGTTTCAATGAATGGGAGAAAAGATGATAAACAAAGCAGAGTGCTTGCCCTGAGCTTGGGGAAGGCCTGCAACTCAACCTCTCTCACTTCCTTGATTGTCTTCAGCCTCTCAATTTGCCAGGCTCTGTTCTCATAAGGGATAAATTATCTTAAGCTTACTAAACCTTCTCCCACCGGTTGTTGGTGTAATGTATTTAACCCTGTGTAACCTGCATGACACCTGACCACCAGAGGGCCACCCATTGGAGTCCCAAGGGATCCCAGCATCCCTTGGGAGCACAGTATATAAGGAGGCCACCCATGAGGTACCTGCACTCTGGAGTCTTATTAAAGGAGCTAAGGTCACACTTGCTTATTGTGCACAGTACTTAGTTTCATCCTTTATTATGAGTGTACCAATTGGCGACGAGGTAACGAACAACTGTGCGAAAATGCAAAGAACAGTCGGTATCCTGGAGAAGTTCTCAGAAGGGGACGATTGGGAGGCCTTTGTGAAGATACTCGACCAATACTTCGTGGCCAACGAGCTGGAAGGGGATGAGAATGCTACAAAACGAAGGGCGATCCTCCTAACTCTCTGTGGGGCAACAACCTATGGCCTCATGAAGAATCTCTTGGCTCCTGCAAAACCGACAGGGAAATCCTACGAAGAATTGCGTACTCTGGTCCGGGAGCACCTAAATCCTAAGGAAAGCGTTTTGATGACGAGGTATCGGTTCTACACGTGTCAACGATCGGAGGGCCAGGATGTGGCGAGCTATGTCGCCGAACTAAGGCGTCTCGCAGGACATTGTGAGTTTGAGGTATTCCTAGAACAAATGCTCAGAGACTTTTTTGTACTGGGCATTGGACATGAGACAATCTTTCGCAAACTGTTGACTGTAGAAACTCTGAATCTAAGTAAAGCCATAACGATAGCCCGTGCATTTATGTCCACCAGCGACAACACCAAACAGATTTCGCAGAGTATAGAAGTTTCGGCTAGTACTGTGCATGAAGTAATGTCGGTCTCGAGCAGAAATGTACATGGCAGAATGTACACTCCGGCTGCTGTGGATCGACCTCAGTTGACCCAGAGTCCGCCATCAATTGTTAATGCGAGGCAGTTAACACCCTGTTGGCACTGCGGAGGTGATCATCATCCCCATCAATGTCGCTTCAAGCACTATGCGTGCAATGATTGCAGAACAATGGGACACCGCCAATGAATGTGCAGGTGAGCTGCAAACCCTGCAAACCACCATGTTGCAGAGGAAGATCGATCCACTATGGATCAGGTTGAATTGGAGACTCATACGGAGAAGGCAGAAGTGTACGGGATAGACACATTCACTACGAAATGTCCACTAATAATGTTGAAAGTTGAACTGAACGGTATTCCAGTTTCTGTGGAACTGGACACGGGGGCAAGTCAGTCCATAATGAGAAAAAGGATTTCGACAGGCTGTGGGGCAAAAAGGCACACAGGCCCAAGCTCAGCCCCATTCACACCAAACTAAGAACTTACACAAAGGAACTAATCCCTGTAATTGGCAGTGCTGAAATCAAAGTCTCCTATGATGGAGCAGTACACGAACTCCCGTTATGGATTGTGCCAGGGGATGGCCCCACGTTGTTTGGCAGAAGCTGGCTGGGAAAAATCCGCTGGAACTGGGATGACATCCAAGTGCTTTCGTCCGTCGATGACGTCTCATGTACCCAGATTCCAAGCAAGTTCCCATCGTTGTTCAAGCCAGGCATTGTAAGCTTCCAGGGGGCGAAAGTGCAGATCCATTTGGTTCACGGTACGCGACCCATCCACCACAAGGCTCGGACGGTACCGTATATGATACGTGAGAAAGTGGAAATTGAGCTGGATAGGCTTCAATGTGAAGGCATCATCGCACGAATGGAATTCAATGACTGGGCCAGTCTGATTGTCCCGGTACTTAAGGAGGACGGCACGGTTAGAATTTGCGGCATTATAAAGTAACAATTAACCGTTTTTCGCTGCAGGACCAGTACCCGCTACCCAAGGCAGACAATCTATTTGCGACCCTGGCTGGAGGGAAGACGTTCACCAAGCTGGACCTGACCTCGGCCTACATGACGCAGGAGCTGGAGGAGTCTTCGAAAGGCCTCACCTGCATCAACACGCACAAAGGTCTGTTTATCGACAATCGGTGCCCGTTCGAGATTCGGTCGGCCGCGGCAATCTTCCAGCGGAACATGGAGAGCCTGCTAAAGTCGGTTCCTTGCACAGTGGTTTTCCAAACAACATATTGGTTACAGGTTGTGACACCATGGAACACTTGAAGAATCTGGAAGAGGTTCTTAGTTGGTTGGATCGCGTGGGACTCAGGTTGAAACGCTCGAAATGTGTTTTCCTGGCACGGGACGTCGAATTCTTGGGACGACGAATCACAGCGGATGGCATCAGACCCACCGACTCCAAGACGGAGGCTATCAAGAACGCGCCGCGACCACAGAACGTGACGGAACTGCGGTCGTTCCTGGGACTCCTTAACTATTTCAGTAATTTCCTACCCGGGTTAAGCACCCTGTTTGAACCCCTACTTGCGCTACTGCGCAAGGGAGACGACTGGGTTTGGGGGAATTCAGAAGAGGCTGCCTTTAAGAAAGCCAGAAATCTGTTGTGTTCAAACAAACTGCTTCTCCTGTATAACCCTTGTAAACGATTAGTGCTAGCTTGCGATGCGTCGTCATACAGGGTCAGGTGTGTGTTACAACAGGCTAATGAATCAGGAATTTTGCAACCGGTCGCTTATGCGTCCAGGACTTTGTCCAAGGCCGAAAGGGCCTACAGCATGACTGAAAAAGAAGCTCTGGCGTGTGTCTACGGGGTGAAAAAAATGCACCAGTACTTATTTGGCCTCAAGTTTGAGCTTGAAACTGACCACAAGCCGCTCATATCACTGTTTTCTGAGGGCAAAGGGATTAATACCAATGCCTCTGCCCACATCCAAAGCTGGGTGCTCACGCTGTCGGCATACAACTATGTAATCCGCCACAAACTGGGCACAGAGAATTGCGCAGATGCTCTCAGTTGGCTGCCATTGCCCACCACCGGGGTGGAAATGGCACAGCCAGCGGACTTGCTCATGGTCATGGAGGCAGTTGAGAACGAGAAGTCCCCCGTTACGGCCCGCCAGATCAGGACCTGGACCAGCCAGGAACCTTTACTGTCTTTGGTAAAAAAAACTGTGTCCTCCATGGGAGTTGGTCCGGTGTGCCAGTGGAGATGCAGGAGGCGATTAAGCCGTTCCACAAACGCAAAGACGAGTTGTCCCTGCAAGCGGACTGTCTATTGTGGGGCAATCGCGTGGTCTTGCCCAAGAAAGGCAGAGATACGTTCATATGTGAACTGCACAGCACCCACCCAGGCATCGTAATGAAAGCCATAGCCAGATCCCATGTGTGGTGGCCCAGTATCGACTCAGATTTAGAGTCATGCGTGCACCAGTGCAACACTTGCTCTCAGCTGAGCAATGCACCCAGAGAGGCAATGCTAAGTTTGTGGTCGTGGCCCTCCAAACCGTGGTCGAGGATCCACGTAGACTATGCGGGCCCATTTCTAGGCAAAATGTTTTTGGTTGCCGTGGACGCTTACTCAAAATGGATTGAATGTGCAATAATGTCTGTAAGCACGTTCACAGCCACTATTGAAAGCCTATGTACCATGTTTGCCAAGCACAGCTTGCCTGATGTCCTAGTCAGCGACAATGGGCCGTGCTTCACCAGTGCTGAATTCAAAGAATTCATGACCCGCAACGGGATCAAACACGTCACATCTGCTCCAACGGCCAGGCAGAACGGGCAGTTCAGACCATCAAGCAAAGCTTGAAACGTGTGTCAGAAGGCTCCCTGCAGACCTGGCTGTCCTGAGTGCTGCTCAGCTACCACACCAGACCCCACTCACTCATTGGGGTTCCCCCAGCCGAGTTGCTCATGAAAAAGGTGCTTAAAACAAGGCTGTCTCTTGTCCACCCTGATCTCCATGATCACGTGGAGGGCAAGCGGCATCAACAAAGTGTGTACCATGACCGCGCAAATTTGTCACGCGATATTGAGATCAATGATCCTGCGTTTGTGCTCAATTATGGACATGGTCCCAAATGGCTCGTTGTCATGGTCACAGCCAAAGAGGGGAGTAGGGTGTTTGAGGTCAAATTGGCCAATGGACAAATGCACAGAAAACATTTGGACCAAATCAAAGTGCGGTTCACCAACAGCTACGAACAACCCGAAGAGGACACCACCAACTTTGACCTTCCAACACACAAACAAGTGGCAACTGACATCATGGTTGACCACGAAGCCGAACTCATCATCCCCAGCAGCCTGGCAAGGCTGGCTGCCCAACAGCCCAGTGAAGAACTGACCAACCCACCCACACATGCATTTGTACCGAGACGATCGACAAGGGAACGTAAAGCCCCAGATCGTCTCACCTTGTAAATAAGTGTACTGTTCACTTCACAGGGGAGTGATGTAATGTATTTAACCCTGTGTAACCTGCATGACACCTGACCACCATAGGGCCCACCTGTTGAAGTCCCAAGGGATCCCAGCATCCCTCAGCAGCACAGTATATAAGGAGGCCGCTCATGAGGTACCGGCACTCTGGAATCTTATTAAAGGAGCTAACGTCACACTTGCTCATTGTACACAGTACTCAGTTTCATCCTTTATTATGAGTGTACCAGTCGGCATCTGTTACATGCAGCGTTCTGCACATAGATTGAAAAGGGACATCTGTTGGAATGAGCAACATGAGGAAAGATGTGCACCATACAATTTGGCAGCCCAAGTATTAGCTATTGCTCCCACAGTATGCAGGTAGTTTGTGTTGACAGCATGCAAATTCTTTGGACCTTACTACATTTCATTGGCCATAGGCCAAACTCATTGGCATGGCAACAATACAAATTAAGCAACACAAACAATGTGCATGTCTGTGCATTTGAAAAGCCAGTGAACAGTTGCCAGAATTACGGTCATTCTCTCTGCCATGCTGCATCAAGATTCAATTGAGTTGCAAAGGGCCAGCAGAGTGAAGAGCAGCTCAATCAGAATAGGGAATCTGGCCTGACCTAAAGTGAGGTGGTAAGTACTAAATTATAATTTTTGACAAGTTAGGTTTTAATTAGAGTTGTTTTTAGCAAGTACTCACTGGCCTAGTTTGATTAACAATCAAGTTACTGTACATGTAAATTACTGGTGGTTGGGTGTGATTTTTCAATGACTGGATATTTTGGAAGTGGTACTTGTATTTGAATACACTGCTTGTGCTGCCGATGTTGTTTTGGAAGGATTTAAATCCTGGCATGAGAAGCCAGTGAAGTGAGAGGGGCAGCTGAGTAATTTAGGGAGTTTGACCCACTTCTATCACACCACCACCTCTCTCAACTCTTCCACTGCCTCTGACTTGTCATGCTGCTTGTCCGATATCTAGTATTGGATGCGCAGAAATTTCTTCCAATTAAATATTGGGGAGCCTGAAGCTATTGTTTTCGATCTCTGCCAAAAACTCTGTTCCCTTTCACTGGCCAGTGTCTGAGTCTGAGCCAGACTGTTCGCAAACTTGGCAACCTATTTGACCTTGAACTGAGCTTCTGACTCATATCCTCTCCATCACATAGATTGCCTACTTTCACCTTCATAAGATTACCCGTCTCTGCCCCTGCCTCAGCTCATCTGCTGCTGACACCCTCATCTATGCCTTTGTTAACTCTAGACACTATTCTAATGCTCTCCAGCCCGGCCTCCCACCTTCCACCCTCTGTAAACATGAGCTCATCCAAAACTCTCTCTGTATTCTAACTTGCATAAGACAAAGCCTCGATTTTAAAATTCTCTTCCTTGTTTTCAAACCCTCATGGTTGTAAAGTCCTGTCCCCTCAGTACAGATTCATACGAGGCATGTAGTGAAGTCAAGGTCACTCTGGACCTGCACCTTTTATTTCACAGCTCTGGAATGCTGCACTTGCCTGAGACCTGTCCTTATATACCTGTCTCTTGCAAGTGCATCCCTGGTGGAAAGGTATGCTGGTGGTTACCGGTTAAATCTTATTACAGTCATGTATAACATGTTAGGATACAGTTATATATAATAATGTAAGATACATGACAATGGCCTTACTTCTCCCTAAATAAGGAGGGATTTACTTCTTTGCCTCACTACTTCTCTCTCCTGCTTTAAGGTACTCCTTAAAACCTACCTTCTTTGACCAGGCTTTTGAACATCTGTCCTAATGTCTCCTTATGTGGCTTGGTGTCAAATTTTGTTTGATAATGCCCCGGTGAAGTGTCTACATTAAAGATGCTAGATAAATGCAAATTGTGAGGGGGGGCGATGCCATGGAGGGATTTTAACATGCGGATGAGAATTTTAAAATCAAGACATTTGGGGACCAGGAGTCAATGAAGGTCAGTGAGCACAGGGTGGTGGGTGAACGGGACTTGTTGTGAGTTAGGAAACGGGGAGCAGATTTTTGGATGAGCACACATTTCTGGAAGGTGGAATGTAAGTGGCCATCCAGGGGAGCATTGGCATAGTTGAATCCAGAGGTAACAAAAGCACGGATGAGGATTACAGCAACAGATGGGCTGAGGCAGGGGTGGAGCAGGCGATATTATGGATGTGGAAGTCGACGGTCTTAGAGATGGCGAAGATATTTGGTTGGAAGCTCAGCTCAGGGTCAAATAGGATACTTGGTTGTGAGACAGTGGCCAGCTGCAGCAGTTACAGGAATATGTTATTTTTAATTCGATATTTTATTATAAATATTTTTCCCTTGTAACTAACAGATGGCCATCCAATTAATGGTGTATTATACTTTCATTTTTAATTTTGAAAACTCAAAAACGAGTGAACTCTAACTATGGTTTGCTCGTAATCATTAAAAAGCAATCTCCATTGGAGTCAGTGAGGTTTCTTAAAGCTCGAGGAATACTGTGAAACTGGTGATTGCTAAGAATATGAAGTACTACACTCTTGCTATAGGCTTGCTTATCTACCAACGTACAGCGGGATGATTAGAATTCAAAAAGATATTAATAGCAACAGTAATAGCAGAGTTTGAATAAATAAGGTCTCTAATAACCAGAAGACAATATTAAAATGAAATCCTGTTAAATCCTGTTGCAAAAGGAATTTAATTATTCTCTTGCTGAGAATTTACGAATTTGTTAGAGGACATTGTCAAATACTTTATAAATCACCACCAGTTGTACTTTACAGGCTTGAACGTAAAAATCTTTTTAAGTGTTGGTATACTTCATGTTAAGCTGCAACTCTCAGCCATTCTAAATTATTTGCCAGTATATTAGGAGACTATTTGAATGACTGTGCCTGGTTTTGGTATTTGATTGTACATGGAAGTAAAATTGTTTCATAATTTAAACTCAAAGTGGTTAGGATTCATGGTAAAGATAAGAAATGAACTGAAGGGGAAGAGGCAGTAGGTATTTGTTGGAGAACATGCCAGGA